>NC_086016.1:51374741-52000908 GCF_028858775.2 Pan troglodytes | reverse complement strand
ACCTCTACCGTCATGGCTCCATCAGCCTAAATAGGTATAGAAAAAAACTGTATAATGGAAAACTGGAATCGAAAAACTTGTTCTCTGACTTCCTGCAATCCATTTACAGGATGACAATACCCCCAAATTGCAAAATAAGCAAAAAATAGAGACATGAAAAAAAATGCAAGTGGCCTCTTAATAAAGGATTGGGGAACATGAATTAAAACCTAGAATGGTATAAAGAGGTTGCCTCATCTAGAATTTATGCCCTCATCCTTCAAACAGTTCATGAGAGGTACTCACAGCTGCTATAATCAGCAAAGCTGAATTCCTTGAGATCTATTCATCCTTCCTTGCTAGAAGACCTGATACATGAAATACGAATTTGAAAAACTCTAGCTAACGTGTGACATCATCAACCCAGACGAAAAGCTGAATAGGAAACGGACCACGGTGGCTCCTGCATCTGAGAAGGGAAAGGCGTCCTGTGGGTGAAAACCGCTTCCAGCCTGTCCTCCTGTCACCCATTCAATGCCCCGTCCCCAAGTGATGCTGCGCCGTGCTGGAATGCAGCCAAGAGGAGACAGTCACGGGACCTGACAGCCAAGAACCGTGAGATTCCAGCTATGGTGAACGCTGGAAGTGAAGGAACATGGCGTTACAAAGACAGGAGACAGCAGGGCAAGACGGAGAACAGGGGCAGGAGCTGTAAGGGTGTAACTGAGCCCAAGCTCGGAGGACGATGGAGTCATGTGGGGTAGGAGACGGAGCAGTTTACTAAGGAACTAAAACCAAGTAGCAACAAAAGCATGTTTTCAGGAATATGGCAGCATAAATATTCTATAATAAAACCAGACTCTAGAAAACCTCTAACAAACTTTTTTGGAAGAGACAGAGTTTTACTGTCACTTAGGCTGGAGTGCAGTGGCGTGACCACAGCTCAGTGACGCCTCGACTTCCCGGGTGTGAGCCCTCCTCCTGACTCAGCCTCCCAAAGTGCTGGAGTTATATGCGCGAGCCAATGCGCCCACCACAAACTTACTTTTTAAAGTATTACTGGGCATGCCAGAAAGTGGGAGAACTCTTCAAGGGACACAGGGAGTGGCAAATGGGCAGGAGAGGTGCGCCATCCCTAGCCTGGTCAGCATGGGTCACCCCCACAGGGAGGAGCTGAACCCGACATTCCTCCACCATGCAGGAACCAAGAACTGAAGTCACCACATCATGTATTTTCTAAACCAGGGCATTTCTGAGAGTGAAAGGGAGCTATTAATAATACTGCTGGGGAAACAGGCTTAAGCCAAACCTATCTGTAGCAAAGCAAGATGTATGGTTGCCCTAAAAAGTGTTCCAAGGTTAATAAAAACGGCTAGCTCCCACCAGAAATAAATGCAGGTTCTTTCTGAAAAGCATTCCCAATAAGTTCTACAAAGTACAGCCAGATAAAAAAGAAAAATAAAAAATTAACACAGGCCAGGCGCAGTGGCTCATGCCTGTAACCCTAGTACTTGAGAGGCTGAGGTGGGAGGATCGCTTGAAACCACAAGTTTGAGATCAGCCTGGGCAAAAAAACAAGACCCTGTTCTCTACAAAACAAAAAACAAAACAAACAAAAAATGCCGAGTATGGTGAGCCTGTAGTCCGAAGCTACTCAGGAACTCAGGAGGCTGAGATGGGAGGATCACTTGAGGGCAGGAGTTTGAAGACTAGCCTGAATAACAGTGAAACTCTGTCTTTACAAACAAAATTAGCCAGGTGCGGTGGTGTGTGCCTGTATCTCAGCTGCTTGGAAGGCTGAGGAGACACGATGATTTGAACCCAAACGTTTGAGGCTGTGGTAAGCTATGATTGTGCCACTGCACTCCAGCCTGGCCAACAGTGAGATCCTATCTCAAAAAAACAGCAACTGTATTTCTATAGATGAATTAGAAAATGAAAAACAAATTTTTTTGAGACGGATCACTCTGTCGCCCAGGCTGCAGTGTGCGGCGGCACGATCTCAGTTCACGCAACCTCCGCTTCCTGGGTTCAAGTGCTTCTCCTGCCTCAGCCTCCCAAGTAGCTGGGATTACAGGCATGTGCCATGACACCCGGCTAATTCCTTTTGTATTTTTAGTAGAGACGGGGTTTCGCCATGTTGGCCAGGCTGGTCTTGAACTCCTGACCTCACGTGATCCACCTGCCTCAGCCTCCCAAAGTGCTGGGTTTAAAGGCGTGAGCCACTGCGCCTGGCCAGAAAATGAAACATTTTTAAATTCCACATATAACGTCCAAAAGCATGCATGAAAGCATGAAATAAGAGATAAATTTTTAAAAATATGCTTGTTTTAGTATACAGGTACACAAGTATACAGGTCTTAAAAACAAGACCTGTATACTGAAAGCTGCAAAACACTGCTGAAATTAAAGGCTTTTAAACAGATGGAGAAATATACCAAGTTCATGGATTAGAAAACTCAATGTTGATATCAGTATTTTCCCAAATTGACCTATAAATTCAATATGATCCCAGTCAAAATTCCAAAACGCTTTTTGCAGTAGCTGATAAACAGAAGTCTAAAATTGATATGGGAATACAAAGAATCAGGAATAAATAAAATTATTTTGGAAAGAAAGAACAAAGCTGGACTCACAGTCACTTCCACTTCTAGCCATGATGAACAAAACAAAGGAAACCAGGTTGACCTCAGACAACTCATAAGCCAGACGCCGTGCACGAAACGACGTTTTCAGACGCTGGAGAAGAGAAAGCACAGGACAGTGATCACAGAAGTGTGAAAGCTAAAGAGGGAGCCCCACCTGCCCTCGCTCACGGCGGGGCTTCCAGGCTTCCAGGCTGCGGGGCGGGGAGTCGGAACTTGGCAGAGCCCGGTGGTCTCCAGCATGTCCCGAGCGCGGGGGAGGAGGGAGCTACGCAGACCTGCGGAGGTTCCTCCTGTCTTTGGCTGAATACTGATCTGCATCTGCATTTGAGGAAACCACCCTCAGAGAACCAAAGGGGAAAAGAACTGCCAGGGCTCCCTGGAGGCTGGGAACAGCTTGTGTTTCCACCAACAAGAGTGAACAGCAAGCAGGGTCAGAAGGGTCCGGACTGAACAGTGGGCTTCACAACAACGGCCGCTCTTTTAAGCCGTGTTAGGAGCCACCCGAACACGGCTTAAACGCCGGCCTCAAGAGGAGGAAACGGTCTATGACTAACTTTACTACAACCTAAAACAAGTCTCAACAGCATTTAACGCAATATAACAAAATCCTGCACCCAATAAAGTAAAATACAAAATGGCTGACAAAAACAACCAGACCTGCAATGAAGCGGGAGAAAACCACCTCTGACCAGGAGAAAAACCAACCAATAGAAACAGGCCCAGACACTGACCAGGAGAAAAACCAACCAACAGAAACAGGCCCAGACACTGACCAGGAGAAAAACCAACCAATAGAAACACGCCCAGACACTGACCAGGAGAAAAACCAACCAATAGAAACAGGCCCAGACACTCACCAGGAGAAAAACCAACCAACAGAAACACGCCCAGACAATGACCAGGAGAAAAACCAACCAATAGAAACACGCCCAGACACTGACCAGGAGAAAAACCAACCAATAGAAACACGCCCAGACACTGACCAGGAGAAAAACCAACCAATAGAAACACGCCCAGACACTGACCAGGAGAAAAACCAACCAATAGAAACACGCCCAGACACTGACCAGGAGGAAAAAAAACCAACCAATAGAAACACGCCCAGACAATGACCAGGAGAAAAAAAAAACAACCAATAGAAACACGCCCAGACAATGACCAGGAGAAAAACCAACCAAAAGAAACACGCCCAGACACTAACCAGGAGAAAAACCAACCAATAGAAACACGCCCAGACACTGACCAGGACAAAAACCAACCAATAGAAACACGCCCAGACACTGACCAGGAGAAAAACCAACCAATAGAAACAAGCCCGGACACTGACCAGGAGAAAAAAAAACCAACCAATAGAAACACGCCCAGACAATGACCAGGAGAAAAACCAACTAATAGAAACACACCCAGACACTGACCAGGAGAAAAACCAACCAATAGAAACACACCCAGACACTGACCAGGAGAAAAACCAACCAATAGGAACAGGCCCAGACACTAACCAGGAGAAAAACCAACCAATAGAAACACGCCCAGACACTGACCAGGAGAAAAACCAACCAATAGAAACACGCCCAGACACTGACCAGGAGAAAAACCAACCAATAGAAACATGCCCAGACACTGACCAGGAGAAAAACCAACCAATAGGAACAGGCCCAGACACTAACCAGGAGAAAAACCAACCAATAGAAACACGCCCAGACACTGACCAGGAGAAAAACCAACCAATAGAAACACGCCCAGACACTGACCAGGAGAAAAACCAACCAATAGAAACAAGCCCGGACACTGACCAGGAGAAAAAAAAACCAACCAATAGAAACACGCCCAGACAATGACCAGGAGAAAAACCAACTAATAGAAACACACCCAGACACTGACCAGGAGAAAAACCAACCAATAGAAACACACCCAGACACTGACCAGGAGAAAAACCAACCAATAGGAACAGGCCCAGACACTAACCAGGAGAAAAACCAACCAATAGAAACACGCCCAGACACTGACCAGGAGAAAAACCAACCAATAGAAACACGCCCAGACACTGACCAGGAGAAAAACCAACCAATAGAAACATGCCCAGACACTGACCAGGAGAAAAACCAACCAATAGGAACAGGCCCAGACACTAACCAGGAGAAAAACCAACCAATAGAAACACGCCCAGACACTGACCAGGAGAAAAACGAACCAATAGAAACACGCCCAGACACTGACCAGGAGAAAAACCAACCAATACAAACACGCCCAGACACTGACCGGGAGAAAAAAAAAACAACCAATAAAAACATGCCCAGACAATGACCAGGAGAAAAACCAACCAATAGAAACACGCCCAGACACTGACCAGGAGAAAAACCAACCAATAGAAACACGCCCAGACACTGACCAGGAGAAAAACCAACCAATAGAAACACGCCCAGACACTGACCAGGAGAAAAACCAACCAATAGAAACACGCCCAGACACTGACCAGGAGAAAAACCAACCAATAGAAACACGCCCAGACAGTGACCAGGAGAAAAACCAACCAATAGAAACACGCCCAGACACTGACCAGGAGAAAAACCAACCAATAGAAACACACCCAGACACTGACCAGGAGAAAAACCAACCAATAGAAACAGGCCCAGACACTAACCAGGAGAAAAACCAACCAATAGAAACACGCCCAGACACTGACCAGGAGAAAAACCAACCAATAGAAACACGCCCAGACACTGACCAGGAGAAAAACCAACCAATAGAAACAGGCCCAGACACTAACCAGGAGAAAAACCAACCAATAGAAACACGCCCAGACACTGACCAGGAGAAAAACCAACCAATAGAAACACGCCCAGACACTGACCAGGAGAAAAACCAACCAATAGAAACACACCCAGACACTGACCAGGAGAAAAACCAACCAATAGAAACAGGCCCAGACACTGACCAGGAGAAAAACCAACCAATAGAAACACGCCCAGACACTGACCAGGAGAAAAACCAACCAATAGAAACACGCCCAGACACTGACCAGGAGAAAAACCAACCAATAGAAACACGCCCAGACACTGACCAGGAGAAAAACCAACCAATAGAAACACGCCCAGACACTGACCAGGAGAAAAACCAACCAATAGAAACAGGCCCACACACTGACCAGGAGAAAAACCAACCAATAGAAACACGCCCAGACACTGACCAGGAGAAAAACAAACCAATAGAAACACGCCCAGACACTGACCAGGAGGAAAACCAACCAATAGAAACAAGCCCAGACACTGACCAGGAGGAAAAAAAACCAACCAATAGAAACATGCCCAGACACTGACCAGGAGAAAAACCAACCAATAGAAACACGCCCAGACACTGACCAGGAGAAAAACCAACCAATAGAAACACGCCCAGACACTGACCAGGAGGAAAAAAAACCAACCAATAGAAACACGCCCAGACACTGACCAGGAGAAAAAAAAAACCAACCAATAGAAACACGCCCAGACACTGACCAGGAGAAAAACCAACCAATAGAAACACGCCCAGACACTGACCAGGAGAAAAACCAACCAATAGAAACACGCCCAGACACTGACCAGGAAAAAAACCAACCAATAGAAACAGGCCCAGACACTAACCAGGAGAAAAACCAACCAATAGAAACACGCCCAGACACTGACCAGGAGAAAAACCAACCAATAGAAACACGCCCAGACACTGACCAGGAGAAAAACCAACCAATAGAAACACGCCCAGACACTGACCAGGAGAAAAACCAACCAATAGAAACAGGCCCAGACACTGACCAGGAGAAAAACCAACCAATAGAAAAACGCCCAGACACTGACCAGGAGAGAAACCAACCAATAGAAACACGCCCAGACACTGACCAGGAGAAAAACCAACCAATAGAAACAAGCCCAGACACTGACCAGGAGGGAAAAAAAAACAATAGAAACACGCCCAGACAATGACCAGGAGAAAAACCAACCAATAGAAACACGCCCAGACACTGACCAGGAGAAAAACCAACCAATAGAAACACGCCCAGACAATGACCAGGAGAAAAACCAACCAATAGAAACACGCCCAGACACTGACCAGGAGAAAAACCAACCAATAGAAACAGGCCCACACACTGACCAGGAGAAAAACCAACCAATAGAAACACGCCCAGACACTGACCAGGAGAAAAACCAACCAATAGAAACACGCCCAGACACTAACCAGGAGGAAAACCAACCAATAGAAACACGCCCAGACACTGACCAGGAGGAAAAAAAACCAACCAATAGAAACACGCCCAGACACTGACCAGGAGGAAAAAAAACCAACCAATAGAAACACGCCCAGACACTGACCAGGAGAAAAACCAACCAATAGAAACACGCCCAGACACTGACCAGGAGAAAAACCAACCAATAGAAACACGCCCAGACACTGACCAGGAAAAAAACCAACCAATAGAAACAGGCCCAGACACTGACCAGGAGAAAAACCAACCAATAGAAACACGCCCAGACACTGACCAGGAGAAAAACCAACCAATAGAAACACGCCCAGACACTGACCAGGAGAAAAACCAACCAATAGAAACACGCCCAGACACTGACCAGGAGAAAAACCAACCAATAGAAACAGGCCCAGACACTGACCAGGAGAAAAACCAACCAATAGAAACACGCCCAGACACTGACCAGGAGAGAAACCAACCAATAGAAACACGCCCAGACACTGACCAGGAGAAAAACCAACCAATAGAAACAAGCCCAGACACTGACCAGGAGGGAAAAAAAACCAATAGAAACACGCCCAGACAATGACCAGGAGAAAAACCAACCAATAGAAACACGCCCAGACACTGACCAGGAGAAAAACCAACCAATAGAAACACGCCCAGACACTGACCAGGAGAAAAACCAACCAATAGAAACACGCCCAGACACTGACCAGGAGAAAAACCAACCAATAGAAACACGCCCAGACACTGACCAGGAGAAAAACCAACCAATAGAAACACGCCCAGACACTGACCAGGAGAAAAACCAACCAATAGAAACAAGCCCAGACACTGACCAGGAGGGAAGAAAAACAACCAATAGAAACACGCCCAGACAATGACCAGGAGAAAAACCAACCAATAGAAACACGCCCAGACACTGACCAGGAGAAAAACCAACCAATAGAAACACGCCCAGACAATGACCAGGAGAAAAACCAACCAATAGAAACACGCCCAGACACTGACCAGGAGAAAAAAAAACCAACCAATAGAAACACGCCCAGACACTGACCAGGAGAAAAACCAACCAATAGAAACACGCCCAGACACTGACCAGGAGAAAAACCAACCAATAGAAACACACCCAGACACTGACCAGGAGAAAAACCAACCAATAGAAATAAGCCCAGACACTGACCAGGAGAAAAACCAACCAATAGAAACACGCCCAGACACTGACCAGGAGAAAAACCAACCAATAGAAACACGCCCAGACACTGACCAGGAGAAAAACCAACCAATAGAAACACGCCCAGACACTAACCAGGAGAAAAACCAACCAATAGAAACAAGCCCAGACACTGACCAGGAGGAAAACAAACCAACCAATAGAAACACGCCCAGACACTGACCAGGAGAAAAACCAACCAATAGAAACACGCCCAGACACTGACCAGGAGAAAAACCAACCAATAGAAACAGGCCCAGACACTGACCAGGAGAAAAACCAACCAATAGAAACACGCCCAGACACTGACCAGGAGAAAAACCAACCAATAGAAACACGCCCAGACACTGACCAGGAGAAAAACCAACTAATAGAAACAGGCCCAGACACTGACCAGGAGAAAAACCAACCAATAGAAACACGCCCAGACACTGACCAGGAGAAAAACCAACCAATAGAAACACGCCCAGACACTGACCAGGAGAAAAACCAACCAATAGAAACACGCCCAGACACTGACCAGGAGAAAAACCAACTAATAGAAACAGGCCCAGACACTGACCAGGAGAAAAACCAACCAATAGAAACACGCCCAGACACTGACCAGGAGAAAAACCAACCAATAGAAACAAGCCCAGACACTGACCAGGAGGGAAAAAAAACAACCAATAGAAACACGCCTAGACAATGACCAGGAGAAAAACCAACCAATAGAAACACGCCCAGACACTGACCAGGAGAAAAACCAACCAATAGAAACACGCCCAGACACTAACCAGGAGAAAAACCAACCAATAGAAACACGCCCAGACACTGACCAGGAGAAAAACCAACCAATAAAAACAGGCCCGGACATAAGACAAATAATAAAATTAGTGGACAAGGACATTAAAACAGCTATTGTAAGAGCGGATATAGTGGTGTGTGCCTGGGCAACATGGCAAAACATCGTCTCTGCAAAAAAATACAAAAATTAGGCTGGGTTTGGTGGCTCACGCCTGTAATCGCAGCACTTCGGGAGGCTGAAGTTTGAGACCAGCTTGGCCAATATGGCGAAACCTGGTCTCTACTGAAAATACAAAAATTAGCGGGGCGTGGTGGCACGTGCCTGTAATCCCAGCTACTTGGGAGGCTGAGACAGGAGAATCGCTTGAACCCGGGAGGCGCAAGTTGCAGTGAGCTGAGATCACGCCACTTCACTCCTGTTTTTTTTTTTTTTTTTTTTTTTTTGAGATGGAGTCCCGCTCTGTGGCCAGGCTAGAGTGCAGTGGCGCGATCTCGGCTCACTGCAACCTCCACCTCCCCAGTTCAAATCATTCTCCTGCCTCAGCCTCCTGAGTAACTGGGACTACAGGCACGGCCACCACGCCCGGCTAATTTTTTTGTATTTTTAATAGAGACGGGGTTTCACCATGTTGGCCACGATGGTCTCTATCTCTTGAACTCGTGATCTGCCCGCCTCGGCCTCCCAAAGTGCTGGGATTACATGCATGAGCCACCACGCCCGGCCCACTCCCGGCTCATTTTTTTTATTTTTAGTAGAGACAAGGTTTCAGCATGTTTGCCAGGCTGGTCTCAAACTCCTGACCTCAGGTGATCCACCCACCTCGTCTTCTAATTCTTTTACTAGTGTATGTTGAAGAGCATAAGTTTTTACTTTTGATGAAGTACACTTCACTCATTTGTTCTTTATGGATTGTGCTTTTGGGCTTGTACCAAAGAAATCTTTGCCTAATTCAAAGACTTTCTTCTGTGTTGTCTTTTAGAAGTTTTAAGTTTTATATTTAGATCTTTGAAGGATTGAAGTTCATTTTTTTGCACATGGATGTCTAACTGTTCCAACACAATCTGTTGAAAGGACAATCCTTTCTCCATGAAGTGCCCATGTAACTTTGTTGAGAATTGGTTGCTCCCATATGTGTGGATCTATTTCTGGATTCTCTATTCGCTCCAGCAATCTCTTCTTTGGTGTTTATACTGACCACATAACCCAGCTGTTCCACTCCCAGTTATTATTACTCTTGAGAAATGAAAGCCTATCTCTGTATGAAGACTTTTTTTTTTTTTTTGAGACAGTGTCTCACTCTGTCACCCAGGTTGGAGTGCAGTGGTGCGTTGGCTCACTGTAACCTCCACCTCCCGGGTTCCAACGATTCTCCTGCCTCAGCCTCCTGAGTAGCTGGAATTACAGGTGCCTGCCACCATGTCTGGCTAATTTTTGTATTTTTAGTAGAGACGGTGTTTCACCACGTTGGCCAGGATTGTCTTGAATTCCTGACCTCAGGTGATCCGCCCATCTCGGCCTCCCAAAGTGCTGGGATTACAGGCATGAGCCACCACGCCTGGCCTCTGTATGAAGACTTACATATAAAATTCACAGCAGCTTTATATGTAGTATCTAAAAACTAGAAGACAAATTGTGATACAGCCCTACAATGGATCATTATGCAGCAATAACAAAAGAATGAATGGATACACGCAACACGGATGAATCTCGAAACAATCCTGCAGAGTGCAGGAGGCCAAAGGGCAGGTCTGTGCTGGCGGGAGGAGGGGCCACGAGGGGCAGAAGACACAGTCAGGAGGGATGCGTGCGTCCATGCCGCCTGCAGGATGGGTTTATGGATACACAAGCATGTCCATATGAAGATTCATATGCAAATGTTCATAGCAGCTGTTTATGCATACTATATGGATATGGATATATATTTATCCGATTATGCACTGTAAATATGTGTAGTTTATTGTATATCAATTATACCCAAATAAAGCTGTTTTTTAGGCCAGGCGTGGTGGCTCACACCTGTAATCCCAGCACTTTGGGAGGCCAAGGTGGGAGGGATCATACGAGGTCAGGAGTTCAAGACCAGCCTGGCCAACATGGTGAAACCCCATCTCTACTAAAAATACAAAAATTAGCCAGGTGTGGTGGTACATATCTGTAATAATAGCTACTTGGGAGGCTGAGGCAGGAGAATCATTTGAGCCTGGGAGGCGGAGGTTGCAGTGAGCTGAGATCGCACCACTGCACTCCAGCCTGGGCAACAGAGCAAAACTCCATCTCAAAATAAATAAATAAATGAATAAATAATAAAGCTGTTTTTTTGAGACAGACAGGGATTGTCAGAATGAATAAAAAAGCAAGACTTCCTATATGCTGCCTACAAGAAACACGCTTTAAACATAAAGACACAAATAGCTTAATCTTTTTCTCGTCTAGGAAAAAAAATTGCAGCTCACTGCCAGCGTTCATTTACTTTTACATAAACACACTCTTTGAGGCTGAGGTAAATCTGACTGATTTTCAATGTGAAAATAAAACATAAAAACTGTTCTTGGAATTATTTCTAAACAGAACTAACATCAGAGTCATTTGAATCATCAGAATCATCTATTTTGGAAAAATTGGATTCATCAAAGGAATAATCTTTGGCCAGCAACTGGGAACGATGTTAACACCACGTGTGGGAACGCTGTGTCTTCTGGGATTTGACGTTTTCAGCAACTGAGAATTCCTATATTTTGTAAATGGAAATACCACTACTAAAAACAGAATGCCATAAATAGAACGAGGTCTTTTGTTTCCAAAGTCGATATACTCGAGCAATGCAGAAGTCATCATGAAAACGAGAGATTTCGTGGCAAACTTATCTCGGGGTAAACGCTGCAGCTGCAAGCACTGCCAGTGAGTGTTCTCAGGGCAAACAGGAAAAGGGCTAAAAACAAATGGATGGAAAAAGGTATACCATGTTAATACAAACCGAGAGAAAGCTGGAGTGGCGACATTAATACCGGGTAAAGATTTAAGAATAACATACTAAATATAACAAACAACATCACAAAATTATAAGGGGGTCAATTCATCCAGAGCGCATTCTCCCAAAGGTGCATATACCTGCAAAGAGACCTTCAAAACCACGAAGCAAAGCTGAGAGAACTAAAGGGAGACAAGATAAGTCACCATCACAGATGGAGATTTCCACAGAACTATTCAATAAGTAACGAACAGGTACATAAAAATCAGTAAAGATACGGAAGATTCAAAACAACACTATTATCCAAGTTGACCTAATGGGCATTTATTGAGCAGTCCAACAACAACGGAATACACATTATTTACAAGTGTACACAAAACCTTCACCAAGACAGACTCTTCTCTGGACAATAAAGCAAACCTCAATACATTTAAAAGAACCAAAATCAAAGAACGGTTTCTCACAAAGGAACTGAATAAAACTTCAGCAATACAATAATATCTGAAAAAATCCAAACTATTTTCAAATAAATAACACTTTTATATTACACGCAGTATCAAAGAAAAAAAACACAAAAGTAAAGCAAATTTAATCCCAAAGTAAGCAGCAAGAAAAAAACAAAGATGTGAAATCAATGAAATAAAAAAAAAAGAAAAAAAATCAATGAAACTAAACTCTGGTTCTTGGGAAAGAGCAATAAAATTGATAAGCTTCTACAAATATTGATTAGAGAAAAAAATGGAGAAGACAGAATTTACCACTACCAGGAATGAGAGAGGGAGTATCACTACAGATCCTACATATATAAAAGGATAGTAAGGAAACATATAAAAAATTTTATAAAAATAAATTCTGCAACTCAGATGAAATGGACAAGTTGGGCGGGGTGACTCACGCCTGTAATCCCAGCTCTTTGGGAGGCCAAGACAGGTAGGTCACCTGAGGTCAGTAGATCGAGACCAGCCTGGCCAACATGGTGAAACCCTGTCTCTACTAAAAATACAAAAATTAGCCAGGCGTGGTGGTGCGCACCTGTAACCCCAGCTACCTGAGAGGCTGAGGCAGGAGAATCCCTGGAACCCGGGAGATGGAGGCTGCAGTGAGCCAAGATGGCGCCACTGTACTCCAGCCTGGGTGACAGAGCAAGACTCGTCTCAAAAAAAAGAAAAAAAAAAAAAGAAAATAAATTATGCAACTCAGATGAAATGGACAAATTACTTGAAAGACAGAAACTACAAAAACTCAAGAATAACCTGATTAGCCTTTTATTTACAAATTGAACTTATAGTTGAAAAACCTTCCCACAGAGAAACTCCGAGGCCCAGATGACTTCAGTGGTGAATTCTACCAAACATTAAAGAAAAAAAAAATACAAATTCTTCCAGAAAATAAAGGAAGAAACACCTCCCAATTCTTTATATCAGCAGCATTAACCTGATACCAAAACCAGCAAAGACATTACGATAAAAGAAACAACTTGATACCCTATGAACACAGAAAAAAAATCCTTAACAAAACTGTAACAAATTAAATTAAGCACTATGTATCAAAGATAATACGTCATGATTCATCACAGGAATAAAAGGTTGGTTTAATAGTCAAAAAATTAAAACAGCCCGGGTGCAGTGGCTCACACCTGTAAACCCAACACTTTGGGAGGCCAAGGTGGGCAGATCACCTGAGGTCAGGCATTCAAGACCAGCCTGGCCAACATGGTGAAACCCCGTCTCTATTAAAAATACAAAAATGAGCCGGGCATGGTGGCACGCACCTGTTTTCCCAGCTACTCAGGAGGCTGAGGCAGGAGAATCGCTTGAACCTGGACGGGAGGTCGAGGTGCAGTGAGCTGAGATCGAGCCATTGCCCTCCAGCCTGGCGACAGAGTGAGACTCCGTCTCAAAAAAAAAAAAAAAAAAAAAAAAAAAAAAAAAAAAAAAAAAAAGGCTGGGCATGGTGGTTCACGCCTGTAATCCCAGCACTTCGGGAGGCCAAGGCAGCTGGATCACGAGGTCAGGAGATCAAGAGCATCCTGGCCAAACTGGTGAAATCCCACGTCTACTAAAAATACAAAAATGGTGGTGGGCCCCTGTAATCCCAGCTACTTGGGACGCTGAGGCAGGAGAATCGCTTGAACCTGGGAGGCAGAAGTTGCAGTGAGCCAAGATCGCACCACTGCACTCCAGCCTGGGAGATAGAGCAAGACTCCATCTAAAAAAAAAAAAAAAAATTAAAACAATACATTAGCAAAAGGAGGAAAACCATATGGGCACGTCATTCGATGTAGAAAAACATTTGCCAACACTTCTACCTCTATTCACAGCAAAAACTCTGCACAAACCAGGAATGGAAGGAAACATCTTCAGCCTTATGAGAGGCATCCGGGAAACAGTGCAGCTCCCATCATACTCATCAGTGAAAGAGTGAGTGCTTCCCCTCGGCATATTCTACACAGCACTGGATGGGAGTCTGCCCAGGCAGGAGGCGGCTGTCAGAGAAAATCAGAACTGCCTTGATGGGCAGACAACAGGGCCATCGATGTCATAAAGGTTGTAAGGCCTCTACAAAACAGTACTAGAGCTAAAGAGTAAGAGAGTTCAGAGAGGTCACAGGACTCAAGCTCATTCTTGTTCTCGGCACGGGCCAGCTCCCCAGGAATGTCCTTTCTAATTTCAGGCATCTCTCCTCCCTGGTGGCAGCGCCGCCCCATTCCCCAGCCCTTATGTTCTCATTCCAGGATGATCTTGTCCTCCACGCTCCTCGCTCCAACCTACAAGGTGGGCCGTGCATCCCTGTGGGTCGAGAAGAACCCAGCTGTTCTCTCTTCAAAACAGACATCTCATTCTAGGTTGGTCTTGACTCTCTCTGAGCCTTTCTTGGGGCTGCAGGGTGGGGGTGAGGAGGTGGGAAGACCCAATACCTCGTATCACCTCATATCACCGCACCTCGCTTTACTGCTCTTTGCAGATACTTTTTTTTCCCCCAAATTGGAGGTTTGTGGCAATCCTGCATCAAGCACGTCCATCGGTGCCATTTTCTAACAGCAGGGGCTCTCCACCTGTGTGTCACATTTTGGTAATTCTGGCAATATTTCACACTTTTCCATTATCATGGTATCTGTTATGGTGATCTGTGATCAGTACTCTCTAATGCTACCATTGTAATTAACATGAGGCACCACAAACCACACCCATGTAAGACGTGAACTTAACTGATAAATGTGTGTCCTAATTGCTCCATCAACCAGCAGTTCCCCGTCCCTCTCCCTCTCCTCCAGCCTCCCTCTTCCCTGAGACACACGAGAAATTAGAATTAGGCCGATTAATCCTCCACATGTTCAAGTGAAAGGAAGTATCATGTCTCTCATTTTCAAAAGATAGAAATGATTAAGCTTAGTGATGAAGGCACGTCTAAAGCTGAGAGAGGCCAACGCGAGGACTCTTGTACCAACAGCCAAGACGTGAATGCAAAGGAGAGTTCTTGAAGGAAATCCCTGGCTGTAGTGGCTCATGTCTGTAATCCCAGCACCTTGGGAGGCCAAGGCAGGTGGACTGCATGAGCTCAGGAGTTTGTGACCAGCCTGGGCAACATGGCAAAACCCCAGCTCTGCAAAAAATTAAAACATTGGCTGGGCGCGGTGGTTCACGCCTGTAATCCTAGCACTTTGGGAGGCCGAGGCGGGTGGATCACAAGGTCAGGAGATCGAGACCATCCTGGCTAACATGGTGAAACCTGTCTCTACTAAAAATACAAAAAAATTAGCCGGCAGGTGCCAGCGGTCCCAGCTACTCGGGAGGCTGAGGCAGGAGAATTCGCTTGAACCTGGGAGGCAGAGGTTGCAGTGAGCCGCGATCACGTCACTGCACTCCAGCCTGGGCGATGGAGTGAGTCTCCATCTCAGGAAAAAAAAAAAAAATAAATAAAAATTAGCCAGGCTTGGTGGCATACACCTGGAGTCCCAGCTACCTGGCAGGCTGAGATGGGAGGTTCGCTTGAGACCAAGAGGTTGAGACTGCAGTGAGCTGTGATCGTGACACTGCACTTTAGCCTCGGTGACAGAGCAAGACCATGTCTCTAAAAAACAACAAAAACAAAACCATGTGTGATTCCTGGGAGGGGAAAATACCAACATCACCAGGAGAATGGGTTGAAGGAAGTTAATTCTAACCCTCATGGATGACTCTGAGGGGCTCAGACTTCAATGGAGGAAGTAACTGCAGATTTGGTGGAAAGGGCAAAGACTAGAATTATACACAGAACCCAAAGATACGGCGGAATTGCTGTACTCTTAGGATAAAACTTGAGTGAATGAGGAGCTGCTGCTTAGGGATGAGCAAAGAAACTAGTTTGTTGAGATGGAATCTACTCGTGGTGAAGATGCTATGAACACTGTTAAAATGACAATAAAGATTTTGGAATATTCTATAAGCATAATTGATAAAACAGCAGCAGCGTTTGAGAGGATTGACTACAATTCTGAAAGAAGTTCTACTGTGGGTAAAATGTACACTATGGAGAACTCTTTCCTAGAAGAGTTAATCGATGTAGCAAACTTCATTGTCTTATTTTAAGAAATTGTCAGCCGGGCGCGGTGGCTCACGCCTGTAATCCCAGCACTTTGGGAGGCCGAGGCAGGCGGATCACGAGGTGAAGAGTTCGAGACCAGCCTGGCCAACATGGTGAAACCTCGTCTCTACTAAAAATACAAAAATTAGCTGGGCATGTTGGCGTGCACCTGTAATCCCAGCTACTGAGGCAGGAGAATCGCTTCAACCCAGGAGGTGGAGGTTGTAGTGAGCTGAGATCACACCACTGCACTCCAGCCTGGGCGACAGAGTAAGACTCTGTCTCAAAAATAAATAAATAAATAAATAGTCACAGCCACCCCACCCTTCAGCAATCTGCACTCTGATTGGTCAGCAGCCCTGGACACCAAGGCAACATCTCCTCCCAGCTGAGATTATGAGTTGCTGAAGGCTCAGATGACTGTTGGCATTTTCAGCAACAAGCTTTTTAAAAATCAAGGTAGGTACATTGTTTTAGACGTCATGCTATTGCACGCTTACCAGACTACATTATACTGAAAATGTAACTTTTTTTTTATTTTTGAGACAGAGTCTCGCTCTGTCGCCCAGGCTGGAGTGCAGTGGCAATATCGGCTCACTGTAAGCTTCGCCTCCCAGGTTCAAGCTTTCTCCTGCCTCAGCCTCCTGAGTAGCTGAGATTACAGGTGCGTGCCACCACACCCAGCTAATTTTGTATTTTTAGTAGTGACGGGGTTTCACCACATTGGCCAGGCTGGTCTCGAACTCCTGACCTCGTGATCCACCTGCCTCGGCCTCCCAAAGTGCTGATGAATTAACTTTTAAAAGAGAATTCTAAGCCAGGCACAGTGACTCATGCCTGTAGTCCTAGCACTTTGGGAGGCTGAGGCAGATGGATTGTTTGAGCCCAGGAGCTTGAGACCAGCCTGGCCAACATGGTGAAACTCTATCTCTACTAAAAAAAAATATATTAGCCAGGCATTGTGGTGCACACCTGTAATCCCAGCTGCTTGAGAGGCTGAGGCATGAGAATTGCTTGAACCCTGGAGATGGAGGTTGTAGTTAGCCAAGATTGCACCACTGCACTCCAGCCTGGGTAACAGAGTGAGACTCCATCTCAAAAAAAAAAAAAAATCTATCTTTTAAAAATACTTACTGAAATGTAGCTACGTGAATTATGATTTTGGGTATTTGCTTCAAAATAATTGAGTGGATTGTAACAGAAACAAAAATTGACAACTGGGACCTAACTAAAGAGCCTCTGCATAGCTGAAACTATCACAGCAAAGGAGACCATCGACAGAATAAACAGAAAACCCACTGAATAAGAGAAAATATCTGCAAACTATGCATCTGACAAAGGTCTGAAATCCAGAATCTATAAGAAGCTTAACAAGAAATAAAATAACCCCATTAAAAAGCAAGCAAAGGACATGAACAGATACTTCTCGAAAGGAGACATAAAAGTGGCCAACAGACGTGAAAAAATGCTCGACATCAACAGTCATCAGAGAAGTGCAAATCAAAACCACAACGAGATACCATCTCACACCCGTCACAATGGCTTTTATTTAAAAAAGAAAAAAATAACAGATGCTGGAGAGGCTGCAGAGAAAAGGGAAACTCAAGCACTGCTGGCAGGGATGTCAATGAGTTCAGCCACTGCGGAGAGCAGTGTGGAGTTTTCTCGAAGAACTAAAAACAGAGCTACCACTGGACCCAGTGATGCCACTACCAGGTATGTACCCAAAGAAATAAATCATTCTACAAAAAAACCCCACGTACACATGTATGTTCATCACAGCACTATTTACAATAGCAAAGACATGGAATCAACCTACGTGCCTAGCAATGGTGGACTGGATAAGGAAAATGTGGTATATCCACACCATGGAATATTATGCAGCCATAAAAAAGAACAAAATCATGTCCCTTGCAGCAACATGCATGCAGCTGGAGACCATCATCCTAAGTAAACAAACACAGGAACAGAAAACCGGATACCACATGTTCTCACCTATCAGTGGGAGCTAAGCATGTGGTACACAGGGACATAAAGATGAGAACCACAGGCGCTGGGACTGCGAGAGTGAGGAGTGAGGGAGGGAGGAAGGGAGGAGGGGACAAGACTGAAAAACAACCTATTGAGTACCATGCTCACGATCTGGGCGATAATCATTCTTATCCCAAACTCAGCATCACGCAATATACCATGTCGTGAACCTGCACATGTGCCTGATGAATCTAAAATCAAAGTTGAAATTCTTTTTAAAAACAAAACTTTTTAAAAAGTGAGTGGAGGACACAGATGAAATGGGAATGGCTGTGAACTGGTAATTCTGAAGCTGGGGATGTGTGCACAGGGTTTATTATGCTACCCTTTCCACTTTTACGTATATCAGATTATTTCCATGAAAGCTATTTTAAGAAAAAAACCAATGAGATACACTGCTGACTTTTTAAGAGAAACAATGTAAACCAGGAGACAGAGGAATGACATCTTCAAAGCTGTGAAAAATGAGAGCCAAACCAGAATTCAGTAAGCAGCACAAATATTCCCTGAGGAATAAACAGGAACTAAAAAACACCATCAGACAAACCAAACACAGAACGTGTCTCTAAGTGACCCACACTAAAGTCCACGCAAGAGTGTTCTCCAGGCAGAGATGAAACCATCTGGTCTGGAGGACGAGCACTGCCATAAAGGCCCGAGGTGGGTAACCGCCACGCGGGTACGAGGCAGGCAGCCGTGCACTCACTGTTACGGGTGCCCTTTAGGCCCTTCCAGCGGAAGCACCAGAACCCATAAACACACACACCAACATGCATGTGTGTACGTGAATCAAAGCCACAACGTCACACTGACACCGCCAACTCTGCCCTGACCCTGAGATCACAAGACTGAGCATCCCCCTTTCCACAACCGTGATTTTTCTTTTCTTTTTTTCTTTTTCCTTTTTTTTTTTTTTTTTTTTGAGACAGTTTTGCTCTCGTTGCCCAGGCTGAAGTGCAATGGCACGATCTCGACTCACCCAACCTCCGCCTCCTGGGTTCAAGTGATTCTCCTGCCTCAGTCTCACAAGCAGCTCGGATTACAGGCATACACCATCACACCCGGCTAATTTTTTTTTTTTTTTTTTTTTTTTTTTTGTATTTTTAGTAGAGACAGGGTTTCTCCATGTTGGTCAGGCTGGTCTCAAACTCCCAATCTCAGGTCATCCGCCTGCCTTGGCCTCCCAAAGTGCTGGGATTACAGGCGTGAGCCATTGCGCCCGGCCTGCATCCGTGACGTTTCAATCCACCTCTGGGAGGCTGGGCTCCCACTCTCCTGGCAGATTTCCTCATTTGCTCAACCCTACAACACATGCATAAAGTAGCTGCAGAATTACTAACCCAGGCCACCAAGAAAACCAGCCTTCTAGCTGGAGATCACAATTCATTTATAATTTTTATCTTTATACTTGAAGGTTTATAATCACATCGTGTCCAAGAGTTTCTTGGGTCAGTTTTCATTTTTCTTTTTTGTTGGAGGAGACAGTCTCACTCTGTTGCCCAGGCTAGAGTGCAGTGGCACAATCTTGGCTCACTGCAACCTCCGCCTCATGAGCTCAAGTAATCCTCCCACCTCAGCCTCCTCAGTAGCTGGGATGACAGGTGTGTGCCACCACCGAGTTAATTTTTTGCATTTTTTGTGGAGATGGGGTTTCACCACGTTGCCCAGGCCGGTCTCGAACTCCTGATCCTGGGTGATCCACCAGCCTCAGCCAGCTTCCTTCCTTAAGTGTAGTTATTTTATTCATTTGAAATATAGTAAGCTCATTTGTTTGCTTGTAACACTGCCTATATTTTATTTTTTAGTTTCCCCAAATCTCTCAATAAAAGGTAAACTAGAACAGCAAAACCACAATCCTCTGATGTTATCAACAACAACAAAAAAGAAGACTGACAAGGTCTTTCCGTTAACCAACAAATGTAAGTGGAAGGGACAAACCATGAATATGGGTAAGTGGGTCCCTGATTTAATGACGGTTCAACCTACGAACCTGCAACTTTACGATGGTGTGAAAGCCACTGGCATTCAGTACAAACTGTACTTTGAATTCTGAATGTTGATCTTTTCCTAGGCTAACAACATATGGTGTGACACTCTTACATGAGATATTCAACACTTTATGACAAAACAGGCTTTGTGTCAGGTGATTCTGCCCAACTGTGGGCTCATGTAAGTGTCTGAGCACATTTGAGGGGGGCTGGACTAAGCTATGATGCTCGGCAGGTCAGGTGTATTAAATGCATTTTCCACTGAGGATATTTTTAATTGATGATGGGTGTATCAGGATGGAAGCCCCCTTGCAGTCAGTATTACAAGGCCTAGATGGTATTAGATCTGGCAGCTGGAAAAGAAAGATGTCATCAAGCGTGTGATACACCGAGCATCCCCAAGTAGCCAACAGGTATCACTGGACGGCCCACAGAACCAAGCTGCTGAGGTGGGTGACTTTCTGCACATCTGCAAAGCAGAGGAGAGTCAGGGTCCAAGGTCCGATCTGGGGCAAAACAAAACAGCTGACACTTCTTTCTGGGGCAAAAACTCGCAGGAAGAGAAGCTGCTGGGCCTACCAGGCCACCCAGAACTAGACAGAAAGTCAGCGAGAACAGAGAAGACTTGAGCAATACCGTCAGCCAACTGACCCAGTGGACGCACCGGAGTGCCTCCCCGACCGCCGCTCCCACTGCCGCCTGGCACACGCTTCTTCAGGGGCCCAGGGAACCTCCCACAGTATAGACCACATGCCGGCCCATAACATATGCATTGGGCATTTCAAAAGGACTGAAACTATACAAGTCCTCTAAACACAATGGAGTTAAATTATAAAACAAAAGAAAGAAATCTGGGAAATAAGCAATTATTTGAAAACAAAATACAATTCTAAATAACTCACGGGTGAAAAACAAACTGTGAGGGGAAACTGGAAAGTGTTTTCAACTGAATGACAATAAAAATACAACCCACCAAATGGATGAGATGCAGCTGAAGTGGTGGTTAGCAAGAAACTGAAAGCTCTACATACCTGTGTTAGAAAAGATGACCTCCAGTCAATAAAGTACTCACCTAAAAGAAAACACTAGAAAAAACAGCAAACCAAACCAATGCAAGCCAAGGAAGGCAGGTGACCTCCTGAAGGCGCAAGAGGTAAGAACGTGCATTTGCCCTGAGAGCCACCGTTCAACAGCCGCCAGCATCTTGATTTAGCCCAGTGAGGCCCATCTCAGATTTCAGACTCCTAATTTCCGTTTGTGTGAAGCCACTCGGTTTGTGGTAATTTGTTAAAGCAGCACTAGAAAACTAATATAATAGGCAACAGAAAAGAATTCTGTCAAATCTCACAGAAGGGTATGAGAAAAAATAAAGAGCAGAAAAACATCACTGCAGATAATGAAATACGCTCACAGAAAAATGTGACCTCAAATTAAATGAAAACGGTAACTTCCTATTGCAAAGAAACTAAAGAAATTAAGAAAATGATATAAAGAAACAACATAAATCAGGATAGAAAAATTCTGATGTGAGATTATAGGTCCCACAAAAACACTAAAAATAAAAGTAAAATATGACTTCAAGAATGAAGACCTAAAAAAGAAGAAACAGGAGAACAAACTCCACAGATGACAGCTTTAGATAAATGAAAGGGAAACACAATTTTTTTTTAATGAAAGAGAAATGAGGGGATTAAAAAAGACTCAAGAGAAACGGACCAATTTAAAAGACACGTAAAGAAGATCCAACATAGGTACAATCAGAACAGCCACCCCAGAAACAGGAGGGGACAGGGCAAGAGAACAGAATACTAAACGCTTAAAAACCTTTCCTGGATTAGAAATTGTCAAGCCACATAGTGAAAGGGACTGAGAAAATCCATCCTCAACTAATAACACGAATTTATTACTAGACTTAAAAGAAATCCTTTGGGCTCTCAGGCAAAGTACAAAGTCACTTGGAAAGAAAAAACTGTCATGATTTTGACAGCAATGCTTTATTCTAGAAGACCATAGAATAACATAGTTAAGATATTCAAGGAAAAAAGTGAACTAGCCAGGCACAGTGGCCCACGCGTATAATCAGCATCGGGAGGTGGAGGCAGGAGGGCTGCTTGAAGCTGGGAGTTTGAGACCAGCCTGGGCAATATAGTGAGACCCCCAGCTCTACAAAAAATTAAAGGGAAAAAAAAAAAAAAAGAAAATGTGAACCAAGGATTTTATACTAAGCCAAACTGACCTTCGAGCACAATGAATGCAGAAAAACTACTATCAAGATGCAGGAAGTCAAGAAATCTTGTTCCATGAGTCCTTCCTGAGAGATCTACCGGAGAGCAAACCTCAACCAAAACACAACAGAAACATGAGGACCCAATGTGAGCATTTATTTTTACTTTTGTCCACTCTGTCGCCCAGACTGGAGTGCAGTGGTGTGATCTCTGCTCACTGCACCCTCTGCCTCCCGGGTTTAAGCCATTCTCCTGCCTCAGCCTCCTGAGTAGCTGGGATTACAGGTGCCTGCCACCACACCTGTATTTTAATAGAGACGGGTTGTTATTATTATTTTTTTTTGTATTTTAATAGAGACGGGGTTTCACCATGTTGGCCAGGCGGGTCTCGAACTCCTGAACTCAGGAGTTACGCCCGCCTTAGCCCCCAAAGTGCTGGGATTAGAGGCGTGAGCCACTGCGCCCGGCCCCCGTGTAAGCATTTAACACACACAGTCACGTGCTGCACAGCAACACCTCACTTGGCAAAGAGCAGCGCACCCCACAGTGGCTACATAAGATAACAACACCGTCTGTTTACTGTGCCTTTTCTGTTTGGACACACAAATACTTGCCACGGTGTTACAAATGCCTACAGGCTTCAGTGTAGTAACTGCTGTGCAGAGTTGCAGCCTCGGAGTGACAGGCTATACCATCTGGGTTTGTGTAGGTGCACTCTATGAGGTTCACACAACGACAACATCGCTGAGTAACGCATTTCTCAGAACACACCCCTGCCCTTAGTGAGACCCGGGGCTGCCGTCACTTGCAGAGCTAGGACTGAATAAGGGTTTGTGGGGGAGAAACACAGCACAATAGCTGGACTCCGTGGTTTCTGACTTCACGGCGGGGGGGAGGGGGCTTGCTGGGATAGAACCCCATGGTCAATCAAGGAGCATCTGAACTTAATCGATGGTTTGACTCGCAATCTTTCAGCTCTACGATGGTTTAATCAGGGCTTTTTTTTTTTTTTTTTGGAGACAGGGTCTCACTCTGACGCTCAGGCTGGAGTGCAGTACACAATCTCAGCTCACCGTAGCCTCAAACTGCTGGGCCCAAGCAATCCTCCTGCCTCAGCCTCCTGAGTAGCTGGAACTACACCTGAGTGTCACCACACCTGGCTAATATTTTAAAACATTTTTTGTAGAGAGGGGGTCTCACTAGGTTGCTGAGGCTGGTCTCAAACTCCCAGGCTCAAGTGATCCTCCCACCTCAACCTCCCAAAGTGCTGGGATTGTAGGCGTAAGCCACCATGCCCAGGCTCCAATCAGGTATTAAGTGCATTTTCGACTTTGATGGGTTTATCGGACGTGGCCGTGTCCTGAGTTGCGGAGCATCTGTAGTACGTAATGGCTACACACTCTGTAGTTGAGACCCTGCATAACTACACAGAATGGGAAGACTTAGGCAAAAAATATCTTCACTGTTTTCAGTAATGATATAGGTGGCAGTTGTACTGCCATTGTTATTTTGAGATTGTGATGTTTGTAGCAAGAGATAAAACAGATGAGACATTATGCGATATTCCAATTCTCTCATCTCCACTGTCCTTGACACCAGCACTCTCAGTGGAAAAAGAGGACGGAGACGTAAGATTAAAGCACGCCCATGTGAACGCCCTGCCGTCAGAAAGCAGATCACACACTCCAGCAGAGGCCTAGAACCAGCGGCCAACCCAACAGCAGTGAGCACCTGTCACGTGCAGACTGTGGTTTTGAAACTTCCAAGCCATTAAAAGAAACCAGAGCTGAAGAAATGGCTTATTTCAGGTCTGGAGCAGGAAAAATACAAGATGAGCACAGAACATATCAGACAGCCAGAAACCTCTGAGAGAGTTCAGGAATGATGTCAAAAGGATCCAGGAGCCAGCTTGTAGGGGCTCTCACTGTCCAAAGAGGACAGAATTTAACATCCCAAATATGTTTAAATTCATTAGTTCATCAATACCAACATCAAATCCCTAACTGGTCACCTCTGGAGGCTGATAGGAAAATGATTCATCATTGTGAAAACTGATGAATTTAAAAAAAGAATCAGGCATTTATCTTCAGTTTTCTCCATGAACTATAACACCAGAGAGTGGATAAGAAGAGGTTTAATAGTTCATCTACTACATAAAGAAGCAATAACTCAGCCAGAACATCACACTTTTTTTTTTTTTTTTTGAGACGGAGTCTCGCTCTGTCCCCAGGCTGGAGTGCGGTGGCGCGATCTCAGCTCACCGCAACCTCCGCCTCCCCAGTTCAAGCAACTCTCCTGCCTCAGCCTCCTGAGCAGCTGGGATTACAGGCACTCGCCACCACGCCCAGCTAATTTTTGTATTTTTAGTAGAGACGTGGTTTCACCATGTTGGCCAGGATGGTATCAATCTCTTGACCTCATGATCCGCCCGCCTCGGCCTCCCAAAGTGCTGGGATTACAGGCGTGAGCCACCACACCCGGCCTACAAAAAATTTTTTTAAACTTAGCTGGGTGTGGTGATGCGTGCCTGTGGTCCCAGTTATTAGGGAGGCTGAGGTGGGAAAATCACTTGAGCCCGGGAGCACCACTGCACTCCATCCTGGGCCACAAAGCAAGACCCTGCCTCAAAACCAACCAACCAACCAACCAACCAACCAACCAACCAACCAAACACAATCTACAGGAAACCAAAGGATAGAGGAACACACTGGGCCTCTCCAGAAGAATGCAGCCAGCAAAATCTAGACCGTGAGATGCACGAGTCCAACCACCAAGTTACCTCAGAAAATACTTCCACGGGAGGCGGGGTGGATAATGTAACCTGTAGATTCAGACTGAAAGGCTGGCCGGGCGCGGTGGCTCACACCTGTAATCCCAGCATTTTGGGAGGCTGAGGCAGGTGGATCACCTAAGGTCAGGAGTTCGAGACCAGCCTGACTAACAGGGTGAAACCCTGTCTCTACTAAAACTACAAAAATTAGCCAGGCATGGTGGTGGGCACCTGTAATCCCAGTTACTCAGGAAACTGAGGCAGGAGAATTGCTTGAACCCAAGAGGCAGAGGTTGCAGTGAGCCGAGATCACGACACTGCACTCCAGCCTGGGCGACAGAGCAAGACTTACGTCTAAAAAAAAAAAAAAAAAAAAAAGGAAAAACTTAACTAATATTTAGAGGTACTCAGTTCAGTCAAAACAACAAAGAATAAGGAAGTAGCTGCTGTAACAGTAAGATTGAGGCAGCCTCTGCTGGGAGGGGCTGGGGCGGCACGCACAGGGGCTCTGGAAGCTGGCAAGCACCTCTTGACCCAAGCACCAGTTACAACTGTGTCCATCTTATCATATGACTCATTACGCTAGACACTGATTTTATTCAGTTTCTGTATCTGTGCCACACTTTAAAATAAAAAAGGTTTAAAAACACACTTATAAAGCTACACTAGGCTGGGCGCAGTGGCTTACGCCCGTAGTCCCAGCTACTTGCAGGCCAAGGTGGGAGACTTGAGCACAGGAGATCAAGTCCAGTCTCAGCAAAAAAGTAAGGCCTCCGCCGCACAAAAAATAAGAAAGAGAAACCACCTTCCAAGCGACTTTGCGGCAGAAGCGTTGGGGCCGCTGCATACAGGTTCCACGCACAGGGCCAACCGCCCTCGGGGACTTACTAACAAAATGAGCCACTTGCATTCAATGATCTCAACTGCTCCGTGCTACATCCAATTCAGTAAAGCACAGTTTTTTCATTTTTCACATTCAGATTGAAGCAAATTAAATGAAAACCCGTTCAAGATACCCCTTCTCACCCTACCATCCTGGCAAAAATCCAAATGCTTAGTAATGCCCTCTGTTGGTCAGGCCCTCTCCCGCAGTGCTGACAGGGTGCAGGCCTGTGCGGGGGAACTTGGAAGCACTCACCAAAATTACATGTATCCTCCCACCCAGCAACCACACGCTACGAACAGGCCTGAAGACAGTCCTCACCAGAAACACAAAAAATGCAACACACGGCAACGTCAGTCACAGCGGCATCCCACGGCAAAGGATCAGAGCCCGTCAATAGGACCCACACATTCATACATGTGCTGAGCAGAAAAACCAGACACGCACGGGCCAGCCACGGCAGCTCACGCCTGTAATCCCAGCACATTGGGAGGCCAAGGCAGGTAAATCGTTTGAGCCCAAGAGTTCAAGACCAGCCTGGGTAACATAGTGAGACTCCCATCTCTACAAAAAATTTGAAAAAAATCAGCTGGCATGGTGGCATGCGCCTGTAGTCCCAGCTACTCAGGAGGGTACGGTGAGAAAATCACTTGAGCCCGTGAGGTCGAGGCTGCAGTAAGCCAAGATCAGGCCACTGCACTCCAGCCTGGGCAACAGAGCCAGACGCTATCTCAAAACAAACAGGTCAGGTGTGGTGGCTCACATCTGTAATCCCAGCACTTTGAGAGACTGAGGCAGGCAGATCATTTGCAGCCAAGAGTTTGAGGCCAGCCTGGCCAACACAGTGAAACCCCATCTCTACTAAAAATATAAAAATTAGCTGGGCGTGGTGGTGGGTGCCTGTAGTCCCAGCTACTCAGGAGGCTGAGGCACAAGAATCGCTTGAATCCAGAGCGAGACTCCATCTCATAACAAACAAACAAGAAAAACCAGACACACACAGTGTCAACAGCCCATGCTAACTTTTGTGAAAGACAGGAGGGGAAATGAGTTGTGGGTGTGTTTTGCTTACTTTTACAGGACGTAGCAGAAGTAAAAAGCGTTGCCTAGGCCGGGCATGGTGGCTTATGCCCATTATCCCAGCACTTTGGGAGGCCGAGGCGGGCGGAATGCCTGAGCTCAGGAGATCGAGACCAGCCTGGGCAACATAGTGAAACCCCATCTCTACTAAAGTACAAAAAATTAGCTGGGCGTGGTGGTGGGCGCCTGTAGTCCCAGCTACTCGGGAGGCTGAGGCAGGAGAATTGCTTGAACCCGGAAGGCCGAGGATGCAGTGAGCCAAGATCGAGCCACTGCACTCCAGCCTGGGCAACAGAGCAAGACTCTGTCTCAAAAAAAAAAAAAAGGTTGCTTAGAAGAGCGGTGGGGATAAGAAAGGCAGCTTTTATGTAGTTCTGACCTTTATAACAGGTAATTATTTTGTACATAAAATCTGTAAAAAATCCTAAATCTAAAAATGATCTGAAACAAATGGGCAACATAACCAGAGAAAAGAATATTTGTCTTATTTCTTTCTTGGGAAAAATAAATAAAATAAAAAATAAAACAAGAGTATTTGTCAAGGAACTTTAAAATACAGCACTTTATTCATCCAAAGTGGAAGATAACTAAGGACAAAAAGAACTCAACAGAAACCTGCAAAGTTAACGAAGCAGTTTTCTTACAGGAGTGGTATTGTAATTCTACAACCTACTGTATGCACATTTTAGCACAAAACAAGGCCAGTGATATTATTAAGATTTTTCAGAATAACATAAATTTAAGAATCAAAGAAATTAAGTAAAACTATATATATGTATTTTTTGTTTTGTTTTGTTTTGTTTTTGATACAGGGTCTCACTCTGTCGCCCAGGCAGCAGTGCAGTGACGTGATTGCAGCTTACCACAGCCTCAACCTCCCAGGCTCAAGTGATCCTCCCACCTCAGCCTCCTGAGTAGCTGGAACTCCAGGCACATACCATCATGCCCGGCTGATTTCTGTATGTTTTTTTAAAGATGGGGTTCTGCCACGCTGCCTAGACTGGTCTGGAACTCCTGAGCTCAAGTAGTCTCCCCACCTCAGCCTCCCAAAGTGCTGGGATTACAGGTGTGAGCCACCACACCCCGCAAAACTACATAATTTTAATGAAAATTAATTTTAACTACAATTCAAATTGACTGAACTCACAATGTTTTAAATACATATTTTCTAGCTGTGTCCGTGAAGAGGGCATTAAGCAATAACAGACGAGCACAATGACTACGTTTACCGCCTGGACCTCGGTGTCCAGATGCCTTTCTGCACTAAAAGGAACCCAGGCGCTCTGGAGAAGCAGCTGACGCAGGCCTGGGAAAGACATCACCGTGAGCCTGGGACGCTGGGCCAGAAAGGATGCATTCCCAGGACCACGTGCGGAGTGAAAAGGACACGGGCCAGCTTGGAAGGGGCTCCCAACTGGTCACATTTATAGCTATTTGAGCATCACAAAACAAAAGGCTTTACTAGATTATGACATGGAATAAATAAAAGTCCACTAGTCCACCTTGATACTCAAGGAAGACAAAGGAAAAGTAAAAATTTGTCCCCACAGAGGTGTCTACTAGACCATTTTCCGCTAAGAATTGGTAATAAAGAGAAAGAACTCAGCATTTTCTAAGAGGTAACAAAGAAGGGAAACACAGATAAAAATAAAGAAAAAAGGAACAACAGCATACTAAAGCCAAGGTGCCGCTGCCCACGGGTTCTGGGGAGACCAGCGAACAGCATGTGGAAGTCTGATGGGAGCAGAGCATCCACACACCCCGAGACACCCCCTCATCTAACTCGCCAACTGTGGGGGGCAGGGACACAATTTAAAGGGCCAGTGAGCAAAGTCGCATCCGTCCTCATGGGACAGCCTCCGCCCACAGTGCAGCACACAGCATCACCTGCGCCCCAAACGTGCCCCTGTATCAAATCAGGCCTCCCACTGCCAGATCACAGGGGGTGCTCCGGGGGCACCGGAGCGCAAAGAGACCTCACAGCCACTGTGACACGTGGCCCTGGACTCGATTCTGGTTGGGAAAAACAGCTAGTAAAGACGTTGGGGGACAACTTCAGACCGTGGACTGGCTACTGGATGACGCCAAGGGACACAGTCACGTTTTGTAGACGCCATCGATGACGCGACTGTCATTAGACAGTAGAATGTCCTTTTCCCTTTCTTAGGAGAAAGAACACTTAGAGAAGTGTCCAGATATCTGCAGTTTCCTTCAAGACAGTTCAGCAAGTGCCAGGTGGCAGCGGGTGGCAGTCACGGTAGCTCCAGCTGGGGGCAAGGGACATAGGAGTGCCAACTCTGTAAGTTAGAAACTTTATAATAACCTTCAAACAACAGAAATATATTCGTTTTCAACTCAGAGCACATGCACTCTCAACAAGCTGTCGAGTATACCCAGGGAGGCAAAGAGCTATGCATCAAGACTCCGGGCCTGGTTCAGACGGGGACATGGCAGTTTCTCCTCCTGAGGACATAAACTACCCTCGGGGCTACACCTGAGTAACCTTCACCTATTCTGGGGGTGCACAGCAGCATCAACTGCCACAAATTCCAGCAGGAGCCATGGCTCACAACAGCTGCCCACACAGAAGCCAACATCCAGGTCTGGGCTAAACTGAGAAGGGGGCCGGGCACGGTGGCTCACGCCTGTAATCCCAGCCCTTTGGGAGGCCAAGGCGGGTGGATCACCTAAGGTCAGGAGTTTGAGACCAGCCTGGCCAACATGGTGACACGCCATCTCTACTAAAAATACAAAAACTGGCTGGGCGCGGTGGCTCACGCCTGTAGTCCTGTCCTGGCACTTTGGGAGGCCAAGGTGGACAGATCACGAGATCAGGAGATCGAGACCACCCTGGCCAACATGGTGAAACCCCGTCTCTACTAAAAATGCAAAAAAAAATTAACTGGGCACGGTGGCGCACGCCTATTGTAATCCCAGCTACTCAGGAGACTGAGGAAGGAGAATCGCTTTAACCTGGAAGGTAGAGGTTGCAGGGAGCTGAGATTGTGCCATTGCACTCCAGCCTGGGTGACAGAGCAAGATTCCATCTCAAAAAACAAACAAAAATTAGCTGAGTGCGGTGGCGGGTGCCTGTAATTCCAGCTACTCAGGGAGCTGAGGCAGGAGAATCACTTGAATCCAGGAGACAGAGGTTGCAGTGAGCCGAGATTGTAACACTGCACTCCAGCCTGAGTGACAGAGTGGGAATAAACAAACAAACAAACAAACTGAGAAGGGGAACCCAAAGCTAAAGGTCAAAGACAGTGGCAAGGGGTCTGACTCCAGAAACCCGGAGTCAGAGCTGCTCCGTCAGACGTGCTCAGGAACCCAGGTAAGGGCGTCTTGGAAACGGCACCTTCCAAAGCAAGCCAGCGACCACGCTAAGGTCAGCCGGTCCGTGTTCCATCCCTGAAATGTTCTGGGTCACATGACAGGGTCATATGGATTGGTCTGCTAGATGGTTTTGTGGGTCCTCTGTATTTAACACCAGCACCCTCGCCGTTACCCATACCTTGGGGGTCCGGGCAGTCCCACTAGTGACAGGCCTGACATCGCAGCTGTGGCTGAACGCTGCTGGGGGGTCTCTCACTTACAGGATGTGGAGCATGGCTTCTATGACGGAGCAACCAGAGCTCTCCCAAATGCACATGCTCCCGACCCTGCTCCCTGCAGCAAACAGGTGGAGCAGAGACCACCAGGTGGGCCTCGATGAGGAGCAGCTTTGGAGGAAGTCAGCCCCTCAGGGTTTGTCTGTGGAGGTGGCAAGGCAGGAAGGGCGGGGGGCCAGGTCCTCCCGACCCTAATCAGGTAGGGGGCTGCAGCAGTCACAACCCCATCCCCAGGGCCAGGCCAGCATCAGCTGTTTCTACTGCACACAGACTTTGCTGGGAAAGACATGGACCATGGCTGCTGAAAAGCCTTCACCTAGAATGAGGGATGGGAAGCTGGCCGGGATTCCAGTTCGGCCTTCACCTAGAATGAGGGATGGGAAGCTGGCCGGGATTCCAGTTCAGCCTTCACCTAGAATGAGAGGTGGGAAGCCGGCCGGCATTCCAGTGTGGGTCATTTAGGCTGCCTGTCCCCTGAATCCCGAAACAACCCAGGGGAGCTGGGAGGAGGCTTCAGCAGCAGGCCCTTGGGCCGGGCAGGAGGTACGCACTGGGATGCCGTGAGGCTGCCTCTGCACCTCAGGGACAATGCTCTCCTGGGGCTTCCGCCATCGCCCCCAGACCCTTCAGGGCTGGACTCTAACCTCCTCTCCCTATGAGGTCTCCGGAGCACGCTTTCCTGAGAAACTGGGATTACCCCTGCTCTCACCTGCCGGTGTTTCTCCTTGAAGCGCTTACTGAGCCTTTTTCTCTGGTTTACGCTGCTCCTCACCACCACCATGTTCCCTGCGGCCAGGGCCTTCTTTGAAAACCACCATGGCCCCAGCAGGCAGAGAGGCAAGCACCTCTGTCTCTCCTGCTCCCCTCCGCCTCAGAAATGGCAAAGAGCTTATTTTATTCCTAACAATGCCTCCCAGAATTTGAACTACAAAAGCACATATCCAGTGATTACCAAGGAAGGGATCTGAGGTACTGCAGAATGTAGAAAAACCTAGGTGCTAAAAAGTGGGGAGCAGAAGAAGGGCCTGGAAGGCTGGGATGCAGAGAGGGCCGAACCCTTGAAAGGGCTGAAGCCAGAGAGCTGCTGGAATCCACAGACACTAAAACAGAAAGCCAAAACCAAACCGCTAAGGGGTGTCACGGGCTAAAGGCACAGTGACTTTCTTACACAGCCAAATGTAAATAAGAGCAATTCCTATAGGTACATTCTCAGGTCCTGAGATTTAAACAGTGAAGGAAACAACGTTGGTAAGGAAGGGCCAGCTTGGCCTCTACCCCAGGGCTGGGCAGAGCCACGCCCAGCTGTTTCACCTGCTCCCTCCTCTCAAAAGACAACCACCACACCAAAGAGAATGAGACCAGAAGCTAAAGCCAGGCAAAGAAAAAAACGCAAAACAAAGTGAAGGACGGCACTGACCACGGTCACTTCCTGCTCCTCATGCCGCCAGGAGTCCACTCCCCAGGGCTCCTCACCAAGGATCTGAGACACACACACACACACACACGCACACACCTTTCGCTAAAGAAGCTGCTTCTCAGCTCCTCTGCACACACACAGAAGTCAGTCCGCTCCCCTAGTAATTTTTTTAGTCTTTCTGCAAGGTGTTATGGGCATACTTTGCACAGCTGAGTTACTCACTGTGTGTGTGGAGGGGGTTGGGGAGGAGGTGACCTTAAAGAGCAGAGGTTTTACATCCAACAACATCAACCACCTTATTCAGGAATTACCTGGACAAGAGTGTGTGTTGGGGGAGACCCTGTAACCACCTGTCAAGTGGACTACAAGTCTTAGTCTTTCCATATAGATTAACTGTGTCCTCACCTCAAAGACCGGGCCTCTGAAGCTTTTTCAAGATTCACAGAGTCTCTCTTAACTTGTGCTAGATCTTTTCTTGAAAAATATCCAATCATGACAGGCAGATATAATCCGTTTAAGGACTACGGGAAGTGTGCAGCCTTGTACGGACGTCCCATTGGAAACCCTCGGAGTATGGAATCAAACTCCTGTAAACTTTCCTCTTGCAAAGTAACTTTGTTTAGTAATTGCAATTAATTCATAATCACAATGTGGCTTATTCATAGCACTTAAAAAAAATTCCCAACCAAATCCTTCCTAGTCTCAATTTTATCACTATGAATGACATACACAGAAAAAATAAAAAACATTTCTGTGTAAAAAGTCGCAGGATGCCCTTGCTTTACCAAACTGGCCTCATTATGAGGTCTGAATGGATTTCTAAAAACGTAATCTGATCAGAGTTAACTTCAAAATAAATAACTTCCCTTTCGACCAACACGAGAACACCAACAGAAGCTTCTGACGGCTCAGCTTGGCCGGGACGTGTTTCCATAGAGGTGCCCGGGTCTACCAGGGCCACCCGGAATAGAAAGGCGCAGAAGGGAGCCCGAGGGGCTGCGATTCTCTTAGCAACGAAGACGGTGTGGGTCACACAACGGGACAAAAGAAGAAACAAAACTGACTGCGAGCGCATTTGGGTGTAGGAAAACCACTGCAGTCGAAAAACATTTGAAATTATGGTTCGCAAGGCAAGTTATATTTTTATTCATTAAATGTGAACGGTCATCCCCAGAACCACGTACAATAACCTGCCTCGGGGCGCGTCGCAAGGACCCGTCTGGGCTGAGACATGAAGCAGGGCCCAGGTGGCCCTTCCTGGAGGTGGGACGGGAATGACACATCCAGAGAAGTCCCAGGGACCGGGCTCGCGGGGTAACTCGACGTGGCCGGGACAGCGCGCTCCCGGCGGACCCAGGCGGCGCCCCGAGCCCGAGCCCCGTCCCGTCCGCCCGGAAGCAACGGCGCGGGCACGTGGGCCAGGCCAGGCGCCGACCCCGGGCACTCGGCCGCTCAGTCGGCGCCGCCCCCGCGCCAGCTGTCAGGGTCGGGGTCCGCGCGGGGGCGGGTCCGGGGCGGCGCCGGGCGGGGACCCCGAGGCCACGGAACCGCGCCCCGGCCCGCCTGGCCCCGGCCCTGGCCCCGGCGCGGCGCAGACAATGGCGCGGCCCGGCCCGGCCCCGGCGCGGTCCGCGGGGGACGGGGCTCGCGGCAGGCGGCGGGGCGGCGGCGCCCGCGCACTCACCTCGGCCCGGCCTCTGGGGCGGCTCCCGGCCGGCTGCGGACGACGGCGGCGCGGGCGGACGCTCCATTCATTACCGCGGCTTTGTCTGCCCCCGCGCCCCTCCCGCGGCCCCGCCGCCCGCCGCCCGCGACGCCGCCGGACGCTGCGCCCCTCCCAGGGCCCCGCGCGGCGCGGGGCGGGGCTGGCCGGGGGCGGGGCCGATCGGGGGCGGGGCCTACTCTCGCAGGCGCAGTGTCCGCGTACCCGCCCCGCCTCGTCCCTGGCCGGGCGGGAGGACGGAGCGCCGGAGGCACGGCCGCTGGGGCGGGGCCGGGCGGAAGACGCAGGCGCAATGCGCGCTTCGGCTCCGCCCCCGGGTCCAGGAGGGCAAACTACGCAGGCGCAGTGGGCGCTCCGGCGCTGGCGGGCGAGGGGAAGGGCCTAGGCGCTCTGGCTGGGCGGGGCGCGGGCGCCGCGGTTTCGTCCCGTGGCTTGGCAGTTGGCAGCGGCTCGGCGCGCACCCAACGGCCCACCGCGGGTTTCCGGGACGGCTAGCAGCACGGGTCCCGGTCCCGCCCCGAACCCCCTTACCTGGCGCAGAGGCCGGTCAGTGCGGTGCGGTCAGGCCCCGTGGGCTGGGACCTAAGCCCTTGACCCTAAGGCGATCGGGGCTCCCCGCGCGGCCCCTCCGGGGGACGGGATTAACGCCTAAGCCCCAAGCCAGGTCGGCGGGAGGAGGGCGGCCCTCTGGGCGAGCGCGGGGCCGGGGCTGGCGGTGCGGAGCGCACGGGACTCGCCCGCTTCTCAGGGTCTGAAGGAAATGTGCACTTTTAACGTGTTATTTCCTAACACAAATGTTTGAGCAGACCAAATAAACTCTGCATGCTGAATGTGGCCCCGAGGTCCCCCGTTGGTGACACGGCTTTCGGCATTTTCTCGGCCTGAGTGTGAGAGTGAGAGGAGCCCGCGTGGCGGTCACCGGCTGGAGCGGGAGCGTAGAGTTATCCCGGCCGCCTCTGCCCGGAGCCCGCCCCTGCCCCGCGGCTGTGCCCCTTCACCCGCACGCCGACTGTTCCAAAGTCCACGTCCAGCCTGCAGCCGGGTTTTCTATGGTGCCTGAGCTAAGAATGCTTTTCTCGTTTTTAAGAGGTTGGGGGAGAATTAAAACAGTATTTTAGGATATATGAAAAGTATATGACATTCAAATATCGGCCGGGCACGGTGGCTCACGCCGGTAATCCCTGCACTTTGGGAGGCCGAGGCGGGTGGATCACCTGAGATCAGGAGTTCGAGACCAGCCTGGCCAACATGGAGAAACCCCGTCTCTACTGAAAAAAAAATTAAAAATTAGCCAGACGTGGTGGTGGGCTCCTGTAATCCCAGATACTCGGGAGACTGAGGCAGAAGAATCGCTTGAACCCGGGAGGCAGAGGTTGCAGTGAGCCGAGATCGCGCCACTGCACTCCAGTCTGGGTGACAGAGCAAGACTCCGTCTCAAAAAAAAAATTAAAATGTCGGTTTCCTAAGGAGTTCAATTGGAACACCACCATGCTTGTTCATGTAGTTAAAAGGTAAACTGCTTTACCTTCCACCATAGCTATGGAGTTGAGACCAGGCACTGACACCCAAAAAGGGCTCCCTGTTTCTTTCTTTCTTTTTTTTTTTCTGAGACAGAGTCTCGCTCTGTCCCCAGGCTGGAGTGCGGTAGCGCGATCTCGGCTCACTGCAACCTCCGCCTGCCGGGTTCAAGCGATTCTCCTGCCTCAGCCTCCAGAGTAGCTGGGACTACAGGCGCTCGCCACCACGCCCAGGTAATTTATGTATTTTTAGTAGAGATGGGGTTTCACCATGTTGACCAGGATGGTCTCGATCTCCTGATCTCGTGATCCGCCCGCCTTGGCCTCCCAAAGTGCTGGGATTACAGGTGTGAGCCACCGTGCCCGGCCTGGGGATCCCTGTTTCATTCAGAGTGGAGGCCAGTGTTCTCAGGCCTGCTCTGCCCCTGCCATCCCCTCATCAGATCTGCAGCAGCCCCCAGCCTCCTTGATGCTTGCTTTGGGGTCTTCGCACTGACTTTTGTCTGCCTGGACTACTCTTCCCCTCTGCCAGTGTCAAGCTCCCAGACGGCTGCCCATATGTCAGCATAGTGGGAGGCTCTCCGGGGCCATGCTCTAGGAAGTAACACTGCACTCTCCTCATCCCCTCTCCGGGCTCTGACACATCTGACACACTGTATATGCCTGTGTCATGACTGCCCCCCAACAGCCTCCTGCTAGAATCAGTGGGAGGGGGGACTTCTTTGTTGTATGTGCTGAGGGAGCATGCCCAGTGCCGAGAGCAAGGCCCCCTACGCTTTGTGGAGTAGGTTAATGGGGCCCCACAATTGCCTGGCACTCATGTGCAGAAATAGAAGATTCCTGGGGCCAAAGAGCAACAGCTCTTCCCAAAGGGGCCTGCCGGTGAGTGAGTGAGTGCAGGTTGACAGGTCCCTCCTAGTGCCTTCCAAATTGTGCAGGGCAGCCAGGTGCAGCCTATTCTCTGGCCCCTCACAGGAAGATACTGTTTTGTATGTCGGGTGGCCCTTGGACTAAGTGCCCAAATGGGGCACCCTGGAGCACGGAAGGGCACACTAGACATCATGGGGCCAGCACCCAGCATCAACTGGGACTGTTTCGGCAAGCCAGTACCCCATGCCTCCACCAGCTGCAGTCCATTCATTTAATCTTTGATGGGCACTTTCTGTGTGCCCAAGATACAATATCTTATTTTTTCTTTTTCTTTTTTTTTTTTTTTTCAGTCTGCAAGTGCTTGGTACATACACAGATGGTATTTATTTGCTGTTTGTCTTAAATTGCATTCTTATGCATCATAGAGAGTGCGATAAGGAGAAGAAAAAATATTTTCTACAGGACCATCCAAACATGTAAGTGGCTTTTCATGGGACAGTTTCCCATCACGGGAAAGACATAAGTCGATTCGTAGTCGTCCAGAATGTCAGTATCTTATTTTTTCATTCATCTGAACCAAAGTGTGACATCCCAGGGCCAGGTGTTTTATCTGAGTTCCATGTACAGACTCTGAGCCCCACCTGTACAGGGCAGTGCGAGTCAGGGATGCTCAGCACTGAGGCAGAAGAGCAGCTGGTGCCCTGGTCCTCTGTCCACTGAGGCTGCAGGTGGACCCACAGCATCTTCCGAAGGCAGGGAGCCCTCCGTGCTTGGAGCACTGTGGCCCTGGAGGGTTCGCCCTCATGTGATGTGACTTTGGTTGAGTTTCTTAGCTGTGAATTAAGATTATGAGCCCAGCTTGGGGGTAGGGCATGGAGCTGATGGTGTCACATGTGGAAGCAGCTGGGTGACCCCGAGCCCGGTGACCACTGGTCACTGGGGAGGCACAGACCTCGCTGTGGCAGGGTCCTGAGGGCCAGGGCCTCAAAGGAGGGTGGCTGTGTCCCTGGGCCCCGCAGGAGTGAGGGTGTACACCTGCCAGTCCCCTGCCTACAGTGGTGGTGGGGTGGAGCCCCATGGTCCCTTCCATCTGGAATCTCAGACCTGGCCCCCCTCTGCCACCCTGTGCCTCCTGTCTGCCTTTCAGGGTAGCAAGAATGCTGTGCACCCCACTGGGGAGGGAGGTGGGGAGGACTCCAGAGCGTCCAGGTGGGGGCTGCTGCAGAGGAGATGGTTTCTCTCTGGTGCAGAGGAGGGTTGGGCCCTGGGCACCTACTGGTCACTCTTCCCCATGACGGGGACCTCACCACGTTGTCCCTCATCCACGTCACCCAACCCACGCGGAGGGTCCTGAGGGCTTCACCACGCAGCCCTGAAGGGGCAGATCTGGGGTCACACAGGTCTCGGAAGCCCACGCTGTGGCCCCAGGAGAAGGTTCTGGATGTGGCTCCTATAAGTGAAGCGTGGACTCACAGCGCTGCCAGAATAAAGGGAAACCACAGGCAGGAGGGAAGCGCGTCCAGGATCCGCGGCCACCGGCCTCTCAGACTGTCTTCTGGGGCCAGGTCGCGAGGAGATGGAAAGCGGGGGCATCACAGGCTCGTCTGAACCCGCGCGTTCATTCGGCCACAGCGACCCGAAACCCCTGCATGCGGGCAGGACCCCTGGCTCTCCTGCGCCCACCCCAGCCCTGCTGGCCGCCGGGGCATTTGAGGGATGGTTGCCGGGGGTCGGAGGGTGGAAGGGGCGTTGGGCAGCCTCGGTGGGGAGGGGAAGAGGCTTCCCGTGCACTATGGACTCCCGCATTCGGGAAGGGAGGCGCTCGGGGTTGGGGAGGGAGGAAAAGGCGGCTGCGTTCGGGGAGAGGGCAGCGAGACCCCGCCCGGGCTACGGGTTGCAAGATGGAGCGGACGGGAGGAAGGAGCCCTGACGCCGCGGACCCCACGCCTGCCGGCCGTCCCCTCCCTCCCTGCCTGCCTGCCTGCCTGCCTTCCCTCCTCCCTCTCCGCAGAGGCAGCGCGGGAACCCGGCCGGGGTGGGGCTAGGGCGGTGCGCCCCGGAGCCTCCAACCTGGACCCCACCCCGGAGGCGCCGCGACCGCGCTCCCGCCGCCTCCAGGAAGGTGCCCGGATCGCGCCGGCGACCGGAGGACTCTGCGCCCCGCCGCCTCCCACCCTGTCCCGCCCCGCACCTGTCCGCGACCCCGCGGGGCCGGTCCCCGTCTCCACCTGCAGTCCGGGGCGCGGCGCCCTTGAGGGAAGCGGGGCTCTGGGATCCCCGAGCCCGGGCGTGGGACACCCCACGGCCCGCACGAACCTTGGTGGCCCGGGCCCCTGCTCCCCCAGAACAGCGCCCAGGTCTCGGAGAAACCCCCCGAAGCCGTGGGTCCAGACGCTCCCGGGGGACCTCGGTGGGACGGGCAGGGCGGGCGCCGCGGGCGGGGGGACGCGCACTGTCCCCGGGCGAACCAGAAACACCCCCCACCGGGCACCTCCCCAGGAATCGCCCACCCACCCCCATTGTTCTCCACCAGGTTTCACCTTACCACCCTCCCCCCAGGCATCTCCCCCGTTGCATCGCCCCCACGCGGGCATCGCTCCCACCCGGGCATCTCGGCTCTGTCCTGCCCTGGGGTGGCCGCAGCCCGCGGGGAGGAAGCGCGGCGAGGCGCCCACACCGGGAAAGTGTCTCCGTGACTCTGCGGGGTTACACTCCGGGTGCGTCGCTGCGGGCTCGTGGGCTCGTGGGCTGCAGCCCCCCGCTCCTGTCGGGTGGACGAGCCCCGGGCCCGCGTGGAGCCACTCGGTCAAGGCCGGCCCGGGAGGGGCGCGGCGCAGGGCGGGCAGGGGCGGGGTCCTAGGTCAACGTCCAGCCCGAGACCCAGCCCCGCCGCCGGATCCACCGTGCCTCTGTTTCCCCATTCCTGAGAAATCGGAACGCCGGCGGCACCCCCTTCTCCGGGCCGGAGCCTGCGCCCTCCGGATTGCGCGCGTCTGTCCAGGCGGCGGCCGGGGGTGGGAGCGCGCAGCGGGCCAACTTCCCTAAAGGGAACTGTCGGGAGGGCGCCCAGAAGGGAAAGACCAGGAAGCGCTGGGCGCTGAGCTGGAGTCTGGCCCCTTCCTGGGGGACCGGGGAGGGGGCTGAAGGTGGGGAGAAGACCGCCGGGGCTGCTAGGGGGGCACTGAGGGAGCGTCCAGGGGGAGAACTCTGGGTGGGCGACGCCGCAGGGGAGCTGCCTGGCAGGGGCGAGGGCCTCGGGGAAGTGGAGCTTCTGGCCGAGAGCTGCATCTGTGGCCGGGGAGGGAAAGGGTCACAAGGGCAGTGCGCGCCGGGAGGGAAGCTCAGGCCGGGGGGAAGGGACTGCGCGGCGGGGACAGGTGCGTCGGGTGCTGGACAGTGAGCAGGAGCCCGCCGGTGCTCAGGTCAGGAAGGTGCTGGAGCCGGGGGAGCTGGAACGCAAGGGGGCTAAGGGAACGCGCTGGAGGGGTAGGGGCGGCAGCTGCTCCAGGCTGCGGTGGCCTTGGTTCTGTCTGAGGGTCCATGGGTGGAAAGGGATTTGGAGCTTGTGTTCATAGCTGGGACTGCCAGATTTGGTGGATAAAAATACAAAATTGCATGGGACCGGACGGGCGCGGTGGCTCACGCCTGTAATCCCAGCAGTTTGGGAGGCCGAGGTGGGCGGATTACCTGAGGTTGGGAGTTCCAGACCAGCCTAACCAACATGGTGAAACCCCGTCTCTACGAAAAATACAAAATTAGCGGAGCATGATGGCGTGCTCCTGTAATCCCAGCTACTAGGGAGGCTGAGGCAGGAGAATCGCTCGAACCCGGGAGGCGAAGGTTGCAGTGAGTCAAGATTGGGCCATCCAGGCTGGGCGACAAAAGCGAATCTCTGTCTAAAAAAAAAAAAAAAAAAGTGCACAGCACGTACGTATACTAAAAAATTATTATCTGGAATTAAAATGTAACTGATTGTACCGTATTTTATCTGCAACCCTAATCATAACAGGCATGTTGTTCTCTGTATATAGTCCAGTCAACAGCAAAAGTATGTAAAAAGGTGAAAAAACTACTTATGACACATCCCTAAAGGAATAACTTTAAGAACAATTAGGTGTATATTGCCCAGGGTTTTTGTTTTTTGTTTGTTACCTTGAGTCGAGGTCTTGCTCTGTTGTCCATGCTGGAATGCGGTGGTGTGATCATAGCTCAGTGCAGCCTCAACTTCCCAGACTCAAGCAGTCCTCCCACCTCAGCCTCCTGAGTAGCTGGGAGTACAGGCACCTGGCTAATTTTTGTATTTTTAGTAGAGACAGGGTTTCATCACGTTGCCCAGGCTGGTCTTGAACTCCTGGGCTCAAAAAACCTGCCTGCCTCGGGCTCTCAAAGTCCTGGGATTACAGGCATGAGTCACTGCACCTGGCATTGCCTAGTTTTTTGTTTGTTTGTTTTTTGAGACGGAGTCTTGTTCTGTCACCCAGGCTGGAGTGCAGTGGCACAATCTCGACTCAATGCAACCTCCATCTCCCGGGTTCAAGCGAGTCTCCAGCCTCAGCCTCCGGAGTAGCTGGGACTACAGGCGCATGCCACCATGCCCGGCTAATTTTTTGTGTTTTCAGTAGAGATGGGGTTTCACCGTGTTAGCCAGGCTGGTCTCGATCTCCTGACGTCGTGATCCACCTGCCTCAGCCTCCCAAAGTGCTGGGATTACAGGCGTGAGCCACAGCGCCCAGCTGGCATTGCCTAGGTTTTATATATGACCATAGATTTAAAAAAGAAGGCCAACATGGTGGCTCACACCTGTACTTCCAACACTGGGAGACCGAGATGGGAAGATCACTTGAACCCAGGAGTTTGAGGCTGCAGTGTTCATGTCGGCTGTAGTGAGCTGAGATCGCACAACTGCACTCCAGCCTGGGCAAAAGAAAAGAGTACATATATATATAAATATATATACACATATATATAATTTATTTTTATTTTTTTTTAGAGACAGAGTCTTGCTCTGTCACCCAGGCTGGAATGCAGTGGCTTGATGTTGGCTCACTACAGCCTGAATCTCCTAAGCTCAAGGGGTTCTCCCACCTCAGCCTCTGGAGTAGCTGGGATTACAGGCACAAGCCACTGTGCCTGGCCTAAATGTGTGCCATCTTTATTTCAAACACTTGTTAAAATGCTGTTGTTATTCTTCAGGACAAGAGCAAAAATCACCCCCTGCAGAACCTAGGAGCTACGTGCAGAACTTTTCAGAGCAGAGGCAGTGCCATAGCTGAGGCCTGACTGCTAACCGGGGAGTGGAGCTCTGAGTGCACTCAAGGAACGCAAGGAAGCCAGGGAGGGAGGAAGGGGCCGGCGGAGTCTAACTTCAGCTGCCATCTTTTTTGGTGGCACATCTCGTGGTCACAGGTTGTAGGCTCTGTTTCTGGAAGGTTCAGGTACAGCGCAAGATTCCACTTGTCTACTTGGCTATCTCTGTGCCTGAGATGCCATGAGGCCAACGGACGTCACTCAAATTCATGTCCAGCCAAACTTCCACAGCAAAGAATCCCGAACCGAGGATGAAGTTCCTCTAGAAAGCATTGCTATCTGTGGCAAAGCTGCAGACACCCCGAAACCAATCTCCCACCTCGTCTGGAATTTCAGGAGCTTCGTTTGCTGAGCCAGTGCACTCATGGCGACCCTGCAGGAAGCCACGTGGCACCTCTGGGCTTTGCACCGTGTGTGTTCTCTTCTCTAAACTGCTGTTTTTGCTTAGCAAAGAGCCTCGCCTGCCACTGATGATGGCGGTGTGCGGTCATTTTGAATGGCTGCCTGACACTGCATGGCACATTCACGTACACAGTCCTGTGGGATCGTGACATAATAAGAAATAGATATTTCATCTCTGCCCCTGGTTCCTGACACAGAGCTCCTAAAACCATTGAAATTTCCTGGATAATAGGAGCTTCTTCTGTTCCAATGGGGTGACTCTTGGTGGGCTCCTGGATGGGGGCTGGTCACTAGCGAGACCACACCATGGTGAGAAACCTGGAGCTTCAGCCCTACCCCCACCTCTGAGCAGGGGAGACAGGCTAGCTAGAGGCGCCATTCCTAATGCACCATATGCCTACATGAAGACGTCTCCGTAAAAGTCCCTCAGCAGTGGGGGTTTGGAGAGCTCCCAGGTTGGTGAACACATCTCTTTGTGGGGGGAGTGGAGCACCCCAGCTCCCCAGGGCTGGCAGCTCCTGTGCTGAGAACGCTTCTGGACTTCGCCTTACGCACCCTTCATCTGACTCCTCATCCCTATCCTTTATCGTATCTTTTATAATAAACATGTTTCTCGCCAGGCGCGGTGGCTCACGCCTGTAATCCCAGCACTTCGGGAGGCTGAGGTGGGCAGATCACCTGAGGTTGGGAGTTTGAGACCAGCCTGACCAGCATGGAGAAACGCTGTCTCTACTAAAAATAAAAAATTAGCCAGGTGTGATGGAGCATGCCTGCAATCCCAGCTACTAGCGAGGCTGAGGCAGGAGAATCGCTCGAACCCAGGAGGCAGAGGTTGTGGTAAGCTGAGATCGTGCCATTGCACTCCAGCCTGGGCGACAAGAGCGAAACTGGGCCTCAATAAACAAACAAACAAACAAACATGTTTCTCTGAGTTCCATAAGCCATTCTATTCGTAGTAAAGTATCCAACGCAAAGAAGGGGTTGTAGGAACTCCTGAATCACACTTGCTTGATCAGAAGTACCAGCGACCCAGACCTTCCACTGGCACCTGAAGTGGGGGCAGGCTGTGGGACGGAGCCCCTAACCTGTGGGATCCGCCTCGAACTGGAGGTGGAGAGTGTCAGAGTGAATTGCTGGACTCGCAGTTGGTGTCCAGGGACTAGGAGAAGTGGCTGATATGGGAACCCTCTGCCCCCATTTGATGTCGGAGGCAGAGTGTTCTATGTGACAGAGGAGAGGAAAACAGTTTTTTTTCCTTTCAGCAAGGATCTGAAGTGTGTCCCTTTCCCTGTCAAAAACAGTTCCCAGAGGAGCATGATCATTTTTGTTCCTTTGCAGATCCTCTGGGTATTTTCTTAGAAAACGTTCCTGGCAGGAAACTTTAAATATTTATTTATTTTAAGTTTTAAAATCTTTATTTTTTTTGAGACAGGGTTTTGCCCTGTCCCCCAGGTTGGAGTGCAGTGGCACCATCCTAGCTCAATGCAGCTTCGAACTCCTGGGCTCAAGTGATCCTCTCTCCTTGGCCTCCTAAATGGCTGGGATTACGAGTTTGAGCTGCAGTGCAAAATTGTATTGAAATAATTGTAGATTTACATGCCATTGTAAGAAATAATAGCATAGAGAGATCTCTTGTATGGTTTGCTCAGTGTTTCCCAAAAGTACCATTTTACAAAACTAGAGTGGAACGTCACAGCCAGGGTATGGATGTCAATACGACCCACGGATCTTATTCAGAGTACCTCAGTTCTACGTCTACTCATTTTTATGTGTATATTAAATTCTGCATGATTTTATCAGCAGGCGAGGCTTGCGCACCCACAGTCATGATGCTGAAGGGCTCCAGTACCACAGGATTGCTCAGGTCGTCCATTTATAGTCACACCCGCCTCCCTCCTGTCCCCAGCCTGACACGAATCTCTGGCAAACACAAATCTGTTCTTTTCTAAAACTGTGTCATTTAAAAATCACATAGTAGGCTGAGTGCAGTGGCTCACGCCTGTAATCCCAGCACTTTGGGAGGCCGAGGCGGGTGGATCACCTGAGGTCAGGAGTTCGTGACCAGCCTGGCCAACATGGTGAAACCCCATCTCTACTAAAAATACAAAAAATTAGCCGGGCATGGTGGCGGATGCCTGTAATCCCAGCTACTTGGGAGGCTGAGGCAGGAGAATTGCTTGAACCCGGGAGGTGGAGGTTGCAATGAGCCGACATTACGCCATTGCACTCCAGCCTGGTCAACAAGAGCAAAACTCTGTCTCAAAAAATAAAAAATAAAAAATAAAAAAATCACATAGTAAGTAACATTTTTGGATCAGCTATTTTTGCTCAGCATAATTCCTTGGTGATGCTTCATCCCAGTTGCATGTACCAACGGCCTGCTCCTTTTCCATGCTGAGTAGAGCTGCGTGGAATGGGAGTACTATGGTGTGTTTAGCCATACACTGCTGAAGGACATCTGGGCTGATTCCAGTTTTGGTCTGTTACAAATATAACTGCTATGAACACTCATGTACAAGTTTTGGTGTGAACAAAAGTCTTTATTTTTTGGGCATGGTGGTTCACGTCTGTAATCTCAGCACTGTGGGAGGCCGAGGTGGGCAGATCATGAAGTCAGGAGTTTGAGACCAGCCTGGCCAACATGGTGAAACCCCATCTCTACTAAAAATACAAAAAAATTAGCCGGGTGTGGTGGTGGGCACCTGTAATCCCAGCTACTCCGGAGGCCGAGCCAGAAGAGTCGCCGAAATCCAGGAGGCAGAGGTTGCAGTGAGCTGAGCTCGCACCACCGCACTCCAGTCTGGGCAACAAGAATGAAACTCCATCTCAAAAAAAAAAAAAAAAAAGTATTTTTTTCTCGGGGATGAATGCCCAGGAGCACTACTGCTGGGTCCCATGGTAGTCGGATGGTTAGTTTTTGAAGAAACTGCCAAGCTGTTTTCCAGAATGGCTGTACCATGTTACATTCCCACCAGCAATGCATGAATGGCCCAGCTTCTCCAGGTCTTTGCCAGTGTTTGGTGGTGTTACTGCTTTTCATATGAGTCATTTGAATAGGTGTGATGTCTTGTTGCACTTTTAGTTTGCACCTCCATAATGGCTAAGGATGATGGACATCATGGTGTGTGTTTATTCTGTATATTCCCTTCATGGAAATGTCTCTTCATATCTTTTGCTGACTTTTCTATTGGATTGCTTATTTATTTTTATTTTTTACTGTTGAGTTTTGAGAGCTTTTCTATATTCTACACGCCAGTCCTTTGTCAGACGGGGGTGTGCAAATGCTTTTTCTCAGGCTGTAGCTTGTCTTTTCATCCTCTGAACAGGGTCTTTCACAGAGCAAAAGTTTTTAGTTTTAATGAGGTTCCATTTATCAATATTTTATTTTATGGCTCACGCTTTTGGTATTAAACCTAAGAACTTTTTGCCTAGCCCAAGATCCCAAAGATTTTCTCCTATGTTTTTCCTAAAAGTTTTATAGTTTCATGTTTTAGATCTATGGTCAATTTTGGGTGTTTTTGTTTTCTTTCTTTTTTTTTTTTTTGAGATAGAGTCATGTTCCATCGCCCAGGCTGGAGTGTAGTGGCGCGATCTCGGCCCACTGCAACCTCCGCCTCCTGGGATCAAGCGATTCTCCTGCCTCAGCCTCCTGAATAGCTGAGATTACAGGCACCTGCCACCATGCCTGGCTCATTTTTGTATTTTTAGTAGAGATGGGGTTTCACCATGTTGGCCAGGCTGGTCTTGAACTCCTGACCTCAAGTGATCCGCCCACCTCAGCCTCCCAAAGTGCTGGGATTACAGGTCTGAGCCACCATACTTGGGAAACTGGCACTTTTTCTATTTGAGCTTTCCAATCTGTGAAGATGGTTTATCTCTCCACTTATTTGGATCTTTGATTACTTTCATCAGCATTTCATAGTTTTTAGCATGTTCTATACATGTTTTGTTAAATTTACACCTAGCTGGCCGGGCGCGGTGGCTCATGCCTATAATTCTAGCACTCTGGGAGGCTGTGGGTGGATCATTTGAGGTCAAGAGTTCAAGATCAGCCTGGCCAACATGGTGAAACCCCATCTCTACCAAAAATACAAAAATGAGCCAAGTGAGATATTGGGCACCTGTAATCCCAGCTACTCGGGAGGCTGAGGCAGGAGAATCTCTTCAACCCGGGAGGCGGAGGTTGCGGTGAGCAGAGATTGCGCCATTGCACTTCAGCCTGGGTGATAGAGTGAGACTCTGTCTCAAAAAAGAAGAACAGGTAAAGGAAATTCTCCGAACAGAAAAGAAAAGACAACAGGCGGGGCGTGGTGGCTCACACCTGTAATCCCAGCACTTTGGGAGGCCGAGGTGGGTGGATCACCTGAGGTCAGGAGTTCAAGACCAGCCTTGGGCAACATGGCGAAACCTTGTCTCTACTAAAATACAAAAAATTAGCCGGGCATGGTGGTGTGCGTGTGCTTTTAATCCCAGGTACTTGGGAGGCTGAGGCAGGGAGAATTGTTTGAACCTGGGAGGTGGAGGGAGGTTGCAGTGATCTGAGATTGCACCATTGTACTCCAGCCTGGGCAACAGAGCGAGACTCTGTCTCCAAAAAAAAAGAAAGAAATGACAACAAACGAATGTTCAGGGAGGAAAGAAGACGGTAGAATGAGTAAGCACCGGTAAAGACACTAGGTTGGCCTTCTCGTAAGTTTTTAAAATCATATTGGACGGTTGAAGCAAAATTATAACACTGTCTGATGTGGCACTAAGTATATATAGAAAATAGACAATTCCATTATTTTCTAATTTATTTTTATTTTTATCATTATTCTTTTATTTATTTTTGAGATGGAATCTCGCTCTGTCGCCCAGGCTGGAGTGCAATGGCTTGATCTCAGCTCACTGCAACCTCGCCTCCTAGGTTCAAGCAATTCTCCTGCCTCAGCCTCCCGAGTAGCTGGGATTACAGGCGCCCACCACCACACCTGGCTAATTTTTGTATTTTTAGTGGAGATGGGGTTTCACCATGTTGGCCAGGCTGGTCTCGAACTCCTGGTCTCATGTGATCCGCCTACCTCGGCCTCCCAAAGTGCTGGTTTGAAGGCGTGAGCCACAGCGCCCAGCCCCCCTTTAGCTGTTCTTTAAGGGTAGTTCTGCTAGTGAGAAATTCTTTTCATGTGCCTTGGTCTGTGAATTTTTTTTATTTCTCTTTGTTCCCGAAGGACATTTTCACTCCACGTAGAATCCGTGGCTGATAGTTCTTTCGGCACGTGAGAAACACCAGACCACTTCTTTCTGGCCTCTGTGGTTTCCAATACGAAGCTATGTTCTTCCCCATAGGCAATGTGTTGTTTCTCTGCCAGCTTTCAAGGGTTTTTTCTTTGTCATTAGTTCCGGAAGTTTAATCACGATGTGTGCGGCATAGATTTCTTTGGATTTCTCTTATTTGGGTTTTCTGAGTTTCTTGAATTTAGAGGTTTATGTCTTTGGCCAAATTTGGGAAGATTTAGTTGTTAATTCTTCACATATTTTTTTCAGCTCCATGCTCTTTCTCCTCTCCGTCTTAAACATCAATGACACAAAATTTAGATTTTTATTTATTTATTTATTTTCGAGACAGAGTCTTGCTCTGTCACTTAGACTGGAGTGCAGTGGTGCGATCTCGGCTCACTGCAACCTCTGCCTCCCGGGTTCAAGTGAGTCTCCTGCCTCAGCCTCCCAAGTAGCTGGGATTGCAGGCGCCTGCCACCATGCCTGGCTAATTTTTGTATTTTTAGTAGAGATGGGGTTTTGCCATGTTGATCAGGCTGGTCTTGAACTCCTGACCTCAGGTGATCTGCCCACCTTGGCCTCCCAAAGTGCTGGGATTACAGGCAAGAGCCACCGTGCCCAGCTAATTTTTGTATTTTTAGTAGAGACAGGGTTTCACCATGTTGGCCAGGCTGGTCTCCAACTCCTGACCTCGGGTGATCTGCCCTCCTCAGCTTCCGGAAGTGCTGGGATTACAGGTGTGAGCCTCCGCGCCCAGCTAATTTTTGTATTTTTAGTAGAGACAGGGTTTCACCATGTTGGCCAGGCTGGTCTCCAACTCCTGACCTCGGGTGATCTGCCCTCCTCAGCTTCCGGAAGTGCTGGGATTACAGGTGTGAGCCACCGCGCCCAGCTAATTTTTGTATTTTTAGTAGAGACAGGGTTTCACCATGTTGGCCAGGCTGGTCTCGAACTCCTGGCCTCAGGTGATCTGCCCTCCTCAGCTTCCGGAAGTGCTGGGATTACAGGTGTGAGCCTCCGCGCCCAGCTAATTTTTGTATTTTTAGTAGAGACAGGGTTTCACCATGTTGGCCAGGCTGGTCTCCAACTCCTGGCCTCGGGTGATCTGCCCTCCTCAGCTTCCGGAAGTGCTGGGATTACAGGTGTGAGCCTCCGCGCCTGGCCTAGATTTTTAAAAATAGTCCCACAGGTCCCTGAGGCTATGTTTCATCAGTTTTTTTTCAGTCTATTTTCCATCTTTTTTTCAGATTGGGTTACTTCTATTGTTCTGTCTTCCAGCTCACGGATTCTTTCCTCTGTCATATTCATGCTGCGATTGAGCCCATTCTGTGAGTTTTTTAGTTTGGTTTATTGTAGTTTTCAACACTACAATTTCCATCTGGTTCTTTTTTCTTTTCTTTTCTTTCTTTATTTCTGAGACAGAGTCTCTCTCTGTTACCCAGGCTGGGGTACAGCGGTGCGATCATGACTCACTGCAGCCTCAGCCTCCCAGGCTCAAGCGATTCTGTTGCCTCAGCCGCCTACCCTCATTCCCCACACCCCGATTTCATTAAAAAAAAAACAAAAACTTTTTTTCTCTATTTTTTCAGTTGTTTCAAGATAGTTTGTAAATGCTTGTTGAAGCATTTTTGTGACGGCTGCTTTACAATCATTTTCGGATAATCCGATACCTGATTTATCTCGGTGTTGGCATCGTTATTTGTCTTTTCTTAGTCGAGTTATGAGTCTCCCGGCTCTTGGTGTGATGCATGATTGTGGAATTGTCATCTGGACAGTTTGTATATTAGCAGACTCTGAATCCTACTTAAACCTGCTATTTTAGCAGGCAGTCACCCTGTTGAGGTGCAGCACATCCTGGCCTACTTTTGTGGGTTGTGGTTCCTACAAGAATTTAGTTTATCTACTAGATCTGCTATTTAGGCGTCTACGTAATTAGGCTGCTGCTGCCGGTGGGGATAGAGGCGCCTCTCCAGGCTTCTCCGAGCTGTTAGGTGGGGAGTGGGCGGACCTGGTGCCAGCAAGTTCCGGCTCCGCCTCTGCAGATTCCCCTATGGGAGGGCTGTGGGGCTTCCCCCAGCTACTGGGGAGGCGTGGGGAGAGGCGAGGGGAGGAGAGGAGGCCCTAGGCCTGGACCCCCTTGCACCACTTTGGGTCAGGAGATACTGGGCCTGGACTGCCTTCCACTGCCGGGCGGGGATGGGAGGCTCCAGGCGGCCGCGCTTTTTCCAGTCCGCGGTCCCCACCGGCCGGTTCCCCTCTTCCCCCCACTTCGAGGCCTGCAATTGTCTGCTGTACTGGCTCCCAGTGCTGAAAGGTGTGTGTAGCTGGAGGAGCACGGAGAGATGAGTCCGTTCCATCTCCTCTTGAGCTAGAAGTCTCTGGTTTTACTTTTAATTTTTATTTCTGTACTGTTTGTTTTTTTTTTGAGATGGCGTCTCGCTCAGTCTCCCAGGCTGGGGTACAGTGGCGCGATCTCGGCTCACTGCAAGCTCCACCTCCCGCGTTCACGCCATTCTCCTGCCTCAGCCTCCTGAGTAGCTGGGACTACAGGCGCCCGCCACCACGCCCGGCTAATTTTTTTCTATTTTTTTTTTTAGTAGAGACGGGGTTTCAGCGTGTTAGCCAGGATGGTCTCGATCTCCTGACCTCGTGATCCGCCCGCCTCGGCCTCCCAATGTGCTGGGATTACAGGCGTGAGCCACCGCGCCTGGCCTATTTATGTAATTATTTATTCTATGGATTTTAAAATAGCTTCATTGATAAAGAATTCACAGACATACCATGCAGTTTACTGTATATTTAAAATGGACAGGCCAGGTGCAGTGGCCCCTGCCTATAATCTCAGCACTTTGGGAGGCTGAGGAGAGCGAAGTGCTTGAGTCCAGGAGTTTGAGACCAGCCTGGGCAACAAAGCGAGACCCTGTCTCTACAAAAAAATTAAAAAAAAAACAAAAACAACTTAGCCAGGTGTGGTGGTGTGCATCTTTAGTCCCAGCTACTCAGGAGGCTGATATGGGAGGATCCCTTGAGCCCAGGAGTTCAAGGTTGCAGTGAGCTGTGATTACAGCAGCTGTGATTTACTCCAGCCTGGGTACCAGAGCAAGTCCCCGTCTCAAAAACAATTTCAATGAAATGTTTCTAGTGTATTCACAGGGCTGTGTGATCCTAACCATAGTCAGTTTTAGAACCTGTTCATCATCCCCAAAAGAAACCTCATACCCGTTAGCACTCACTCCCTGTTTCCCCTCCCTGAGACCCCGGCAACCTATTTGCTTATTCTGGGCATTTCATGTAAACGGAATCATTACAATATGTGATCTTTTGTGGCTGCGTCATGTTTTCAAGGGTTCTTCATGATGCAGCACATGTCAATACTTGGTTTTTACTGCCAAATTATATACCATCTATGTATATGCCAGATTTATCCATTCATGACCTGTTTTCACTTTTCAGCTATTATGAGAAATACCACTGCGATGAGTCTTCACATACAAGTGTCTATGTGGACACATATTTTCATTTCTTGGGGATATGCCTCAGAGTGGACTTGCTGGGACTTATGGACGCTCTGTGTTCAGCATTTTGAGGCATTGCCCGGCCGTTTTCTAAAGCAGGTGCACCATTTGACAGTCCCACCAGCAGCATGAGAGAGTTCCAGTGTCTCCACATCCTCGTCAACACTCACTACCTGACTTTTTGGGTCTAGCTCTCCAGGTGGGTGTGCAGTAGGATGTCATTGTGGTTTTGATTGGCAGTTCCCTGAGAGCTAATGATGATCGTCTTTCGATGTGCTTATTGGCTATTTGTAGTTGTCTATTCAAGTCCTTTGTCCATTTTGAAATCAGGTTCTAGCTGAGCGCAGTGGCTCACACCTGTAATACTAGCACTTTGGGAGGCCGAGACGGGCGGATCATCTGAGGTCAGAGGTTCGAGATCAGCCTGGCCAACATGGCGAAACCCCGTCTCTACTAAAAATACAGAAATTAGCCAGGCGTGATGGTGTGCGCCTGTAATCCCAGCTACTTGGGAGGCTGAGGCAGGAGAAACACTTGAAGCCAGGAAGCAGAGGTTGCAGTGAGCCAAGATCGCGCCGCGGCACTCCAGCCTGGGCGACAGAGTGAGACTCCGTCTCAAAAAAAAAAAAAAAAAAAAATCAGGTTCTGTGTTTTTTGTTGTGGAGTTGAGGACTGTGGCTTTTATTCCCAGGGAGATGGGAAGCCAGTGGAAGGTGTTAAACACAGGAGATGCTGTCACTTGGGCTGCTGTAGAGAGGAAGAGGCAGAGGGGTACAAGGGTGAAGCAGGTGTGTCAGGCTACTGGGATAATCCAGGTGAGAGGTGTTGAGGGAACAGAGGAGGCGGTGACACAGGGCTGGCTCTGGACTTATTTTGAAAGGGGAGCCGACAGGCTTTGCCAGCGGGTCAGACATGAGCAGCGCAGGAGTGCCTCTCACCTAGGAAGCCCGGAGTTGCCTTAGCTGAGAAAGTGGATTCATGTCCTATGGCTGCTATGACAAAGCGCCACAGCCTGGGGGGCTGAGAATGGCAGCAACTCACTCTCCCACAGCTCTGGAGGTCGGAAGCCCGAAGTCCAGGCATCAGCAGGACTGTGTTCCCTCTGAAACCCATAAAGAGGGGTCTTTCCTGCCTCTTTCGGCTTCTGGTGGCCGTCAATACTTTGCATTCCTTGGCTTGTGGCCACATCACTCTGCTCTGTCTCCATTGTCACATAGCTGTCTTTGCTCTGTGTGTCTGTGTCCCAATTTCTCTTCTTATAAGAATACCAGGTGCTTGCTTCAGCAGCACATACACTAAAATTGGAATGATACAGAGAAGGTTAGCAGATTGTAATTTAGAAAGGGATACCAGTCATTAGATTAGGGCCCAACTCAATGACCTCATCCTAACTTAATTATTATTATTATTATTATTTATTCTTTTTTTTCTTATGTCTTTTTTGTTTTTTGTTTTTTTGAGATGGAGTCTTGCTCTGTCGCCCAGGCTGGAGTGCAGTGGCACGATCTCAGCTCACTGCAAGCTCCACCTCCTGGGTTCACGCCATTCTCCTGCCTAAGCCTCCCAAGTATCTGGGACTACAGGCACCCATCACCACGCCTGGCTATATTTTTGTATTTTTAGTACAGACAGGTTTTCACCGTGTTAGCCAGGATGGTCTCCATCTGCTGACCTCGTGATCTGCCTGCCTTGGCCTCCCAAAGTGCTGGGATTACAGGCTTGAGCCACTACACCCGGCCTATTATTTATTCTTATTTATTTATTTATTTTTTGAGATGGAGTCTTACTCTATTGCCCAGGCTGGAGTGCAGTGGCGCAATCTCTGCTCACTGCAACCTCCGCCTCCCAGGTTCAAGTGATACCCCTGCCTCAGCCTTGTGAGTAGCTAGGACTACAGGCATGCGCCACCATGCCCAGCTAATTTTTGTATTTTTAGTAGAGTCGGGGTTTCACCACGTTGGTCAGGCTGGTCTTGAACTCCTGACCTCAGGCGATCCGCCCGCCTCAGCCTCCCAAAGTGCTGGGATTACAGGCGTGAGCCACTGTGCCTGGCCTCATCCTAACTTTATATCTGCAAAGACCCTATTTCCAAATTAGCTCATATTCCCAGGTACTGTGCTTAGGACTTCACCATACCTTTTGCAGGGGGGACACAATTCAACCCATAACCGAGGAGGGAGACAGCAGAGAAGTTTGGGGATGAAGACCAAAAGCTGAGTGCCAGACACGTTGAGTTCGAGATGCCTACAGGACATCCTGGAGGAGAGGCTGAGAAGGCAGCTAGATGTTGGAGCTGTCAAAGCATACTTTTTAAAAAGTTAGAAACAGGGCCAGGCGCGGTGGCTCACGCGTGTAATCCCAGCACTTTGGCAGGCCGAGGTGGGCGGATCACAAGGTCAGGAGATTGAGACCATCCTGGCTAACATGGTGAAACCCCTTCTCTACTAAAAATACAAAAAAAAAAAAAAAAAATTAGCCGGGCATGGTGGTGGGCCCTTGTAGTCCCAGCTACTTGGGAGGCTGAGGCAGGAGAATGGCATGAACCTGGGAGGTGGAGTTTGCTGTGAGCTGAGATCGCGCCACTGCACTCCAGCCTGGGTGACAGAGCGAGACTCTGTCTTAAAAAAAAAAAAAGTTAAAAACATGACTCATACAACTCTAAAGTGAAGACGTGTCAAAGATTTATTTTAATCATTAATGAGGAAACCAGCATGATGGTGAGGCTGGTTCAAAAGATTGGAGAGAGGGAAGTATTTGTAGTGACTTAAAAAAGTTTGAGTAATTCTGCTTATTTAAAAAAAACTGGTTAATGTTCTACAGGGCCATAAACCGCAACCTTTTCTTTTTTTCTTTTCTTTTTTTTTTGAGATGGAGTCTTGTTCTGTCACCCGGGCTGGAGTGCAATAGCTTGATCTCAGCTCACTGCAACCTCCACCTCCCAGGTTCAAGCAATTCTCCTGCCTCAGCCTCCTGAGTAGCTGGGATTACAGGCGCCCGCCACCATGCCCGGCTGATTTTTGTATTTTTAGTGGAGACAAGGGTTCACCATGTTGGCCAGGCTGGTCTCGAACTCCTGACCTCAGGTGATCCTCCCACCTTGGCCTCCCAAAGTGCTGGGATTACAGGCGTGAGCCACTGCGCCCAGTCAAACTGCAACCTTTTTTACTGTAATCTTTTCCACTGGACAGAAATAATTTCTATCACTCACTACTGGGCAAAATTTATTTGCATTGCTGTCAGACAGGAATAATTTTACTTAGCCATCTATCTTCAACAAATTAAAGTCTATCCTTGCTGAGTTGTAAAATATCATAATCAATAGTATATAGCAAGTTAAGCAGGTGCACACTCCAGAGGATCCGAAAATCTGCCTGGCAGGCTTGCTCAGGAACACAGCCTGCCACTGAATGGACACACTCATTTTGGGGTGTCTAATCCTTAATCTGGGACATTTTTATTAGCTCCCTCTTGGGATGATAAATAATCTCCGAAGGTTATTCTTGACCACAGAAAGCTAGTCTTGCGTTCTGACCTAATTCATCTACACAGGTGCTGCGAGAAGTGGTAATTACCATGCACGAGTGTCCTTGTTAGGTGACACATGTAAACCAGATGGCGTTATGCAATGACCAAGCCGGAAAATCAACTTCTGTCTGGACGTGTCATCATAAGGAATGTAGGACTGAGCCTACATCACACCTGAGATTTTTTGTTTTTTAATTTCTCTTATTTGCTCTTCTATTCCTAGGCCAGGAAGCTGAACCAAATCCACCTCCCTCAGGTGTGCCCGCGGGACCTGTGTGTGTGCAAGTTTCTATCTTCCAGAAGGTTCCAGTGTCTGCCATGGCTCTTGGCCTGCCAGGAAGTATCCTTCTTACTACTTGTGAGGCTGAGGCTTTGTGTGCCAGAGTACAGGTGCCCGGCCAGTATGGGTCTGAGGGTTGTGTGGGCATTGGTTCAGCACACAAGCCACAACCCTTGTTCCTTAAAGGTGGGCGTGTTGTGGAAGCACAGGAAAGTTATTCTCAAATATGACACCCATGTAAGGCCTGGGCTCCACTATTAATTGTCTGATTATATCCTGGTGACAAGGAGGACAAATTTCTACTGCAACAATGCAAATTACTACATTTTTATTAAAAGTAAATGTCAGTAAAACTATTTTTCCTGAATTCTGAAGTGAGAAAAACACCATTTAAAGAACGTTTTAATGTTTGTGAAAGGATAGTCTCCTAAAGTAGATTGTTGCAGACACCGGGTAAAAATAAAAATTAAATAAATTAAAGGTGAGATAGATCAAAGAAGAAGGGTTTTGTCTTATTCCTGCCAGAAACAGAATATCAGAAACAACATGAACATCCTCCTCCTTGCCTTTTCTTGGGCTGTGCTTTCAGCCTGCAGGTATAACCGTTCTGGAGAGCAGTGATGCCCCCAGAACCGCGTTTTTGGCTGGTGCAAAATGGGGGGCAGTGGTTGTGTCTGGGGCCAAGTTTCTGTCCTGTATAGCCTAGAGATGGTTATGTAGCAGGGGACTGAGCTACTAAGTGAAGGCATAGATAGTTATGTAGAAACAGAGAAGGGTAGAATCAACTCCATGCTAGATTGTAACTGGAGGTACAGGTATCAGTATGAACTCAAGGTTTGCTAAGAGGTATCAGAAAAGATATGGCTGTGTGTGTGTGTGTGTGTGTGTGTATGTGTGTTTGTACATACTTACTTATTTCCTAGCTCTGTCTGCTGAGTGTAAATGGAATCATATTCTGTAATCTTTTGAGATTTCTTTCTTCCATTTAAAATTATGTGTTTGAGATTTGGCCGTGTTGGTGGTGGAATTCATTCATTTCTGTTGCTGTGTGCTATTCCATTGCGTGGATACACCTCACTTTGTCCATTTTACCGTCCTTTGATATGTAAGATTTCTCCCAGTATTTGCTATTAAAAACAGCGTTAAAATAAAAAAAAAAACACCAAAAACAGTGTTGCTCTGAACATTCATGCACATGCTTCCTGATGAACAAGTTTCTTTTTTTCTTTTCTTTTTTTTTTTTTAGATGGAGTCTTGCTCTGTTGCCCAGGCTGGAGTGCAGTGGCGCAATCTCTGCTCACTGCAAACTCTGCCTCCTGGGTTCACGCCATTCTCCTGCCTCAGCCTCCTGGCTAATTTTTTGTATTTTTAGTAGAGATGGGGTTTCACCGTGTTAGCCAGGATGGTCTCAATCTCCTGACCTCATGATCTGCCTGCCTCAGCCTCCCAAACTGCTGGGATTACAGGTGTGAGCCACGGCGCCCGGCCCTGATGAACAGGTTTCTTAGGCACACACCCAGGCACGGAATGCACCTAGGAATACAAATTGACTTAACCCTACAGCCGGGAATGGGTATGCACACTGGGGGAGCTTGCATCTTCTCAAAGTGGCCACAACAACTTCTCCCATACAGCATGCTTCTCTTAAAATGTGATGATAACACATGTCCCAAGAGGTGGGGTCTGTATTCTCCCTAACTCTTGAATCTGGACAGGCTTGTCCCTACGGCAGAAGTGATGCGTGTGACTTCAGAAGCTAGGATGTGAAAAGTGATACAGGTCCCACCTGCTTCTCTTGAGACCCTTGCTCCTGCAGCATGGCTACTGTTCCATGAGGATGTTCCCAAGTCCCTCAGCCCAGAGCCTGGATCAAGGTCCCAGCCACGTGAGTGCACCATCTTGGAAGTGGCTCCTCCAGCCCCTAGTGGAGGTGCCCCAGATAAGGATGCAGGAAGTAGTCTAGTTGTACCTGCTGAATCCTGCCCAAATAGCAGATGTGTGAACAAAAGGAATGACTGCTGTTTTGAGCTACAAAGTTTTGGGGGTGGTTTGTTTTGCAGCAAGAGGTAACTGATAAACATGTCCACTTTCACTGGGTAACGCCATACGGCCAAGATATTTACCAAATAATTGTCCCACTCGACATTCTGGCCAGCAGGGTATTGCTCTGCCATCTTGCCATCGCTGAGTATTGCCACATATGAATACTGGTGCCTATTTGGTGTGTTTTTTGTTTGCATTTCCAAATTTACTAGTAAGATGATTGGACTTTCCATGTTCTCTGCAAGAAGCCTGATTATGACATGGGTTTCTTTGTTGATGTGGGTTTCGTGCATCATTTTGTTGGCTCGTTTGTCTCTTTCTAATGGATCTGAAGGGGTTCTCTATATATTCTAAATACTAATCATCTGCAAGGTGTACATATCTTTTAGTTTTTCATTCTTCAGTCTCTTTATGGTGCCTTTTGAGGAACAAACATATGATAATTTCCAGCCTTTTATTTACGAAATGGAGTCTTGCTCTGTCACCCAGGCTGGAGTGCAGCGGGGCAATCTTGCCTCACTGCAACCTCAGCCTCCTGGGTTCAAGTGATTCTCCTGCCTCAGCCTCCTGAGTAGCTGGGATTACAGGCATGTGCCCCCATGCCTGGCTAATTTTTCTATTTTTAGTAGAGATGGGGTTTCACTGTGTTGGTCAGGTCTTGAACTCCTGACCTCAGGTGATGCACCTGCCTTGGTCTCCCAAAGTGTTGGGATTACAGGCATGAGCCACTGTGCCTGGCCCCATCGTTTTATTTTTCATCTGTTATTTTTCAGGTGAATTTCTTGTAAGAATATTTCACCATATTTATATTCCATTCAGAGAGGTTGTCTTTTAATAGATGCATTTAATCCAATCACATTCCTCTGATTACTCAAATGTTTGAACTTAGTTCTGCCAACTCATATTATGTTCTGTATTTATCATGATTTTATCTTTTACTCATTCCTGTTTTTTTTGTTGTTGTTGTTGCTGTCGTTTTTCATTTCGCTTTTTCCTCAGCTGTTCTGAAAGTGGTAAATTCTTTTTCCACCATTCTTGTGGAAACTTTCTGATAGTTAGAATTTTTTTTTGTTTTTTTGAGATGGAGTTTTGCTCTTGTTGCCCAGGCTGGAGTGCAATGGCACCATCTCAGCTCACTGTAACCTCCACCTCCCGGTTTCAACCAATTCTCCTGCCTCAGCCTCCCAAGTAGTGGGATTACAGGCATGCGCCGCCACGCCCGGCTAATTTTTTTTTTGTTTTTTTTTGTATTTTTAGTAGAGATGGGGTTTCTCCATGTTGATCAGGCTGGTCTTGAACTCCCGACCTCAGGTAGTCTGCCCACCTCGGCCTCCCAAAGTGCTGGGATTACAGGTGTGAGCCACCATGCCCAGCTAAAATTTGTAACCTTTTTTTCTATCGATTCTAAAATCCTCGAACCAAACAATACAAGAGCTTTCGTGCACTTTCACTTCCTTCTGCACCCCGCCTTACCATGTGTCATGTTGAGTTCATCCGGGATTTCTCTCAGGTTGATTTTCTTTTAACGGACCAGACTGATTTATTTGCTGGCATCCACGTCTTACTCTTGGGTCCACTTTTCACTTTGTTAAGGTATTTCTTCTAGTACTTTTACAGACTGCGTGTGTGGTAAATGTGGATGTTAACCGGCCGTGAAGACACCTTTATTTTGCTGTCTCACTGGAACGCTAGTTTCACTGTGTATGAGTTACGGTTCAATTCTCTTAGTATTTTGGCAACCCCTCCTCTGTAGGATCAGTCTGAATTCTAAAGAAGATCCTCTCCGAAGGCCTTCCTGAGTATCCCTCTGACATGCCTACGTTCGAGGCTTTGTTCTTCACTCCTCTGAGCATCACCTCCATTGTCTGAGAGGCCACTGTCCCCGTCTCCTGTTCTGTGAAGGGTTTCGTGTCTTTTCATCTTCTCTTTCATGAGACTGTGTCTTACTTTTGCTCTGTGTTGTGGAGAACCTCCAGCTTGGTTTCCATCTGGCTTCCCTGAGGTGGAGGAGAGAAGCGTTCGGGCTCAGCTTGCTTGTTTGGCCACAGGTAAACAGACATCTGTAGAATGGAGGTGACACGAAGCTCCTGGGTCTGGTGCAGAAGAGGTCAGGGCCCCAGTGGCCTGCACCCCCTAAGCTCAAGGGTGTGTCTGCAGGGAGTCCTAGATCAGGACTGACCACTGGGGCCTTGGCTGGGGTCCTACCTGCCCTTGAGTCTTCACGTCACAACCCACACACTGGGTGCCATGGGCATGAGGACTGGCCAGGAAAAGGCCTGTGGGGCCTGGCCCCTATCAGGGACACTTGGGCGAACAAGGCCACCCCACTCCCAATAAGGTGTTTGGTGCAGTGCCCTGAGCAGTGGGGCCGCTCGGCTGCCCCCGTGGGGAAGGTCTGTCCCAGGGTGGACAGCTGCTCTTCCTGAGGGGCCTGCCTGGATGCCACAGGCTATGCTGCTGGAACCCAGGGATTCCACAGCACCATCGTCCTGATCACAAATTCTCAAGGAAACCAAGGAGCTCCTGCCTCACCTTAAAACATTTGGGATTTAATCTTGGAGTGAAAATTGTTATGACCCCACTGAATTTTAGAGTTTACACAAAAGGCCAAAGTGAAGGCAGAGACTCAGGCCTCTCAACTCCCACCCGCAGGGGCCTTTTCTTGCAACCTTAAAGGGCATCTGCTTCACGCTGGCCTCGGCAGGGCCCTCACACTGGCAGGGCTACTTGCACACCGGGCCTGACACTCACTAGGGGAGGCTCCCCAGCCCGGCTGCACCACCCACCTCTACCTAGTCGCGTGTCCCGGCCAGTGCCCCTTCCACTCCCACCCAGTGCCCCCGCAGGGCCCCCTCTGTCCTCTTAGGGACCTCCACTCCCGGACCAATAGCCTCCTGCCTCAGGGCCCCCTACTCATGGGCCAATCGCCCCCTGCCTCAGGCCCCCACCACTCGTGGGCCAATCGCCCCCTGCCTCAGGCCCCCCACGCATGGGCCAATCGACCCCTGCCTCAGGCCCCCCCCCCACTCATGGGCCAATCGCCCCCTGCCTCAGGCCCCCCAACTCATGGGCCAATCGCCCCCTGCCTCAGGCCCCCCCACTCATGGGCCAATTGCCCCCTGCCTCAGGCCCCCCCACTCGTGGGCCAATCGCCCCCTGCCTCAGGCCCCCCACGCATGGGCCAATCGACCCCTGCCTCAGGCCCCCCCCCACTCATGGGCCAATCGCCCCCTGCCTCAGGCCCCCCCCAACTCATGGGCCAATCGCCCCCTGCCTCAGTCCCCCCCCGCCCCACTCATGGGCCAATCGCCCCCTGCCTCAGGCCCCCCACTCATGGGCCAATCGCCCCCTGCCTCAGGCCCCCCCCCACTCATGGACCAATCGCCCCCTGCCTCAGGGCCCCCCATTCCTGGGCCAATGGCCTTTTGCCTCAGGGACTCCCACTCTCAGCTGGTCCCCCCCTGCCTCAGGGACCCCCACTCCTGGCTGTTCCCCCGTCAGGGCCCCCGACTCGTGGCTGCTCCCCCCTCCTGCCTCGGGGCCCCCCACTCCCGGGCCAATGTCCTTCTGCCTCAGGTACCCCCACTCCCGGCCCGTCCCCCCGCCTCTGGGCCCCCCACTCCAGGCCGGTGGTAGTCCCTGCCTCAGAGCCGCCCACTCCTGGGCCATCTCCCCTGCCTCAGCGACCCCACTCCTGGGCCAATGCCCTTCTGCCTCAGGGACCCCCACTCCCAGCCAGTACCCCCCTGCCTCAGGGACCCCCACTCCCAGCCGGTACCCCCCTGCCTCAAGGCCCCCGACTCCCGGCTGCTCCCCACCTGCCTCGGGGCCCCCCACTCCTAGGCCTACGTCCCCCTGCCTCAGGGCCCCTCATTCTCCATCCTCCTGACCCCCTCAGGGACCTTCCGGTCCGGTCCTCCCTAACTCAAGGGCCCCCACTCTCCATCCTCCCGACCCCCCACTCCCAGCCCGGTCCCCGCCGCCTCAGGGCCCCCTTTGGCCCCCGCTCCTCGCGGCGCCCCCTCCCCCGCGCGCGGCCGAGGCAGCGGAGTCCGCGCGTCATGGCGGCGGCGGGCGGGGCGCGTCTCGCACGCAGCGCGCCGGGCGGAGCGCTCGCCGCATTGTTTGCTTCGCTGGGGAGCGAGCGAGCGACCCGGCCCTGGCGTCCGAGCCAGCCCCGCGTCCCGCGCCCGCCGCCCGCCGCCCGCTCCCGCGCCCGCGCCCGCCGGCCGGGCCCTCCGAGCCGGGCCTCCAGCTGGGCCCCGAGCCCGAGCCCGCGCCGCGCCGCGCGAGCCGCTGCCCGAGAGTCCGCGGCCGCCGCTGCCGGGCCCGGAGCCGCCGCGGCCGAGAGGAGCCCGCGCCCAGGAGCGGCGGCGGGGCCCGGCCTGCGCGGCCGTTGGCGGAGGAGCCGCGGGCGCCATTAGCACCGCCTCGGCCGCGCCGGCCCCCGCGCCCGCCCGCTTGCCGGGCTCCCGCGGCCGCGGCGCCCCGAAGGTGAGTGGGCGGGGGCCTGGCCGGGGAGGCCTCCCCGCCGCCTCGCGGGCCGCCCGGCCGCCGCCGCCGCCTCGGCCCGGCCTCTCGGGGTTGTGGTGCCGACGCCATGTTTGGCGGCGGCGGCGGCGGCGGCTCCGCATTGTCTGCGGGCCGGGAGCCCGGGATGCCGGGCGGGGAGACCGGGGAGGTCGGGCCGGGCGGCCGGGGAGACGGGCGGGAAGACGGGGAGGCCGGGCGGGGAGACCGGGTAGGTCAGGCCGGGGAGTCGAGGGAGGCCGAGTCGGGCTGTGGGTCTCGGCGGCCTGGGCCGCGGGCGCCTGCCCGGAGTCCGCGCTCGAGTCGGGTCGGGCCTCGGGCAGTCGCCGAGCCGGCCGGGCCGCCCCTTATGTAACAGACAGGCCCGCCGAGCTCTGCCAAGACGGGAACTCCCTGTGAGCAGGGACGCGCCCCGAGATCGCCCAGGAGCCGCGCGGCCTGCGGCGGCCGGGCTTGGGAACCGGCACCGCGGCCTCCCCGGGCGTTTGCAGGGAGACGCCTCGCGACGAACGCGAGGCTTCCCCGGGCCTTTTAAAACGAGTGACACGATTGAGGCGCAGTTCACGGGAAACGCGGCTCTTGTGAGCGGACGCGGGAGTTCTGAGAATCCGTAGCAGCGGGAGCCCCTGCCCCGCGGGGTGCGGCCCCGTCTCCCCAGAAAGCGCGGCCGCCCGCGTCTGTTTTTGAGGGTCTGTCGCCAGGTGGTTGTGTAGTTAGTGGAATCGGCGGATGTTTTTGTTTGGCTGGCCCAGCGCCGTCCCGAGTGCTGTGTGCTTCACACAACTTCGCACAGCTCAGCGGCCGCGGGCCCTGTGGCCTTTACGGAGAGGCCCGGCGCGTGGCCGGCTTCTCCCTGGGCGGGCGGTGGGAAGATGGAAGCGGCCGTCTTGTGGGCAGCCTTCCCCGCTTGTGGCCCGCACGGCTCTTCGATGTACTTAAGGGAATTATTCCTTGAGAAGCTACGTGTGTGCGTGCCCTCGCGGATCCCTCCCAGTGGAAATGCTTGTCCCAGTGGAAGGGCCAGGGACAGAACCGGCCCAGGGGGGAAGCGGTGAAGCAGAGGAGGTCGTGGGTCGCCCTGCCCTGCTGAGGGCCTACTTTCCCCGGGTCCCAGTTACATGTTGAGGGTATAGAGCTGCTGTGGCCGTGAAGCCTTCGGTTCAGTTCTCCCCTTGTAGAAAGTGTTGCGATGAAGAGCTTCACGGCTCCCTGGGAGAGAGTGGGTTTCCAGGGGCTGCTTGTCGTTAGGGCGACTCAGGACTTTGCTGTCGAGGGGAAAATTACAGGTTCGTTTCTGATCTGGTGAGTAACCAACTGTTGCTTCTGCCCCACCTCAGTAATGACGCGTGTCGGCGTCCCGGGTGCACTAGGGTCGCTCTCTGCAGGCTGTGGTGTCACCTCTGCAGGGCTCACAGGGCCGGCTGGGGGGTGGCTGTGCTGACAGCTCCCCAGGAATCCAGGGTTGAGTGGGTACCTGCAGGCCCTGGAGATGCAGGGGGTCTGAGGTTTGGCCGACCACATTTTCTCTCCTATTCCTTTCTGTAGGTAATTGCAATCTGGTTTCAACATACAATGAGGATTTCTGTCTGATACAGAGAAAGATACCCAGTGTCTGGAGGGTCTGTCTTAAGAAGTGCTCTTGAAGTCTGCTGGGATTTCCTTTTGGGACTCACAGAAGGAAGCCTGCTCCCTGAGGGCTTTTTCTCAGGCCCAATAGATCAGGGCAAGGCTGCTGTGGGTGCCCCTGGGCCCCGAGGCCAGGCGTCCCTGACGTGGCAGGGCTAGATGCAGAGTATGCCTTGGGCTTCAGCTGAGAATATTTGTTTTGCGAGTTAGTCACTGAAAAATCATTTTGCTTCCTGTCAGTGAAGTGTGGCGCTTTGGAGGGAGGCACTGCCCAGCAGGTGGTGGTCTTCACAGGAGGTGTCCACACACCAGGCACCCTGGGGACAGCTAGGAATAGACACAGTCCGTGGTGTTGGGACAGCGGAGGCCTCTGCCACGAGGAGCTGGAGGTATGGGTGGCAGCTCACTGGTTTTGCCCACCTCTGGAAAAGCAGATTCTCCTAAGCCTCTGTGGCCAAGTCTTCAGGCACCTGAGCCAGCGCTGGCGACCCTCCTGGTGAGGGTCTCTGCAAGCAGCGAGGGGTTCCTGGGGGTCACCCCTCGCTATGGAGCCTGAGTGGAGCGTCTGCCTTCACGTGTGCCGGGGAGAACAGAGATTCCCTTTGGCGTCATGCACGTGTCTGGATTCTCTCAGAAAGGAGGAGGACGTGGCCAGCACCATGGTCTCAGTGGGGCTTGAGGAGTGCCCCTGAGGGGAAGGGGCAGGTTGGCTCAGCCTGTGGTGGTTTCCATGGTGGTCACTGCCAAGGCTCTGCAGAAGCGGGGTTGGGGCCTCCCAGGGGCCAAGACTGTCCTCTCAGACCAGTACAGGGCTCCCCTGTTGGTCCCCTGTGCCGTGGTGTGCGTGTAGAGGGCCTGTCTATAGAGGATGGACAGGCTGTGATCTGTCTCCTACCCCTGGCCCCAGCAGGAATGCTGCAAGGACTGTGGTGACTCTGGGCTCATGGGAGTGCTCTCCTGGGAGTAGTGGGGAGGGGAAGAGTGGTTTAGGGGGAGCATCCGATAGGACCAGGTAGCCACTGAGCATGCCTGTCTGGTGGGCATAGCCTCTGTGCCTGGTGGGGTCCAGCCCTGTATGTGGACTTCCTGGGGGACCGCCTGCATGCTGGGAAAGTCCTGCAACTGTGGGCTCTGGGCCGGACCCCTCCTCCTTGGGGAGCGTTGCTGTGGTCTCCGCAGCCTGTTGGTGTGGTCTGAGAGGGGACTGGTGTGTGGTGGTAGGGACGCAGGTGCTCAGGAGGGCTCCTCAGGCTGCCTCTCTGCCTGTTACTGCTGCTCCCTCCCTGGTCCTGGGGACTCGCTCAGGCCTGGATGTGTGGTTTTGGACACCTTGGAAAGAGGTTAGCTGTGAGTTTTGCTTTGATTGGGCTTGGAGCTGCTGAGCTAGATCTGTCCATGCATGCTTTTGTGGCTTGCTCGAGTCTTTGGTCACCCTGCGTAGAATTACCTTTACTTTTGCCTTCATTTTAGGTAATCATTACCAAATGAGGAGGAAAGGACGATGTCATCGAGGCTCTGCAGCGAGGCATCCTTCTTCCCCATGCAGTGTTAAACACTCCCCTACGCGAGAAACGCTGACGTACGCTCAAGCTCAAAGGATGGTAGAGATAGAAATTGAAGGGCGCTTGCACAGGATCAGTATTTTTGATCCCCTGGAGATCATATTGGAAGATGACCTCACTGCTCAAGAGATGAGTGAGTGCAACAGCAATAAGGAAAACAGCGAGCGGCCTCCTGTCTGCTTAAGAACTAAGCGTCACAAAAACAACAGAGTCAAAAAGAAAAACGAGGCCCTCCCCAGCGCCCACGGCACGCCGGCCTCGGCCAGTGCCCTCCCGGAGCCCAAGGTGCGCATCGTGGAGTACAGCCCTCCGTCCGCCCCCAGGAGGCCTCCCGTGTACTACAAGTTCATCGAGAAGTCGGCCGAGGAACTGGACAACGAGGTGGAGTATGACATGGACGAGGAGGACTATGCCTGGCTGGAGATCGTCAATGAGAAGCGCAAGGGCGACTGCGTCCCCGCCGTGTCGCAGAGCATGTTTGAGTTCCTGATGGACCGCTTCGAGAAGGAGTCACACTGCGAGAACCAGAAGCAGGGCGAGCAGCAGTCTCTGATAGACGAGGACGCCGTGTGCTGCATCTGCATGGACGGGGAGTGTCAGAACAGCAACGTGATCCTCTTCTGCGACATGTGCAACCTGGCCGTGCACCAGGAGTGCTACGGGGTGCCCTACATCCCCGAGGGCCAGTGGCTCTGCCGCCACTGCCTGCAGTCCCGGGCCCGGCCCGCCGACTGTGTGCTGTGCCCCAACAAGGGTGGTGCCTTCAAAAAGACAGATGACGACCGCTGGGGTCACGTGGTGTGTGCCCTGTGGATCCCAGAGGTCGGCTTTGCCAACACGGTGTTCATCGAGCCCATCGATGGGGTGAGGAACATCCCTCCAGCCCGGTGGAAACTGACATGCTACCTCTGTAAGCAGAAGGGCGTGGGTGCCTGCATCCAGTGCCACAAAGCAAACTGCTACACAGCATTCCATGTGACGTGTGCCCAGAAGGCTGGCCTGTACATGAAAATGGAGCCCGTGAAGGAACTGACTGGCGGTGGCACCACCTTCTCCGTCAGAAAGACCGCTTACTGTGATGTCCACACGCCTCCAGGCTGCACCCGGAGGCCTCTGAATATTTACGGGGATGTCGAAATGAAAAATGGCGTCTGTCGAAAAGAGAGCTCGGTTAAAACGGTCAGGTCCACATCCAAGGTCAGGAAGAAGGCAAAAAAGGCTAAGAAAGCTGTGGCTGAGCCCTGCGCGGTCCTGCCGACCGTGTGCGCTCCTTATATTCCCCCACAGAGGTAAGCGTGTCCAAGCATTGAGTCCACAAGGAGCCTGCAGTGTGGGACCCTGGGAGGACGTGGGCACAGCCTGCAGGGCCTGTGCTGTGTGGTCGCTGCGTTTCTAGTTGGCGCAGCTTCCTAATATTCCCCTGAAGTGTGGTTCTGCTTGTTTACCATGTCTTTTTGGGGAATAGATGTTGTAAAAGATTTTAGTCTGTAGGCTTGGAATGATCTGTAGTTTTCTAGTTTTTTTTTTTTTTTGGAGATGGAGTTTTGCTCTGTCGCCCAGGCTGGAGTATAGTGGCGCAATCTCAGCTCACTGCAACCCCCACCTCCTGGGTTCAAGCAATTCTCCTGCCTCAGCCTCCTGAGTAGCTGGGACTGCAGGCGTGCGCCACCATGCCTGACAAATTTTTGTATTTTTTAAGTAGAGACGGGGTTTCACCATGTTGGCTAGGCTGGTCTCAAACGCCTGACCTCAAGTGATCTGCCCGCCTTGGCTTCCCAAAGTGCTGGAATTACAGCACTTGCTCAGCCTTTTTTTTTTTAAATAGGGTTTTGCTCTGTTGCCCAGGCTGGAGCGTAGTGGCACGATTTCAGCTCTCTGCAACCTCTGCTGCCAGGTTCCAGCAATTCTTGTGTCTCAGCCTCCCGAGTAGCTGGGACTACAGGCGTGTGCTCCCGTGCCCAGCTAATTTTGTATTTTTAGTAGAGGCGGGGTTTCACCATGTTGCCCAGGGTGGTCTGGAACTCCTGAGCTCAGGCAGTCTGCCTGCCTCTGCATCCCAAAGTGCTAGGACTATAGGCGTCAGCCACCATGCCAGCCGTGAGTGAAGATTATTAAGAATTTCAGTGACTAAACTTTAAGAAGGAATGAAGCCCATGCAGGAACTCTGTGTGACTTTCAACCCGAGGGGCTCTGGCCTGGGCTTCCCAGTGACTGCCGGCATCGGGACATCCACTGCTGTGGCCTTGGCCCCGTTTCCCGTGCTGTGCCCCCCACTTGCTGCAGATGCCCTGAGGAAAGGGTGGCCAAACAAGGGGAGGAGCTGTGAGCACAGATGGGGCCTGCCGGTCAACAGGGCGGGTAGAGCCAGCCTGGTGCTGAGCTTGCAGCTTGGCTGGGGGAGACGCCTAGAGCCCCAGTACCACACAGACCCTCCAGGACTGCCGGGGGTCAGTGAGCAGGACCCTCTGAGGTGTCAGACCTGCCCCACATGTGAGGGGAGGGCAGCACAGGTGGGACGCATGCAGGCTGAGCTGCATTGGGCGGTGAGGCTGGGAGGTTGCAGTGAGCTAAGATTGTGCTACTGTACCCCAGCCTGCGTGACAGAGTGAAACTGTGTCTCAAAAAAAAAAAGAAGTTTTAAGTGATTTTTGTTAATACTACTCTACTTTACCAAAGTGAAGTCGTTTCTTTTCACAGAGCTGTAAATACTCAGATAATTAGTCAATTCAGACAGAATGAACAAAAAATGCTCATAATCCTTCCCATCCAGGGAAAACCCTGTCAAAACCAAGGTGTTTGTCTTTGTAAATTAATCTGACTTTGAAGAGATGGTTTTGCTTGGATTTCTACCTATGAGTCAAAAAGTCTAGGGTTTGTATTAAGAGCTTCTGTATAAGAGGTCTAAAAATTTCAGCTTTACTGAAATTGAAGCAAAATAAACAAAATGTGATCTAACAAAATGAAGAGCCAAAAGTCTGAAGTGCTCCCTTCCCTGGCCAGTACCAGATGAGGACCTGCTCTGGGAGAGGCCGGGCCTGGCCGGGCCGCACGCTCTCTGTTCTTTGGCTCCTGATGTTGGGTAGGCAGGACTGTTTGAAGGAGGCAGCGTTTGCATGCAGAGACATGGGGGCTGAAGTGGCCAGGGCTGATTGAGAAGAAAACTCGACCTAAATATTTGAAAGCATGTATTGGAGCTAAACCGCGTACTATGTGGTTCTGTTCTTTTCCTAACTTGGGAATAAACTATTATTTCAGCTTCGAGTAGAGAGAGAAACAAACCTGGACGAGTGTTCCTGGCCGCGGTCTCTGCAGTCTGGGTTTCCCAGTCTCCAGGAGATGCTGGTGCTTCAGGCCACCTTGCCACCAGTGGAGGAGCTCCCAGTGCGCCTGGCCTGTTGGCACCATGGTGCTGGACCCACCTCTGGGGTGGTTGTGAGGGGCAGGCTCTCAATACAGTACTGACTGCTGCCTGAAACCGGGTTTACTGCCTTGCTGTGGTCTGAGAGGCAGCTGATCTGGCAGCCCTGTTCTTAGGCCCTGGGCACTACCCCTGGGTGCATGTAGGAGGCCTCAGCTGTGCATTTGAATTCTGTGTAGATGAGGGTGAAGCTTCTTATTTTTTATTTTATGTTTGGAGACAGGGTCTTGTTCTGTTGCCCACGTTGGAGTGCAGTGGCGTGATCATGGCTTACAGTAGCCTCAAACTCTTGGACTCAAGCGATCTTCCCGCCTCAGCCTCCTCCCAGCCTCAGCTGGGAATACAGGCACGAGCCACTGTGCCTGGCCCATGGTGAAGCTTCTTGATGTGCAGCCGTGGGCGGGGATGCTGAATCTAGTTGGTTATGGTGTGCACTAACCAATGGCTCTGGTGTAGGACCCACCTAGAGCATCTGAGGATGTTATGCTTCAGGCCAGCCAGTCACGCTGGAAGGGAGATGTGACCCCATCTGAGCAGCGTTTTAGAGATTTTAGAGAAGGAGGATCTTCCTTATTCCCTGTGGACAGAACAGAATCTGCCTTCAGGGACGGACTGCTTTTATAATTCTAGTGGTTTAAAAAATTAAAATTTCAAGTAAAAAAGATAGTTCTTTTTTTCCCCCCCTTTTTTTTGAGGTGGAGTCTTGCTTTGTTGCCCAGGCTGGAGTGCAGTGCGGTGATCTTGGCTCACTGCAACCTCCGCCTCCTGGGTTCAAGTGATTCTCCTGCCTCAGCCTCCCGAGTAGCTAGGATTACAGGCACCTGCCACCACACCCGGCCGATTTTTGTATTTTTAGTAGAGACGGGGTTTCACCATATTGGCCAGGCTGGTCTCGAACTGCTGACCTCAGGTGATCCACCCGCCTCGAACTCCCAAAGTGCTGGGATTACAGGCGTGAGCCACTGCGCCAGGCTAAAAGAGATAGTTTTAAGGTTATAATCTGTTTTTTTGTAAGTTTGATATACTATGATTAAATAATAACAGCGGTAAATAAACACTTTGAAAAACAGGCAGGGCTGGGTGTGTGGCTCACACCTGTAATGCCAGCACTTTGGGAGGCCGAGGTGGGTAGATCACGAGGTCAGGAGTTCGAGACCAGCCTGGCTAACATGGTGAAAACCCATCTGTACTAAAAATATAAAAATTAGCCAGGCGTGGTGGTGCGCGCCTGTAATCCCAGCTATTCAGGAGGCTGAGGCAGGAGAATCTCCTGAACAGAGTCCTGCTCTTCTGCTCAGACGGGTGCAGTGGCATGGTTATGGCTCACTACAGCCTCGACCTCCTGGGCTCAAGCGACTCCCCCACCTCAGCCTCTTGAGTAGCTGGGACCACAGGCATGTGCCACCATGCCCTGCTAATGTTTTTATTTTTTGGTGAGATGGGGTCAAGCAATCTGCCTGCCTCGGCCTCCCAAAGTGCTGAGATTACAGGCGTGAGCCACCATGCCTGGCCTTACATTGATTTATTGTTATTTTTTCTTTTCTGTTCTTTTTTTTCCTGAGATGAAGCCTCGCTCTGTTGCCCAGGCTGGAGTGCAATGGCATAATCTCGGCTCACTGCAGCCTCCACCTCCCAGGTTCAAGCGATCCTCGTTCCTCAGCCTCCCGAGTAGCTGGGACTACAGGTGTGTGCCACGGTGTCTGGCTAATTTTTGTATTTTTAGTAGAGATGGGGTTTCACCATGTTGTCCAGGATGGTCTCAAACTCGTGACTTCAGGTGATCTGCCTGCCTTGGCCTCCCAGAGTGCTGAGATTACAGGCGTGAACCACCGCACCCAGCCCTATTTTTTCTTTTCACTTCCTCTCTCCAGCATACATCAGTTTTTATTAACGGATTGAGTTGCACCTGTATAGAATGACATTTTTTTTTTTGAGATGGAGTCTTGCTCTGTCACCCAGGCTGGAGCGCAGTGGCACGATCTCGGCTCACTACAAGCTCCGCCTCCCGGGTTCACGCCATTCTCCTGCCTCAGCCTCCTGAGTAGCTGGGACCACAGGCGCCCACCACCACACCTGCTAATTTTTTGTATTTTTAGTAGAGACAGGGTTTCACCATGTTAGCCAGGATGGTCTTGATCTCCTGACCTCGTGATCCGCCCGCCTCTGCCTCCCAAAGTGCTGGGATTAGAGGCGTGAGCCACCGAGCCCGGCCAGGAGGACATTTTGTCTTTAGTCTTAAAGGAAAAGGGAAAGTCTTTTCCATTTGCACCAGTTTGAAATTAGGGCTCCCTTAACATGGATTACTGCAGGACTCATTCACATGAGAGTTCATACATGGGGTGAAAAGACAAACAGGGTTTCCTGACAACTCTTTTTGGTTATTGCATGAAATGAGGCATAAATACACGCATAATCTGTTTAACAAAACTCCTAGGTTCATGAGAATGCAAAGTAGAAAGTGTCTTAAAAGAGACCGTGATCAGCAGGCAGATGGCCTGTGTCGGTTCCTTTGACTGCTTCAGGTCTTCCAGGACGAGCTCCCCTACTACGAGAGCCTGGACTTCAGCCTCACGGACAAGAGCCTCAGATAGGCAAGGCTTTGTGATGGGCGCTCCTCCTACCTTCATTCAAATGAGGTTTTCCTCCCGCCGTCACCCTGATAGGGTGCTCCTCCCGCCTTCACTGGTGTCATTTTATTTTGAGTTTAAAAGGATCAACTGGTCTTGGTCAGCCTTAGGAAGGGAAGCATCACTCAGGTGAAAATACGTGGCGAACTTTACCTAGCTACTTCTCCTCATGCATTTAAATTAGAGTGACTTGAGCTGTTAGAAAAGTTGACCGGGTGCGGTGGCTCAGGCTAGTAATCCTAACACTGGAAGGCTGAGGTGGGTGGATTGCTTGAGCCCAGGAGGTCGAGGCTGCAGTGAGTTGTGATCGCACCTTTGTATTCCAGCCTGGGTGACAGAGTGAGACCCTGTCTCTAAGGGGTTTTGCATGGTTATCCAGAGCAGTCTCTTGAATTTTGATTCTCTTTGACGCAGCTGCATCTGGAGATCCTCTATGTGAGGCATGTTTAGAGAAAGAGAAACATTGACCCCTGGAATTGATATTCTTCCAAGAAATCTTTTAGTCTTGTTGGTAAAGGCAGTCCTCAGATGGTACCGGTCCCTTTGTTAGTGGTGAGCCTACAGAGATGGTGCCTGGTGTGCAGAGCGATGTGGTTGGATGGAGGTGAACAGAGCAGTCTAGGGCCCCTGGGCCGCCTGCTGGTCCTAGCCCGTCACAGCACAGTCATTCAGCAGACGTGCTGCACCAGCTGATTGTTTGAGCTTGGGCTTGGCGCACATGATGGAGTTCGTCTGGATCTCCTGTCTTGGTATTCCATATGAAGATTAGTTGGTCCAGCCCATGTCCTAATAGATGTTGTTAGCAGGAAGTCTGAACTTGAACTATCTCACATGAAGAAAGTTCCTTCTGCTGCCTCTTTTTATTTCTCTTTGGCTTCATGAACAGTCATGCACCCCCAGTGCCATCCTTTTGAGCTCCCCAAGGCCTCTGCCAGACACATCACCTCCAGGGGTGACTCCTTGACCCACCGTGCCATCACCACTGGGCTCTGCACCCCTTCTGAGCCACTCCTGGAGCTTGAGGCACTGTGAGGTCAGGGGAAAAGGGTCAGCGTTTCAAGGAGAGATGGTCACCCAAGCTGGGGTCATAGAGCAGCTTATGGATTTCCTGGAAGTCAGTGGGAACTCATTTGGGAACCCCCAAAATGAGTCCCTGTGGGGTGTCTGAAATGGTGGCAGAAGGGGCAGGAATGGGGTCCGGCAGTTCTCTTCCCTCAGGTCTTGGCGGATGGATAGCAAAGTCCTGTGTAGACAAGGTCACCCACAGGTGGTATATGCCGGCTGCTAAGGGCCTTGGGTGGCGGGCCTTGGCCCCCGCAGTCCAGAGAGTGTCTGTCTACTATTCCCTGCAGGGTAGGCACCTTGGGCCCCAGAATTCGGAAGGCACTTTTTTCCTACCTGGACTCACTTCCCGCAGTGTTGGAGGCCACCTGGCCCTAGTCTATTTTTTAGAGACAGGGTCTCACTATGTTGTCCAGGCTGATCTTGAATTCCTGGGCTTAAGCAATCCTCCTGCCTGGGCCTCTCAAAGTGTTGAGATTACAGGTGTGAGCCACCTCGCCCAGCCCCAGCCTTAGTCTGTAGTCTAATGCTGGAGGGTAGTATGTTGACTCTGGAATAAAGATGTCACTATTCTGGAACTTTTTCTGGGGTCACTGTCGGGAGGCGTTGTCTCCCTTGGGCACTTGCTGCAGCCCCAGGCTGTTGACCTGCACAGCCGTCCTCAGAGGGTGGGGAAGCTGTTCTGTCTTGGGGGCGTTGAGTCCACTAGGTAGGCCCTGTGAGGATCCCAGCTGTCACCTAGTGGGTACCTGCAGAGGTTTTGTTTTGTTCTTTTAATTGAGGCGGGGTCTTGCTCTGTTGCCCAGGCAGGAGTGAAGTGGCGCAATCCTAGGTCACTGCATCCTTGAACTCCTGGGCCCAAGTGGTCCTCAGCCTCCCAAAGTGCTAGGGTTACAGATTAGAGCCACCGGCCGCGGCCCCCTTTGGCTTGTGTTTTTAAGTCTTTTTTTCCTCCATGTTTCTGGCTGTTAATTTTTTCTAAAAGTTTGTATCTGGCATGGATTGAAGCAGGAGACAGTGGCTCAGTGCCCAATGGGGAGAGCCCTGTGTGGGTACCTCCCGGGCGGTGTGGGTGCATGAGTTGGCTGCTGCGGGTGGCACCGGGAGGCCCTGTGTGGGTGCCTCCCGGGCAGTGTGGGTGCATGAGTTGGCTGCTGCGGGTGGCACTGGGAGGCATGGCAGGGGCCATGAGGCCACAGGTGGCAGCTCCCTGTGCTTGACCTGCATCAGGTCTGGAGTGGTGGGCACTCGGGAAGGAAGCGCCAGGACGACACATTGGAAGGAGGAACTGCAGGGCAGGTCCAGCCAGTGCCTGGGAGCTGGGGAGGGCACCTGGGTGGACGCAGCCTGCAGGAGCGCCTGCTCTCCTGTATGAGGAACAGACCTGAATGCCATTTCAGACACTGACTCATTCCTGCCCTCCTGTGACTTTGTTGGTTTTCTGGGTTTTAGTGCAGATTGTAGCTGGCAGCTCACAACGGAGCCCTTCCTGGTGCAGGCTGACAGGCAGGAGGGATTCTCCTCTACAGAAATGGACATTACTATATCTGGAAACAGTTTTTTTTTTTTTTTTCTTTTTTTTGAGATGGAGTCTTGCTCTGTCACCCAGGCTGGAGTGCAGTGGCGTGATCTAGGCTCACTGCAACCTCTGCCCCCCGGGTTCAAGCGATTCTCCTGCCTCAGCCTCCCGAATAGCCAGAATTACAGGTGCATGTCACCACGCCCAGCTAATTTTTGTGTTTTTAGTGGAGATGGGGTTTCGTCACGTTGGCCAGGCTGGTCTCGAACTCCTGACTGACCTAAGGTAATCCGCCTACCTTAGCCTCCCAAAGTGTTGGGATTACAGGCATAAGCCACTGTGCCTGGCCTAGATTTGTTTTAATTGAAAAAGCTGAAGCAAATAAAAATTGTGCTGGGGAAAACTCTGAGTGCTCAGAGCATGGGCTGCGTTTCTCACTGGCCTCACCGCACCTTCCTCTGCACTCAGACTGTCCTAAAGATGCTGGCATTTACTGAACTAAAGGTAGCATTTCACAGAGCAGGGCCGTGGGCCACGAACCACAGTCATCTGGCCATTTAGACAGCTCTGCCCTGCCCCCGGCGACTTGGGTACCCAACCATGTCATTCCCACCCCTAGCTTTGTGGGGCAACGTTCCTCTAGGCCGGGTTCTCTTCCCTGAAGCACCCCAGGCATGTAGAAGATGTTCTCAGCAGAGGGGAGACACCACAGTGTAGCTGATTTCTGTCTCTCTCCACTTTCACCATATTTACTTACTTTTGGTAGAAGTGGGGTTGAAAATTTATGTGAAGTTTTCTTTACTACTGGGGACAGCGGGGCAGATTACTGCCACACATAATCACCTCTGCTCCAGCCTAGGTGCTACCTGCTGGAGGCGATGGTGGCTTTCCTGAGAGCACCTCCCGGGCTCGGGCTGGTGGGGAGCTTGATTTTACCTTTTTATGTGGAAATAACTTCAAATTTACAAAATATTCACAAAAATAAAGAGAGCAGGGACTACCCAGGTGCTCTACATAGAGTTGCCTGTTGCTGGGGCTGCGTCCTCTTTTGCACACCCTGCCCCGTCGGAGAGGATCCCAGATGTGGCCCTTGCCCATGCACGTCAGGCATGTGAAAAGAGCAGGTGTCCCCTGGCGATGGGCAGCAGGCTTTGTGGTGCCCCAGCCTTGGTGCAGGAGTCCCCTGAGGTGAGATTCAGGGCTCTGGCCGGCTGGTCTCATGTGTTTTCTGAGCGATGGATGTGGGCACGGCGTCCTCCACCTCGCACCACCTGGCATGGGGTCTGCGTGTGTGTCATGCCAGGGTTCTGGGCCTGCACCGGGGGCTCCTGCCCTGCCTGTGCAGTTTGTCGGGGGCTTGTGCCCGTGGGTGGGTGTATCTTTTCATTTTTAGTGATGTCTTTAAAAAATTCTTTTTTAGTTTGGAAATCTTTGGAGAGAGCCCCCTGTTCTTTCACTCAACTTCAGAAGTTATACACACCTGGCCAGCCTTCCCTCTCCCATTCCTTCCATTCCATTGTTTTGAAGCGAGTCCTGGCCATGGAATTCCGTTTGTGCACCCATCAGTGTGTAAAGGTTCTGAAAAGCAGCCTGAATTTTCTAGTGTCTGATGAACCGAAGTTTGTTCATTTCATCGTACTCCTCAAATTTATCACCCTTTCCCTATGTGGCATGTGCATGCTGGGTCTGCTTGAAGAAACTCGTCCCCACTCTGCAGCCGTAAAGCTGCTCCCTGTATTTCCTCTAGGAGTCTTTACAAATTTTTTTTTTTTTTTTTTTAAATGGAGTCTCACTCTGTCACCCAGGCTGGAGTGCAATGGCACAGTCTCGGCTCACTGCAGCCTCCGCCTCCTGGGCTCAAGCGATTCTGCCTCAGCTTCCCGAGTAACTGGGATTACAGGCGCCTGCCACCACACCTGGCTAATTTTTGTATTTTTAGTAGAGATGCGGTTTCGCCGTGTTGGCCAGGCTGGTCTCGAACTCTTGACCTCAAGTGATCGCCCACCTCGGCCTCTCAAAGTGCTGGGATTATAGGCATGAGCCATTAATGGCTCCTGGCCAAAAATTTTTTTAATAAAAATAAAAGGCCGGGTGCAGTGGCTCACACCTGTAATCCCAGCACTTTGAGAGGCCAAGGTGGGCGGATCACGAGGTCAAGAGATTGAGATCATCCTGGCCAACATGGTGAAACCCCGTCTCTACTAAAAATACAAAAATTAGCTGGTCGTGGTGGTAGGCACCTGTAGTCCCAGCTACTAGGGAGGCTGAGAGGCAGGAGAATCGCGTGAAGCCAGGAGGCAGAGGTTGCAGTGAGCTGAGATCATGCCACTGCACTGCAGCCTGGGTGACAGAGCGAGACTCCATCTCAAAAAAACAAAAAATAGAGATGGCGTCTCACTATGTTGCCTAGGTTGGTCTTGAACTCCTGAGCTCAAATGATCCACTCACGTCAGCCTCCGAAAGTGCTGGGATCATAGGGGTGAGCCATGGTGCCCGGCCACCTCGAGGAGTCTTGAGCCCTCCTGGAATTGCTGTTTGGTGTGAGGTTGGGTTAGGCCTGGTGAGTCATCTGGGTTGTGAGCCAGCCTGCTTGGCCTCCTGGTCTCAGGCCAGCTGTGACCTGGACCTTGGGCCACCCAGCAGCTTTGTGCTGAGCCTCAGTCTGCGGTTGGGAGGGCACCCCTTGTCTCCAGAATGGTCCTGGCATGTGAGGTCCTTGGTGCGTCCGTGTACAGTGGCCGGCACCTCGTCTCCAGAATGGTCCTGGCATGTGAGGTCCTTGGTGCATCCGTGTACAGTGGGCGGCACCTCGTCTCCAGAATGGTCCTGGCGTGTGAGGTCCTTGGTGTGTCCGTGTACAGTGGGCGGCACCTCGTCTCCAGAATGGTCCTGGCGTGTGAGGTCCTTGGTGCATCTGTGTACAGTGGGCAGTACCTTGTCTCCAGAGTGGTCCTGGTGTGTGAGGTCCTTGGTGCGTCTGTGTACAGTGGGCAGTAGCTTTAAAGTTCCTGCTTCACCTTGTCAGACTTCTGGTTAGAGTCCTCCTGACATTAGTGTTCCTTTAGGAAGCTTGGACTCTTTACACCGTTAATTACACTGTTAATTTCACTTAAACATGGAGGTGGCCCAGTTTGCTGCCCATGTAAGGCTTCTTTTACTTTTTTGAGACAAGGTCTTGCTCTGTCGCCCAGGCTGGAGTTCAGTGGCATGATCTCAGTTCACTGCAGCCTCCGCCTCCAGAGTTCAAGTGAGTCTCATGCCTCAGCCTCCTGAGTAGCTGGGATTATAGGCATGTGCCACGACTCCTGGCTCTCTCTAGGACTTCTTTAATGTCATAATAGAAGCTGATGGTTTTCTCCATAAAAATCTATTAGATTTATTTCTAGGCACTTGTTAATATAGTACTTCTTAAAATTAGCATTTTTTTTTTTAGCTATGTGTTGTAGATGGATACAACATGTTGTAGGATTCTTTTGGATTGTCTTTGTGGACAGTATCTGTGAAGAATGACTCCTGCCTCAGTCTCCCACTTGAACCCAGGAGGCGGAGCTTGCAGTGAGCCGAGATCGCGCCATTGCACTCCAGCCTGGGTGACAGAGCAAGACTGTCTGAAAAAAAAAAAAAAGGAGCAGACTGTGCTCCTTGCCATAGGATTTTATCCATGTTCTTTTATTTCTGCCTCTCAAATACTGTTTAATCTTAACGTATTTTTAAATTTTGTGTGATTTTTCTGTTTTTGAGAGGAATTTTTGATATGTTAATACTATAGATCTTAGTATATTTTAAAAACTGATGATGTTTGATACATGCCAAATCATGTGTGGACCATAAATGTAAATAGCAATGCCCACAAACCCACCCATAGCCTAGGAATTGGGAGACTCAGCACCGCCGGCCGAATTCGCCTGTGCGGTGTGTCCCATTCCATCCCTGTTCTGCCGCCCGTGGGAGAATTTTGTCAGCTTCACTGAGACACTTGGTACCCTCCCCTTACCTGTGGTTTTGCTTTCCATGGTGTCAGTTGCCCATGGTCAGCCATAGTCTGAAAGTATTAAATGGGAAATTCCAGCAGTAAGCAGTTCATAAGTTTTCAGTTGTGCACCATTCTGAGCAGCGTGATCACAGTCTCGCTGTCGTGTCCTGCCTGCCAGGAGCGTGAATCTAACCTTTGTCCAGTGCACCCACGCCGTGCAGCTGCCTGCACCTTAACCCGCTTAGTAGCAGGTACCAACATCCAGGCTGGCGCTCGGTCCTGTTCCAAGTTTCAGGCAGCCGCTGGAGGTCTTGGAACTATCCCCCTTGGTTAAGGGGGGACTCTTGTCATTCACGCACCATGAAATTTACCCATGTGAAGTGTACAGTTGAGTGGATTTTAGTTCACAGAGTTGTGCATTTATCACCACAACCAATTTTAGAACATTTTTATCACCTCCAAAGGAAACCCTGTGCCTCTTAGCCATTACCCCAACTTCCCACCTTCTCATCCTCCCCCAACCCCTGGCAGCCACCCATCTGCATCCTGTCTCCGTGGATTTGCCTGTTGTGGGCATTTCATAGAAATGTGTTTTTTTGTTCTTTTATGAAATGTGTTTTTTTTGTTCTTTCACTGAGCATGTTTCCAAGGTCCATCCATCGTGCCCCCTGGGTCAGTGTGCCGTTCCTTTTCATGGCTGTGTAATGTTCATTGTATGGATAGGCCACGTTTAAAAAAATCTGTTCATCTTTTGATGGATGTTTGTTTTTTTCCTACTTTGGAGCTATTATGAACAATGCTGCTCTGAACATTTGTGTAACAGTTTTTAGGTAGTGTGTTTTTATTTCTCTTGGGTATATTCTAGGAGTGGAGTTGCTGGGTCATGTGGTAATGCTGTTTAGTATTTTGAGGAAGTGCCAGATGGTTTTCCAAGGCAGCTGTACCCCTGTATATTCTCAGGCGCTGTCCTTTTGATGATACCCATTCCATGGTGCAGGGGCAGCGATCGCTCAGGGGGGTTTTGCTTTGCAGTTCCACAGTGGCTGAAGATGTTGCCTGGCCATTTGCATATTTTCTTTGGAGAAATGTCTGTTCAGATCTTTGCCATGTTTTCATTGGTTAGCTGACTTCTTACTGTTGTCATAAGAGTTCTCTGTCTGTTCTGGGTACTAGACTCCCTATTAGATACATGACTTGCAAATACTTTCTCTTCATTCTGTGGGTCATCTTATCGTTTTATTCAGTGTTCTTTGAAGCACAAACATTTACAAGTTGGGTGGAGTCCAGTTTATCTGTTTTCTCTTTGGTTGCTTGTGCTTTTGGTGTCACATGTAAGAAGCCTTTGTCTAACCAAGGGTCTTTTAATAGGAGTTTTATTTATTTTTATATATGCACATATATATATTTTAAGAGCTGGGGTCTCACTGTGTTGCCCAGGCTGTTCTGAAACTCCTGGGCTCAAGCGATTTTCTCGCCTTGGCATCCCAAAGTGCTGGGATTACAAGTGTGAGTCACCGCGTCTGGCCACTGTTTTCCTATATATGATAATTTCTACCTTTACCTGATAGCAGTCTAGAAGCATGTGGGGCTTGCTTGCTTGCTCGCTCGCTTTCTTTCTTTCTCTTTCTTTCTTTTTTAACCAAATTAATTTTTTAAACTCTTGATATCCATTGCTTGTGCTGTGGGCAAAGGACGTGACCTGCATGGTACGCATTCATTCTTTGATGCTTGTTGAGACTTTATGGCCCAATAGGTTATACATTTTTTATAAATAGTCCATCTGTGCTTGTGAATATGTGTGTTCTTTCTTTCTTTGATGCAATATTCTCTATGAGCTTGTTGGGTCAAATGTATAAGTCATGCTTACATTTTTAATATCCTTAATTTATTTTTGCGTGAATTGGTTTCATTAGGCTTGTAGGTTTAACAGTTCTCATTGTAGCTCCTGGAGGTTTTGCATTTGATATTTTCAAGATGTCCCGTTAGGCGGTGTGTATGCATTTGGAATTTGGTCACTTCCTTCGATGATGGTGCAGTAGCCCTCGTAGCCCTCTTCACTCCAGTCATGGTGTTTCTCTGGCCTCAGTTCAGCTGATCGGTCAGCAGTACCCACTTTCTGCTCCTTAGTGTACACCTGAACATTTTCCTTATGTCCAGCTTCAGCCTTGCTGTGGTATTTTAAAACTGGAATTACATATGTATGTATATATATATATATATATATATATTTTTTTTTTTTTTGTTTGTTTGTTTTGTTTTGTTTTGTTTTGGAGACGAAGTCTCATTCCGTCACCCAGGCTGGAGTGCAGTGGCGCGATCTCGGCTCACTACAACCTCCGCCTCCCGTGTTCAAGCGATTCTCCTGCCTCAAGTCTTCCAAGTAGCTGGGATTACAGGCACCTGTCACCACGCCTGGCTAATTTTTGTATTTTTAGTAGAGACGAGGTTTCACCATCTTGGCTAGGCTGGTCTTGAACTCCTGACCTCATGATCCACCTGCTTCGGCCTCCCAAAGTGCTGGGATTACAGGCGTGAGCCACTGCACCTGGCCTAAAACTGGAATTTTAAATTTTTAACCAGATTGACAACCTCTTCATTAGCAACTTTAGACTGTTGACTTATGTTGGATTACTGATCTATTTTGGATTTGTTTCCATGATCCTTTTTTTCCCTTTTTCTTTATTTTTCCTCTGAGACTGAGTCTTGCTGTGTTGCCCAGGCTAGAGTGCAGTGGTGTGATCTCGGCTCACTGTAATGTCTTCCTCCCGGGTTCAAGCAGTTCTCCTGCCTCAGTCTCCTGAATAGCTAGGATTACGGGTGTGTGCCATCATGCCTGGCTAATTTTTTTGTATTTTTAGTAGAGATGGGGTTTCACCATGTTGGCCAGGCTGGTCTTGAACTCCTGACCTCATGATCCGCCTGCCTCGGCTTCCAAAAGTGCTGGGATTACAGGCGGAAGCCACCGCACCCGGCTCACTTTTTCTTCTGATGTATTGACTCAGATGGTTTTGCTGTTTTGGAGTCGGGGGCATTTTTCCTCCTCTACTCATTTGGAAGGTGCACATTCCATTTAACTCTCTGTATTCAAGTTTTTTCAGTATTTTACTGTGGTCACGTACACGTAACATAAAATGTACCATCTTAATCATTGTAAGTGTATAGCTCAGGGGCATGAAGCACTTCGATATTGCTGTTGCTGTGCAGCCATCACCACCATCTATCTTCAGAGCCTTTTTGTCTTCCCAGTCTGAAACTCTGTCCCAGTTAAACAGGAACTCCCCATTCCTCCCTCCCTGGCTGCGGGCGTCCACCGTTCTACTCCCTGTCTCCATGAATTTGACTCCTCTTCAGTCCCTCACATAAGCGCAATCAGGCAGTATTTGTCTTTTTGTGTCTGGCTTATTGCACTGAGCACATTTTCAAGGCTTTTCCATGTCATTGCATGCATTGGAACTTCCTTGCCTATTAAGGCTGCATAACCCTCTGTATGTGGAGATAAACTTTTGCTTACCCATTCCTTCCTCCATGGGCTCTTGGGTTGCTTCCATGTTTTAGCCATCGTGAATAATGCTGTGAAGAACATGGGTGATAAGTATCTGAGCCCGTTTTCAGTTCTTTTGGGTGTATACCCGGAAGTGGGATTGCCAGGTCACACGGCATTTCTGTCTTTAAGTGTTTTAAGTGTTTGAGGAGCCACAACACTGTTTTCCACAGCGGCTACACCTTTTTACGTTCTTGCCGGCGGTGTGCAAGGGTTCAGGGTTTCCACATCCTTACCAACATTTTTTTTTTTGTTTTTTGTTAGTATTTTTTGATAGCCATTCTAATAGGTGTGAAGGTGACATCATAGTTTGGATTTGCATTTCTGTGTTTATTGAACATTTGCACTTTTGAAGAATTGTCTATTTGAGTATTTTAACCAGTTTTGAATTGGGTTATTTTTTGTCAAGTTTTAGGAGTTTCTGGATATTAATCCCATTTCAGATACGTGATTTGAAAATATTTCCTCCCATTCACTCTGCTGTGTGTCTTTTAATGCACACATTTTAACATTTTTCATGAAGCCCAGTTTATTTTTTCTTTTTGTTTCCTGTGCCTTTGGTGTCTTATTCAAGAAATCATTGCCAAATCCAGTGTCATGAAGCTTTTCCCTTCTGTTTTAAGAGATTTATAGTTTTAGGTCTTATGTCTAGGTCTTTGATTTTGAGTTAATTTTTGTGTGTGAAATGAGGCAAGGTCCAACTTCACATTCTTTTGCATGGCCATATCCACTTGTCCCGGTGCCATCTGCTGAAAAGACTGTCTTTTCCCCTCTGAATGGTCTTGGCACCCTTGTCAACAGTCTATGCTGGATACGGGAGGGCTCGCTTCAGGGTTCTCTGCTATTCCCATGGTCTATATGTCTGTCCTTTCGTCAGCACCGCACTGTTTTGATGACCGTAGCTTTGTGGTAAGTTCTGAAGTCAGGAAGCGTGACTTTTACAGCTTTTTCAAGGTGATTTGGCTGTTGGGTGTTCCTTGAGTTTCCATATGAATTTTAGGGTGGATTTTCCTATTTCTGCAAAAGACATCATTGGTATTTTGATAGGAATTGCATTGGATCTGTAGATCATTTTCGGTGGTATTGACATCTTAACAATATTGGTCTTCCTATCCATACGTTCCCTAGTGCATTTAGTGGGTCCCATGGTAAAGTATTTATGTGTCAACATGTAGACTTGGCTTAACAAAAATCCAAGGAATACTTGATGTTGGAACTCTGGTGACCTCCCTCATTTCCAGGGTTCTTTTCCCTAGTGTGGGTTCTTTTTTTTTTTTGAGACGAAGTCTCGCTCTTGTTCCTCAGGCTGGAGTGCAATGGTGCGATCTTGGCTCATTGCAACGTCCGCTTCCCGGGCTCAAGCGATTCTCCCACCTCAGCCTCCCGAGTAGCTGGGATTGTAGGCACGCACCACCACACCCGACTAATTTTTGTATTTTTAGTAGAGACGGGGTTTCACCATGTTGGCCAGGCTGGTCACGAACTCCTGACCTCAGGTGATCCGCCCGCCTCGGCCTCCCAAAGTGCTGGGATTATAGGCGTGAGCCACTGCGCCCGGCTCTTAGTGTGGGTTCTGACTTGTCTGCAATCATCCCTGAGGTGGGCATTGTGGCTGCTGCCCCCAGGCCTCCTTCATCTTGCCCGTATTGCCGGCATCTCAGTCCACCCAGCCCTCAGGGACTGCTTTCTGTGGTTGTCATATGTATGTCTTTGCTTAGTTTTCTTATCTGAGGTCTGTTTCCCCTTAACTCTTCTGTCCGAGTTGAGTGGGGGTGCTCATCGCCTCAGCTGGGAAGCTGCTCTTCCATGCTCTTCCTCACTCTAATTTTGGGGTTTTCAGCCTCTTGCTCACATGAGCTCCCTCAGCCTCCCAAGTAGTTGGGGTCACAGACGCACACCCCTGCATCTGGCTCTTAAGTTTTTAAAGCATTTTCATCAAAGCCTTTTTGCTCACAACTTGTGGGCTGTTGACATTTCCAGAAGCCCTGACTCTGGAGAAGATGGTGGCTTGTTGCGATGAGGTCAGAATCTTTTCTCACATCTCATGGGTCAGAAGAAATAAAAACAAACAGAATCTTTCTTTCTTTCTTTTTTAAGAGATAGGGCTGGCTGGGTGTGGTGGCTCATGTCTGTAATCCCAGTACTTCGGGAGGCTGAGGCCAGGAGTTCGAGACCAGCCTGGCCAACATAGCAAAACCCCATCTTCACTGAAAACATAAAAATTAGCTGGGTGTGGGCCGGGAGCGGTGGCTTATGCCTGTCATCCCAGCACTTGGGACGCCGAGGTGGACAGAAACCTGAGGTCAGGAGTTTTGAGACCAGCCTGGCCAGCACGGTGAAACCTTGTCTCTGCTAAAAATACAAAAATTAGCTGGGTGTGGCAACGGGCGCCTGTAGTCCCAGCTACTAGGGAGGCTGAGGCAGGAGAATCGCTTGAACCCGGGAGGCGGAGGTTGCAGTGAGCTGAAATTGCGTCACTGCACTCCAGCCTGGGCAATAGAGTGAGACTCCATCTCAAAAAAAAAAAAAAAGACTCACTGAACCAGAAGAGTTAAGGGTTGTGCTATTGACTGCACATGGTTTGCCTCAGTCCCAAGTGGTAAAAACAAACTGCTCCCAAAACAGCAGGCCATGAGGTGACCAGGTCCAGCCCAGCCCAGCCTGCAGAGGAGGAGCCCTGTGGGGCTGTGATCAGAGCCCAGCGTCCTAGTGCACCTGCCGATGCCCTCTCCAGCCTCTGGCTTCCTTCCGTTGGCTGTCCTTGGAGGGCTGTGCTTCGTGGGCAGGCGTTTGGTGTCCTGAGCATGCAGACTGCCCTTGGAGTGGTGGGCAGGATTGTTTTAGCGTAAAGGGGTTCCACATCTGCACGGGAGCTCTTGCTGATGGGTCACTCTGGCAAAGTTCCCCTGGCGGGTTCCCTGTGAGGAGGCACCTCACGGTCAGTTCTGGGTCTGGTGAGTGTTCTCCTGCAGGCTCCACGCTTGAATCAGGTTCTGCCGGAAGAGGCGGCGTTGGGTTCCCTTGGTGGATGAGAGGCGCCGAGGGTCTTGGTGGCTCCATGTGCCCCCAAGGGCAGCACTTTGCATTTCTTGGGAGACTTGAAGATGACTGATGTCATTTTAGTGAGCACGGTAAAACAGCACCTGTTAGCGGCTTATACCTTGAGCTCTGTCTCTCTTCTTGGAGGTGACATGGGGACCAGTGCCCACCTCTCCCATGGCGTCCAAGTGGACAGGGTCTGAGGTTTTGGGCCCGCTGACACAGATGTGGTTGAAGTCAGCTTGTGTGCAGATGGGGTCACATAGAAAGAATGAAAACCGTTGAAGGCTTTGCTCAGCATGTTTTCTTTTTGGATACTCAATCTGATAAATGTTGTAGTGAATGAGAAGTGGATGAAATCTTTTTTTTTAAATTTTATTTTTGAGTCAGAATCTCGCTCTGTCACCCAGGCTGGAGTTGCAGTGGTGCGATTTCGGCTCACAGCAACCTCCACCTCCCAGGTTTAAGCGATTCTCCTGCCTCAGCCTCCCAAGTAGCCGGGACTACACGCATGTACCACCACATTCAGCTAATATTTTTGTATTTTTGGTAGAGACGGGGTTTCACCATGTTGGCCAGGCTGGCCTCAAACTCCTGGCCTCAAGGGATCCCCCCGCCTCGGCCTCCCAAAGTGCTGGGATTACAGGCAGGAGCCACTGTGCCCAACCTAAAAAGTGGATGAAATCTTCAAATGGTTGGAGATCGTGAATTTTGTTTTAGCAGCACTAGGGATAGTAGAAATTACAGGTGTCATGGCTTAGGGAGAAAAAGTATGAACACATGGTTTTATTAGCAGTAATACTGTCATTTCTAGTTTATCTGATGAAACATCTTAATGTACTGCTTCAAAGATACACTGAGTGTTTGTGTTTTAGGTTAAATAGGATTGCGAATCAGGTGGCCATTCAGCGGAAGAAGCAGTTTGTGGAGCGAGCCCACAGCTACTGGTTGCTCAAGCGGCTGTCCAGGAACGGGGCCCCCCTGCTGCGGCGGCTGCAGTCCAGCCTGCAGTCTCAGCGAAGCTCACAGCAGGTATGTGGCTCGTGGCCCCCACAGCCTTTCTGCGTCTCTCACCCCCACCCTCCAGGGAGAGGGCACCTGGTTCAGGCTGGTCATGGTGCTGCCCCCTGGGCTCAGGCTCCCCGTTGGGAAGCCTCGGTCTCGTCCAGCCCTGGAGCTGTAGGAGGAGTCAGGTGTGCACTGGGCTCTGGATCTGCGACTGGGGGGGTGATTCTCATCCATGCCTGTCACTGGGTGTTTCTTCCGTTTTGAGTTGCGCTCCCCCGCCCTGCCCTGCCCGCACACATGCTGATGGGCAGTGGCCAGCTCTGGGGACTGGGGACGCTCAGGGATGTGTTATGCTGTGGCTGCATGAGCGTCCGGGCTGGGGACAGCAGGAGTGGGACCCGGTGAGCACACCCGGGCCATGTGGGTGGGGGTCTGTGTGCTGGGCCTGGAGGGTGGGTTTTGGAAATATGTGAGGAGTGGTTTATTTCGAGGGCCTTGCTCTGAAGGTTGGTTTAGCTGGGACTGTGGTGGGGTGGGGAGGGCTCGAGAGAGCTGAGAGAGTGGGAGGGAAGGAGCAGGACTTTTCCTTTTTAAAAGAACAAACCCAAACTCTTACATTTTGATAGTAGGTTTGAGTTTATAGACTCATCTGATACTGTGAAACAGTTCTGAAAAAATGGGTTTACAGAGTGAAGTAGCTTCTGTGAGATGCACAAAAGTAATTGAAAACACAAGCAGCTCTGCATACGGCCCAGGACCTGCGGCCAGCGCCCTCTGCCCACGCTGAGGGCGCGTGAGGAGCCCTGGTCTTTTGGAAGAGCTGTCTGCTGCTGGCGTCGCGTGGCCTGAGTGCCTCTTGGAATTTCCTCATGGTGCTTTTCACTGCCATCCTGGGCACGAAGCGAAACCATCCTGCTCTGCTGTGAGGTGGCGACTTGCTCACAGGAAGCTTGAGTCTACAGGGTTCACGGTTGGGTCCCCGTGCGGTGGTGCGGTGGCCGGTGCTGTCTCTGCCTCGCAGACTCTGCCCCTGCAGCGTGAGCCCTGTTCAGTCACCTGCTGTGGCTGCCTTGTGCTCCAGGGAACTACAGAGTCTGGTGCTCTGGTCTGGCAGGTGGTGGTTTGTGGGTCTGATTTGGTGTGGTGGGGTCCAAAGTTTTCTGACGGCCTTGGCGCGTCTTGGCTGTGGAGTATTCCAGGTCTCCCGTGCCGTCCACCTGGGTTGCCCCACTGTGTGTCTGTCCATGGAACTTGGGGCTACCCGGGCAGGTCTGTGAGCCAGCCCCTCTCCAAGTGAGATCCTCACGTGGCCACAGAGTTGAGGCTTCAGTGAATGTCTTTTGGCTGTTGAATGAGTTAACTGCATCTTGCGTTCCATGACGTGACTTGGCTTTCCATCTCTCCTCTGTCCTCACCTCGTAGCCTCCAGGGCTCCCGGAAAGGACAGCACGGTTTGGGGGGCTCTTAAGAGGCAGAGTCAGGAAGTGGCTGAGCGGCGGGAAGCTCTGGGGGCTGGAGGCATTGGTCTCGGCCCCCGCGATGTTGGGGAAAGGAAGAGAGTGGAGGCATTGGTCTCGGCCCCCACGATGTTGGGGAAAGGAAGAGAGTGGAGGCATTGGTCTCGGCCCCTGCGATGTTGGGGAATGGAAGAGAGGCTTTTTTGGGAGGAAGTTGAGGGTTCAGATCTTGGGTCTTATCTCGGGGCTGGACAGAACTCCAGATAAGCCACAGAGGAGCTGTGAAGGGCAGATTCCATGGAAAGTGGGCATGGATGTGGCCAAACAGGGGACGTCCAGCTGTGGGAATCATCATTTCGACTCTCATAAGCTGGGACACGAGGGCCAGAATCCCTGCAGTAGCAGGACACGTGGGCCAGTGGGCAGGGGCCATGGGGACCCAGGCAGCTGGGGGTGGCCTGGGGCGTGGTGGAGCCAGGCAAGGGAAGGGGGAGGGTTGCAAAGAAGAGGTGACCCGCTGGAACCTGCCAGCTGGGCCCCCTCTGCTTCATCGCTGCCTGTTAGGCCTCACGTCCTGTTGTGTGCAGAATATGTTTGTAAGGAGAGAACATTCCCACAGCCCGGCCAGAGCAGCTCTTCTGGCAGAGGGGGCAGCTTCGCGAAGACACCTGGGAAGGAGCAGAAGGAGCTGCCTGGACTTGAGCCGCAGCAGAGCAGTCGGCGTGGAGAGCCTGGAAACCTGCCTCTGTGTGAACGGGCTGTTGGGAGAGACTGTGCTTCTGCCTTCTCCTGGCCAGGGATGGCCACGGCTTGGTGTGGTTTCATGGTTTTGAAGCTTTGGAAGTACCTGATGCATTTGATTCCTCTGTGTCTCTGTGTACCTGCCCCAGCCTGACCCTGTGGTGGGGGCAGGTGGATGAACTGGACGGGGTCTCTGAGAGGCCAGCAGGCGCCGAGGGTGCTGCAGCGATGGCGGGTCTGTGCTGGCTGCGCATATAGGCCCTGGTTTTTGTTCTGGTGTGTGTGGCTGTTGAAGGCCACAGGGAGAACAGGGGCGGCAGCTTAGCTTTATAAAGGGTGAGCAGCGATTTGTGTGTATGCTGGTGGCGTCCCACTGTGTCTCCTGCTCCCGTGGCCCACCCTTCCTGTCCTGGGAGCGCATCCTGCAGCTTTCCCAGTGTCTGTCCTGTGGCATGCTGGGCGCTGCTGCCCACATCGTCCTTGCTGTGCTGCGTGTGTGGCCTCTGCCAGTCCCACGCACCTGCTGGCGGCATTGGGCCCAGTGGCAGGAGCTGGGTGCTGTTGCCAGGAGGCCTGGGGTCGGCCACTCTGTAACACTGTGGGCCCTCACCCCAGGAGCTGGCCTGTGCCTCCCAGCAGAGGCGATTTTAACCTGACCGTCCCCTAGCCCTGCCCTGTGTCTCCCCCATGTGTCTGGAATGGACGCGGAGGCGCTCAGCTTCTTCCCAGCAGTGGGGATGCCTGAGTGCTTCTTCACTTCTGTCCTTTCTCGTGGAGCCTCCCACTGTTGATTTTTACATGGGAAATATCGAGCCCTTGAGAGCCGAGTAAGGAACCTTGATCCTTCTGAGTGGATGAGGCTGCATGTGTCATGGGACCTTGGGCCCAGGTGCTGTCAGCGGGGCCCCTGCCACTGCCGATGGCGTTTGTTAAACCAGGTTGGGGAGCAGACTAGTAAGTTTGCTTAGCAGCCAGTGCGTGATAAAGGTCTTCCTGGTGATGAGGAGATTTCTTCCGCTTCGTAACAGATTCCCAGGCCAAATGTCCTTTTGGCCGAGGTTTTCAGAAGTGTCGATTGCAAGCTGAGGGACAGGCAATACTCAGATGCTCCGGGGAGCTTGGTTTTTGGAGCCCACATTTTCCTGCCTTTGCTTGAGTTGATGTGGATCTTGTTACTCTTAGCCCCGATTTCCTGCCTGAGGGTGTTCAGCAGCATTGAGGAAAACCCAGAGATCCTCACTTCAGGTGACACCAGCGCAGCAACGCTCTGCCTCGCCATGGAGAGGCCTGGCCTTGGGGGTGGGGGTGCGGGGCTCGGCCTCCCTCCTTGAGCCTCCTTTTTTGAGCAGTTTGTGGAGTCCGGGGTCCTTGCATCTTGTAGTCCAGCAGTCTTTGCCTTCACACCCTCGGTCCTTTGAAAAGCTATGACAGTATCCTGAGGTGGGCAGGTGGGAACCCGGGGACAGAGGTGTGGGGGGAGAGGAGGGTCTCAGGGCTGTGAAGCATGTGCCAGAAACTGATGGCCACGGCTGTCCTGAGGCTGGCAGGGCGCGCGTGTCCTGCAGCTGTGGAGGATGACAGGTGTTGGGGGCCCACCCAGGCCAACTCCCTCGTTGACTTCCTCTCCCCTTTGAGGTAGGGTCAGGGTGCCCCGCCACTGTGACGAGCAGGCCTCATGCGGCCAGGCCTGGGGGACATGGTGAGGACGGGGCTGAGGGCAGACCCAGGTGGCCTACTCTCCTGCGACCATCTGTGTCATGGCCTTTGCAGGGCTCTGATTTTCTTCTGATCACCCTGGTGTGGATGTTGGCTGGGTTGAGGCTGGCGGCCTGTGCTGTCTGGCGCACCCTTCTGTCCACTGAGAAGGGAGCAGGTGCTGTCAATGGAAATGGGACCCTGGCTGTGGGGAAACGTGTGTCGGGATGGAGGCGCTGTGCAGGGCAGGGCAGCAGGTCGGCTGTGTGCCAGGCCCCCGTCATGCTCTGTCCAAGCCAGGATGGGCCCAGCATGTGGTTTTCTGTGCACCTGGTTTCTTTCCAGCCGCTCCCTCCATTCCCAGCTGTCCTGGAGGTGGGTCCTCGAGGGTCCCCCATTCTGTCCTGGCCCCGCCTTTGTGGGCCTTTCTGGTTCTGTGAAGGCCCCCCCGCCGCCAGCTTGCGGAGGCCTCTGTCCTCTCTGGAGGGTGGAACCTGTGCACCGGGGCCAGCCCCCTGCTCACCTTGGCCTGGCGGTCCCCTCTGTCCCCTCCATCCCCTCTGTCTCCTCTGTCCCCTCTGTCCCGGTGCTGTCCTGGGGCTCTCTAGTGAGGGTGGGTCTGTTGTCCTCCCCAGGATGGGCCTGCAGGACCCCTGACGTGGATGCCTCTTGGGGTCTCACCTGCATGGTATCTGAGGCCTTTTGCAGAAGGAGCCTCTGGGTTTGACTGACGGAAGTGTTCACTGTTCTCAGAGAGAAAATGATGAGGAGATGAAGGCTGCCAAAGAGAAGCTGAAGTACTGGCAGCGGCTGCGGCACGACCTGGAGCGCGCTCGCCTGCTGATCGAGCTGCTGCGCAAGCGGGAGAAGCTCAAGCGTGAGCAGGTGGGGCTGGGCCTGTCCCGCGTGGAGTGCACCACTGGCCACGGGGCGTGGGTGGGACGCTGGCAGCTCCTGCAGAGGGTGGGCTGCACCCGGTGGGTCCTGGCCCACGGCAGTGCCTTGCTCAGCCCAGGCCGGGTGCCTGGCTGCCATGGGTTGCAGAGCCCTAAGTGGAGGCTGCGTTGTCCTATGCCTGGACGGAAGCACAGGAGCCTGTGGGGGCTGCTTGTGGCTGTGGGGCGCGTGGTGGGGCTGAGACGCATGTGCGGCTCCCTAAAGCTGAGGCTCTGCTGGGCCCCCCCAGGTGAAGGTGGAGCAGGTCGCCATGGAGCTGCGGCTGACCCCGCTGACGGTGCTGCTGCGCTCAGTGCTGGACCAGCTGCAGGACAAGGACCCCGCCAGGATATTTGCGCAGCCCGTGAGTCTGAAGGAGGTGGGTGTTTGCGGCGCTCGTCTGTCCTGCCGCATGTGTGACTGTGGATTTGTGCTGCCGTTTGACCGGGAAACGTGTGACTGGCTAGAGTACATCCCTTGTGTTCTTAATTCTCGTTTTTATTTAACGTATTTGTTTTTAAATTATAAAAGTGATACATTTCATTGTAAAATACTGAAAGTGCAGTGGGCGAGAGGCCCTGTGCAGACAGTACCCTGGGCTGTGGCAGCATCCGCCCGGCACCCTCCAATGCGCTTTAGCTGAAGGAGCTGGGGTCGGGAAGGTCCCTGCAGTACTTGGGTCTTATGTCTGTACCGTGTGCGTGTCTGTGTGTGGCTCTCAGATAGGATGGGCTTGTGGGTTATATGGAATAATGAATATAGAGTCAACTAATATCCTGTTTTAGTTTGTAAATGATTCTTTTTCCTCCCTAAAATTAGGTACCAGATTATTTGGATCACATTAAACATCCCATGGACTTTGCCACAATGAGGAAACGGTTAGAAGCTCAAGGGTATAAAAACCTCCATGAGTTTGAGGAGGATTTTGATCTCATTATAGATAACTGCATGAAGTACAATGCCAGGGACACCGTGTTCTATAGAGCCGCGGTGAGGCTGCGCGATCAGGGAGGTGTTGTTCTGAGGCAGGCCCGGCGCGAGGTAGACAGCATCGGCTTGGAAGAGGCCTCGGGGATGCACCTGCCTGAGCGGCCTGCTGCGGCACCGCGGCGGCCTTTCTCCTGGGAAGACGGTAAGAACTGGCGCCGTGTCCGGAGGAGGTGGAAGACGCTCTTTCTAGCAGACTCTGTCCTGCTCTGTGTTGCCAGCTCCCTATTAGCATGGTCCGGGAGCACTAGCATGCAACCGCATACATCATTTACATTTTCTAGTAGCCTCACTGAAAAATGGAAAAGAAGCAGGTGGAATTTACTTTAATAATATGTCTTATTTTACTCAGTGTATGGAAGAGTTGATTTCAACATGGGATCGGTAAACGTTACTGAGGATATATAAGCTTTTCACCTTCTTTGCCATCTGATGTGTATTTTACGCTCAGCACCTGTCACTTCAGACTGGCTGCGTTTTGGGTGCCCACCAAGAGGACTGTGTGGCTGTGGCTCCCTATGGGGTGGCCGGTCTCGACGATGCAGACCCAGAAAGCAGCTTAATTGGGGGTTTTCATCCAGAGTGGGCCTCGGCTAACTTCTGAGGGTGGCTTGAAGCCGGAGGAACTCTGGCTTTGCCTCCAGCCCTTTAACTTCGTGGTTTGCACATGTTGTAGAAAGGGCTCTGGGAGTGTGTCCACGGCCCACCTGGACTCCAGCCTGGGCTTGTGCTTCTTGGTTGCCCAGGCACGTGTTGCAGCCGTGTGTAGTCACCTGCACCCTTCTCTAGACTGGTCCTCGGAAACCAGGGCTGTCCCCTGCACCCTGCTTGTTAGTCGCACCTCTGGGATTGTCTGTCGAAGGGTGTGTCCTGCCCACATGGGTTGTCAAAGCACATAGAGCTCCAGCACCTCAGCTCCAGCTCTGAGCCACAAACTGAGCAGAAATCACGGTGTGTTTGGCTTATGTATCTAAAGGTCCCATATCCCTGATTTCTTGGCCTACCCTTTCTCTTGATGAATCACTGACCCGTGCTAGGTCGCTTCTTCTGGGATGAGGCCTGGCCCTCTTCCTCTCTTCCACGTTCCCGCCATCGCGGGGTCCACGTTCCCGCCATCGTGGGATTCAACCAAGCTGGGCCATTGTTGCTTCGCCCTCTGTTCCCCTCATGGCAGCAGTGCTGGGCTCCCTGCTTCCCGTGGGGTCCCGCAGCACTCGGCACCTGTGAGGATTGGAGGATGGGCTGTACTCTTTTAAAGAACGGGGATAGGGCCAGGTTCTGTGGCTCGTGCCTGTAATCCCAGCACTTTGGGAGACCTAGGCGGGTGGATCACTTGAGGTCGGGAGATTGAGACCGGCCTGGCCAACATGCAGAAACCCCGTTTCTACTGCAAATACAAAAAATTAGCTGGGCATGGTGGCGCATGCCTGTAATCCCAGCTATTTCGGAGGCTGAGGCAGGAGAATCGCTTGAACCTGGGGGGTGGAGGCTGCAGTGAGCGGAGATTGTGCCATTGCACTGAAGCCTGGGTGACAGAGTGAGACCCTATCTCCAAAAAAAAAAACAAAAAAGAGAGAGGCCGAGGCGGGTGGATCACGAAGTCAGGAGGTCGAGACCATCCTGGCTAACATGGTGAAACCCTGTCTGTACTAAAAATACAAAAACAAAATTAGCCAGGCATGGTGGCGGGCACCTGTAGTCCTAGCTACTCGGGAGGCTGAGGCAGGAGAATGGCGTGAATCCGGGGGCGGTGCTCTCAGTGAGCCGAGATTACGCCACTACACTCCAGCCTGGGCGACAGAGCAAGACTCTGTCTCAAAAAAAAAAGAAAACACAATGGAAATATATTTTTATTCTTTGTCTCTGATTTTCTGATTTTAAGAGTAACACGTTTTTCTTGGAGAAATTTAGAAAATAAACACAGGCTCCAAACAGTGCTGCTGGCTCTTGGTGAACCCGGGTGGAGCTTTAACCCCTCTCTGAAGCTGCGCTCTCCAGGCTGATCAGACCAGCTATCCTTTTCCGAAACATTCCCATGGGGATCTGAGAGGAGCCAGGGCTGAGCCGCCTCAGAGTGAGCCCAGGGCTCCATGGGCTCATGCTTGTCCTGGAAGGTCCTTCTCTAGCCTCTGGTGACTGTGGGAAAGCTTCCCCCGCCCCCCACAGCCATCACGCTCTGGCTTGGATGCCTTGCCTGCCATCAGCTCTCAGACGCCCACCTGGTGCCCGCTGCTGGCTGCTCAGGACGTACGCTGGTTGCCTGCCCTTCAAAGCAGGAAGATGCATCACTCTTGGACTCCCTGTCTTCTGAGCAGCCCGGAGCCTCCTTTGCCCCTAGGGCCCTGCTCCTGTGCTCCCCCACATCATGCTCCCAGCACCATGCCACCTCCCTCGAACAGAGCAGGTGTGGAGGCCTCTGAGTGTCAGCGCCTTTCAGATCATGGTCATGCAAGTTGTTAAGTGAATTTCTACACCCGGGTTTTTTTGCTAAGGAGAAAATGAAGGATGAGAAGTCCTGGTTTCTTTCTTTCTCAGTATTTGGGAGTGCACAGGTGAGCCAGTGGCCATGGTGTGCCTTGAGGGTGCACCTGCTGCTCTTCTCAGCACGGCCGACACCTCCCATTGCCTGGAGCCTGAGCCACAGACCTGGAGGCCGTGGGTCTCTGTTTTGAAAGAATCAGACGTTTCGAGGCTTTCTTCTTGGGGTTTCAAAGGATGTGTTTTTTTGTATGAACATTTTTGAGTATTATCTATGACATTTGTTCAAAGTGATGTTATGGATACGAGTCTTGAAGGACTGGTTTGTTTCTCTCTACTACTTTATTTATTCAGCCAAAGAGACAGATGCTTTCAGTAAAACACCTGTTTCTAGATGAAGAGAAGAGAGTTCATGTGTTTTTGGGCAGTCTTACTTTTTTTTTGTCTTCTTTCTCCTTCTCGCTCTGGTTTTATCTTCAGATAGCTCTGAGGAGCAGTTTCTTTTCTTGGCCATCTCTTACTTATTTAAGGTAATTTGTGCTTTATAAATTTTGGTGTTTTTGAAAGCGAAGTTCCTAGGGACTTTGTAGTAAATACATCTGAAATTCAGAATGATCTGTGAATTTTACAACCCGTTTACTAAAGCCACACAATGATCAGCGTCTGAAGACTTCAGCCAAGACACCACTTAGGATGTGCAATGGCCCTAACTTAACACATTTGCCAGTCGTCACCTCTGTTTGCAGAGCCAGCGCAGGTCCAGCTGAGTTGTGCCGGGTTGGTGGAGCATGCGCCTCTCTCTGGGGTCTGTGTGCTGTGCCCTCACCCAGGCAGCCAGGCTGTCTGCACAGGCAGCCTCAGTGGGTCCTGGTCCAGGAGAGGTTGCGATCTTACCTGGACGCTGCCCCTTCTGTGCTGACAGTGTCATGGGAGTAGAAATTCTCCATCAGGAGCATCCCAGTGTGTTCCTGTAGCAGCAGCTACTCGTGGGTTCAGAGTGCAGGGGAGGGGCCTCTGGTGAGCAGGGCCTGGGCCTTGTTGCTAACAGCCACTCTCAGGGCCTTGGCCGAAGATGATTTGAAAGACGGGACCGGTGATGTGTTCCCAGAAGGTGCGTGGGACCCGATGACTGACAGCATGTGTCCTTTGGTTCAGTGGACAGGTTGCTGGACCCCGCCAACAGAGCCCACCTGGGCCTGGAGGAGCAGCTGAGAGAGCTGCTGGACATGCTCGACCTCACCTGCGCTATGAAGTCCAGCGGCTCCCGGAGCAAGCGGGCAAAGCTGCTCAAAAAGGAAATTGCCCTTCTCCGAAACAAGCTGAGCCAGCAGCACAGCCAGCCCCCGCCCACAGGGCCAGGCTTGGAAGGCTTCGAAGAGGACGGAGCTGCGCTGGGGCCGGAGGCGGGCGAGGAAGGTAAGCCACGGTGAGGGCTGCCCCGCTTTCTTGCCGTCAGGGCTCAGGCACAGGCACAGACCCAGACACGGGCAGCAGCGTTGGTGTGCACGGAGGCTCAGGTTAGCACCAGTTCCGTAAAATTCACAAAGCCCGGAACACTTGATTTTCCCACTGGGCTGTTGTTTCCTTTTAAGGAGACGTTATCATTTGTGCTGTCTGTGTTTTCTCACATAATCAGTGGATAAAATTTAAGGCACAGGATAAAATTTTTCTCTTTAACTTGGGCCTGAAAAACTATTTGAAAAGAATGGTTTAGATCTTACACTGTGTTGAAGAGTAAAGGTAGCCTGAATGATGAGAGTGAGAAATGTTTTTGTTGCATTTTGTAAATTGGCGGGGAGCCATTTAATTGTGCGCTAGGCCATCAAATGCAGCATTTTGAAAGGGCTGTTTTAGATTATTGGCACTTAAACACTCCTCCCTGATGTTGTGAAGGGAGGGACGGTACCTGCAGAGGCCTTGTCTGCCTCAAGGGTCCCCGGCCAGCTCCTCTGCAGAGTTGGTAGGTAGCAGCCGTGATCGTTGCCAAAGAATGTCTGGGGAAAGGTCCAGGCAGCAAAGATGTTTTTATGACTAAGAAATAAATGTAGGGGAAGAAATCCGCCTATCTAGAAGGAGAAGTAGCAAAACCCGGGGCAAATGCAGGCTTGGCATGGTGAGGAGGGAGTTTACGAGCGATGGTCTGTGTACATCTAGGTTGGCAGGGTGAGGAAGTAGAGCTGGTGTGTCCCATATTTGGTGAAAGAGGAATTTTAAAACTAAATCGGATTTGGAGACGTTGATAGAAAGTCATTGCCGCTGTGTTTTGCTGTGTGTCTCTGCAGTTGACCTTGACACGCTCCGGTTACACGAAGCAGACAGTAGGGTCAGACCCTCTTGCCACAACATTGGCAGCTGGTTCTCGGCCTTCTTGCCCTTCCCCTGCACATCCAAGTCAGAACAGCAGACGGTTGAAATAAGACACAGAATTGTTGTACAATTTTCTTTTAAAACAAAGACGTTCATCTCTTATGGACGTCTGTGCTCGGAGTGACGCAGTGTCTTCATGATGCCACACAGGTCAGCGGGTCCCCATGGTCTCAGGGCCCTTTTCATCCCCTGAACTTCTTGTGGCTCCTGTCTGCAGAGCTTCGCCCCTTTTATCCTGTTTTACATTTGGGCAACTTGAATGAGAGCCATTAAGCTTTTCTTTCTCTTAGAAACTTACTCCTGTGCACACAGCTGAGAATTTCTTATGCATCCTTTTGCTCATTTTGTGCCTGTTTGTTTTTCTGTTTTGGGATTCTTCTGTTTAGTTGACCATAGTCTAGTACCCAGACTCTAGAATGTCTCTTTTGGGGCTGGCGTCAATTACGTTAGGTCCATAGAATAAAGGCTTTTCTATTTCAAGGTGAGCGCTTGGTTTTCTCTTCTCCCAAAGGCTGTTATTGTTGGCACGTGATCCCTCCTCTGCTTTGGGGGCCTCGTGTTTTTTCTGAGGAACGTTTGCCTACAGGACCCTCTGGCAGCCATACCTGTCCGGGCCCTGGGCCGCCCCATTGTGCCCAGGAGTCCAGGCTGGTGCCTGGTCCCGCAGCCTTTGCTTCCGTGCAGCCCACCGAGGCATCCTCTGGCTGTGCGGGCCTCCCTCTAGGTGGACTGCCCTTCCGTCCTTGTCTTCTGTGCCCTGAGGACTGAGTTGTGAGGAGGTTGCCAGCAGGTCCACTCACCATTCTCAAAATAGCTTCCAGCGCTTCTCTTCGCACACAGTTGTACCATTTTCACTGTAGAGCAGTAAGTTACCTTTTTAGCTTTTTTTTTTTATCAGTGGCTTCCTCCATTGCCATTGGGTCACAGGGCTGAGGACCTCGCATGGTTATTGGGTCACAGGACTGAGGACCTCGCATGGTTGAGGACCTCGCATGGTTGGAGCTGCTTGGCCCTCCGCTGTGGTGAGCGTGGCTCCTCATAATCCCCAACGCTTAGCAGGAGCCTTTGGAGACCATTTTTGTTGCTTTGCAGCTCTGGAATCATTTTATTTTTATTTTTTTCCTGGGGCCATTGTAAGGAAAACACAATGTGACTGAGACACAGGTGGCCTCGAATCACCTGTTACACCCAATGTTCACAATGACTCAATTGATGAAAAGGGCGTTTCCTGTGAGCTGATGGGAAGGTGGGTGGAGAAGCAAGTGGCCTGAAAGTCCACTCCAAGGCGAGGCGGGTGGGGTCCTGCCCCTCAGAGAAGTTGGGGGTCTGTGGAGAGGTGGGGCAGGCGGAATCTTGCCTCTTAGAGAAGACGGGGGTCTCTGGAGAGGTGGGGCGGGCGGGGTCCTGCCCCTCAGAGAAGTTGGGGGTCTGTGGAGAGGTGGGGCAGGCGGAATCCTGCCTCTTAGAGAAGACGGGGGTCTCTGGAGAGGCGAGTGCCAGACTGGAATGGGGAAGTCATTAGGGAAGACAGCCACAAGCAAGCTTGTTGGTTGGTATAGAAATGTGACTTACGATACTTATAATAGGATGAAAACCAAGAATCAGACATTTAAAAACCCAGCATGAACGTTCTCATCAGTAAAGCCTCTCCATCATTTTACTTAAATATAACCACAATATTTTCACACCTGAAAAGAGTAATTCCTCAATGGCAAATACACAGTCTCACTTAAACTGTAATTTAACAGTCTGTGTGTTGTGTTTATATTTTGCTTCCACTTGAAGCAGCTTGAACAAGGCTGTAGCCGTTGAGTGCCAGGCCCCTGAGACTTTAGTGTCTGAAGGAAGGAGACGCCTCCTGGGCTGCATGGTTGGCCCCGGTCTGCCCCTTGTACAGGCCCTCCCGCAGGCTCTGCCGTAGCCGCGACTCAGTCTGCCGAGTGCAGAGGTTCGGGCTGTTGCTGTGAGCTGGCCCTGCCAGGGCTGACTTCCCCGGGGCTGCGTGTCAGCTGGGTGGGGGCCACGCCACAGCTGGGATTCCAGCCTGTCTGATGAGCCTGTGGGACGGATCTGCAGCTGGCACAGGGCTTGTCTCCACCCTGTGCTGAGGTTGGTGTCTGCTGACATGGTGAGGCAGGTCAGTGCAGTCAGGAGGAGCAGGGTCCGCACCATGAGCTGGTGAAAGGGGCTTGCATTTCGAGTCCTTGGGATTTCCAGTCACAGTGATGCCCTTGCCAGAGGCTCCGGGGCGTCCCCTTTATTCCAGGGCAGCTGTGGGCCCTTGAAGTGCACGTGTGGAGGTCCCCCTGCCGTGCACGGGCGCTGAGCACGTGGAGCACTGTGGCCCTCAGGAAAGGAAGGATGCGTGTTCCTCGGGGTAGAAGGTGCGGAGTACGCAGCTTTGTCCCTTCAGGATTGCAGAGGACGGAGGCTTGAGGCAGGGTTGTTGGAGGGACAGTGTGGTTGCTGCTCGTGAGCTGAAATGTCTGCCTGTGTTACGCTGTGATTTTCCAAAGCGTCTTGTGGCTTTGATACAGAAGCCTTTGATTGACATAGCGGGTGGCCAGGTGGGCAAAATATTGCGGAATTGTTCTTGCAGACTTAACTAGGTCTTTTAGTTTCTTAGAGTAGCTGGTTTGGATTAGATAACCATTTTGCCATTTGGAATATGTGACAAGTTCCAGGGACTGGAATTCTAGGATCCTGACTGATACATTGACGGGGTCTGAGAGGCTTATGCCCGAGTTGTATCGAGCATGTTCTGAGCTTTTCCCATGTGCAGTTCAGTGACAGCCTGAGATGGCCCAGAGTCAGCGAGCTTTGAGAGGAATCTTCCTTCTTGTATGTCAACTTCCAGTCACATTTCCACTCGAGGGACGGGTTGGGCTTGCCTGTTGTGTCGTGGAGGCTGGAGGCTCAGGTCCTGTTTTTTCTGATTTTATGGATGAGGAACTGAGGCACTGAACAGTCCGGGGGCCTCTGTGGTCTCGGCTGGGGGAGGGGCCTGTGTGGTCCCGGCTGGGCAGGTGGCTGAGCACCCAGACGACAGCGACCTCTGTTACCACGGCCTCCTTTGTGCCTCTGGTCAGTGCTGCAGGAACGCATCCTTTAGCCTGCGTGCTGGCGGCTGGAGCCCGGCCTGCATGTGGAGCTGCCGCAGAGAGGCCAGGGGCGTGTGGGGTGCATGCATGGCTGAGACAGGGCCACAGGGGCCTGCTTTGGGATAGACCAGGGGTTAGGGAAGTCCCTGCAGCGTGGAGATGGTTATGAGTCCCACATGGGGCATCCTAGCTGGGCCGAGAGCTGGAGGTGTGGAGGAGGGGTTGTGGACCATGGTTGGGGAGGGCCTGCTGCAAGGCAGGGACGTCTGCACGTCTCAGGGCTGCTGCCAGACAGGAGTGGTGGTTCTGAGGGTTGCACCAGAAGCAGGAGATGGGGGTTTACGGTGCCCGTTAGATAGCTGTGGAGAAGGTGGGCTGTAGGTGGTCGGGGGAAGGGGGGTCTCCCGGAGGTGCTGGGAGGAGACTCCTTCAGGCTCCATCTCTGCTGGCCTGGTGCTGTTGCACCCATAGAGGCCAAGACTGGGGTTGACCACTGGCCTTGGCCCTGCAGAGGCCATTGGGATTGCAGTGAGCAGTTGAATGTCGTGATCAGGACGAGAACTTGGGGCGGGGGGGAGGCTAGGAGGGGGAAGAGGAGGCAGGAAGTGAAGTGAGGCCCCAGGCCCTGTGCCCCAGGCACCAGCTCCGTCAGGACGCTGCAGGCTCAGTGCTGAATCCCCTCCTGCTGCTGCACAGGCACCAGGGATGCTCATGAGCAGCCTTTCAGCAGCCCTTCTCCGCAGCCCAGTTCCCTCCAGCCTTTCAGCAGCCCTTCTCCGCATTGCCCAGTTCCCTCCGGCCAGTGTTCCCAGGTGTTTCACAAACACCTTTTCCTTAAGCCTGTTGGCGACATTGAACAGGAGGGAGGGAGTTTTGTCACCTCGCGTGTGCCCCTGCCTTGGGATCCAGCATTCCCACATGACAGCTGTGCTCCCGGCGGCTGGCATGGGAGGCTTTTTGTTGAGGTGAGGCTTCCCCCTTGTATTTGAATTGGCTGTGAGGTGCTCTAAGGCGCCGAGTGTCATTTGAAATCAGAGGCACCTCGCAGCCGAAAGCACTGCTGCCCGGCGTCATGGCCCAGCCTTGGGAGAACTTTCTTCAGCCTCAAAACATTGCTCTGAGTCCTGTTAAGTTGTGTAGTTTTGTATTTTCAAAACAACTTTTTGAATGACAATAGTAACCATACATACTTCAAACGGTTTTAGGAAAGTTTGCAGGTTTAATGAAATGAAAACTGTACCCAGTGATAATATATACTAAGGATTATTTAAAGTGTCACTCTTGGTTTTATGTCACACTTCCTGTTGTCAGTACCGGTCCTGCTTGGAAGGAAGCCTCAGTGGCTGGGCTTGGCTTGTTGTGGCGTCGCCTCACCCTGTTAGCCTCGTGCCAGAGCCTGTCCGGCCCCCTGGACTCGGGACAGTGCACAGAGCCCCACAGACCAGCCCCAGGCCGTCCTCCTGACCTCGGGCTTTTTACCATTTCACACTTCCGGTTTTTATAATGTCAAAAAGACTTTAAAAAGAGGTTAAAGCAGTCTTTTTCCAAAGACTTCTTATTTTTAAAAGTCAGATTTTTTTTTTTTTCCTGAAAGCTCCCATCACAATATTTGGGAATGTGGCACGGACTTCTGTGCTGTGGGGAGCGGGGCTTTTTTCCCTGCCTTTCTTGAAAATCGTCCACAGCCACTCACCACTCCCTGTTTTTTTTGTTTGTTTGTTTTTGCATTTTTGACTTAAGAGCTTGACCAGAGATCAGATTTAATGTTTCCTTCCTTTTATTTGCTAACTTCGTGGCCCAGTAGAGCTCTGTGGGAATGCCCGTTTAAGGCCCCTTTAGTTATGTGAGATACCTTTTCTTCCTCAAGGTAAGTGAATTATTCATTGCAGAAACTGTCATGAACTCGAGTGACGTGTTTAATATTGGCGCATGTGAAATAATCTTTCACAGTTTTTTTCAGAGAGTAACTGTGTGCCTGGGCACTGCACCCAGGGCCGCAGCCTTTGGCGTTAGGGAAGCACACACAGTGTGGCCCGAGCCCACGGGGCCCACACTGCCGAGCAGACAGTACGTGCGATGCCTTGTTTCCTTAACTGAATTAGTATTTTGGTGGACTTCACATTTATAGTAAGTTTTATAATAGATTTTATAATCTTCAGGTTTCAAAAATCACTTTATTTATAATTTTTTCAGGAGATAAATCTCCCCCTAAACTTGAACCATCAGATGCATTACCTCTTCCTTCAAACTCGGAGACTAATTCAGAACCACCAACCCTCAAACCAGTAGAACTCAACCCAGAGCAGAGTAAACTTTTCAAAAGAGTCACATTTGATAATGAATCACATAGCGCTTGCACTCAGAGCGCACTGGTAAGCGGACGCCCTCCAGAGCCCACCCGCGCCAGTAGTGGCGATGTGCCGGCGGCGGCGGCCTCCGCGGTGGCGGAGCCAGCAAGCGATGTAAACAGACGCACTTCTGTTCTCTTCTGCAAATCGAAAAGTGTAAGCCCCCCAAAGTCTGCCAAGAACACTGAAACCCAGCCAACTTCTCCTCAGCTAGGGACCAAAACCTTTTTGTCTGTAGTCCTTCCGAGGTTGGAGACTCTTCTGCAGCCAAGGAAAAGGTCGCGGAGCACATGCGGAGACTCCGAGGTGGAGGAGGAGTCCCCAGGAAAGCGCCTGGACGCAGGTAAATGCCGCGGGCGGCCCTGAGAGGCCCTGAGAGGCGCCCTTGCCGACCAGTGCCGGGAGCGTCCTTCAGGATCATTGGTGTGACGGGGGGGTGTCCAGCTTCTGTTTTTGCAGCATTCTCTTAATTTCCAGAGAAGACAACAGTGCAGTGTTTTCTTTGAAAAGCCTTGAGTTGCGGGTCTGAGGCCGGCGCCTTCGTGGGAGGCCTGTTTGCCACCAGAGATTGTGCAACCTTGCTGGGCTGCCCTGGGCCAGGGGTCGATGGTCCTTGGTCCTGTCTTCTGCCACATACTTCCTCTCTGATTTTTTTTTAGGAGAGTCTTGCCTTGTCACCCAGGCTGGAGTGAGTGGCTCACTGCAGCCTCCAACTCCTGGGCTCAGGTGATCCTCCTGCCTCAGCCTCTTGTGTAGCTGGGACTACAGGTGCACACCAGCACTCCCAGCTAATTTGAAAATTTTTGGTAGAGATGGGGTCTCGCTGTGTTGTCCCGGCTGGTCTTGAACTCCTGGCCTCTGACTCCCAAAGTGTTGGGATTAGATGTGTGAGCCGCTGCACCTGGCCCCTTCTGATCTTTAAAAAAGTACTGAGAATGAATTCAGGTGTAGTTTTAATTGGTCATCTTGACTTTGCTGTGCACATCTGGATAAGCTGGTGACTGGCCGCTCCTAGCACTTGTGGGAGCTCGACTCTGCACCCCTCAGTCAGGTCTCCTGCAGCCCCACAGACCTAGGACCTGGGGTTGAGCCTGGCTCTTCCCTGGGCCTCTGAGAGGACCTGCCCTTGTAAATGCAGTACTTTGCAGTTGATTTCAGCAACATTTACTCATTGTTTTATGTGGCCCTCTTAGCCACATATGTGATGAGGTATTAGGACCTGCTGAAATAGCACCGGAAAGCGCTTCTCATCTCTTGCTGCGCTTTTGTAACTGAACTCTGTTGAATTACTTGGTGAGGGTGTTGCCGTGTGTGTGCTGTGCTGAGAGCACTTTGAGGAGGCAGCTAATGTTCCTGCAGCCTCTGCTCCCCGCCCCTCAGAGGAAGCTGAGGAGTTTGTCCTTTAAAGAGGAGCAGCTGTCATCGGTTTGCTTGTTCGGTACTGGCTGCGCTTCTGGAGGTGCCGGCTCAGGTTGCCAGCGACTCTTTTCTGGAAGCGTGTCTGGAGCATGTTTGTCATTTTGGTTTTTGTCCCGAGTCAAGGCTTGGTTCCCGTCTGTCCTGTCTGCCTGTTATACCTAGATAAGGAGATGCGCATTTTCTCCTGGCTGTGCTGGTGTGCGGTGGTGCCTCGTGCACTTCAGCAGTGAGAGAGGGTGGGGCTGGGTGGGTGTTGCTTATTTCCCAGAGTGGCAGCAAGTGAGTCCTGTGTCATGGAGCCTCACCAGGCCGGGTGCAGATGGAAGGCTGTGGTGGGCAAGACCTGCCCAGGCCACTTCCTCACATCTTGTCCCTGTTCCTTCTGCTGGTCTCTGGCCTGAAGCGTCCGGGGAGGGGAGTGAGACCAGGCACTGTCAAAGGTCTTTGTGCAGAAGGAGGCTCACTTCCCACCCTTGCCAGCAAGCAGGTCATGTGTCTTGTTGCCAAAGTAATTTCTGGTAAATTTCATTTTGATTTGTATGAAAATTTTGCACATAACTGAATGTGTAGAAATCTTCTACCCATGTCCTTTTACTTTGATGGATTGATGTTAAATTGGCATTTTAAAATAATTTGAAAAAGCTCTTTTGCTTTCTAAGTAATAGGAAGCTATTGAAATGTTTCACAAGATACCAATAAGGATAGATGTCCTTGACTCAGGACTGGGGGATGTGTCTTAACCACGTTGGTCTTTCTTAGCCGCCTTTGGTGAAAGATTCTGACCTGGTTTTCCAAGCACCCCGGAAATTCTGTGATGAATCGGGTCAGGGTGCTGTGCACTGGGTACTAGAGGTTGGGTCAGTGCAATTGTGGGCGTCCCCTCTGCATGCAGAACTTGGAGTTCGGCTGACGCTCCACTTCCTCGGGGTTTCACGTCTGTCGGCGGCAGAGGTATGGGGCTGTGTGCGTGGAGGCCCTGCCGGCCGTGGGGCTGGGGTTTGAGGTGGCCTCCCGTCGACACTCAGCAGGATGCTCACGTGGTGGCTTCCACCAGGTGGCCCCACCTGACCGGGCCCTGCCCCAGCTGTGGGCTCCCACTGTGGACAGTTTTGCCGGCTGGCGGCCACGTCCTCAGCAACCTCTCAGGCTCGTTCATCAGATGTCCCTTGTAGAAGAGCACGTGTCCCCTCCGGGCCACTGTCTTACATTGGAGTGGAGTGTTTTGCAGGCTTCCCGTGGTGACAGTGGTGTAGAGCAGTCTTACTGCAGACCTTCAGTGAGCGTGGCCCATGGTGGCTTTTGAGAATCATGGTGCCCTCTGATCCTGACTGAAGTGGAGATTTCTGCTCTCTCATTTCCGAGTGACAGTGGATTTCCGTGGAGGTGCGGTGAGTTCCTGAGCTCTCTCCTGAGCAGCCGGGAGCCTCAGCAGCATTAAGACCAGGCCCTCGGGAGTGGGAGGCATTCCACTGCTGTGGCCGAGGCGCCCGGGGAAGGGCTGGGCATGCTCTGAATGGTGCCAGTCCCGCCATCCGCCCTCGCTTTGGTTTCACCGGAACCTTCTGGTGCTCTGCACATGGGGGATTTCTTGCCCCGAGCTGCAGTTCTTCGCAGTCTTAGGACAGGAATTATCCGGAACCTTCTGATGTTTTCCATACATGCATCTGTGTGCTCTGAACTTTAGGGAGTTATCTGGCATTTTCCAGCACACGCATAATTCTGAGTTAGGCTGAAACAGGGTCGCTGGTCCTGAGGCGATGCACTCACTGTGGGCCTCCTGCCCGTGTCGCCTGCGGGCTGGCTGTGCTGTGCGCCAGGCTTCTGTTCCTGCGATGGCCCAGCCCCAGAGTCTGGCCCTGACTCGTGGCTTCCTTCCTCCGCGACTGCACGCTCACCAGCAGTGAACCGTCACCTGAAGCAGCCTTCCACTCGCCACCGTTTCGGAGACCCCTGCTGCAAGTCTCTGTGTGCACGTGCTGGGGCGTGTGAGAGCGTGGGGGTGTCTTTGTCTACTCGCCGCCGTTGCGGAGACCCCTGCCGCGAGTCTCCCTGTGCACGTGCTGGGGCGTGAGAGCGCGGGGGTGTCTTCAGTGTCCTTCGGCTGTTCAGGGAGGAGGCTGAGCTGTCCTGCCCTTTCATTCAGACTAAATGGCTTTTTCACTGTTTTCCAGGTTCTCACTTTAACCACTAATGTGCTGGGTAGTTCACTCTTTGGACCCTAATCATTTTCTCTTACCTCAACTTGGACTGGAGTTCTGCTAAGCGGCCGTTTTGGAACGCACAAAGATCACTGCATCTTGCCTTTCACTTAATTCTTGCGGATCACATTGGAATCATCAGCTCAAACATCCTCTAAACAAAATCACAAACAGCAGCCCTGGAGGAGCTCTCCCCCACCCCAGCCCACCCCCTCTGTAAGTCAGAGCCCGGCAGTGGGAATGGTGCTGGCGCCCGGTGCACGCCTGGAGCTGGCGGGATGTCGTGGCACCTCAGCCTTCCCTCTGGACAGTCACGAAGGACGCAGAGGAGAGCCCGGCTCCGACTGGGAGCCTGCTGCAGCTGACGACACAGTGGACAGCATTCTGAGGCTGTCCTGAGCATGTGCGGAGCCGTCCCAGAGTGACTGGTGGTTCAGGTGTGACGGCCATGCCCAGGCGCGTTGTGCTGTGTCTGTGCCATGGGATATGGAGGAACTTGGCTCGGCACTGTCTGAGGATGTGGCATGGACAGTGCGTGCTCACTCACTCGCTAGCATCTTCTGTATTTCTGGGTTTTCTACCTGATTTCCTTCTCCCCTTACTTCCCCTTCCTCTGTTTTTTCCCCACAATCCCCAGTGGATTCTTGAGCAGTGCTGCTGTTTGTCTCTTGCTGGTCACCACGCTGAGTGCCCCTGCGGCCAACTGAGAAGCCCTGCTCGTGGGGTGGGGCATCTGTGCCTGGGATCTTGTGCAGGCGTCTGTCCTGGGCCTTGGGTCTGTCTCTGACCATCCCAGCTGCATTGTCATGGAGCTGGGTCCCAGCAAGAGCAGGTCTCGTGCAGGCGTCTGGCCTGGGCCTTGGTTCTATCTCTGACCATCCCAGCTGCATTGTCACGGAGCGAGTCCCAGCACGATGGGCCTTGGGTCTGTCTCTGACTGTCCCCAGCGGCATTGTCACGGAGCAAGTCTTGTGCAGGCATCTGGCCTGGGCCTTGGGTCTGTCTCTGACCATCCCAGCTGCATTGTTGCGGAGCGGGTCCCAGCAAGATGGGCCTTGGGTCTGTCTCTGACTGTCCCCAGCGGCATTGTCACGGAGCAAGTCTTGTGCAGGCATCTGGCCTGGGCCTTGGGTCTGTCTCGGACCGTCCCGGATGCATTGTCACGGAGCAGGTCCCAGCAACATGAGCCTTGGGTCTGTCTCTGACCGTCCCTGGCTGCATTGTCACGGAGCGGGTCCCAGCAAGAGCAGGGTGCTGTTGGAATCTTCTTCCGTGTGTGTTTTTGTTGAGAGGTTGAAAAATGCACCAAAACTGCTCTTCTTTTAACGATGGTAAAAGTGAAACTGAAAACAGGAGATAGTGGGCTCTCCTTTGCCACTGCGTGGGGCCCTCAGGGCTCTGGTTTTCAGGGTGCAGGCTCAGCCCACCTGCTTCATACGGCCAAGCTTCGCATGAGCCGGAGAAGCCGAGGTAGCAGCTTGGGTGCCGGCGGCAGGGGCGGGCTTGTATCCCGTGCTGTGGGGTTGTGTTCCCATGGCTCCATGCCCTCAGGCGTCTCGGCAGCCACTGATCAGGGCCTGGTGTTCTTGCACCTGTGGCCTGGAGGATTTGTGGTGTCCACATGGGTTGAGGGCTGGGAGCCTGAGACCAGAGGAGACTACGGCCCATCAGTCAGACCTGCAGGCCTCCGCCTCCCCAGGTGGGCCCTGGGGCTTCTCTTCCCTGTGGGGAGGGGCGGTGTCTCAGCCGCTGTGGCCTTCAGTCTCTCAGAAGACCCTTTGGGGACTTCCCGGGACAGTTGCAGGTGTGCTGTGGACGTACCTGGTGACGGGCAGGCTTCCGGGGACTGCGCTTGGCTGGGCTGTGGGACACCTTTGCGCCATCTCCTTTGGGGGCAGAGAGGGACATTTCTGTGTTCAGTCTTTGGCCTCCTAGGAGGTCACTGGGAAGGCCCTTGAGGGTGGGTGGACCCTGGCCGCTGTGGGAATTCCGTGCAGCTCCTGTGTTGATGGGGCAGCGGCTCTTTCCTGGCAGCCGCCGCCTCTTTTAACGTATTTCTCACAGTCACCAGCTTTACTTTCAGCATTAAAAAAAAACCTCGTGCTGAAAAAGTTGCTGAAAGTTGCCCCTTGCTATTTACACGATTTGGAGGCTTGGGCTCGGCCTCAGTGCCTGCTGTTTGCAAATGCCTCATGGACCGGGCACCCATCTCTGCAGACCTTAGGCCCTGGGTTCCCCACGTTGGGCCCCGCCTCAAGGCTGGCCTGGGCTTCAGAATGTTCTGGGCTGAGGTCCTTGCAGGGGTGCTGAGGTGCGGGTCATGGTGGACATCTCCCAGCTGGCCGGAAGAGCCTCCCAGGGCGGGAGTTGGCAGGGCCGAGATTGAGAGATCTCAGAACCATAGCTGTCTTAGATTATGTTCTGGTGGTCCAGGTGGAGGCTGGGAGGGTCCGGGCAGCACAGGCCACCTTGCAGCTCCCCCGAGGTTCTGGGGACTCCAGGCGGTGGCTGCAGAGCCTCCCGGGATGTGTCTGTGTCCTGGTCTGGCTTCTTGGCTTCCTGGGTGACCCTGCACTGCCGCAGCCCCCAGACCGCCTGTTAGCAAGCCCTGCAGCTGTCCCACCCCCGCCAGGCCTCCTGCTGGGTGGTGTCTTGGTTGGGCTGGGTGGTGTCTCAGTTGGGCTGGGTTTGTCTGTGCTGCCCATGTCTTCCCAGGTGCTGTCACATTTTCATGGGTGACACGCAGAACCTCTGTGTGTTCTTGCGTCATACACGCACTCACTGAATGCTTAGGAAAATTAAGAGGGGCATTTTATCATTCTCCTCTTTCTGAGAATTAAGGACTTGCCTTGTGTTTTAATCCCCTTCCTGGCCCCACTCCATGCGGTGGTGCACACGGAGCTGGGGCCGTCGTGGCTGCTGAGTGGTCTGTGCATGGCTTGGCTGTGTTGGTGCCGGCACAGCTGTGGGTGCTCTCGTGCTAGGGCCCTCAGGCTGGCACCTCTGGGCAGTCTTGTGAAGGCCGCACTGGTCATCGTCTTCCCCCAAGTGGCCATTGCTCGGCCGACCAGTAACTACTAAAAGCCTCCCCACCCAGGCCCTGGGCCGCGTCTGCTCAGCCTGGAGCAGGCTCACCCTGCACCTGGGGTCTGGAGTGTGCTGAGGGCCTGGCTGTGGGGTGTGGGTCGCCAGGCTCATGGCTGCTCTCTGGAGACGGCTCACACGTGTTGGCAGACCCCTCCCCGGGCCTGTGGGCTGAATGCTGGCAGGGGTGCTGGGCTCCGTCCGTCCACTGCTGATGCGAGCTGGGTGGGCTTCCCTTGCCTTCACCCACTCAGGTTGGAGTAGGGATGGAGTCGCTGCTCCTGAGGGGTTCTCGGGGGCCAGGACGGGACTTTTAATTCCCTCTTGAGACATCTTCGGGGCCTGAGTGTGCAGGGTCTGAGCCCGCTCTGTGATGAGTATGGGGAGGATGTGGAGCCCCAGGGCAGCTCAGCGTGTGGCTCAAGGCCTTCTCCTGTAGGTTTTTAAATTTATTTGTTTCCTTGCCAGAAATGAGTAGGACACCCCCAACTGGCCACAGTTCCTGCCTTAAAATGACCGAGGTTAAAATGAGAAACACAGAGCTTCCCTTGGAGCTCACGGTACATTCCAGTCCAGGAGAGACGGAGCTGGTGTCTGACTCGAGTCTGTGGAGGGCAGCAGTGCACCTGCCCAATCTGTGCATTCCCTTCTGAGCTTGATTTAGCCCCTCTGTTTAAGTCAGTCATGCTCATTGAGAACAGACAGAAAGTGTATGAAGCGGGTAGAGGTTGATTCAGCCCCTGTATTGAAAAGTCGGTCATGCTCATTGAGAACAGACGGGAAGCGTACGAAGCGGGTGGAAAATCCCGCAGTCCAGCCATTCCCTTCAAAACATGTCTCCCAGCCACTCAGGAGGCTGAGGCAGGAGGATCACTTGAGCCCAGGAGGTCAAGGTTGCAGTGAGCCATGGAGTCCATTGCACTCCATCCTTGGTGACAGAGCGAGACATCGTTTCCAAAAAAATTCTACAGAAATGCTCTATTTACAAATTTACACAATTTCCTTTGGAAATAGATTTAAAAATTTTTTAAGGATGAGGTAGGTAGGCAGGAAAACGGGGTTCTTTTTGGATAAAAAAATTCACATGGCTGGGTGTCGTGGCTCACGCCTGTAATCCCAGCACTTTGGGAGGCCGAGGCAGGCGGATCACGAGGTCAGGAGATTGAGACCATCCTGGCTAACACGGTGAAACTCCGTCTCCACTAAAAATACAAAAAATTAGCCAGGCATGGTGGCGGGTGCCTGTAGTCCCAGCTACTCGGGAGGCTGAGGCAGCAGAATGGCGTGAACCCGGGAGGTGGAGCTTGTAGTGAGCCAAGATCGTGCCACTGCACTCCAGCCTGGGCGACAGAGCGAGACTCCGCCTCAAAAAAGAAAAAAAAAAAATCACACACCCCTTCAGCTCTGACACCCAGAGGGCCCCCAGCAGGAACATCATCCCCCCGTTGTGACTCCCATGGGGGACCTCATCGGGGGGCCTTGGGCAGATGTGTTGTTTCCCGTTGACTGACAAAGTCAGGATTTTTAGGGGGAAAATACTGAGATTTGCCTTATTTTTTAAACATTGAGATGATGGAATTGTGAGTGGTGTTTTGTTTAGCTGTGTACAGTACTTGCAGCTTCATGGTGAGCGAGGCCAGACACACTCAGACACGGCAGTGGCCCCGGATTTTGTGTTTTAAAGTGTTTCGTCAGCATTTTTGACTTCATGTTAACACTCGTCTTTTGAACCAAGGTTTTTTCTTTTTAAAACCTGATTTCCTATTCCCTGGAGCTCTGCTCCTGTGAACATGTTTTTGTGTCTTTGGTGGCCCCTTCGGCCTGGTGAAGTTTCCGTTCAAACGTGGCCGGTGCCCACGTGGACAGGCCGCCCCCGTGTTTGCACTCACAGGTTGCACATCTGCCCCCATGGCAGGCTCACGGCATCCTTTCTTTGCCTTCACAGAGCCTGTCTAAAGACCCGGGCTTGTCAAGAGGAGCATCTTCATGGTGCTCAGCAAACTACTACGATTGGAGCCGACTGCAATTTGTTAAGTTGATTTCATTTAACGAGTAACTGGTGTCTGCTTACTGTAAGGACTATGCTCGGGAACTCGGGAGTGAAAAGGAAGATGCTGTCTTACCTGTCTGTGAAACCTGCTTTGTAAGATGTGTTCCAAGTGTAACGTCGTTGAGTCATGCTTGAGTGTGCCCTGGTTGTGCTGAGCTCAGGGCCTGCCCGCCTGTGTTCCAGGTCTCACCAATGGCTTTGGGGGTGCGAGGAGCGAGCAGGAGCCGGGCGGCGGCCTGGGGAGGAAGGCCACACCCCGACGACGCTGTGCCTCCGAGTCCAGCATCTCCTCCAGCAACAGCCCGCTCTGCGACTCGAGGTGGGCACCGCGGCCCCGTGCTTCCCGCCACGCAGCTCCCAGCACCGCCCGCCCTGCCTGGCTGTCCTGGAAGCCGGGACATTCCAGCTCCCATCTTAGTGTTCTCTGAAAAATTCTGGCCCAGGATTCATGTGTGCTCTGCCCTTGTGGACAGTTTCCCATGCTGCATATTAATCTGCTTTATAGAATTCAAGCAGAAGTAGGAAAAACACTGCGTGAAATAGGAACACAATTTTAGAATCTGCAATGAAGTTTTACACTTGATCTTTACCTCCCAGAATCTGGCAATGAGCACAGCCCTGCCTGTCTGCCCTGTGAAGGCCACTTTGGCCTCCTGAGTACCCCCTGCCACAGGTTCACTTCCTCCAGACCTGCACACCCACAGGCCTGTCTGGCCGTGGGGGTGTCAGGCAGGATGCGTGGCCAGCTTGGTGGCGGACAGCTCACGGGACGAAGCCTGAGTGAGGCTGAAGGCAGGGGCGGGGCGCCTGACTCCCTCTGCTCTTCCTCCCGAAGCTTTAATGCGCCCAAATGTGGGCGGGGCAAACCGGCTCTTGTGCGACGGCACACGCTGGAGGACCGCAGTGAGCTGATCTCTTGCATCGAGAATGGGAACTACGCCAAGGCGGCCAGGATCGCAGCCGGTGAGTCGCCCGGACCTGCCTCCATGGCTCTCCACACCTCCTGGTTAGCGTCTTAGGGCTCGACTGCTGGGGACTGGACTCCGGCTCAGGGAGCATGGTGCCCTGTGTGGAGCCCTACCCTGGCCAACCTCCCGGGGAAGGGTTCATCACACACCGAGGGGCTCTGGGCTGTGGCCCTGGCCGGGTGCCTGCGGAGGTGGCGCCTCCTCCATCCTGCCTTCGTTTCCCTGTGGAACGTCCAGCTCTGTGTGGCTGCTGGTTGCCAGGCACTGTCAAGGCTGTCTGGGGTTGTTTAGGTTCAGTGGTCATTTGCAGCTGCACAGGGGACTGACTGCAGGGTGGGTGCCCTCAACTTCAGGCCCCTGGGGGAGGGGGAGGCCCCAGGGTTTGGGGTCGCACAGCCCTCACTGTGGAAGGCAGCCATGCTGAGAGGGGGCATCAGGACGGAGATCCCCCAGGTGGGAGGGACAGCAGGGAGCTGGTCTGGCGGAGGGGGAGCCAGGACTTTGGTTTCCGATTTGGGGTGTCAGTTGTGTAAATGAGGCAGGAGCATGCTGGGAGCCCCGTCCTTGGGGCAAGGAGGGCTCAGAAGGGACTGTGCTGGGCACCTGGAGTTGGAGCCTTGTAGCCCGGAGGGCAGGAGCTTCCCTGGGTCCGTGGGAGGCTGGTGGCCCCAGGTGGGCTGCAGGGACAGTGGGGATGCAAGGGCCTGGACTCCACAGGGGAGGCAGTGGTGCCGCCGGGGTGGCTGAGAAAGGCCTGGGAGCTGGACTGTGCTCGGGGGACCCACCCTGTTGCTGCACCTTTTGTGGGGGGGCGGGGCGTGCCCCCTGTGTCCTGCTGACGCCTGTGTCCTGCTGACGCCCCTCTCCGCAGAAGTCGGCCAGAGCAGCATGTGGATCTCCACTGATGCCGCCGCCTCGGTGCTGGAGCCTCTGAAGGTGGTGTGGGCCAAGTGCAGCGGCTACCCCTCCTACCCGGCACTGGTGAGTGCGGCTCTCGTGGCGCCTGCAGGTCCAGAGGAGGCTCACACAGCTGCGGGGCGGGGGTGGTCCGAGGAGGCTCACACAGCTGGGGTGGCGAGGCGGGGGGGTGGTCTGAGGAGGCTCACACAGCTGCGGGGCGGGGGTGGTCCGAGGAGGTTCACACAGCTGGCAGGGGGGCGGGGTTGGTCAGAGGAGGTTCACACAGCTGGAAGGGGCAGGGATGGTTCGGCGAGGGGGGCGTGGGGGTGGTCTGAGGAGGCTCACACAGCTGGGGTGGGGAGGCGGGGGGGCTGGTCTGAGGAGGCTCACACAGCTGGGGTCGGGGGGCGGGGGTGGTCTGAGGAGGCTTACACAGCTGCAGGGTGGGGGGGTTCTGAGGAGGCTCACACAGCTGGGGTAGGGGGGCGGGGGTGGTCCGAGGAGGTTCACACAGCTGGGGTAGGGGGGCGGGGTTGGTTGGAGGAGGTTCACACAGCTGGAAGGGGCAGGGATGGTTCGGCGAGGGGGGCGTGGGGGTGGTCCGAGGAGGCTCACACAGCTGGGGTGGGGAGGCGGGGGGGTGGTCCGAGGAGGCTCACACAGCTGGGGTGGGGAGGCGGGGGGGTGGTCCGAGGAGGCTCACACAGCTGGGGTGGGGAGGCGGGGGTGGTCTGAGGAGGCTCACACAGCTACGGGGTGGGGAGGTGGGGGAGTTCTGAGGAGGCTCACACAGCTGCGGGGCGGGGGTGGTCTGAGGAGGCTCACACAGCTGGGGTGGGGAGGCGGGGGGGTGGTCTGAGGAGGCTCACACAGCTGGGGTAGGGGGGCGGGGGGGTGGTCCGAGGAGGCTCACACAGCTGGGGTGGGGAGGCGGGGGGGGTGGTCTGAGGAGGCTCACACAGCTGGGGTAGGGGGGCGGGGGTGGTCTGAGGAGGCTCACACAGCTGGGGTGGGGAGGCGGGGGGGTTCTGAGGAGGCTCACACAGCTGGGGTAGGGGGGCGGGGGTGGTCTGAGGAGGCTCACACAGCTGGGGTGGGGAGGCGGGGGGGTTCTGAGGAGGCTCACACAGCTGGGGTGGGGGGGCGGGGGTGGTCTGAGGAGGCTTACACAGCTGGGGTGGGGAGGCGGGGGGGTTCTGAGGAGGCTCACACAGCTGGGGTGGGGGGGCAGGGGTGGTCTGAGGAGGCTTACACAGCTGGGGTGGGGAGGCGGGGGGTTTCTGAGGAGGCTCACACAGCTGGGGTAGGGGGGCGGGGGTGGTCTGAGGCTCACACAGCTGGGGTGGGGAGGCGAGGGGGTTCTGAGGAGGCTCACACAGCTGGGGTAGGGGGGCGGGGGTGGTCTGAGGAGGCTCACACAGCTGGGGTGGGGAGGCGGGGGGGTTCTGAGGGGGCTCACACAGCTGGGGTGGGGGGGCAGGGGTGGTCTGAGGAGGCTTACACAGCTGGGGTGGGGAGGCGGGGGGGTTCTGAGGAGGCTCACACAGCTGGGGTAGGGGGGCGGGGGTGGTCTGAGGCTCACACAGCTGGGGTGGGGAGGCGAGGGGGTTCTGAGGAGGCTCACACAGCTGGGGTAGGGGGGCGGGGGTGGTCTGAGGAGGCTCACACAGCTGGGGTGGGGAGGCGGGGGGGTTCTGAGGGGGCTCACACAGCTGGGGTGGGGGGGCGGGGGTGGTCTGAGGAGGCTTACACAGCTGGGGTGGGGAGGCGGGGGGGTTCTGAGGAGGCTCACACAGCTGGGGTGGGGGGGCGGGGGTGGTCTGAGGAGGCTCACACAGCTGGGGTGGGGAGGCGGGGGGGTTCTGAGGAGGCTCACACAGCTGGGGTAGGGGGGCGGGGGTGGTCTGAGGAGGCTCACACAGCTGGGGTGGGGAGGCGGGGGGGTTCTGAGGGGGCTCACACAGCTGGGGTGGGGGGGCGGGGGTGGTCTGAGGAGGCTTACACAGCTGGGGTGGGGAGGCGGGGGGGTTCTGAGGAGGCTCACACAGCTGGGGTAGGGGGGCGGGGTTGGTCGGAGGAGGTTCACACAGCTGGAAGGGGCAGGGATGGTTCGGCGAGGGGGACGTGAGGGTGGTCTGAGGAGGCTCACACAGCTGCGGGGGGCGGGGGGGGGGGGTGCCAGTGACAGGTGCGGTTGTCTATGGGTGTGAGCCTCACAATGACCTCAGCGGGTCTTTCTCGTGCAGATCATCGACCCCAAGATGCCCCGTGTGCCTGGCCACCACAACGGCGTCACCATCCCGGCCCCACCCCTGGACGTGCTGAAGATTGGGGAGCACATGCAGACCAAGTCTGATGAGAAGCTGTTCCTCGTTCTCTTTTTTGATAATAAGAGAAGTTGGTGAGTTGAGAGGCCTTAGACTCCGGGGACCGGCTGGGGTGGTTGTGTGGGGGCCGTGGGCTCGGTGACCTGAGTGTCGCTGTGGCGAGCAGCCTCTTTGTCTGCTGGGCCCTGGCACAGCTAAAGTCGGAGGTGAGTGCTCCGCTGTTTGCCTGGTGGAGAAGGGCACTGCCCAGCCCCCTCGCCGGGACTGTGGGACGGGCACTGAGCACAGGGTCTGTCTCTGCCTGATGGCTTCCTCTCCCTCTCGCCTGAGCCCCATTGGCCTGGACTGTCTCTTCCCTACTCCTTACCCATGTGTCCGCTCCAGTGTTGGGGGTCCCTCTGCTGTGCTCCCGGACCCCTGTACTGCAGGACATGGCCCCCGCCCGGGCCTGGCCTCTGGCCCTGTTCTTAGAGCCTTCTGTCCCAGCATCATGCAGCTCTGCTCAGACATCCACCCCATCACAGGAGGCTCCCCCTGTGCCCTGAGCTGCTTTTTCCCAGAGCGTCTGGGACCCTCATGTGCCAGGGTTTAGACCCCAAGATCCCTCTGTGTAGGACACGCTGGCAGCACATGCCTCTGGGAGGAGCTGTGGCCCCGGCTGTGCCCTGCGCACGTGGCCTGGGCAGGTGCTTCCTGGTTCCCCATGGAGCTGGCTGCACTTGGGACCTGGCGCAGGGGCTCGGGGCCACCTGCCTATGGTGTGCCTGGAGCAGGACTGGCAGCACAGGCATCCCTACCGTCTTTCTCTTCCTTGCCTCGACCTCTGCCTCTTTGGCCACGTGGCCACTGCTTGTCAGGCCCTGAGCGAGGCCCACACCTTGTCCATCCGAGGGCCCCTTTGATGGGGTCTCCCCAACCACCGGCCTCTGCTCCAGGGCCCACCCTGACTCTGGGCTTGGTGTGTGCATGTCTTGTCACTAAGCAGGCACTGGGAAACATTTTGGAGGTGGAGGAGGAGGTGATGGTTTTTATGCCTTGCTTAGCTCCCCGTATCCCCAAGTCGGGGAGGGGAAGGGAGGGGTGCACTCCTGGCCTCGGGCCTGTCCCTGCACGGGGCCCAGCTGTCTTGGTGGTGCTGAGCAGGGCCCCTTTCTGTCGGAGGGCAGTGAATTTGTTAGATGATTACATGGAGCCTGCTGAAATACCATGTGCAAGCAATGATTTTCCCCCTGTTTTTCCTTTTAAAAAGGCAGTGGCTTCCTAAGTCCAAAATGGTTCCCCTTGGTATTGACGAAACTATAGACAAGTTAAAGATGATGGAAGGGAGGAATTCCAGCATCCGGAAGGCCGTGCGGATCGCTTTTGACCGCGCCATGAACCACCTGAGCCGCGTCCACGGGGAGCCGACCAGTGACCTCAGTGACATTGACTGATGGCCCGGCCGCCAGCGTGGGTCTTGTCCATAGTGTTGATAAGCTGTACATGTTTGTATATTGTTCAAAACTTAACTTATTCTGATTTTTAGTTGTAGCTCTTTAATTCTTTTTCCCCGGGGAGGGGGGAGGTTTTATTTCCAAGTTTTCTAGGAACCCATCTCCGTCTGGGCGCTGTGAGTGGGGTGGGCACGTCCGGGCAGCCCAGTGCGTCTGTCGCACGTCCCCGGGCCGTGCTGCTGGCGTCACTTTCTTTGATATGTAGCTTTTTCTTAAAGACTTTTGAATGTTTAATAATTTTGTAAATCATGCTCTTTACACAGAGTACCACTTATTTAATAAGACGGGATGTAAATTTACAATGACAAATGTGTATTTTAAGAAAGAAAATGGCATTATTTTGAATGGTACTTTGTGGAAAGAGGGGAGAATAAAGTTATGCTGTGTACATCACTTGCAGATCACCAAAAACACTCCGCTGCCCGTGACCGCCGGTGGGTGTGTCCCCGCTCCCGTCGTCCCGCCCACCTCAAACCCCGCAGGTGTGCCTCCCAGCGGATTATTTATTGTAGAAAGTGTATTCATTTGCTTTATAATGAAAAATACATTTGCAAAGGTATATTGATATGCATTTTTATACAGGCACATAAAAATTCAACTTGGCTTGGGAGCAGAATGCATTGCATTGTATAAATGACTCTGGCCTGTGTGTACTTTGATTTTATAACTTGTAATCTTTTGTTTACAATGAGGGGCTTTCTGTAACTTGTTTTAATTTAGAACACTTTGGTAGCAATAGAAACTTTGGATACATTTTTGTATGGTACCTGTGATGTATATAGAATTAGTACTTTATTTTTATTTTTAAGAGGTAAAGCATTATGTTGGGGAAAGTAGGGTGGGTTTCCAAATTTGCATTTTTTATATTAAAAATAAAGTCAAGATTTGGACGGTGTGACCATTTTATTCCTACAGCCCTAGACGGCTAGGTGAGCCCCAAGGACGGGTGGGGTGCTGGCTGCAGGGGGCGGGGACACACCTTTATCTTGAAAACTGTCATGGGATGGCATTATTTGTTATTTCACCTGATCATATTTTTATTTTAAAACTTTAGTTACATAAAAGTTTTAAATGCTTTTTTTAAGCCTACACCGTTTGTAACATCTCCATAGAAACTTGGAAATCAAGTCTTCCTTAGATAGTTGCTGTCCTGCATCTGGCAGGTGCTTCCTATCTGTCGTGGCTCTCCTTCCCACAGCCAGCCCCGCCCGGCAGGCCCCTCCCCACCACGAGCAGCTGGTGGCCCCCAGGATCACCCACCGCCCACGCAGAAAGGAAGCGGGTGCAGGAGCCAGGTGGGGACAGGCCGTGGAGCACTCATTAGCCGAGAAGCCCAGCTAATGGCGGGTGCAGTTTGCACCCCTTCTCTGCCACCCACAGCCTGATCGTGCTGTCGATGAGAGGAATCTGCTCTAAGAGTCTGAGCAGAGGGAGATGCCGAAGCTTTGAGCTTTTTGTTTCTGGCTTAACCTTGGTGGATTTTCACCCTCTGGGCATTACCTCTTGTCCAGGGGAGGGGCTGGGGGAGTGCCTGGAGCTGTAGGGACAGAGGGCTGAGTGGGGGGGACTGCTTGGGCTGACCACATAATATTCTGCTGCGTATTAATTTTTTTTTTGAGACAGTCTTTCTCTGTTGCCCAGGCTGGAGTGTAATGGCTTGATAGCTCACTGCCACCTCTGCCTCCTGGGTTCAAGTGATTCTCCTGCCTCAGCTTCCGGAGTAGCTGGGACTGCAGGTGCCCGCCACCACGGCTGGCTAATTTTTGTATTTTTATTAGCAATGGAGTTTTGCTATGTTGCCCAGGCCGGTCCTGAACTCCTGCCCTCAAGTGATACACCTGCCTCGGCCTCCCAAAGTGCTGGGATTAGAGGCTTGAGCCACTGCGCCTGGCCAGCTGCATATTATTAATTAGACATAAAATGCAAAATAAGATGATATAAACACAAAGGTGTGAAATAAGATGGACACCTGCTGAGCGCGCCTGTCCTGAAGCATCGCCCCTCTGCAAAAGCAGGGGTCAGCATGTGTTCTCCGGTCCTTGCTCTTACAGAGGAGTGAGCTGCCTATGCGTCTTCCAGCCACTTCCTGGGCTGCTCAGAGGCCTCTCACGGGTTTTCTGGGTTGCTGCCACTTGCAGGGGTGCTGAGGCGGGGCTCCTCCCGTGCGGGGCATGTCCAGGCCGCCCTCTCTGAAGGCTTGGCAGGTACAGGTGGGAGTGGGGGTCTCTGGGCTGCTGTGGTGACTGGGCAGGCTCCTGGAAGACCTCCCTGTGTTTGGGCTGAAAGCGCAGCCCGAGGGGAGGTCCCCAGGGAGGCGGCTGTCGGGGGTGGGGGCTGGGAGGAGGGAGGGGCCGAGGAGCCGGCGACACTCCCTGACGGCCCAGGAACGTCCCTAAACAAGGCGCCGCGTTCTCGATGGGGTGGGGTCCGCTTTCTTTTCTCAAAAGCTGCAGTTACTCCATGCTCGGAGGACTGGCGTCCGCGCCCTGTTCCAATGCTGCCCCGGGGCGCTGGCCTTGGGGAATCGGGGCCTTGGGCTGGACCCTGAGGGCTTCGCGGAGCCGGGCCTGGCGGGGCGAGCGGAGCAGAGGCTGGGCAGCCCCGGGGAAGCGCTCGCCAAAGCCGGGCGCTGCTCCCAGAGCGCGAGGTGCAGAACCAGAGGCTGGTCCCGCGGCGCTAACGAGAGAAGAGGAAGCGCGCTGTGTAGAGGGCGCTCACCCCGTGGGGCGACCCCCCTTCCTCAACTCCATGGACGGGGCTCATGGGTTCCCAGCGGCTCAGACGCGGATCCTGGCCTCGCCCGCCGTCCAGGTCGTGCGCTCTCCAGGGTTCTGTCTCCCAGGGCGCGCCCTCGCCGCGGTCCTCCTTAACTCCAGGGCGGTGCGCTCGGCTTGAGTGTGGGGAGGGTGGGCGTGTTGGTTCGGGGAGTTGGTGCGTCTTGGCTTTTCAGAACCAGGAGGGAGCAAGAGGTTCCCTACCTTTTCCCCCAAAACCAGAGCCTTTGACATCTCCCTGAGCCCACGGGGCTGGTGCCCACCTCATGAGCAGATCCGTTCTGGCCCAAGGCCACCGGGACCGGAGCTGGCTGGGGCTGGGGAGGTGTCCACACCGCCCGCACCCCACTGACTTCCCCGCAGCCTCCCTACCTCGCTAGGACCCCGGGCCCTCCCAGCCCCCGGAGGAGCGCCTCGGCGTCGGCAGCTGAGACCCAGAGCACTCAGGGCACGAAGCCGCCAGGGTTTCATGTTTGGGAACCAAGTTCACAGTGTGGTCTCCTGTTCTGACTGACACCACTCCGCCCTGTCTTGGCTGAAAAACCTGTGGCAGTGGGTTAAAAAGAATGAGGAGGAACTTAGTATGCCGATGTGAAAAGGCCTTCAAAATAGAGTGCAGAGCAATCCAATTTCCCTGGGTTCCGGGCTGTGCCCTAGCGAAGCCCACCCACTGTGGCGGCGCCCACTGAGTCATGCTCCCCTCCCTGGGTTGACTGGCTGGTGGGGGGTCTGGAGTCTACACAATGACTGGCTGGTGGGGTTCAGGCAGGGGGTTCAGGCAGGGGGCTCCGTATCCAGCGTGGGATCCCAGCTTCCCGCTCAGGTGTGTCCAGCTGGCCTCCTCCCCTGCACCCATTCCTCCTGGGTGCAGCTGCCCACCCAGCTGTGCAGGGTTGTCGCACGGAGTCCGGCTCGTCCTTCCCTAAAACCAGCACTGTTTGCTTGTGGAATTGGCTCAAAGTTGAGCTGCTCCTTCCTAGCTTGGGGCGTGAGCAGTTTGGGAAAGCCGATCTGTCTTTCCCATTTCTGAGGCTGTGGTGGGCCTTGTATGCAGGAGGACAGGCTGCTCGGAGAGGCTGGGATGATTCCAAAGTGTCCGTCAGTGTGTAATGCTGTGGACATTTTTGGGGGGTCCTCCTGGGTAGTGTCGGAGTCCATTTTTCCGGGTCTCAAGCCCCTGCCAAGCTGCCGCCGAGCCCTGGGCTGGCCCATGGACCACCCCTGTCCCTGGCCGGTTCTGTCACCGGCCGGGGAGTCCCTCTGGTTTGGGGAGGTTATTCCTGCCTGACTTCAGGGGAGGAGGAAATAGTCATGTGTCTGGCAGTGCGGGCAAGAAAGGGAGGGCAGAAACGTGAGGCTTAGGGAGCTGGGGGTTCAGCCAGGTGGGGAGAGCCCCTTAGTCACATGGGGAGAGGACAGGGGCTGCAGGGAGCATGCAGTGAGGAGCTGAGCCCCAGGTCCCCTTCTCTGTGGGTGGGCCCTGCCTTGGGCCACATGGGGGTGGCAGGAACCAGGGGCAGCAGCAGGTAGGGAGTGAAGACCCTCAGTCAGACCCCCAGGAGGTCCAGCCCAAATCTGTACTGCTCACTCTATCCCCTAGAGACCCACTCAGGCTCCAAATCCTTTGGGCCCAGGCTCTGAGCACCCAGGTTGTGCTTGGACTGCGAGCACAGGGGGTGGGTGGGAGGCCCTGCAGCCCCTTCCTGCAGATGCGCCCCTCCCCTGAGGCCCTCTCAGCATGGGGGTCCCCTCGGGTCTCGTCCCTGACCCCCCGGCCTGTCCCCATGCCCGGTCAGTGCTACCTCTGAGCCTCCTCTGTGCACCATCACCATCTCCATCCCCAGAGCCTCGGTCCAGCCCTGCGGTCTTGTGGACAGTGACCCCTGGCCTCACAGGCCCTGTCCTCTGGGTGCCCACTGCACTGAAGAAGTTGCTGGGGAGGAGCGAGGGGTGAGGGGCCCCACCTGATGGCTGAGCGCTCACCCCCCAGGCTGGGCCGTGGCACTGAGTCCTGTGAGCATCTGGAGGAAGGGAGGTCAGTGGAGTACCACGGTGGCCCTCAGGGGCCTCCTCCCCCCTCCCCCAGTGCTCCCCCTTCTGAGGGATGGCTCTGAGAGGGACTCAGAGTGTCTTCCTGTCTACCTGGAGATGAGAGCCGGTCAGGCGGTGTCTGTGGCCGGAGCTGGAGGCTGTCATCCTGTTCCCTCTGCTGGGCTCACTTCAGGGCAGCAAGGCTTGGCTGGGCTGAAGGCCAGGCACCGGGCAGCACAGCTGTTCCATCTCTGTGAGCTTCGAGGGCCTGTGGATGCCGGGGAGTGGGGGCTGGGAGCGATGTGCAAAGGCTGGAGGATCCCAAAAATGACCCCCACACCACAAGTAGGAGAGAAGGCCTCTGCTAGTTTACAAAAATCACTGTTCTCATGGAAAGCAGAAGATTACGGCCAAATTCTATGCATATTTCAGTATAATGAGTGTCCAAAGTGAAGTGCCCAGAGGCCCCCCTGCCCCCCACTCTCGGGACCTAGCCAAAGTCCCCCCTCCAGGGAGCATGGTGGGGTGTGTACTCCACTGTGTGAGTGGGGGCTTCTGGGAGCCCTGGGGCTGGGGCAGCCAGACTCAGCGACGCAGTAAGAAGCCTGGACTCCCTGGAGGGGGCCTGCACGTGAGCTTGGCCCTTGACCAGGCCGGCAACGGCTCTGCTGAGCTAGGACCCCTCCTGCGAGGATATTTCATGACATTAGCATTCACTTACAATGTCTGCTCACTGACTCTTAGTGCAGCTCTACCTTATCTCATTACAGTGTTTCTCCCATTGCAAATGAAACACATCTCTTGTTGATCTCTCGCCCCAGAGTTTTAACATCAGCCCAGCTGTGGGGACTCCCAGTCTGAAGCACCAAGACCCTCTACTTCCTCCCTGCCTCCTCTGACTCCCCACCCCATCCTGTCGTACAGGTGAGGACAGCCAGGTTCTGGGGCTCAGCAACCGGCCTCCCATGGCGCCCCCACGGGCGAGCCAGGTGGGGGGTGGGGAGTAGAGCCCAGGGTGGGTTAGCCAACCCCCACCTTGGAGGATCAATATGTGGCAAATGCACCCACACGTGGCACCTGCTGGTTTATAGAGTTCACTTGTTATTATCACCTATAATTAAAAGCAAATGAAAAAAGAATTGAGGAGATGGCTAGTTCCAAGATGGCAGCATAGAAGCAAGCTGGCTTCACTCTTTGCCACAGAAAATCCAAAACAAATATTCAGCACCAAGATTATCTCCAGCAACATCCCAGAACTCAAATACGAGGATGAGACAGTCCCCAGGGCCACAGAGAAGTGAATAAACTCTGAGCAAGCAGTAAGAGAACTGGAATTCTATATCTATGATGTCCCTTCCCCCAGTCTACCTGCACCAAGTGTGGGCAAATCTCCCCTGACTCATGGCTTCTGCACTGGAAAAATGAGATCAAGGTGGACTACCAGCTTCCCAGTATCTTGGGCTCCCTGGCAGGAGACTTGTTCTGCTTCAACCCAAGGGAAGCATTCAGAATGCTTAAAGGAGAAATATCCCTGAGGCCAGCCAGAGACAAAGAGAAGAGTTGGGACTAGCATCTCCAGCTCTAAAAACTGCCCTGTAATTCAGCCAAAGGAGGCACCAAGTCAGGCTGTTCAGCTACATGGTAGGAGGCACAGTCCATAGGTTCCCTGGGCACGGACCGCCAGCCAGTCTTCCCACACTGCCGGGGTATCCCCTGTGGGACCTTCCCCATTTGGGACGGGAAGCCCCACTCTGATCCTTTATTGGAGCTGAGGAAAACCTGGACTTATGTTGCCCTCTAGTGCCGAAGAAGGAGGCAGCAACCTAGCAGAAAAAAAATTCAACAGGTACATGGCAAAGAGTCTCTAAGCAAACATACCCAGTAAAAACCAAAACAAGCCAGACAGAGAAGACTGGAATAAATAACTAATCCTTCAATGCAAAGACACAGATGTGCATTCACAAGAAACAAGCAAACGGGGAACTGTGAACCACTCAAGGGGACAAAGCAAGGAACCAGTGACTAATGAGATGGCCACATGTGAGCCTCTGAACAAGAATCCAAAATAGCAGTTGTAGGGAAACTCAGCGATCTCCAAGATAACCCAGAAAATCAATTCAGAAACTTATCACAGAATTTTAACAAAGATATTGAAATTAAAAAATCAAACAGAAATATTGGAACTGAGAAAAACATCTGCTGAACTGGAAAATTGATAGAGGCTCTTAACAGCAGAATGGGTCAAGCAGAGGAAGGAATCAATGAGCTCAAAGACAGGCTATTGGAAAAGACACAGTCAGGGCCGGGCACGGTGGCTCATGCCTGTAATCCCAGCAGTTTGGGAGGCCGAGGTGGAGGTCAGGAGTTCAAGACCAGCCTGGCCAACATAATGAAACTCCATCTATATTAAAAATACAAAAATTAGCTGGGTGTGGTGGTGTGTGTCTGTGGTCCTGGCTATTTGGGAGGCTAAGTGGGGAGGAGCACCTGAGCCCAGGAGGTCGAGGCTGCAGGTAGCCACGATTGTACCACGGCACTCCAGCCTGTGTGACAGAGCGAGTCCCTGTCTCTTTGTATCTATTTATCTATCTACATAGATAGATAAAGAGATACACTTTACATATATAAAGATAGAAAGACTTCAAGTAAACAACCTAACAGTGCACCTCGAAGAAACTGAAAAGCAAGAATGAGCCAAATCCCAAATTAATAGAAGGAAGGAAATAATAAAGATCAGAATAGAACTAAACAAAATAGAGACTAGAAAACAATACAATGAATCAACAAAACAAAAGTTAGTTTTTTGAAAAGATAAACAAAATTGACCAATCTTTAATTAGACTAAAAAAAAACAACGCATGACCTTGTAGAGGTCGGGGCCACCTGCCCACACGTGCCCGAGGAGGCTGTGCCAGCCTCCCACTCTGGCTCCTGGGGGATGGGCGGCACTCCGGCTTTGACGTCCATTTGGCCACAGGGCTGGTCAGCGGGGCTGGAAGGCACCTGTCCAGCAGCCTGGTTGGTTTGGTTTCCGTACCCGCTATGGACTCAGGTCCAGCTCTCTCCTGAGGGCCTGGGGTCCCCATGCACCCTGCCCTGGGTGTGCTGCTGTGGGGGTGGCTGCAGGCCCCAGGCCCACTGGGCTCCTCCCCATCCCGCTCCCATCTGACTTGGCTGACCCGGGTGGCCATTTCCTCCCAACCCTGCCTCAGGTGCAGCTGCTACAGGCCCACTTGCAGTGGGGCGGCCTCACTCCCCACAGGGGCCGCCAGCCCTGCCTCAGGTGCAGCTGCTACAGGCCCACCTGCAGTGGGGCGGCCTCCCTCCCAACAGGGGCCACCAGCCCGGCCTCAGGTGCAGCTGCTACAGGCCCACCTGCAGTGGGGCAGCCTCCCACCCCACAGGGGCTGCCAGCCCTGCCTCAGGTGCAGCTGCTACAGGCCCACCTGCAGTAGGGCCACCTCACTCCCCACAGGGGCTGCCAGCCCTGCCTCAGGTGCAGCTGCTACAGGCCCACCTGAAGTAGGGAGGCCTCACTCCCTGCAGGGGCCGTAAGGGAAGCCCCTGGGCGGGGCACTGTCCTTTTCTGTTTGCAGATACTGGAGGTTGGAAATGGGCCTGGGGACAGGAGGGTCAGGGCAGGCCAGGGCCAAGGGCTCGGATGATGCAGTCAGGCTGTGAGGCTGAGCCAGGGGCTCGTGGGGAGCTGGCTTCCCGGGCTTCTCCCCACCCGCAGTCAGGCTGTGAGGCTGAGCCAGGGGCTCGTGGGGAGCTGGCTTCCCGGGCTTCTCCCCACCCTGGTACGAGTAGCTGGAGCCAGAACGAGGTGAGTGGTGGCTGACGGATGCTGCTGGGCCATGATAGCAGCGTCCTGGTAATTCTTGGCCCTGCGTGGGAAACACTGACACGGATAACGTGGAACCTGTACCAGGCCTGTGTCTGGCACCCGCGGTGGGGAGGTGGGGGCTTTGGGGTTCATTGCCAGGGAGGGTGACAGCAGCTGGAGAGTGGTTGTGGCCCCCAGCCCTGCAGCCCCCCAGCTCCTGCCTCTGAGAACCCAGGCGTGGCCAGGAGGCAAGGTCAGAGTGGCCGAGGTGGTCCTCTCTGCCTTCCTCCCTCTCCTCCTCCTTCACTCATCCTGCAAGTGTCCTGAGCCCCAGCAGTGCCCCAGTGACTCCCGCCTGGTGGCCTGTCCCCGCCTGGGTGGGGGCCTGCCAGGTGGACACAGGTCTGAGGCTGCCAGCTGGAGGCGGCTTCTCCCAGCCCCTCCATTCAGCAGGAAAAGCCAACAGTTGGGTTTGGTGTCAACCCAGGGACTGAATTTCTGGCATATAAGCCATTGGTTTCATGAATAAATAAGCATCATAAGAATTGGCATTCATGTCTCTACATATATATATATATATATATATATATGTATATTTTTTTTTTTTTGAGGCGGAGTCTCGCTCTGTCACCCAGGCTGGAGTACAGTGGTGCAATCTCAGCTCACTGCAAGCTCTGCCTCCTGGGTTCACGCCATTCTCCTGCCTCAGCCTCCCGAGTAGCTGGGACTACAGGCGCCCCCACCACGCCTGGCTAATTTTTTGGTATTTTTAGTAGAGACGGGGTTTCACCGTGTTAGCCAGGATGGTCTCGGTCTCCTGACCTCGTGATCCGCCCGCCTCGGCCTCACAAAGTGCTGGGATTACAGGTGTTAGCCACTGTGCCCAGCCCTGTTTAACACTTTAAGGAGCTGCTGGATTGATTTCCAAAGCAATTGCATCATTTTACATTCCCACCAGCAGTTTACGAGGTTCCAATTTCCCCACATCGCCACCAACACTTGCAATTTTCTATTTTTTCCTGTGTCTTTTGAGATGATCATGTGGTTTGTCCCTTTATTCTATTAATGTATTGCATTAATTGGTTTTTGGATGTTAAGCCAAGCTTGCATTCCTGGGATAAATTCTTTTTTGGTTTTAGGATATAATCCTTTTTATACATTGCTGAATTCTGTATTTTGTTAAGGATATTTGTATCTGTATTCAGAAGGGATATTCTTTCTTGTGATCTCTTTGGTTTTGGTTTCAGGGTAATACTGGCCTCAGAATTAGTTGGGACGCGTGTTACTCCAGTTTGCACTGCCATAAAGAATTACTTGAGGCTGGGTAATTTATAATGAAAAGAGGTTTGTTTGGTTTATGGTTCTGCAGGATATACAGGAAGCATAATGCTGGTATCTGCTTCTGGTGAGGGCCTCAGGAATAATGAGTGAATTCTCCTCACTCATTACTGCAAGCCATTCTTGAGGGATCCAGCCCTGTGACCCAAACGCCTCCCACTAGGCCTACCTCCAGCATTGGAGATCTCATTTCAACATGAGATTTGGAGGGGACAAGACATCCAAACCATATCTAGAAGTCTTACCTTCTCTTCCGTTATGTTGAAAAAATGTTTGAAGGATTAGCATTTCTTATTTAAATGTTTGGTAAAGCCCTTCCCTGCCCAGCGCTGCTGGGCCCGTAGGTCTCTGTTGAGCCACAGACGTGGGTCTCTGTTCCATGGGATGGGGTTTGTTAAAATTAAGAATAAGGCCTGCTTTAAGAGATACCAAGTGAAATTTAGACGATGAGGTGAGGGTAAAACTGATCACTATGCTCAGAAACATTTGGTGATACAGGATAAAAATAAACACCACATATCCAAATACAGGATGATTGTTTGTGTAACAGACAGAGATATCGTTTGTTAGATTGCTTAGCCCGTATAGAGGGGGATATGATAGTCTGTGTAGCATATGCACACGAACTGCCAAAATATGATGTGAAGGTTGGCCTGACAAATGACACTGCAGCGTATTGTCCTGGCCTGCTGCTGGCCCACAGGCTTCTCAATAGGTTTGGCCTGGACAAGATCTAAGAAGGCCAAGTGGAGGTGACTGGCGATGAATACAGTGTGGAAAGCATAGATGGTCAGCTGGGTGCCTTTGCCTACTCTTTGGATGCAGGCCTTGCCAGAACTGCCACTGGCAGTAAAGTTTTTGGTGCCCTAAAGGGAGCTGTGGATGGAGGCTGGTCTATCCCTCACGGTACCAAACAATTCCCTGGTCATGATTCTGAAAGCAAAGACTTTAATGCAGAAGTACACTGGAAGCACATCATAGGCCAGAATGTTGCAGATTACATGCGTTACTTAATGGAGGAAGATGAAGATGCTTACAAGAAACAGTTCTCTCAATACATAAAGAACAGGGTAGGCCAGGCGCAGGGGCTCACATCTGTAATCTCAGCACTTATGGAGGTCGAGGTAGGGCAATCACTTGAGGTCAGGAGTTCACAATCAGCTGGTCAACATGGTGAAACCTCGTCTCTACTAAAAATACAAATATTAGCTGGATGTGGTGGTGGGTGCCTGTGATCCCAGCTACTTGGGAGGCTGAGGCAGGAGAATCACTTGAACCTGGGAGGTAGAGGTTGCAGTGAGCTGAGATCGCGCCACTGCACTCCAGCCTGAATGACAGAGTGAGACTCCACCAAAAAAAAAAAAAAAAAAAAGCTTAACTCCAGACATGATGGTGGAGATGTACAAGACAGCTCATGCTGTGGCCGGGCGTGGTGGCTCATGTCTGTAATCCCAGCAGCTCCAGAGGCTGAGGCAGGAGAATCGCTTGAACCTGGGAGGTGGAGGTTGCAGTGAGCCAAGATTGCGCCATGGCACTCCAGCCTGGGTGACAGAGTGAGACTCCATCTCAAAAAAAAAAAAAAAAAAAAAAAAAAGAAAGCTCATGCATGCTGCTATACAAGATAATCCAGTCTATGAAAAGAAGCCTACGAAAGAAGTTAAAAAGAAGAGGTGAAAACGTCCCTTGCTCAGAAGAAAGACTGGGTATTTCAAAAGAAGGCTGCTGTGCTGGCCTGGTCAGTCGTGCATCTGAAGGGATTTAAGCTGAGGCCATGACATGGCTGGAGGTGAGTTGTAGAAGAGGCCAGCCCAAAGCACTGGCATCCGCACCAAAGCCCCTGTGGACACTGATGTCTGAAATTGGAACTGACTACAGTGGTCAACAGATGTTCTGGGACCCCTACCATAGCCTGGGGGACACACCAGGGACTGGGGCTTCAGCAACAGGAAGAGACCTTCAACCACGGGCTTGTGGTTCATGGGGACTCGGACAGAAGCACACAGTCACTGTGGGGTGAAGGTGGAGGGACACAGCAGGGGCTGGAGAGGGCAGGGCTGTCATTGTGTGAGCATCAGGGCAGGTAACTCTGAGGAGGGGGGCAGGCACTGTGCAGAGTCCCCATCATTCACCTGCAGGAAGAGGGGCAGAGCTGGCAGGATTCCAGCCACATGCTGGGCGAGCACGCATGGGAGCACCTGCTCTGATCAGTCATCTGCAGGAAGAGGGGCACGGCCAGGAGGGGCAGAGCAGGCAGGATTCCAGCCATGCACTGGGCGAGCACGCATGGGAGCACCTGCTCTGATCAGTCATCTGCAGGAAGAGGGGCACGGCCAGGAGGGGCAGAGCAGGCAGGATTCCAGCCATGCACTGGGCGAGCACGCATGGGAGCACCTGCTCTGATCAGTCATCTGCAGGAAGAGGGGCACGGCCAGGAGGGGCAGAGCAGGCAGGATTCCAGCCATGCACTGGGCGAGCACGCGTGGGAGCACCTGCTCTGCTGCTACCATCTTGATTTTCTTTATTTTTGCTTTTATTTCCTTAGAGACAAGGTTTTGCTGTGTTGCCCAGGCTGGTCTGTAACTCCTGGGCTCGAGAGAATCCTTCTGCCTCAGCCTCCCAAAGTGGTGGGATTACAGGTATGAACCATGGTGCCTGCATGGGGCCCACAGGTCTGGAGCTGTGCTTGGCTGGGGGCCCCTGTGGGGGACGTGGGAGTCAGGACCCTCCAGCTGTAACAGGAAGGGGCCGGGGGCTGGGGTCATGGCTGGACAGCCCAGTGGAGGTGAAAGTCAAAAGCTGTGGGGAGGGGAGTTAGGACAGCCAGGCCAAGACTCAGAATTCTCTGGAAAGAGGGAAGGTCCCGTGAGTGGGTGGTGTCTGGGTTCTGGGCACTGCACTTGGAGGGGGAACAAGGAAGGGCCAGTGAAGTGGCAGAGGGAGGCCCCCCCTGTTACTGGACAGGCAAGACCCCAAACTAGAGCTTAGCCTGGGAGGGTTCTTGGCTTCCCCAATGGGAATTCAAGGGTGAGCTAGTGGTGTTGGACAGCAGTCTTTCATTGAACGGTACTGCTTCTTGAGGACAGGGCTAACTCCTAGGCAGTGCACCCACAGCCAACAGTGTATGGGTGCTTGGCAGCTATATTTATACCCATGAGAACCCACTTTCAATTACATGCAAATTAAGGATGGGCCAATGCAAATTGAGGGGCAAGTTATTTTAGAATTTTCTAGGAAAAGGGCAGTAGCCTCTGGGTCATTGCCATGGAAAGGGGTGGCACCTTATGGGTCGTTGCCATGGAAAGGGGTGGCACCGTATGGGTCCTTGCCATGGAAAGGGGTGGCACCGTATGGGTCCTTGCCATGGAAAGGGGTGGCACCTTATGGGTCGTTGCCATGGAAAGGGGTGGCACCGTATGGGTCCTTGCCATGGAAAGGGGTGGCACCGTATGGGGCGTTGCCATGGAAAGGGGTGGCACCTTATGGGTCCTTGCCATGGAAAGGGGTGGCACCTTATGGGTCCTTGCCATGGAAAGGGGTGGCACCTTATGGGTCCTTGCCATGGAAAGGGGTGGCACCGTATGGGTCCTTGCCATGGAAAGGGGTGGCACCGTATGGGTCCTTGCCATGGAAAGGGGTGGCACCTTATGGGTCCTTGCCATGGAAAGGGGTGGCACCGTATGGGTCCTTGCCATGGAAAGGGGTGGCACCGTATGGGGCGTTGCCATGGAAAGGGGTGGCACCGTATGGGGCGTTGCCATGGAAAGGGGTGGCACCGTATGGGGCATTGCCATGGAAAGGGGTGGCACCTTATGGGTCCTTGCCATGGAAAGGGGCGGCACCTTATGCGTCGTTGCCATGGAAAGGGGTGGCACCGTATGGGGCATTGCCATGGAAAGGGGTGGCACCTTATGGGTCCTTGCCATGGAAAGGGGTGGCACCTTATGGGTCCTTGCCATGGAAAGGGGTGGCACCGTATGGGTCCTTGTCATGGAAAGGGGTGGCACCTTATGGGTCGTTGCCATGGAAAGGGGTGGCACCGTATGGGGCGTTGCCATGGAAAGGGGTGGCACCGTATGGGTCCTTGCCATGGAAAGGGGTGGCACCTTATGGGTCCTTGCCATGGAAAGGGGTGGCACCGTATGGGTCCTTGCCATGGAAAGGGGTGGCACCGTATGGGGCGTTGCCATGGAAAGGGGTGGCACCGTATGGGGCATTGCCATGGAAAGGGGTGGCACCGTATGGGTCCTTGCCATGGAAAGGGGTGGCACCGTATGGGTCCTTGCCATGGAAAGGGGTGGCACCGTATGGGGCATTGCCATGGAAAGGGGTGGCACCTTATGGGTCCTTGCCATGGAAAGGGGCGGCACCGTATGCGTCGTTGCCATGGAAAGGGGCGGCACCGTATGGGGCATTGCCATGGAAAGGGGTGGCACCTTATGGGTCCTTGCCATGGAAAGGGGTGGCACCGTATGGGGCATTGGTAAACTGTCATGGCACTGGTGGGCACGTCTGATGCCAATGAGCAGTGAGGGCAGCCAGGGATCCGCCTCTCATCGTCTGCTGGTTCCTGCTGGTTTTTTCACTTCATCCTGCCTGGACCAGGTCGTGTTTGGGTCAGTGGGGCTGGGACCAGAAAACTAGTCCTGCCAGTCTCTTACCTCACCTGAATGCCAAGGGGAGAAGCTTCTAGGAGGAGGAGGGTTGGTGGGGGGCAGGAGCTGGGCTGGAAAGGGGCTGCAGCGGGGGTGGGGCAGGTTGGGTGAAGGCGGTTGGGGTTGCTGTGTGGGGGACAGGACATGGGAGGGGGCTTCCTGCGGAGGGCCTGCTGTGGAGGGAAGCAGGAGGGTCTGCTCTGGGAGCAAATGTGAGGCGGCCCCACTCCCGTGTCCGCTCCAGGGACCCTGTCCTCCCAGGGATGGGGAGGTGAGGCTGCCCTGCGATGTTCGGTGGCAGGGGCTGGGGGCTCACAGAGGAGATGCTGCCGGGCCTGCTGGGAGCCAGGCTGAACTGCAGACAGGCAGGGATGCCGGCGGTGGGGACGCTGGGCTCTGCCGCAGATGCCTCCCCTCCTGCAAGACCCCTCGCAGGGGTGTGGGCTGCGGAGGCTCCCGGCCCCGCCCACCTGTCCGTGCCCTGAGGAGTGGAGGTGAGAGCTGAGCCCTGGAGAACAGGGTTGTTCTGATGATGAGTGATATTTCCAGTGTCCTCTCCTGTGTCCTGCAAGACAGGCTGTGCCCGGCGACTTCCCAAACAAAACACTAAATGCTTGGCATGAGGTGTTGGAGAAGGTGCTGCTGCCTGGCAGCAGATGCTGGCAGGAAGACACTGGGTCTCCGGGCAGAGGCCCAGGACGGGCCCCCAGGAGTCCTTCCCCTCCTGTCCCATGCGATGCTTCTCTGGGCCTTTGACGAGTACTTCAGAACATCTCATCTTATCCCTGCCACTGGGCACAGCTGGGGCCTGGAGAAAGGCGCAAACTTATGAGAGGAAAGAGCTGTGAGGAAGGTGATGTTTCAGTGGCTAAACAGCCACTCTTCTCCCAGGAGCCACGCACTGAACCCACGTATACCAGAGGCCCATGGGCAGGTCTGGTCCAGGGAAGCCGAGGACAGGCCACACACATCCACAGCCTGCGGGAGGGTCCTGGCGAGTGTCCCCTGGGACCAATGGCTCCCTCAGGCCACTCTGTCTTGCCAGGGGAGTCAAGAGGTGCCCAGAGGCCAGATTCTCACCAAGGGAGCGCCAGGCAGGCTCTGAGAGCTGCCAGAGGCCAGAACCCATATCATAACGCATTAGCCCTCCGGCCCTGCCCCATGTGTCTTCAAGGGGACAAGACTGGAGGGCAGAGCGGAGGAGATTCAGGTGTCCAGGCACCTGCTGCCAGGTGGGAAGTGTGATGAGGCCTCTCCCCACACTCCCTGCTTTGTGGAGGAGGCTGAGCGCAGCGGCCCTGGCCCGAGAGAGCCCTTGGGGTGCACGTGCCCCAGCAGGTGCATCTGTGCAGGAGGCTGAGCGCAGCGGCCCTGGCCCGAGAGAGCCCTTGGGGTGCACGTGCCCCAGCAGGTGGGAGGCCAGCCCCACCCTGGATCACACCTGCCGTCCCTGGCGGTTCTGAGAAATTGCCCTGTGAATGATGAGGTTCAGCTGGACTTTCTCCTGATAGATTCCTGCAAGTTAATTGAAAATAAAATGCACGAGCTTTTCTTTTAATGAGAAAAGGCAGATGTAGCTGGAACTAATCAGTGGGGGGCTGGGGCAAACTCAGAGACTGTGGAAGGAAAATAGAAGTTTGAAGGCATTTGAAAAACATGGCAGTTCTCCCCAAACAGTGCCACGGTGATGCATTAATATCCTGAGTTCCGAGTTGTTGCTCCTGAGGCGATGACGACCCGTTACCCGGCACAATTCCCAGTTCCACTGTCGTTATCTCTTAATTAAATCACATTACTGATGGGTTTGCTGTCACAGTTTTACTGATGGTCCCTAGGAAGCTGCATGGAGAGCCAGGAGCTGCACCGTTTGGGGGCTGGTCTGGGCCTCAGGTCCACGAACCACGGCCCCTGGGCCCCTTCCAGCTCTGCTCCCCACCCGCACCCATCACTCTGCTCTTGGGGTGGTCCTGGCCCTGGCTACATCCCTCCTTCCTTCCCATGGACGTTCTTAGAAATGGGCTTGGCTGGCCGGGCGCGGTGGCTCACACCTGTCATCCCAGCACTTTGGGAGGCCGAGGCAGGTGGATCACTTGAGGCCAGGAGTTCGAGATTAGCCTGGCCAACATGGTGAAAACCCGCCTCTACTAAAGATACAAAAATTAGCTGGGTGTGCTGACGCGCGTCTGTAATCCCAGCTACTGGGAGGCTAAGGTACAAGAATCGCTTGAACCAGGGAGATGGAGGTTGCAGTGAGCTGAGATTACACCACTGTTCTCCAGCCTGGGCCTGGGCGGCAGAGCAAGACTCTGTCTCAAAAAAAAAAAAAAAAAAAAAAAAAGAAGAAAGGGCCTGGCCACAGTTCGGCAGCAGCTCTCGATGCTGAGGGTGTCAGTGGCTGGTGATCTGTCCTCAGGCGTCTGGCCATGATCTTCAGCCGCGTTATTCTCTGCACTCAGCCGAAAGACCCCCCCGAGGTCTCGTGATTAGAACTCCCTGAGCCCTGGAGACCTGCTGTGGGAACCCGTTGTGTTAGCGTCTGTCCTTGTGTAACAAGGTCACCACAAACCTTGCAGCTCAAAACGACACACATCTGTCATCTCAGTCTCTGTGGCCAGTGGTCTGGCACCACTTCGTGGGGTCCTCGGCCCACAGGCTGCCATCAGGTGGTGGCTGGGCTGGAGGCTGAGCTGGGGCAGAGTTCACCTCCACGCTCACTCAGGGTGCTGGCAACCATCCGTCCTTCCAACTGTAGGACTGACGGCTTCATTTTCTCACTGGCTTTTGTCCAGAGGCTGCACTCTGGTGCTAGAGGCCACCGAAGGTCCCAGGTACGTGGTGTTGCCCAGCCCGGCTGCTGTGTTCCCGCAGCAAAGGAGACAGCAGCTCCAGCAAGGCGGGGTCACAATCGTACGTGGTGTGGTCCTGCACACACACTTAGCCACGGACACTCTATTGCTTTGATCCTATGATGTGGCTTAGGAGCAAGAAACAGGTCCGGGCAACACCCAAGGGGAGGGGACCAGGAAGGGGCACAAACCCCCGAGCTGGGAGAGCCGACAGGTGAGGGGCACAGGCTCCAAGTGCATGCTGGGGATAAGAAAGGCCGAGGTACCCACGCTGGGTTTGCAGAACAAGCCCGAACCCCACCCCCTTCTCTGTCCAGCCGGAACCACAACCCCTTCTCTGTCCAGCCAGAACCCCACCCCTCCTGTCCAGTCTGAACCGCATCCCTCCTCTGTCCAGGCTAAACCCCACCCCCTCCTCTGTCCAGCCTGAACCCCACCCCTCCTGTCCAACCTGAACCCCACCCCCTACTCTGTCCAGTCTGAACCACACCCCTCCTCTGTCCAGGCTGAACCCCACCCCTCCTCTGTCTAGCCTGAACCCCACCCCTCCTCTTTCCAACCCTGCCCCCTGTGAAGTTTCCTCAGCTTTTGCTTTTGTTATTGTGGGCATCCAGGCCCTTTCTGTTCAGTGTCCTCCTTCCCACACCCCACTCCCCCTCTGTCTTCCTGAACATCCATCCCTTTGTCATTGAGAATCCAGACAGCGGCTGCTTCTAACCTCTTTCCAGGGTCGGAGTAGCCCTGGTGTGTGCCTGGCCGGGCTCCAGGCCTGCGCCTCCTGGGTTCTGGGGGGGCTCCGGGATGTGGTCCTGCCAGCGGCCTCTGACAGGGGACGTGGGGCACCATGTGCAACCCCTCTCCTCCCTGGAGCAGCTTTTCTGGCCCAGAGGCTGGGAAACATCTTCCCCTCAGGGTTTGGTCTTCATTCTTCTTGTTCCCGGTGAGAAACCACAGCCAGGTGGGCGCTGGAGGGAGCTGAGGGGCACCTGCCTTCCTGTCTCCTCTGCTCCTCCCAGGGCCACCTGCCCACTCTGCCGCAGGCTTGGCCTGGGCCTGGCGCGCATGGGCCATGTGTGGCCTGGGACATGGTGTGGTCACTTTCTGTATGATTTACTTCTGGAGCCCTGATCCTTGACTGATGATCAATGTGAGGTCCTTGCAAGTAAATTCTACCTGTCAGGCTAGATGCCAAGACGTGTAGCATTCACAGAAAAGAAAAGTCTGGGCCGGGCGCGGTGGCTCACGCCTGTGATCCCAGAGCTTTGGGAGGCCAAGGTGGGCGGATCACAAGGTCAGGAGATTGAGACCATCCTGGCTAACACAGTGAAAGCCCGTCTCTACTAAAAATACAAAAACAAAATTAGCCGGGCCTGGTGGTGGGCGCCTGTAGTCCCAGCTACTCGGGAGGCTGAGGCGGGAGAATGGCGTGAACCCGGGAGGCAGAGGTTGCAGTGAGCCGAGATTGCACCACTGCACTCCAACCTGGGTGACAGAGCGAGACTCCATGTCAAAAAAAAAAAACCAAAACAAATAGCCCCAAAACTGATGGGCATGGCTGGGCGCGGTGGCTCATGCCTGTAATCCCAGCACTTCGGAAGGCTGAGGTAGGCGGATCAGTTGAGCTCAGGAGTTCAAGACCAGCTTGGGCAAACATGGTGAAACCCCGTCTCTACTAAAAATACAAAAATTAGCCGGGCGTGGTGGCGGGCGCCTGTAGTCCCAGCTACTCGGGAGGCTGAGGCAGGAGAATGGTGTGAACCCGGGAGGCGGAGCTTGCAGTGAGCCAAGATCGCACCACTGCACTCCAGTCTGGGCGACAGAGCGAGACTCCGTCTCAAACAAAAACAAAAACAAAAGTCAGAGGTGACCCTGGCTCAGCGTCCTCCAGATCTGCATTTAGTGTGTGGACCTTCATCTGAGTCTCTGAGGAGGTGGTGAAATGTGGCTTCTCTTCGAGGTCACACCTGCCTGGGGGTCCCGTGTGGGGTCTGCAGGGTACCCAGGAGGCAGGGAGGGTAACGGGAGAGGGGACTGGGGTGTTTCTTCGCAGCCCGGAGTGCGGCGGCTCATGAGACCTCCACGGGGAGGCAGGAGACAGCGTGGCCTTTCCCGGGGCTGGCGGGGCTGGCCGGGAGGAAGCTGGAGCCCAGGGCAGGGGTCCGGGGGATGGCGGGGTGGGGTCGAGGACCCTCAGGTGCAGCGGGCGCCTCTGTGAGGGGCCGGAGGGGGCCACTTCTTCCCTGGACCCCGAGGCCCCGCAGGGCAGGACATAGCCGGGCATCTCCCAGGGCAGTGAATGGGGGGCTCCTGCAGGGTGGGACCATCTGCCTCATGGGGGGCCTGAGACAGGGGTGAGACCTGCCCTGCCCTCAGGGTCTGGCCTCCCCTCCCCTCCCCTCCCCTTCCTTCCCTCATTCATTCATTCGTTCATTCATTCATTCACCCCTCCTGGGTCCTCCTGGCCGCGCTGGGCCTGGCATGGGGGGGGGGTCCCTGCCGGGCTCTCCTGGTCGCCGCCCACCGTTCCCCCAGGACCCCATAGCCCTCGCGGACCAAACCACACCCGCCCAGGGAATCGGCTCTGTCCCCTGCCCCATAATGGTGCCGCCCCCACGACCCCAACGGGAGTCCCCAGAAGGCTGCCATGGGGTGGGGACGTTGAACCCCATGGGAGGGCACAGGGCCCAGTGGTCCCTGGCCAGATGTCCCAGCAGAGGGGTCAGGGGTGAAACAGGGACTGCGGTGGGACCCCCGGGGAGTAGCCAGCGGGGCTGGGACACCTGGGGCAGTGCATGGGGGCCCTGGCTGAGGACGGGGGCCTTGGGGTGAGCCTGGGGCTGGGGGTCGGGGCCTGCTCTGGAGGGGAAGGCTCGGGCAGAGCTGCTCAGAGACGTTCCAGGCGATGCCGTGGAGCCCCGGGATGGCCATGTGGGGGGCTGCGGACCCCTGCCCTGCCTGTCCTGCCTGGAGCCCTGTGGGTAGGGTAGGGGTGAAGGGCACCTGTGCTCCCCACGGAGTGGGCGCTGCCTCCTGCCCTGCAGGCCCTGCCGGACACTCTGGAGAGGCTCAGAGTGCAGACCCCAGTTGGCCAGAGGGGAGCAGGGCAAGGTCTTCGCCACAAGTCTTGGTCGCTGTGACTGGTGGGATGGAGGCTGCAGCCGCAGGGACTTTAGGCTGCCGCAGCCTTGGCTCAGAAACTGGCCCTTCTCAGGACAATTGGAGGGTGCCCCCGCTTGCCTGCTGTCGCTGGTTGACTCATTCCAGAGCACTGCTCACATTTCTGCCAGGCTCTTCCCCACCGGGAGCTCCTGGAGGCTGACCCCTGCCTCCCCTGGGGGCTGCTTCTGTCCTAGGCCCCCTACTTTTCCCTGGCACTGAAGCCTTTCTTCCCTGTATGATTGTCTTGATGGAGAGGGCAGGAGGCAAGGCCCCCTTACTGGGCGTCCAACCCGGCCGCTGCTGTCCTGGGAACAAGCTTGTCAGGGGAGGCTGGGGTGTCTTTCTCCCGGGAAAAGCTCTGAGAACCCAGGGCCCAGGCTGGACGCAGTCCGGTTGGTGTCCCCAGGAGGGGAAAGGAGGTCCTTTTGAGCCCCTGTATGGCTCCAGGGGCACGGCCCTGCCTCCAGGCTCACCTTCCACGAGACCCCCCCTTCCCCACAGCTCTGTGCCTGGGTGGGGCTCATGAACGTCCCCTGTGCTGGTGGGTGGAGGATGTGGGACTACCTAGGGGAGCCAGGCAGTATAACCCTAGGGATTGTGGGTCCTTCAGGACTCCCAGAAGCTGGGTCTGCAGCAGGCTCGCTTGACGGACAATCAATAGAAAAGCTGCATGTGTAACCGGGCAAGTAAGGCAGCCTCTGTGCCCTGAACACCTGTGGTTGGGAGCACCAGCTCTGCCCTCTGTGCTGTGAATAGTGTCACACACACGCAGTTGGCTCACATCACCTGGAGACAGTGAGAGCTAATTAGGAAAACTCCAGACAGGCCCTGAGTACAGAAGGTAGAGGGCCCTGCAGCCTCCTTCCTCTGGGGCTGGGGCTGAGCCCACGGTCCTCGGCCTGCAGGGGGTGGGGATGGCACTGGTTGTGGGGACCCCAGGCGTGCACTGGGCACCCAGGTGCTGCTGTCCTTGGTCTCTTCCTTCCTCTGGGGCTGAGGCTGAGCCCAAGGTCCTGGGCCTGTCAGTTTCCTCCTTCCTCTGGGGCTGGGGCTGAGCCCAAGGTCCTGGGCCTATGGTAGGTGGGGTGGTACTGGTGGTGGGGACCCCGGGCGTGCACTGGGCACCCGGGTGCCATTGTCCTGGGTCCCATAGGCAGCCTCCTCCTGGGGAAACAGGAAGACAAGGGCAGCATCTGACCTCTAACCTCTGAGCCCAGGGGCCTCGGGTGTGTGTAGGGGTCTCTGGTCCAGTTTCACGCTCCATGAAAATCACCCCTGAAGGGCTCCCTGCCTCCCAGCAGAGGCCTGACCTGCACCTTTCAGGCTGAGCTGGAGCCTCCAAGCCTCACAGCACCCAGTCCCTTTCCCAGGGGCAGGCTTTGTGGGTTTAGACCCCCAAGCAGCCCTGCCTGCTCCCTCTGCCTTTAGCCTGCATGAGACAAGTGTAAATCATACGTTATTGTAAGAAAGCTAAGTCAAAAATTCAGGAAACCGTTGAGTTCCTTCCATACATCAGGTGCTGTTAAAATTGAGGGTGGGAGGAGGGAGAGGATAAGAAAAAATAACTATTCGGTACTAGGCTTAGTATCTGAGTAATGAAATAATCTGCACTACAAAGCCCCGCGACAGGAGTTTACCTGTATAACAAACTTGCACATGTACCTCTGAACCTAAAATTAAAGTTAAAAAAAAAGAAAACAATAGTTCCTAATTAACAGCAATGAGCTGTTACCACGGGCCAGCTAGTTTGCTGGAAAGAACTAAGTAAAGAGATAGCTAAGAAGTGCCCTCCTGGGTCAGAATCAACCTAAGACTGGAACTCAAAACTATTTCTGCCTGAATTTAATTGAATTAGTGTGCTGAGCAATTAATGCCCCAGGGCTTAGTGAAAAACAATAGAGCGACCAGCAGGTAATTAGTGGAGCTTAACAGGCTGAGGGTAATGGCAAATGAGGCAGAGAGCTTAACAGAGAGATCAGGGAAAGAGACAGGAATAGCCCCAGTGAAAACAAAACTGCTGTCATCTAGGGTGGTTGTGTATACACCCAAGGCTGAGCCCACTAGAGAATGCCACTGAAGGGGGAAATGCCATTCTACGGGGGAAATAAATGTTACTAAAGTAACCTAGCCAAGTCAGAAATAAATAAGCAAACAACAACAAAAACAAGCCCTAGGGGGTGGGGGGTCGGGAATCAGTATCCAGAGTTACTATAAAATATTATTTAAAATGTCCAGTTCTTAACAAAACCTAAGAGACATTAAAATAAATAGGAATGCATGACGGATACACAGGGAAAAGAGCAGTAACAGAAGCTGCCCATGGGAGGGATCAGATGCCAGACTTAACAGACAGGGACCTCCAAGTATCCATCATTAATACAGTCAAAGAACTAAAGAAAACCATGCAGAATTGTTATATGTAAATGCTCGCTCCCCGGTGCTGCAAAGAAATAGCACTTGAACATAAATTTAATTCTGTCAGCAAGGCAATCTTTACTTCCTGCAGAAAGGGTGCTCCTCGCAGATGGAATAATGGTGAGAGCACACCTGAACAAAGGAGGGAAGCAATTTTTATCCCTTATGCAGTTTGTCCCTGTTACTGTGTCCTGTCTCCATTGGCTAGAGCCAGACAGCACAATTTAAACTAAAACCCGATTGGCTAACAGTATAAAACTTTTCTAAATAGGTAAAAGTAATGGAAGGATAAAGGAAAAGAGGAAGCTGCTTATGAAAGAAATTAGAAAAGTAATAACATTCCCAAATAAGGAAGGGGTATAGGCTGCGAGCTGGGACATGCCTGTGAGCACGTCCAGCACAGATATCTTGGTTAAAGTACAAGGACACAGAATGTACTACATGTCCACGAGCATGTCTAGCATAAAGTTAGTCTTTAAAAGAAACTATTATTTCTAACACTTATGATTTATTCTTTAACAAGAAGGGAAACTTTGAAGAGGAACTTTTACTTTCTACAAGAAAGAAGTAAAGGAAGACATGAAGACAGTGAGAGTATGAATAGAAACTATCAATAGAGACTCAAATACAGACTGAATAAAAAGAAACTATAAAAGAGAATCAAGTGAAAATGTTGGAGTTGAAAAATACAATAATTGAAAAAGATTTTTTAGAGGGGGTCAATGGTGGTTTAGAACTGGCAGAAGAAGGAATCAGTGAATGTGAATATAGATTCATAGAGATATGCAATCTGAAAAACAGAAAATGGAAGAAAAATGAATAGAACCTCAGAGCAATGTGGGACAACTTTCAGTCACCAACATCCTCATCACAGGTTTACTTGAGAAGAAAAGGAGAAAAGACAGAACAAATATGTGAACAAATAATGCCTGGAAATTTCCCAGATTTGCTGAACACATTAATCTATACATCTGAGAAGCCCTGTGACCTCAAAGTAGAATAAATACAAAGAAATCCCCATGCAGACTCATCATAGTAAATAGTGAAAGCCGAAAGCAAAACACAAAACAAAACAAAACAAAAAACAACCAAAAAACATCCTGAAAGTAGCAAGAGAAAAAAATGACTCCTCATGGTCATGGTCATGGTCACTCCAACAAGATTAACCGGTGACTTTTCATCAGAAACAATGAAGGCCAGGAGGCAGTAGGATGACATATTTAAAGGACTGAACAAAAATCCAAACAAACCTGTAAATCAAGATTGTCATAGCCTGAAAACGATCTTTCAACATGAAGGCCAAATAAGTTCTCAGATAAACAAAAGCCAAAATAATTCATGGTTGGCAGATCTGCCTTGAAAGTGATCCCAGATGGAAATGTGAATCCACACCAAATAAAAGAGCCCTAGAAATGTAATAATGAATTACAAAAGACAATATAAATGCACATTTCTTCTTTCTTTGAGTGATTTGAAAATCAATTGTGTAAAACAATATGTATATGGTTGTATTCCTGGACCTGTAACAAACAAAAATTGAATATATTTGACAATAGCACAAAGGAGGTATGGGGAACAACATTGTATTGAAGTAAAGAAGTCACAACAGATGGTAACTCAGACCCACAGAAACAAATGAAGGTGGCCAGGGTGGTTCATGCCTGAAATCTCGGCACTTTGGGAGGCTGAGTTCCAAGACCAGCCTGGTCAACACAGTGAGGCCTCATCTATACCAAAAAAAAAAAAAAAAAAGTTAAAGAAAAGACAAATGAAGAGAATAATAAGTGGTAAATAAAAAAGGATAATATAAACAAGGAAAATAAATAATATAAGGATAACATGCCAACATATAATTGAAGTTCATATAAATCTGAAGTAGATTCTGATATGTTAAGCATATGTGGTAAGCTGTAGAGCAACCACTAAGAAAATAACTTAAAATATGGTAAAAAAGCCATGAAAGGAATAAAAAAAATTACACTAGAAAATATTCACTTAATTAAACAAGAAATCAGTAAAGGAGGAATAGATTAACAACAACAACAACAAAAAGACATGAGACCACGAGACATATAGGGAACAAAAGGTAAAATGCAGACAAATTCAACTATATTCATAATTACATTAAATGTGAATGGATTAAACAATCCAATAAAAAGGCAGAGATAGATTGGATAAAGAACCAATATCCAATTATATACTGTCTAAAGGAGACAGATTTTAGATTCAGAGATACAAAAATGCTGAAAGTAAAAGGATGAAAAATACATACCATGCAAACAGCAACCATAAGAGAGCTGGAGTACTTACAGAAATTTAAAACAAAAAGTGTTACTAGGGATAAAGAGGAATATTTTATAATGATAAAAGCCAATTCTTCAGGTAAAATAACAATTGTAAACATAGGCACCTAACAACAGAGCCCCAAAATATGTAAAACAAAAACTGACAGAATTGAATGGAGACATAGACATTTCAACAAAAATAGTTGGAGACATCAATGCTTCATTTTCAAAAATGGATAGAACGATCAGGCAGAATAGCAACAGGAAATGAAAAACTCAAACACATTGCAACCAAGTAGATCTAAGTGATATCTGCAGACCACTCCACGCAACAGCAGAACACTCATTCTTTTCAAGCACACATGGGATGTTCTTCATGGTAGATCACATACTAGACCATTAAATCAGCCTCAGTAACTTTCTTTTTTAAATTTTTTATTTTACTTTAAGTTCTGAGATACATGTGCAGAATGTGCAGGTTTGTTACATAGGTATACATGTGCCATGGTGGTTTGCTGCACCTATCAACCCATCATCTAGGTTTTAAACCCCGCATGCATTAGGTATTTGTCCTAATGCTCTCCCTCCCCTTGCCCCCCACCCTCCAACAGGCACTGGTGTATGATGTCCCCCTCCCTATGGTTCATGTGTTCTCATTGTTCAACTCCCACTTATGAGTGAGAACATGCGGTGTTTGGTTTTCTGTTCCTGTGTTAGTTTGCTGAGAATGATGGCTTCCATCCGCATCTGTGTCTCTGAAAAGGACATGAACTCATTCTTTTTTTATGGCTGCATAGTATTCCATGGTATACATGTGCTACATTTTCTTTATTCAGTCTATCACTGATGGGCATTTGGGTTGCTTCCAAGTCTTTGCCATTGTAAATAGTGCTGCAATAAACATACATGTGCATGTGTCTTTATAGTAGTATGATTTATAATCCTTTGGGTATATACCCAGTAATGGGATTGCTGGCTCAAATGGTATTTCTGGTTCTAGATCCTTGAAGAATTGCCACACTGTCTTCCACATCTTTCACAATTGTTGAACTAATTTATACTCCCACCAACAGTGTAAAAGTGTCCCTATTTCTCCACAGCCTTGCCAGCATCTGTTGTTTCCTGACTTTTTATTAATTGCCATTCTAACTGGTGTGAGATGGTATCTCATTGTGGTTTTGCTTTGCCTTTCTCTAATGACCAGTGATGATTAGCTTTTTTTCATATGTTTATTGGCCGCATAAATGTTTTCTTTTGAGAAGTGTCTGTTGATATCCTTTGCCCACTTTTTGATATGGTTGTTTGATTTCTTCTTGCAAATTTGTTTAAGCTCCTTGTAGATTCTGGATATTAGACGTTTGTCAGATGGATAGATTGCAAAAATTTTCTCCCACTCTCTAGGTTGCCTGGTCACTCTGGTGATAGTTTCTTTTGCTTGCAGAAACTCTTTAGTTTAATTAGATCCCATTTGTCAATTTTGGCTTTTGTTGCAATTGCTTTTGGTGTTTTAGTCAGGAAGTCTTTGCCCATGCCTATGTCCTGAACTGTATTGCCTAGGTTTTCTCCTAGGGTTTTTATGGTTTTAGGTTTTACATTTAAGTTTTTAATCCATCTTGAGTTAATTTTTATATAAAGCGTAAAGAAGGGGTCTAGTTTCTGTTTTCTGCATATGGCTAGCCAGTTCTCCCAGCACCATTTGTTAAATAGGGAATCCGTTCCCCATTGCTTTTGTCAGGTTTGTTAAAGATCAGATGGTTGTAGATGTGTGGTATTATTTCTGAGGTCTCCATTCTGTTCCATTGATCTATATATCTGTTTTGGTACCTGTACCATGCTGTTTTGGTTACTGTAGCCTTGTAGTATAGTTTGAAGTCAGGTAGTGTGATGCCACCAGCTTTGTTGTTTTTGTTTAGGATTGGCTTGGCTATGCAGGTTCTTTTTTGGTTCCATATGAGATTTAAAGTAGTTTTTTCCAATTATGCAAAGAAAGTCAATGGTAGCTTGATGAGAATAGCATTGAATCTATAAATTACTTTGGGCAGTATGGCCATTTTCATGATATTGATTCTTCCTATTCATGAGCATGGAATTTTTTTTCCATTTGTTTGTGTCCTCTCTTATTTCCTTGAGAAGTTGTTTGTAGTTTTCCTTGAAGAGGTCCTTCATGTCCCTTGTAAGTTGTATTCCTAAGTATTTTGTTCTCTTTGTAGCAATTGTGAATGGGAGTACACTCATGATTTGGCTCTCTGCTTGTCTATTATTGGCATATAGCAATGCTTGGGATTTTTGCACATTGATTTTCTATCCTGAGACTTTGCTGAAGTTACTTATCAGCTTAAAAAGATTTTGGGCTGAGACGATGGAGTTTTCTAAATGTAGAATCATGTCATCTGAAAACAGAGACAATTTGACTTCCTCTCTTCTTATTCAAATACCTTTATTTCTTTCTCTTGCCTGATTGCCCTGGCCAGAACTTCAAATACTGTGTTGAGTAGGAGAGGGCATCCTTGTCTTGTGCCAGTTTTCAAAGGGAATGCTTCCAGCTTTTGCCCATTCAGTATGATATTGGCTATGGGTTTGTCATAAATAGCTCTTATTATTTTGAGATATGTTCCATCAATACCTAGTTTATTGAGAGTTTGCAGCATGAAGGGATGTTGAATTTTATCAAAAGCCTTTTTCTGGATCTATCTAGATAATCATGTGGTTTTTGTCATTGTCTCTGTTTATATGGTGGATTATGTTTATTGATTTGCATATGTTGAACTAGCCTTGCATCCCAGGGATGAAGCTGGCTTGATCATGGTGGATGAGCTTTTTGATGTGCTGCTGAATTTGGTTTGCCAGTATTTTATTGAGGATTTTTGCATCATGTTCATCAGGGATATTGGCCTGAAATTTTCTTTTTTTGTTGTGTCTCTGCCAGGTTTTGGTATCAGGATGATGCTGGCCTCATAAAGTGAGTTAGGGAGGAGTCTCTCTTTTTCTATTGTTTGGAATAGTTTCAGAAGGAATGGTACCAGCTCCTCTTTGTACCTCTGGTAGAATTTGGCTGTGAATCCATCAGCCTCAGTAACTTTCAAAGGATTGAAACCATTCAAAACACAATCACTGAGTATAATGGAGTGAAATTAGAAAAAAAAATAGAAAGAAACTTGGGAAATTCACAAATATGTGTACATTAAGTAATACACATTCCTAAATAACAAAACAGATTAATGACAAAATCACAGGGAAAATAAGAAAATACTTTGAGATAAATGAAATTGGAGATACAACATACCAAAACGTATGGAATGCAGCTAAAAGAGTGCAGAGAGGAAGTTTACATCTGAGAACCCTTACATTTAAAAAGAAGAAAGCTTTCAAATCCACAACCTAACCTCCCAACTTGAGATAGTGAAAAAAGAAGAGCAAATTAAACCTCAAGCAGGCAGAAAGAAGGAAATAATAAAGAATAGAAAAAAAGTTAGTGAAATATAGATTAGAAAATAAAGAAAATCAGTAAAATAAAAGCTGATTCTTCCAAAAGATCAGCAAAACTGACCAACCTTTAGCTAGACTAAGAAAAAAAGAGAGAAGACTGAGCTTACTAAAATCAGAAATAAAAGATGGAACATCATTTAGGAATATGTTTAACAAGAGAGTGGAGAACTTAAACTCTGAAAACATCAAAACATTGTTGAAAGCAATTAAATTAGACCTAAATAAATGGAAAGACATTTCAAGTTCATGGACCATAAGACTGATACTGAATAGACAGTAATACTCTCCAAATTGATCTGCAGAATCAGTGCAATCCCTATCCAAACGCAAGTTGACCTGTTTGCAGAAACAGAAAAAAAATCCATCCTAAAATTAGTATGGAATCTAAAAAGACCCTGAATATAACCTCAAAACTCAAAACTTTACAAAGAACAAAGCTGGGGGACTCACACTTCCTTATTTCAAAACTGAATACAAAACACCAGTAATGGAGACAGTGTGGTAATGATACAAGGCTGGACACACAGATCAGTGGAATAGAGAGCCCAGAAATTAAACCCTTAGTTGGTTTTTGGCAAAGACATTAAGACCATTTATTGGGGGAAAAGAATAGTTTTTCAACTAACCCTGTTGGGACAGCTGTATATCCATATGCAAAATAATAAATTTGAGTTCCCACTTCACACATACAAAAAATTAAGTCAAAGCAGCTCAAAGATCTAACTGCAGGAGCTAAAACTATAAGACTCTTAGAAGGAAACACACATGTAAATCTTTGGATAGGTAATGGTGTCTTAAATATTATACCAAAATCACAAGCAACAAAGGAGAAAACAGATATGTTGAACTTCATCAAAATTAAAAACGTTTGTGCATCAAAGGACACTATGTGTCTATTATAGCAAATGAAAAGACAACCCACTGAATGGGAGAAAATATTTGCAAATCAAATATTTGATCATTTATATCTAGAACATATAAAAATTATAAAAGGTACTATTACAGCAGTAATAGTTCCCATACATCTTCTGAAATCTAGGAGGACGTTCCCAACCCTCAATTCTTGACTTCTGTGCACCCTCACGCTCAATGCCACGTGGAAGCTGCCAAGGCTTGGGGCTTCTGCCCTCTGAAGCCACGGCCCGAGCTCTACTGTGACCCCTTTCAGAGTGGCTGGGATGCAGGGCACTAAGTCCCTAGGCTGCACACAGCGCAGGGATCCTGGGCCCAGCCCACAAAACCACTTTTTCCTCCTAAACCTCCAGGCCTGTGAAGGGAGGGGCTACCATGAAGACCTCTGACATGCTCTGGAGACATTTTCTTCATTGTCTTGGGGATTAACATTCACTCCTTGTTACTTATGCAAATTTTTGCAGCTGGTTTGAATTTCTCCTCAGAAAATGGGATTTTCTTTTCTATCGCACCATCAGGATGCAAATTTTCCAAACTTTTATGCTCTGTTTCCCTTTTAAAACTGAATGCCTTTAACAGCACCCAAGTCACCACTTCAATATTTTGCTGCTTAGAAATTTCTTCTGCCAGATACCCTAAATCATCTCTCTCAACTTTAAAGTACCACACATCTCTAGGGCAGGGGCAAAATGCTGCCAGTCTCTTTGCTAAAACATAATAAGAGTCACTTTTGCCCCAGTTCTCAACAAGTTCCTCATCTGCATCTGAGACCACCTCAGCCTGGATTTCATTGTCCATATCACTATCAGCATTTTTGTCAAAGCCATTCAACAAGTCTTTAGGGAGTTCCAAATTTTCCCACATTTTCCTGTCTTCTTCTGAGCCCTCCAAACTGTTCCAACCCCTGTCTGTCACCCAGTTCCAAAGTCACTTCCATGTTTTTGGGTAACTCTTCAGCAGTGCCCCACTCCACTGGTACCAATTTACTGTATTATTCTGTTTTCACGCTGCTGTTAAAGACATACCCAAGACTGGGAAGAAAAAGAGGTTTAATTGGACTTACAGTTCCACATGGCTGGGGAGGCCTCAGAATCATGGTGGGAGGTGAAAGGCACTTCTTACATGGCGGCGGCAAGAGAAAATGACTGCTAAGCCTAACAGGTTTCCCTTTATCAAACCATCAGATCTCGTGAGACTTATACACTACCACAAGGACAGCACAGGAAAGACTCACCCTCATAATTCAATCATCTCCCACTTGGTCCCTTCCACAACACGTAGGAATTATGGGAGCTACAAGATGAGATTTGGGTGGGGACACAGAGCCAAACCACACCAATGACCACTAAGGACATGGACATATGCTCAACGTCAGCAGCTGTCAGGAACAGGCAAATCAAAGCCACAAAGAGACAACGCTTAACATCCACTGGGATGGCTGTAGTCTAAAGGGCACAATGACAGGTGTTGGGAGGATGTGGAGAACCAGATCCCTCATCCATCACTGGCAGGAGGGGCAAATGGTGTAGCGCTGTGGAAAACAGTCTCATTTTCCCTCCAATGTCAAATATAGAGTTACCAGATGACCCAGGAATTCTACTCCTAGGCATTTACCCAGGAGAAAGGCAAACGTGTCCATGGACAAAGCTGTACATCTGTGTTCATAGCAGCATGATTAGTGATAGCCAAAAAGTGGAAACAACCCAAATTTCTCCAAGGGATAAGTAGTTACACAAAATGTGATGTAATCCATACAATAGAATCGTATTAAACCCTAAATGGCAACAAAGGTCTGATTCCTGTTGCACCATGGATGGACCTCGAGAGCTTCTTTGGAGGTTCTAGCAGGGAAGCATGGCTGCTCGGACACCCCGGACTGAAGAACGGTCCTTCTCTATTTGGGAAGGTCATTTTCTTTGGCTGAGCACACAGTTTTGGGAGGGAGGCACACGGAGTGGTCAGGCGGGAAGGGAATGCCGCTGAGCTGGCCACATCAGTGGAATCAACCCTGGTAATCAATGGGGTGACAGATGCCACAGCCAGATCGCCCCCACAGAGTCTCGAAAGCATCATGCTGAGTAAACAAAGCTGGTCTCCACGGACCACATGGTGTATGATTGAATTGATGTGAAATGTCCTGAACAGACACATCTACAGAGACAGAGAGTGGCTTCATGATGGACAGGGGCCGGGGAAACGGGAGACTCGGACTGATGGCTGCTGGAAGCAGGATTTCTTCCTTTTTGAGGTGATAAAATATTCTAAAATTGTGGTGATAGACCCACAGCCTGTGAATATACTAAAAGGCATTGAGTTGGGCACTTTAAGCGTGTGAGTTTGAGGGTATGTGAATGATATCTCCATGCAGCCATTAAAAAACCTGGCAACTCAAAGATGATAACCAGAACCAACGTCCTTTATTCTATCACTCCACTGAGGAGGCGGGGGCAGGCAAGTTGGGGATGTGAAGGGGTCTCTGCCTCGGGCCGAGGTGAAAAGTGGCATGGCTGCGGGTGCTTCCCGCACAGGTTCTCACGGTGGGTGCCTCCCGTGCGGGTTCTCACGGCGGGTGCCTCCTGCGCGGGTTCTCACTGCAGCTTGAGCCAAGTCATCACTTTTAGGTAGTGGCTTTTCAAGTATGGCCATATTCGTAATTAGTTTGGAAATCGTTAAATGACTTCTTACTCTTGTTTTTTCAAGAAAAATTCTGTGCTCATTACTAATCATAATTTTAAAGACAGAAGGGGCATCACTGGGAAGAGCTGTGTGTCGCCCAGTGCCCATGCACACGCACGCCCGAGGCTTCTCATCAGCATGCAATGAGGTTACGCATGTGCACGAAGGGTATACTCTCCTCTTTGTGTATGCGGGAATGGAACCCTGTCCTCTCTGTATATGCGGGAATGGAACCCTCTCCTCTCTGTATATGCGGGAATGGAACCCTGTCCTCTCTGTATATGCGGGAATGGAACCCTCTCCTCTCTGTATATGCGGGAATGATACACTCTCTGTATATGCAGGAATGGCACAGTCTCCTCTCTCATATATGCAGGAACCCAGTCCAGGGGTGATGGTCCTCCTCATACTCCCAGCTCCACTCTCACTGACCTCCAGGAAGCCCTCCTAGGTTCGGTGTCCTCCCCAGGGCTCTGCCGGTCCCTATCATGGATGCAGGGCCTATGGTAGGTGCCCGGCGAGGTTGACCAGCAGCGGGAAGGAGAGACCAGCACAAGCGCGCTGACTGACGCGTGCAGATGCGACACCCAGGGTCGGAAGAGGAAGATGTGTGCTGAGAGGCGCCTGGACAGCCAAGGAAGGCTTCGGGGAGGTGACAGGCGAGGAGAGACCACCAGGAAGTGAGGAACTAGGGGACAGAAAGGAGGGAGCCCGTGGCCACCTGGGGTCTTCAAGGGTCCTGTGGGCAGGGTGGGCATGGCACGGGGGGTCTTAGGCTTCCCTGTGAGGCCTCTGAGGCCATCACATAGGGGAGGCAGCTCAGGCATTGCCAAGCAGGGCAGGAAGTGGGGGCTCAGGGGCGTTGCTGGGGGGGGGGCAAGTGAGAGGGCTTGGGAGGCAGCGGGTGGGTCACCCGATGGTGGGGAGCTGTCACCTGCCTGGGGGTGTTCCCTTCAACCTCTACATGAGGCCGAGCAAGAGTTAAAGGAAAGGTGGGGTGGGGGACAAGCCGGGGGTTGGGGACAAGCTGGGGGTTGGGGATAAGCCCGGGGTGGGGGACAAGCTGGGGGTGGGGGGCAAGCTGCGAGTGGGCAAGGTGCGCCTTCCCGGAAGCCTTCGATGGCATAGCTGGGTTTCCAGATGCCCAGGGAAGGATGAGGATGTTTGTCCTGCTATGGGGATCCTGGAACCTCTGCATCCTGCTGCTGGGCTGGTGTACCTGAGGTGCTGGTCAGGGCGGAGGTGGCATCCCCCCCATGGCAGCCAGCCCTGCCCCTGCCACCAAGCCTGTGGGCACGGAGCTGTGTCTGGCGACCCCACTGCACTGGGCCTGCAGGGGGCAGGGGGTGTCTAGGACGCAAGCACCACCTCCCCCACAGGTAGAACTTTGAGAGCTTAGAACCTCTGAGAGCTTTGAAATTCCTCTAGAATTTGAGGGGAAGAAATCTGTCAACACACAGCTTCTTTTTACAAAACAAGAAATTTTCTCTAAATGATATTTGCAGCTGAAAGACAACTTTGTTTTTCAGATCTGTAATCTGTAATCTTATTCAGAAACAGACTTCCATTTGGCCTCATCCTGTGTTTTATGAAATAAAGTCAAAATTGCTAACACATTTCCTTATATTTCCATTTGGGAAGGAGATATATAAATAACTGGGCTTGGTAGAAGCGGCTTCCAATATAGACACACAGCTGTGAGCTATTCCCGTCAAGAGCGGAAAACCAGGCCCCTGGCGTCAGGCCTGGCTTCAGAGATCAGCACGTCTGACTTTTGTGATGAGGGCTTAGTGGCTTGGAAGGGGCCCAAGGTCAGCCAGCAGGGCCTGGGCAGGGGGTCTGCGTTCCACTCCACATGGAGACCATGCTTCTGTGTTGTCTGACTTGGGTATATGTGCCAGTTTGGGGAGCCACGGAGCTGACAGGGAGCTCATTCCTCCAGGTGGACGCCTGGCCCGTTTGTGGGCAGCCTCCCAGGGGGCTGAGTCTCCCAGGAGGCTGAAGCACAGCCGGGCCGCACAGCACGGTGCCCCTTCCCTCTGTTCTGGACCCCAGGCCGCTGTTGCGCCCCCGGCCGGGCAGCTCTCCTCTAGGAGATAAACCCTTTCTCCTTCCGAGGATGGCATCCCCTCCGTGTCCGCCACCACTGGTCTCTCTGGTGAGGCTCTGCCCAGTCCTGCACTGCCCCTGGCCGGAGCTCCAGGTTGGGCTGACTCAGGCCATGTGGGGACCCACAGGTGCAGTGGATGGAGGCAACCCTGAGGCCACTCAGTCCCTGGACCTGGCCGGATCCCTGAATCCGTCTTGACCCCATGGCCCCTGAGTATCAGAGATGCCCAGGAGCCCCGAGTCTGCATGACAAGTGCCGCTGTGAGCCCCATCTCCCCCGTCTCTGCCTCCTCGGACCCCTCTGTTCTTGCTGCTGCACAGGTCCTCTGAGTCCTGAGCCTGACATAGTCAGGCCCTCCAGAGACGGTCATGACCTGGGACAGCGCCCCACATCCCCCATTCTGGAACTGGTGCTCACCAGATCTCACCAGGTGCCTCCTGCCACTGTCCCCTCCCCAGAACCCCGGAGGAGGCCGACCCTCTCTGCGGGCAGTGGGCCTCCTTCCGAAATGTCTCAGCCCTACCCGGCCTTTGCAGTGAGATTATGAGGGCAGGGGAAGTCTTCTCTTCTTGGGTGCCCTGAGGGAGAATAAGCCCTGGGGGGGGGGGCAGGGATGGGCCACCAGGCCTCAGGGGTGTCCCTGGCCACACGACGGAGCTGGGACCTGCTGCGGACTCTTCTCTCTAATATCCCCGACCACCCCCTCCCTGAAGCCTGGTGCTGGTTCCTCCCTCTGGGTCATCCCGGCCTCCCCTGCAGCCCCAGCAGCCCCAGCAGCCCAGCCGAGGCCGAGCTTTCTCAGCGAGCCTGGGTCTTCAAGTGTGGACATGGCTTCAGATGACTGGACCTCACAGGTGCCCCCACAGGTCCTCAGCTGAGACCTCTGAGGCCATCACGTAGGGGAGGCAGCTCAGGCATCCGGAGCAGGGTGGGTAGAGGGGTGTCAGGGGCGTTGCTGCAGGAGGGTGAGTGGGAGGGGCTGCCTAGATTCACCTTCCTTATCTGTAAATAAGGAAAATAACGTCCCCTCAACTCGTGGGAGTCGATATTAAAACAGAGCAGTTGTGGAAACCGCAGCATTATCTCTGGGTGAGTGTTGCAAGCACCTTTCAGACACCTTCCTTTGTGCTGCTGTTCAGGTTTGGTGCCTGTGTGGAAGCAGCACCTGGACTTTTTCTAGAGGCTCCGCTGTGTTCCCGTGGGGCAGGTGTGCGACCGAGGGGGTGGGGCGGGTACGGTAGCGGGGAGGTGGGAGAGTGACTGGGGCCCCAGAGGCGTGAGGCTGTGAGTCAGTTCCCCGACTTTTCTCTACCCGAGAGGCTGAGGTTCCCCTTCTCCCCTGGAGCCCTGGCCGTGGGACACAGCCCGGCAGGCAGCAGAGCCAGGTGAGAGGGGAGAGGGATGTCAGAGTGTTCCAGAAAGAAGGGGGCCAGGGAGGCCAGAGTGTTTCAGAAGGAAGGGAACTGAGAGGTCAGAGTGTTCCAGAAAGAAGGGGACCAGGAGGTCAGAGTGTTCTAGAAAGAAGGAGACGGGGAGGTCAGAGTGTTCCAGAGGGAAAGGCCAGTGCAGCTCCACACCCAGAGATGGTGGTGTGGCTACATGGGTGAATACCTCAGTGAGTATAATAGAAAAACCCTAAACATCTCTGCTGCTGCACACAGTCAAGTGTATTTTACTCTCGAGTCCAATGCTGCTCATGGCTGGCTCTGTTCCTAACGGTCAGGAACTGGATTCCTTCTCCTAGGCTTCCTCCACCTTCCACACGTGGTCCCAGACATGGCCCTGGGGTCACTTTGGTTCCAGACAGAGGGAAAAAGAGCCCGGGAACAGCTTCCCAGGGTGTCCTGGAGACCAGGCTGGTGCACCTGATGCCCATACTCCTTTGCCAGAACTCAGTCCTGTGATAATCTTCAATATCAAGGGAGGCTGGAAAACATAGTTTGGTTGTGTGCCTAAGCACAACAGGAAGTGGCTTTGGTGACAGCTGCCAGCTCCTGCCACCCACACTCTTCTGATCATCAGATGATCAAATGGTGGCCTCACCACTTTTCCCACACGTGGAACCCACAGAACCCCGTCTTCACCACCACAAGACACCCCAGGGGCCTGGCCAGCGCTGCATCCAGCTCAAAGCCCTGGGTCTCCGAGGATCTCTGCCTCTCGTGACTCTCTCTTGCTCTTGGTCACAGGGATACCGAAGACACATATGAAAGGGATTCCATGTGCATGTTCGATATTTTCCGTAATAGGAGAATGAATCAATGAAACATAAAAACGTTTTATTTTGTAATAGAATGGAAAGTTCAACAAAATACTAGCAGAAACCCAATTCAGCAGCATATTAAAAGGATTCTACTCCAGGACCAGGTGGAATTTGTTCCTTAATGCAAGAACGGTTCAACATATGAAAACCAATCAATGTTGTACACCATGTTAACCAAATGAAGGAAAGAAACCACGTGACCTTAATCGATGCAGAAAGAGCCTTTGAACAAACTCAACACCCTTTCATGATAAAAACATGGAAAAAACCAGGCTAGAACGAAACGACCTCAACATAACAATGGCCACGTAGGAAGAACCCACAGTGAGCGTTGTACTCAATGGTAAGAGGCACAAAGCCTCTCCTCTGAGACCAGGAACAAGGCAAACGTACCCACACTCTTCACTGCTGTTCAACACAGCACTGGAAGTTCCAACCACAGCAGTCAGAGGAAATAGACAAAAGGCATCCAACATGGACAAGAAGATGTGAAATTATCTTTGTTCACAGACAACATGATGGAATATGCAGAAAATCCTAAAGATTCCACCCAAAACCTGTTAGAACGAACAGAACTAATAGGTGAATTCAGCAAAGTTGCAGGATACAAAATCAACGCACAGAAGTCAATTGCATTTGCATATACTGATGAGCTATCCAAAAAAGAAATTCAAAAATTCCATTCATAATAGCACCACAAGGAATAAAATACTTAGGAATTAACCAAGGAAGTGAAAGACTTGTATGCTGAAAAGCACAAAACATTGCTGAAAAAATAAAAAGACATAAATAAATGGAAAGACACCCAGTGTTTACGAATTAGAAGACTTATTATAGTTAAGACATCCATCTTGTCCAAAGCAAGTTGTAGATTCAATGCAATTCCTATCAAAATTCCAAACACTTTTTTTTTTGAGACAGAGTCTGGCTCTGTTGCCCAGGCTGGAGTGCAGTGGGGCAATCTCGGCTCACTGCAAGCTCTGCCTCCCAGGTTCATGCCATTCTCCTGCCTCAACCTCCTGAGTAGCTGGGACTACAGCTGCCCACCACCATGCCTGGCTAATTTTTTGTATTTTTTTAGTAGAGACAGGGTTTCACTGTGTTAGCCAGGATGGTCTTGATCTCTTGACCTTGTGATCTGCCCGCCTCAGCCTCCCAAATGCAGACTTATTTTTTTTTTTCAGAAATAGAAAAACCCACTCTAAAATTCATGTGGAATCTCAAGGGATCCTCACTAGCCAAAACAGTCTGGAAAAGAAAAAAAAAAAAACCCAAAGTTGAAGAACTCACACTTTCTAATTTCAAAATTTACTACAAAGCTACAGTCATCAAAACAGTATGGTCCCAGCATAAACACAGGACATATAGACCAAGGGAATAGAATACAGCCCAGAAATAAGCCCTCGTATATACAGTCAAATCATTTTTGACAAGGGTGCCAAGACCATTCAATGGGGAAAGAACAGTCCATTCAACAAACGCTGCTGAGAAAACTAGATATCCCCATGTAAAAGAATAAAATAGAACTTTTATGTAGCACCAGACTTGAAAATTAACTCAAAATTTATCAAAGATCTACTTGTAAAAGCTAAAACTCTCAGAAGAAAAGATAAGGGAAAAGCATTGTGATACTGATTTTGGCAATGATTTCTTGAATATGACACAAATGCATAGGCAACAAAAGAAAAGATAGGTAAATCAGACCTTAACAAAATTAAAAACTTTCTTTCTTTCTCTCTCTCTCTTTCTTTCTTTTTTTTTTTCTGGCAGAGTCTTGCTCTGTCGCCCAGGCTGGAGTGCAATGGCACAATCTCAGCTCACTGCAACCTCCGCCTCCTGGGTTCAAGCTATTCTCCTGCCTCAGCCTCCCAAGTAGCTGGGACTATAGGCACCCGCCACCATGCCCGGCTAGTTTTGGTATTTTTAGGAGACACAGGGTTTCACCATTTTGGTCAGGCTGGTCTCAAACTCCTGACCTCAGGTGATCCGCCCGCGTCAGCCTCCCAAAGTGCTGGGATTACAAGGGTGAGCCACCGTGCCCGGCCCCAAATTAAAAACATTTGTGCTTTGAAGGACACTATCAAAAAGGTGAAAAGGCAACATGTGGAATGGGAGAAAATATTTGCAAATAATCTACCTGATAAGGGATTAATATCTTGAATGTGTGAAGAACTCCTGCAACTCAACAACAACAAAAACCAAACAACACAATAAAAAACGTGGGTGAAGTTGAGTAGGCATTTCTCCAAACAAGATACACAAGTGTCCAAGATCCACATGAAGAGATGCTCCACATCACTAATTACTAGGGAAATGCAAGTAAAAACCAGTGAGACCACACCTCATGCCCATTAGGATGGCTCTTACGGAAGCAAGAGAAAATAACAAGTGTTGATGAGCACAGAGGGAAATTGGAACTCTGTGCACTCTTGGTGGGGATGTAAAATGATGCAGCAGCTATGGAAAAACCATGTGCTGGCTTCCCCAAAAAACTGAATGACCATGTAATCCAGAAATTCCATTTCCGAATATACACGCAAAATAACTGAGAGCAATACTTGAACAGATATTTATACATTTATGTTCACAGCAGCGTTATTCACAAGAGCTAAAAGGTGGAAGCAACGCAAGTGTCCATCAGTGCATGAATGGGTAAACAAAATGTGGTCTGCACGTCCAGTGGGATATTATTCAGCCTCGAAAAGGAAGAAAATCGGCTTGGGCAATGTGGCAAAATCCTGTCTCTACCAACAACACAAAAAATTAGCTGGGCGTGGTGGTCCACACCTGTAGTCCCAGCTACTTGGGAGGCTGAGGTACGAGAATTGCTTGAACCCAGAGGAGGGGCAGAGGTCGTAGTGAGGCATTACTGTGCCACTGCACCCCAGCCTTGGTGATAGAGTGAGCCCTCATCTCAAAAAAAATAAAAGGAAGAAAATTCTGATACATGTTACAACATAGATGAACCTTAAAAATTTACTAAGTGAAACAAACTGGACACGAAAGGGAAATACTGCATAATTCTGCTCATGTGAGGAGCCTAGAGTCATCAAATACACAGACAGAAAGTAGAATTTGCGGGGAAGGGGGTCGGGAAAGGGAAATTGTAAGTTAGTGTTTAATGGGGACAGAGTCTCAGTCTGGGCAGATGACAGGTGCTTGAGATGAATGTGGCGATGGTTGCAGAGGAATGTTGGTGTACTTAACGCCACAGAAGCACACGCTTAAAAGTGGTTAAGATGGTACATTTTATTTATTTATTTAAGATGGAGTCTTGCTCTATTGCCCAGGCTGGAGTGCAGTTGTGTGATCATGGCTCACTGCAACCTCAAACTCCTGGGCTCAAGTGATCCTCCCACCTCAGCCTCCTGAGTAGGTAGGACCACAGGCATGCACCACCATGCCTGGCAAATTTTTTGTGGAGATGGGGTTTAGCCATGTTGCCCAGGCTGGTCTTGAGCTCCTGGGCTCAAGTGATCCTCCCCGCTTGGCCTCCCAAAGTGCTGGGATTACAGGCGTCTCTCCTAAAAGTACAAAAAATTAGCCAGGCGTGGTGGTGCATGCCTGTCATCTCAGCTACTCAGGAGGCGGAGGCCTGAGAATCGCTTGAACCTGGGAGGCGGAGGTTGCAGTGAGAGTTAGCCGAGATCGTGCCACTGCACTCCAGCTTGGGGGACAGAGCAAGACTCCATCTCAAAAAAAAAAAATTATTTGCTGGGTGTGATGGTTCATGCCTATAATCCCAGCACTTTGGGAGGCCGAGGCTGGAGGGAGGATCAATTGAGCCCAGGAGCTCAAGACCAGTCTGGGCAATGAAGTGAGACCCCATCTCTACAAAAAACACAAAAATTAGGCAGGCGTGGTCCCCATGACTTGGGAGGCTGAGGTGGGAGGATCACTTGAATCCAGGGAGGTTGAGGCTGCGGGGAGCTGAGATTGTGCCACTGCACTCCAGGCTGGGCAACAGAGTGACACCCTGTCTCAAAAAAAAAAAAATTATTGAGGACTCCAGCAAGCTTTTGTTTATGTGGCTTATGTCTACTGATATCTACCCTATTGAAATTAAAACTGAGAAGTTAGACCATATTCATTCATTTCCATATAACAAAAGTAAACCTATAGCATTTGAACACAACACATTTTTGTAAAAAGAAAAATATTTCAATATTTCAAAAAGAAGTTGGGTGCCAAGAGTGGCCATGTTTCCCGATTCTGAGATCTCCTTTGTGTAGCTGGAGCCCACACCTGCTCCCGGGGCCGGGGCTGCGTCTGCCTGTGCCTGCTATCCCGGGAGCAGCGTGCGGGCTCGGCAAAGACTGTGCTCCCTGCCCTCAACCACGGAGAGGCCCTCGCTGTCTGGAGCAGGACGGGAGAAAGGGGCGCCACAGACCATGGCTTGGGGGATCTGGAGGGTAAGTTGGCCCAGTAGATAAGGTCAGACGAAGCCACCCAGGCTCCGCCGGGCCAAGTGTGATGAGTACGCCGGGCATGTAGCCACCTGGAGGCCGTGCACTCGCCGATGTGTTGTGGAATCGAGGTGTCACCATGGCTGGGCTGTGAGGAGAACACTTGAGTCCATGGGTGAGTAACGCAGTGGTCCCTCCCCAGCGCGTGGGGCCTCCTTGGGTCTGTCGGAGGCGTGGCGCCTTCTGCCTGGACATGGGATCGTCCTGCCTTCAGATTTGGACCAGGACTAGAGCTTGCAGCACTGGCTCTCCCAGGCTTCTGGTTCCCCTGGCTGTCTGGCTCCCCTGGGTGTCCGGCTCTCCCAGGTGTCCGGCTCCCCCGGGTGTCCGGCTCCCTCGGGTGTCCGGCTCCCTCGGGTGTCCGGCTCTCCTGGGTGTCCGGCTCTCCCGGGTGTCCGGCTCTCTCGGGTGTCCGGCTCTCCCGGGTGTCCGGCTCTCTCGAGTGTCCGGCTCCCCTGAGTGTCTGGCTCTCCCAGGTGTCCGACTCTCCCAGGTGTCCAGCTCTCCCGGGTGTCCAGCTTGCCAGCTGCAGATGGTGAGCTCTCAGCTTCCTAACTGTGGGAGCCAATTTTAAAAAATAAACCTCTCTCTGTGCACGACCCCCTGGCTCTGTTCCTCTGGAGAACTCTGACTAACACAGCCAACATCTGGAGAGAAAGCAGGGACTCCTCACCCTGAACCAGGTTGGTGTATACTTTTCTTTTGAAGGTTTAAACTTACTTTCCCTTATAAGGGTCCATTTTACATGATTCTTCAACAAATTCAACAGAAAACAAATCAGCTTCTGAGCAGCCCCTGTTCTGTGCGCCGGGCAGAGGAAACAGATGTTACAGGGTGAGTGGAGGTGGAGAGGAGCCCCCCACCCAGGGGGAAGCCCCTCACGACTTGTGGCTGTGGGGAGCGGGGAAGGAGGTGGGGAACTTCCTCAGAACAATGGTTCACGGGGCCGGGGAAACCTCTCGGGGTGAAGCAGGACCTCCTCCAACTCAGTTGTTGCCTCTGATAGCCGAGCTCTGTTTGATGTTTCAGAATTACTGAGATGCTAGAAGTGGATTCAGACAAGTCTGTGTTTTCTCTGCTCTGGTTCCTGTGAGGTGTCCCTTCCCCTGGGGTCTCAGTCACTGTCTCCACTGCGTCTCCAGTTAACGGAGGGATGGAGACCCCTATTCCAAACATGCAGTCCCCATGGCCACTTCCGAATTGCCGAGTCAGAGCTCACAGACAGCTGTCGGTTCCCAGGAGGGAGCGCTGACTCCAGAGCCGGGGCTGCCACAGGCCTCCCACGAGGGCTGGGACCACTCCCAGCTTCCCCACACCTGCCCTGCAGAACACTTGCCCTGCAGAGGCTGCCTCAGACATCTTCTCCTTTTCCTCCGAAGAACTCACTCTCTCTCTAAACGGGCACTGGGAGCCACCGTGAGAGGGGCTGCGGTCGGCTTTGGGCAGGCGTCCCCTTGGCACCGCGGGGATGGGTACCAGCAGGGCCTGGGGGGACTGGGCTGGGGAAATGCTGGACAAAATTGAAAGGAAAGGACCGGATGGCCGATGGGCTGCGGGCAGGGAGCTGGAGTCTCACGGTGGCTGCGGTTTCTTGTTCCAGGGTGGAAGGCAGCGGTGCCTCCTGAGAGCTGGCCTGAGCTTGGTGTGAGAGGGCTGGCTCAAGCCTGAGACCAAGGCTACCTGGAGAGTGTGTCCTGCGCTGGGGCTTACAGAGGCTCTTACACACTCTGCTGAGCCACCAGATGTCCAGCCGGTCAGTGAGGAGGAACAGCTGGACCGACCGCGGCCATCAAGCCTTTACTCACTACGGTGGTGGCCACAGACCAGAGGCAGAGGGAGGCACCGGCTCCCGTGTCCCATTCACCCCACGGAGGGGACGGGTGAGGGTTGTCCGGGTGCAGTGCAGATGTGGGGATCGCCTCAAGAGGAGGAGCCCCCAGCAAGAGGCTCCTGGCAGAGCCGGGCACAGTGGCGGCTCACGTCTGCAATCCCAGCACTTGGAGAAGTCAGGCGGGAGGATCGCTGGAGGCCACGAGTTTGAGGTCAGCCTGGGCAACACAGCAAGACACTGCCTCTAAAAACAGTCTGGGGCCAGGGGCAGGAAGGGCATGACGGGAGGAAAGTGGCTCAGCTGCCACCCCCACCCCGCTAAGGAGGCCTCTGGATGTCGGTGCCTGGCCTAGGACTCTAGACGTGAGTGGGAGCTGGCCTTCTGGTGCTGGGGTGGCCGCTGGGCCCGGGACTGCAGCTCCCTGCAGACGCCGTGATGCGCTGGCTGCAGAAGACTGGCGCGGGGAGGGTAGCTTCCCCGAGGCCTGCCGGGCAAAGCCTCATCAGGCCTGTGGTTGGGGCCAGATTCTAATCAGGAACCAACTCATTAAATCTTCACAAAAGCCCGGTGCTGAGTTTCCACGCTGCAGACTGGGGTGGACTTGAGGGTTAATGCAGGTGGCCTAGCACCAGCATCCAAGACGCTGACTTCCCCTGGTCCAGCCTGTCCAGCCGCTGTGGGCATCGGGTTGGTGGGACGCAGGTGGTGGGTGTGAGGGTCCGTCACTCTGAGCCATGCTGCCCCTTCTTGCTGAGTTGAACTCTACGCTGTGTGTTTCTTGCATCCCTCCCTCCCCTCGGAGCTGGGTTATCGTAGATCCTGGAATCTCTTACTTAGATCTTTGCCTGAAGTCTTCTTTTTTTCATGAGGGCAGCTGCACTGCACCCACACCATCACCAGAGGACCCCCTCGTCTCCTGGCCCCAGGGGCCACCACTTCGTCTATGGCTGGCCAGGGAAGGTGCCTCATCTTCCTGCCCACAGCAGGGCCAACTGGGGAGTCTGCATGAAGCTGGCTGCGGGGAACAGCGTCTTCCTCATGGCTGTGGGTAGGAGGGTTCAGGGGCCTGACCTGACTCAAAGAGAAGCAGGTTCACGGGGGCTGGGGGGCATGGTAGTGATAGTGGTGGGCAGAGGGGGAGACAGGGCGAGAGGAGAGACAGAAAGAGAGAGAGATCTGATAACGTCACATAAGCTCCTGGATCCAGCCATTCCTGAAGCCTCTGAGCCACCTAGCATTGGGTCCATCCACCCTGGGCTTCCCCTTCAGCTTAACCTTGGTTTCAGACACTAGCAACTTAGGCCCATTCCTAATTCTCCATTTTCAGCTTCCTCATGACATTTATACCACAGACAAAAGCAAATAAACAGATGGAACGCCAAACCCAGCCAATAAACCTTTTGTTTAAGCTCATTCTGAACCAGGAACCCATGCTCCTCATACCCTGCCGTGTCCTTGGTTTTCTCCAGGATGGTGCTCTGGGGATAAAACCAGACGACCCACCTGGCACGCGGAGTTGCAGGGGGTCAGGTGACACAGCGGCTGAGCTCCGAGCCCAGATGACACCCTCACAGCTGAGCTCTACCGTGCCCGTCCTTCGTGCACCCAGCCCATCCCTTCGGCTGCGTGTGACCCCAGGACCCGGGTTCCGGTTTTCAGGTGTTATTTCTGGTCAGTGGTTTGGATCCCTCCCAGGAGGGCCTGGGTGTCCAAGGCAGCGGGAGGTGCCCTGCGGTGGCACAGCGGCACTGTCTCCACTCGCTGTTCAGGTCTGGGACACACAGTGCTGTTGCTCAGCTGGAGATGGGGCATCCCAGTGACGGTCACCTTGCAAGGACAGGAGAGACCCCTGCCCAATGTTCGATTCAGATGTCAAGACTGAAGATGCCACACACACACCAGGAGGGTGAGAACGTCCCATCCCTTACACCACCGAGGTTTCCAGGGGAGCAGGAGCCCCCCGCCCCGCCCCATCCGAGCTGGTCCAAAGGCCAGGGTTTATCGTGATTGGGGTGGGGCCGGGGCGGGGGTTCCCCGGGATGCCAGGGGCTTCTGTGCTTCGAATCTTCTACAGGCACTAAAGTGAGGCCTGGCCGGTGTGGGGCCCAGGGAGGAGGGAGAGGGGAGGCATCAAAGCCATCAGCAGCCAGTCCTCAGACACTGGAGTGAAATCCTCCCGACCCTCCCTCAGCCAGGCGGTTTCCAGTCCCACAAAATCCCCCGATAAATCAGGACCTTTGACTGGGACAGACCAGGGAGGCGCGGGGACCACCCGGCCGGGCTCCCGGGCGATTCTCAGGGGCTGGCCGGCCCGCGTGTCTCTGCACACCGGTTCATTCTGCAGACAGCGCCGAGTGCCTCTGTGCAGGGAGACGCTCGGCTGCGCGCGGTCCGGGCACAGTTCTCGGGGAGTCCAGAGGAGGGAGCACGAGCTCCAGGAATGAGCATCGGGGCCGATTCAGCTGTCTGTGGCTATGGCTGGAGCGGCTGGTGTGAGGCTGTGGGACCGGCCAGGGGTGTGGTGGCCGGGGCTGTATGGAGCAGGGCCACCCATGCCCGGGTCCCGGAGCTGCCGCTTCCCCGCGTGCGACTTGGGAGGCCACCCTCCCTCCCCCCTGCGAGGTGGGGAACACCGGGCGGGCTCCTGGCTCCCGTGGAGAGGGAGAGACCGCGGTTTCCCCCTGGAACGGGGCCGGCGGTTGGCAGGTGCAGGGCACGGACTCCCGCCATTTCTGACGGTCTCAACTCCCGCTTCTCCTTCTCCAAAATGCCCTGCATGTTTTTCTGTTCTGGAGTTTCTCTGGAAAATGCTGGTTCTGTTTATGTACAAGTCTCCTTTTTCCTGGTCACTGGGGTCCCGAGGTTGCGGCGCCTGACGTCGTGCGTGTTGCAGAAGCTGCTCTGTGGGGACAGTGACCAACGGCGTTGCCACAGTGACCCGGCCATGATCCTTCAGGACAGGACGCACGGGGCAAACGCCTGGGCACGGAACCGGGGACGGGGCAGCGCCCTCAGGCAGGGTGTCCACGGGGTGCCCCAGGGCTGCCGGAACAAAGACCCCAATACTGCGGGGCTTAAAACAACAGAAACGTGTTGTCCTCCATTCTGGAGGCCAGGAGTCTGACTTCAGGGTGTGGGCAGGGCCGCCTTCCCTGCGGCTTCCGGGAGAAGCTCCTTCCTGCCTCCTCTTCCGGCTTCCTGCCTCTTCCGGCTTCCCGCCCCGGTGTCCCCAGGTGTCCTCAGCAGCCGCTGCATCGCTCCGGTCTCTGCATCTGTCTGCACAAGGCCATCTTCCCGGGCACCTGTTTCCTTTCTGTGTCCCCTCCGCTTCCTAAATGGACACGAGTCATAGGACTGAGGGCCTACCCTGCTCCTGTGTGACGTCATCTAAACTTAATCACTCATATCTGCCAAGAATCTATTTCCAGCTACAGTCACAGTCTGAGGTTCTGGATGAACATTTTGGAAACTATTCAACCCACTGCATTACCCAGCTGTGGAGAGAGAGATATATATATATATTTATTTTTTAGAGACAGGGTCTCGCGGTGTTGCCCAGGCTGGAGGGCAGTGGCTCTTCACAGACAGTCACCGTGTGCTACAGCTTCCAACTCCTGGGCTCGAACCATCCTCCTGTGTCAGCCCCATGAGTACTGGGGAGCACAGGTGTGTGGCACTGTGTCCGGCTGTGGTGACGGATGGAGCCCCCGACACGGGTTTGTAACTCAAGGCACTGACATCCAACCTGAAGGGCAAGAGCAGGGCAGCGAAAGTGCTGCAGACGGAGGCCTCTTCAAGCCTGGACACCTGCGGGAGAGAGAGCCCCAGGAGCCAGGATCACCGAACACCAAAAGACGTCCCGCTCTGGAAAGAGGCTGCCGCCTCAACAAACAGGAGGAGTCACAGCTGAGAAACCAGAGGTAATCAAAGTAGTCAGAACTTCACAGTGAGTCCATTGAAAATTCAGTCTTCAGAGAGATGAAGACAGATATCATTCATAAAACAGGAACAGAGTATTAGGAACAAGAACAACTGGCTAGACAAAGAACGTAGTAGAAATTGTTTATTTATCATTTATTTATTTTTGAGACAGGGTCTCACTCTGTTGCCCAGGCTGGAATGCAGTGGTGTGATCACGGCTCACTGCAGCCTCCACCTCCTGGAGTTAAGTGATTCTCCTGCCTCAGCTGCCTGAGCAGCTGGAACCGCAGGTGCATGCCACCACACCTGGTTAGTTTTTTCTTTTTCTTTTTTTTTTTTTTTTGAGATGGAGTTTCACTCTTGTTGTCCAGGCTGGAATGCAATGGCACGATCTCGGCTCACCACAACCTCCACATCCCAGGTTCAAGCAATTCTCCTTCTTCAGCCTACTGAGTAGCTGGGACTACAGGCATGCACCACCACGTGTGGCTAATTTTGTATTTTTAGTAGAGACTGGGTTTTCCGTGTTGGTCAGGCTGGTCTCGAACTCCCGACCTCAGGTGATCTGCCTGCCTTGGCCTTCCAAAGTGCTGGGATTACAGGTGTGAGCCACCACACCTGCCCCCTACTTTTTTTTGTACAGATGGGGTCACACTGTGTTGCCCAGGTTGGCCTCAAACTCCTGGGCTCAATGATTCTCCTGCCCCAGCCTCCTGAAGCATTGGGATTACAGGTATGAGTCACTGCACGCGGCCAAAATGTTAAAAACAAAACATAATTTAAATTAGAAGCTCACATGTGGCTAAATAGAGGACCAGTGTCAGTGAAAGAGCATTTGTTCAATGTTGGAAAAATTAATAATGAAAAGACAAATAATTTAGTTGCAGTTCAAGATCCTTTAAGACAGCACTGGGTCTGGTTGCTGACACTTGTTTAGATTTGCACATCTGCTCATGAGGGCTGGCCCCATAGCCACCTTTCCTTTGGTCAGGTTTTGGCACCAGGATTACGCTGGCATCATTGTGCCAGCAGTGTGGGTTGGGCTTATTTCTTTCTTGAATGTTTGAAAAATTTCACCAGGGAACTCACCTGGCCTGGAGACTTTCTGTGGGAAAGTTTTAGGTTGAAGGTTCATCTTCCTTCTTTCTTTCTTTCTTTCTTTCTTTCTTTCTTTCTTTCTTTCTTTCTTTCTTTCTTTCTTTCCTTCCTTCCTTCCTTCCTTCCTTCCTTCCTTCCTTCCTTCCTTCCTTCTTTCTCTCTCTCTTTCTTTCTTTCCTTCTTTCCTTCTCTCTCTCTCTCTCTCGATGCAGTTTCACTCTTGTCGCCCAGGCTGGAGTGTGCCATGGTCTCGGCTCACTGCAACAGCCACCTCCTGGGTTCAAGCGATTCTCCTGCCTCAACCTCCTGAGTAGCTGGGATTAAAAGCGCCTGCCACCACGCCAGGCTAATTTTTGTATTTTTAGTAGAGACGGGGTTTCACCATGTTGGCCAGGCTGGTCTTGAACTCCTGACCTCAAGTGATCTGCCTGTCTTGGCCTCCCAAAGTGCTGGGATTACAGGTGTGCTCCACCAAGCCTAGCCTGAAGGTTCATTTTCTTTAACAGACAAAAGATCATTGAGATGTTCTGTTTCTCTTGTATCACTTTTGTACATTTTCTCTATATTTGTTCTTGCCATCTAAATTTTCAAATTTATTGGTTAATCAGTTAGCTTTTGTTGTGTAACAAACCAGCTGAAAATAAAAACTTAAAAAGGAAAGCAATAAGCACTCACGTAGCTCAGGACTCCGAGGGCCGGCACTTTGGGTGGGTGAGCCAGGCAGCTCTGTGGCCCCTGTGGCAGCGAGGCAGCTCTGTGGCCCCCGTGGCAGCGAGGCATCTCTGTTTCTGGGAGTCTCCAGTTAATTTTGGCAGAGCTGGGGGTTTGAGCCCTTAGTTCTCCACCCAGGAGTCCAGTTGGGGCTTCTTTGCACAGCGGCCCTGGGGTCCCAGGATGTGCAAGCAGAGGCTCTGGGTCCCCTGGAGTCCAGGCTGGGAGCCCCCCGGGGGCACGTCTGACCTGGTGCCCCAGCAAGTGACCCACCCAGATTCACAGAGAGGAAATAGATAGACTCTGCCTCTTGGTGGCAGGTCTCCCTCACATGGCCTCAGGTTGCCCACAAGCCCCGCTTGCTTCCTTTGGGGCCGTTGGCTCTCCTTCCAATGTGGGTACTCAGTGCATTGTCTTCATGTGAGTGGGCGACCATCAGAGGGACTTTAAAAAACTGGACACTTGGCCGGGCACAGTGTCTCACGCCTGTAATTCCAGCACTTTGGGAGGCTGAGGCAGGCAGATCATGAGGTCAAGAGATCGAGACCATCCTGGCCAACACGGTGAAACCCTGTTTCTACTAAAAATACAAAAAAATTGGCCAAGCATGGTGGCACGCACCTGTAATCCCAGCTACTCAGCAGGCTGAGGCAGGAGAATCACTTGAACCTGGGAGGCAGAGGTTGCAGTGAGCCAAGATTGAGCCACTGCCCTCCAGCCTGGTGACAGAGTGAGACTGTGTCTCAAAAAAAAAAAAAAAAAAAAAAAAGACACTTGAGCATACCTCTGCCACAAAGACTGGGCTCGTTATGACTTTTACAAATTCTGGTAAAAATACATAAAATTTCCCATTCTGACCATGTTTAGGCCTCCATACAGTGAGTTGGCGCCAGGCGCAGGCCCGTCATTGTGTCATCATCACCACCCTCCACGCAAAGAACTTCTCATCACACAAAAGCGAAATTCTGCTGGGAAGGACCTTGTATGTCACTGCCACGCTTGATGAGAGAGAACTTCTTATTTCTGTTTTAATCCTCGCCTCCTGTTCATACGGCAGCCTGTGCTTTGGAATTGCTCCAACCACAGCATCTGCATGGCAGTCTCCCTACCTGCTCAGCTGGGAAGTGCAGGCCCCCCAGGGGTCCAGCCCAGGAGGTGGGGGCTGCTGGGCTCCACCCAAGGAGAGGAGCCTGTGCCTGGGCCCATCCCCCAGCCATGCCAGCCACACCCAGCTGGGACCTGCGGGACCCTGGGCACAGGCAGGACTCACCCCTGGACCTGTGGCACGGGCAGAGGGGCCAGGCAGCAGAGGCCACCTAAGTCCAATTCCCCAGAATAGTCACTGCCACGAAGGGAGGCAGAGGTGGAAATCCCTCCTGGACTTGGGAGCTTTGTGAAATCGACGCTTAGTCAAGGTGATTCTCCCAGGAGCCTGTGTAGCTACCGGCAGATGCCAGGCACTCTCCTGCTGGCTATGCACAGAGCTTTCCCCACTATTTATCCAGTCAGCTTCTTACAGTCGTCACTTTCTCCAAATGTGAAAAACCACATGCGTTTCATATGTCTCTTCCTCAGAAATACCTGACTGCGAGGTGGAGACTCTTTCCCTCTCAGTATGTTCATTCTCTTGACAATGCCTGCTCCTTGCCTTCGTGTTCAAGCCGACAATGTTAAACACACACATTGAACACATTTATTGACATTTCTTCTTCTTCTTTTTTTTTTTTTTTTGAAATGGAGTCTCGCTCTGTCGCCCAGGCTGGAGGGCAGTGGCGCGATATCAGCTCACTGCAAGCTCTGCCTCCCAGGTTCACGTCATTCTCCTGCCTCAGCCTCCTGAGTAGCTGGGACTACAGGTGCCCGCCACCGTGCCTGGCTAATTTTTTGTATTTTTAGTAGAGACGGGGTTTCACCCTGTTAGCGAGGATGGTCTCGATCTCCTGACCTCGTGATCTGCCCACCTTGGCCTCCCAAAGTGCTGGGATTACAGGCGTGAGCCACCGCGCCCGGCCCAATATTTATTGACATTTCATAGAAGAGCCCTCAGCCACAACGCTGATTCTGTGGGTTAAATTAGTTAATACCCCTCCAAGTGGCAGTGATGTTCAGATGTGTCGCTCATGTTCCTGTCTCATGAAATGCGGGTAAAAGTGATGCCTGCAGCTGCCGTTTGCATGTGTTTGGAAATTAAGTGTGGGGTTACTGATGGCCCATCGAAGAGAAGGAATTACTTATTCCCTGTAATATTGAGACCTTTCCAGTTTATCCTGTAAGAAGGCTCTGGAGGATGTCACCGTGGAGAGAGCTGAGACTGCTGTTGACCTCATGGGTCTTCATGGGGAGACGTGTTCAGCCGATCAACTTGTTAAAAGCATGAGGCCCTGGCTTTGAGCAAGTGGAGGGTTTAGAGACGGACCAGAGTGGACTCACTGTCTGTTCTCCCCCAGGCAGTTTTGCTGCTTACAAGTATTTGCCTTGAGATGCCTTTAATCAGCTGCTTCCCTGCGGTTCCTGCGGGATCAGCCAGCTGTGAGCATCATCACATGTGCCAGGCTGGCTGGGTCATGATGCCATCTTCTCCAGTGGCCCCAGACTCAGACGTGTGGTCCGGGGAAGAGACACCAGGATAGGCAGCGGGGCAGCAATGGCTGTTCTGCTTTTGAGGCCAGGGGATGCAGCTCTGGGGCCCACTGCAGCCACTCGGCTGTGGGGGACAGAAAGGTCTCCCAGTTTCCACAGCCTCTGTCCTGTCACCTTGCAGCTTTGCCCCCCAAAAGACACGGAGGCTCTTTCGTCACTCCTCGAATCTGGGCTGGGCCTGAGGCTTACTTTGGCCAATAGACTGTGGGGGAAAGAAGAATGTGCTGTCTTCTGGGGCCTCAAGGGGCCTTGCAAGTCTCTGCTCTCTCAGACCCCTGCTGGACCCGGGGGCTGGCCTGCTGGAGAATGAGAGAGGAGAGGGGAGTGCCCATTTGTTCCAGTCAAGGCCATCCTAGGCCAGCTGACACCCAGCCGATCCCCAGACACGGGAGAGAGCCCAGATAACCATGGCAGAACCGCCTTGGGACCCACAACGGACCTCAGACACATGAGTGGACCCAGCTGAGACCACACCTGCCCAGCTGTCCACAAATGTGTGAGCAGTACTACCTGTTTATCACTTCAGGCCACTTACCGTGGGTTGCTTGTTATGCAGCAGTGGCTGACGGATGCAACTGACCACTGTGAGTGGCTGCACAGATAGGAGTCCAGGCCTAGCTCATAGCAAGGTATTTCTGCAGTTTGCCAGGAAGAAGAAAGGAAGAAAAAGGAGAAGAAAGGGAAGTGGAGGGGAGGTGCAGGGCTGGGCTTCTGGTTCAAGCCCACAGGTGCTGTCCTCACAGGTGTTCTGTGGCTCCCGAGAGGGCGCAGTGGCTCTGCTGGGCTAGGAACTGAGCGCGAACTTTCCTGGTGCCTGAATATTAGCAACATTCCTTCCCAGCACTGACTGCAGAGGGTAAGAGCCGGAAACTACAATTTGGAAATTTAATTATATCTCCGGAAGAAATGTATGCTTCTTAGAATGATTTTATTCAAAAAGCCTTCAAAAAATAGAACCTACTTTTCCCCTATATTGTGATTAATTCAAACCAAATAAAAGGAACCGTTGAACTCTTATTGACACCCTACGGAGAGTTTTCATTTGCAATATCTGTAAACCCTGAAATCTCAATTTGTGTCAAATAAGCTCCTACAGGTGTGGTCCCAGGTTCCAGTGATAGCGTGTCACGTTTTGTTCCATTTAAATAAATTACATACTCTATCGCCCGGCATTATTCTGTCTCCTAATCAAATTGCCAATCAGGCGGGTCCCAGGCCTGATGGGGAGGAGACGGTCTGCGTTCCCCGGGGCAGGGCGCACACCACTGGCCGTAAGTTATGCAAATGCTGGCGGCCGCGGCTCCCAGAATGAAATAAAGATGTAAATAGGACTGTGGATTATGGTGATCAGCCTCGGCCTCCAGGGATGGGCTTGCCAAGCTCCAGGTGACTCGGCTGCTGCTTCTCCTGCGCAGCAGGTTTTCATTAGCACTTCCAAAAGCAGTGACCACGGCTGTGTGGGAGGGCAGACGGGCGGGGTCAGACCCCAGGGCACAGCCAAGTCCCCGGGTCTGCAGGGTGTGTGTGTGTGATGTGGACATGTGTGTGTATGTGTGTCATGCTGTTTGGGTATGTGTGTAAGTATGCATGTGTCTGTGTGTGCATGTACGCACGTGTGTGTATATGATGACCCCTTCACATCTGTGGGCTCTTCGTCTGTGGATTCAACTAACTGAATATCAAAAAAATTAAAAAATAACAAAACAACAATTAAAAATAATAAAAATATATTAGAAAACCTGTGCCGTGTAACAACTGTTTACACAGAATTTACACTGGACTCGGTGTCACAGGGGGGCCTGAAGATGATTGACAGCATCCAGGAGGATGTGCCTGGGTTTCAAGCAAATGCTGCACTGTTTTCGACAAAGGACGTGAGCACCTGCGGATGTTAGTGTCTGTGGGGGGTTCTGGAACCCACGGACACGGAGGGATGACTGTATGTCTTGTGTGGTGTGAACACATGTTCCGCATGTCCTCGTGGGTGATGTGTGCCTAAGTTGTGTGCATGTGTGCCCTGGCGTGTGTGTGTGTGTAGACGTGTCATATTGCATGCATGCCTGTGTGGTGTGTGTCTGTGTGGCATGTGTCATACATGCGGTATGTGTCATACATGCATGTGCATAAGTGTCTCTGTGTGAAGTGGGTAGATTTAAGTGTGTGTGGCTCCTGCCCACTCTGGCACCTGCCCAGAGCCCTCGTTCCTGTGTCTGGTCTGGTCGCATGCCTGCTCAGGTGGCATCGCTGGCCCTCCCTTCCTGACCCTGGGTCTTCGTGTTCTTCTGTCCTAGGCCCCTGCCATCGTCCTAGCTCTGGCCACTTGGGGCTGCCGGGCCCCACCTGCCTGGGCCTCCTCTTCCCTGGGCCGGATGCTCCTCTGAACCTGCCCAGAACAAGGGTTCTGTGCTGGGGCTGATCTGGCGCTGGGGAGAAAGAGCTGGGGGGCAGGGGTTGGCAATGGGAAGCATCACAAAGCAGCGTGACCCCACCCCTGGAGTGCTCCCCTCCCCTCCCCTGTCCTGAGATGCTGCTGCAGACTCACGTCTTCCTCCCCAAAGGTCCTGGGAGCCCAGCGAGGGAGCCCAGAGTGTCTACCATTCACAGAGAGCCTCTCCAGAGCAGCAGGTGTGCCGAGGACGGGGACTCAGGCGTGCACCAGGTTTGCAGCACCAGCAGCAGCGAGGGAGGAAATCAGAGACTTCTGGGAGGAGGAAGGTGGGCTGTTCCAGGAGACTCAGTAAAGGAGACGTGAATGTCAATGGATTCAGGCCCATCTCTGTGAGTGCAGAGAGGGCCAGGGCCTGACAGAGCCTGATGGATTTCATGCGGACGTTTAACCGGGTCCCAGTGGGATCCAGTCTCTGCTGGGGGCCCTCAGGGCAGATGGCGCGGATGGCATCTAGCAACCTATGTGGTGGTGTCTTTTCCTAAACCACAGGTGCCGCTTCCTTCCCTTTACAGGTCAATTCTCTGATAAAATCAGAAAGCTGATGGCCAGGCATGGTGGTGTGTGCCTGTGGTCCCAGCTACTCACAGGGCTGAGATGGGAGGATCGATTAAGCCCAGGAGGTGGAGGCTGCGGGAAGCCATGACTGAGCCACTGCACTGCAGCCTGGGCAACAGAGCGAGACCCTGTCTCTAAAAAACAAATAACAAAACCAAAACAAAAGCAAGCAAGCAAGCAGAAACTGAGGACTACTCAAACGCCTGGGAAAATAAAACGTCGGATTCGAAGCGCCTTTCTCCCAAACCGGCTCTGAGATGTGCTGGCCTCTCCTCTCCAAGACTTGGGGACGAGGGCTGCAAGCAGTCTGGGACCACCTTCAGGTGAGGCTGGGCTGTGGGTGCTGGTGGGAGCCTGAGGACCCCAATGACACAGGCCACCCTTCACCGCCAGTGCGGGGGTGCACTGGCCTCCCCTGTGGGGCTGACCCTGCTCATGAAACCACACATTCTGAGCTAGAATCCTGAAAACACAGAACACAGAACAGCCTCTCCTAGGGCTGCAGTGTGACTTTCACCACCCATGGTGCTTTGGCCACTCACTGTGGGCTCCTTGCCTCAGAATAACGTCAATAGTAAAAGTTACTTTGGACATAGCTAAATCTTTTGACATCTTGTTTTTTTTTCCGTTATAGGCAGAATTCAATAGGTTTTCATGGGTGCTAAAATTTTCGTTTTGTTTTCCAGTGTGAGAAAAAACTAAAATACTTGCTTTGAATCTACAAGGTCACACTCCTCCACATTTTAAAAGAAACGAAAACATTTTCATGGGTCCCCAAAGCATCCTGGACGCTGCTGATGCCCTGTGCCCAGTGGGGAGTCGAGTCTGGCTTTATCGATGTGTAGCTGACATGCAGGAGCTGCTCAGGACTGAGCAGTGCGCACTTTGGTAAGGCTGGACGTGAAACATGTCCACCATCGGGAGAATGAACAGACCGAACAGACCGCCCCCTGAAGATTCTCTGTGCCCCTCTGCAGACCCCCTTCCTAGCCCACCCGCCTCCCCACACCCCTCCCCAGGCAACCACTGCCCTAAGTGCTGGGTGGGGCCTTTTTTTTTTTTTTTTGAGACAGAGTCTTGCACTGTCTCCCAGGCTGGAGCGCAGTGGCGTGATTTCAGCTCACTGCAACTTCCGCCTCCCGGGTTCAAGTGATTCTCCAGCCTCAGCCTCCCAAGTAGCTGGGATCACAGGCGCCCGCCACCACGCCCAGCTAATTTTTTGTATTTTTAGTAGAGATGGGGCTTCAGTATGTTGGCCAGGCTGGTCTCGAACTCCTGACCTTGTGATCCGCCCGCCTCGGCCTCCCAGAGTGCTGCGATGACAGGTGTGAGCCACGCGCCCGGCCGTGTAGGGGCTTCTTCAGGGCTTTATGCCAATGGGGTCGTGTGCCTTGCAGGGTTTTAGTTTTTCCGTCCGGCTTCTTTCACTCAGCCTAATCATTTTGAAATTCATCTATGGCATCTTGTGTATCAGTCCTAAGTCTTTTATTTCTATCTCTGAGTACTATTCCACCGCCTGGCTATAGTAAACCTTGTTTATGATTTTCCCATTGGGAACATTGGGCTGTTTTCGGGTTTTGGCTATTGCAAGGGGAGCCGCTGTGAACATGTGCGTGTTTTCACACGGACACATGGCGTTCACCCCTCTTGGCAGATCGCTGGCCACGGGATGGCTCAGTCCTGTAGGCGCATCCCCCTCACTTCCGCAGAAACCACCAAACTCCTCTCCAAAGTGCTAGAGCGGCAAGCAGGGTATCTGCCTCTCAGTATCCCCGATTCCCACCAGCCTTCAAATGCGGGAGCGGCAAGCAGGGTATCTGCCTCTCGGTGTCCCCGATTCCCACCAGCCCTTGATATGGCCCGTGTCGGAGTTCTGGGCATTCGAAAAGGTGTGGTCTAGAGATACTTCGTAGTTTGTATTTCTCTGATGACTCACAATGTTGAGTATCTTTCCATGTGGTTATTGGCCATTTGTATATCTGGCGACATATGAGTTCAAATCTTTCGTGCATTTATTTTTTCTTACTATTCTTTTATCAGATTTGTGATTCACAAATATTTTCTTCCGGGCGGTGGATTGTCTTTCCAATGCTTAAAAATGTCTTTAAAATTTTTATGAATTTATTTTTATTTACTTTTTTAAAGACAGGATTTCAGTATGTTGCCCAGGCTGGTCTTGAACTCCTGGGCTCAAGCGATCCTCCCACCTCAGCCTCCCACAGTGTTGGTTATTTGTTTCCTCTCTCTTTTTCCGTTATTAACTGGATAGAGATTTAAAATTTGATCGATCTTCTCTGAGACCTTTGCAAACACACACCCTCTTCTTCCCCTGCAGAGTTTCCTCTGTTTGCAAAGTCTGACTCTCAGGATTCCGCCGGCCACGCTCTCCTGCTCCTCTTGCTCCCTGGGGGCTCCGTGACTCCACAGCTCCCTGTGCTTCTTAGTTCATTGCCCCTGGGATTAGGGAGGACACCCTTCTGGGTAGCTGAGACTATGACCCGGAGACCCATGCCTCTGAGCAACAGAGTCTTTCTTTTTGACAATAGAAAACTTTCCAGCAAGGGAGCAGACAGGCCCGGGGGCTTGATCACCCAAGGTGTCTTTGATAACACAGGGCGTCCTGTCCACCATGCCCCGAAAATCTCAGGCTGCCTCTCCATCTTCTCCCATCCAGCAGGAGCTCAGCGATGCCTGCCTGTCTTCTCCCATCCAGCAGGAGCTCAGCCATGCCTGCCCGTCTCCTCCCATCCAGCAGAAGCTCAGCGATTGAAAACTCCGACGGCATCTCTTAGGGAGAGGAGGGGCGGGGGTGGGAGGCTGCTGTCTGAAATGGGATGTCAGGAGGCCTGGGACTCTGCAGGCCCTGATAAGTGGGATTTATCCTTGGGAATGTAATGAGAGCTGACACCTATTTCTGACGCGACTGTATCATAGATTGCCGGGGCAGGATAGCGTCGCATTCCGAGCAGGCAGAGATGTATTTGCTGAAGGTGAAAATGTCATTTAAACTGTTGATACCTTTCAAATTGTCTTGGCAGGATGCCACAAGTAGCCCAGGCCTTTTCCAAATAAATATATACAATCTCCAATTCTGCGCCGAGGACAGGGGTGTGTGATTGTTGTGTTGACTGTGCTGCTCTTCCCAGCAATTCAAGCTCTCTGCGGAGGGAATTTGATTTTGTGTGATAAAGATGCATAATCAATATTGCCTCGAGGTTCCGGCCCTTAACTCAGACGTCCTCAGCCTCCTCCTGCAGACTAGACCCAGAGCCCAGCCTGGAGCTGGCAGCTGCCTCAGTCCTGGTTTTGGAAGCCCTGTCTTGGTGTCGGAGGCCTCTGGGAGGAGGAAACTAAAGAGGTGACAGGTGACCCGTGGAGGAAGAGGGGGGCTTTAGTGGAAGCAGCTCTTGGTATCCATGAGGATTAGAAACGAGCTCAGTTAGGAAGTGAGCTTTCTGAATTCCTCCCTCAGGACAGTCGAGGCAAAGCCCTGGCCCCAGCCACAGCTCAGAGCCCACTGGGTCTTGCCACGGTGGCTGCCATGTTGCTGTTCTGAGCTGTGCCCCGCCTCAGCCGCTCTCTGGGAAAAGCCCTTCTGACCATGTTATTCGAATAGGGGACTGTGTCTCCCCATAAATGCTTTTAGAATCCCGAGCTTGAGAAAACTCTGGTTTGGGAAGGCTGGAGCTGGCCTGGGAGCCGCGGCCTCCATGCAAAAGGGGCTACTCCTCGCTGCCCGGCCAGAGCTGTCCGTGGTGCTGACTTCAGGCCCAGCCTGGCCCGGCTCTGGGGCCAGCCTGTCTGCAGGTGGGCCGGGCTGACCTGTGTTCTCCCTGGCCACAGAGGGTGGGCCAAGAGGGCCCCGGATCCCAGCTGGGCCGGTTTGAGCCTCTCCCGGGGATTTGTATAAAAAGAGCCTTTTATTATAAAAAACTTCAAACATATTTGGAAAAAGCATTAGACCATCATCCGCTATACCCGTCTCCCTCTGGCAGGGCCTTAGGATGCTCTCATTTCAGAGCTCCTTTCATTGGAACATCAGGGAAGCACCAGATCTCAGCATTTCATGGATGGGGCATTCCAGTTTGTATCTCCAAAAGACAAAAACTCCTTTTTAAAAGCAACCACAATATCACTCCCACATCTAAAAGTTGCCCACAATTTCTTCATATCAACAAGTATCTGGTCAGTGTCTACATTTCCCCAGCCATCTCCCATCTCATGTTCTGCTTTGTTTGGTCAGGGCCCAAGCCTGGCCTTGGGCTGCCTTGGCAGGTGGGTCTTGGGTGTGTCTCAGAGTCCTGTGGAAATGGCTCTCTTCCTTCCTTTTTCCCTGGAACATGTTGAAGAGGCCATGTCGCTGGGCCTGCTGATTTCTCTACATTTAGGATTTTGCTGGTTGTGTTCTGTGGTGCTGATTTCAGATGCCTTCTTCTGCCCTGAATTCCCTGTGAGGTTACAGTCAGATCGTGGGCCTGCTGGGCTTTTTTGGTGAGCAGCGTGGCCCACGGTGGTCCTGTGCTCTTCATCAGGGTGCACTCAGTGTCCGGCAGGCCCTTGGCCACGTGACCACTGTTGACGGTCAGTGTCCAGACCCACCGTTGCCACTGGAGTTTGCAAAGGGGTGAGCTCTAATTCCACTGTTCCTTCCCTACGCAGGGCTGGAATTCTTCTCTTAGGAGACACTTTTCCTCCTTGACCACTTGACTACTTCAAGATATCATTTGTGTAGGAAAGTGAGGTTAGGGCTTGATTCTTCCTTTTATTTACCGGTTTTCAAAAAACTAGGAACAGTGGGGTTTCTTTCTTATTGTTTTGAACTAGCGGATTTTACAGAATTGACTCTTGAATCCTTTTGATGTGACGCAGCTCTGAAGGCTTCTTTTCTCTCTGCTATAACAAGATGTTCAAGGTGCCAGGTCTGTATCCTACCCCAGGCCTGCAATCAACCATTTCTCCAGGGAGCCTCATCCCTTCCACCACAGGAAGACACAGTAAGAAGATGCCATCTACGAGCCAGGAAGTGGGTCCCCACGACACAGAGCCTGCCAGCCTCCAGAGCTGTTCTTGGACTCCCAGCTTCCAGAGCTGTGAGTAGTGAATGCCTGCTGTTTATAAGTTATGGTAGTTCGCTGCCGTGGCCCAAACGGACGAAGCCATCACGTATGTGCCCAGCACTGGGGATGAACAACCGAGGCGTGGTGCCAGGACTGGAGGAAGAGCTGGCCTGGGAACAGGTGCTGGGACACAGCAGGACCCAACACAGGAGGGTGGACATACAGGGGCACCCAGGGAGGGCGGGACTGGTCGTGGCTCAGAAGAGAAATATGTGGGTGTCGGGTGAGGCAGGAGCATGAGAGGTGGGTGTGTGTGATCAAAGTTCCCAAAGACATGAGTGCTCAGGGGTCGAGGGTTCACAGGTAGACACGTGGGTAACTCTGGAGGGCAGCGTAGTGCCGTTTTGCCAAGGGTCTTGGATGCCCAGTAGGATTTTGGGTTCATCCTCTGCAATTAAGTTTCACTCAATTGGGAAGTAACCTGATTGCATTTGGGCTTTAAGGGTAATGTTGCTGCTGAGGAGATGGAGGGCTTGGGGACCAATGCCCGTGGTGGGAGGTGTGGGTCTTGGGTTCCTGGCTCGGGAAGCATTTGGGAGCTTTCCTGAGATTTAGAGAATGCCTCCTCCTTGTCTCCTTTCTTCCTCCTCTGGTCATTTCTTTTCCCAATCAGCCAAGCCCACCAGTTTCCACCTTGCTTCTCCACAGGTCTTTGGCTGGTTGACTGCCATCAGCATCTGTCAACAGAGTGGGAGGCAAGGAGTGTTTTCATCTGGGAATCTTTTCATGTGGTGAACCCCTCAGCTCAGCATTAATGTGACGGATCCCACGGATTGATTTTTAAATGTTAAATCAACCTTGCATTCCCAGGTGAACACACTTCCAGATGTATTTGTGATACATTCCTTTTTGTCTATGTTAGTAGGTCTGGTTTGCTAATATTTTGCTATGGAGTTTTCATCCAAGTTCATGAGGAAGATTGGCCTTTATTTCAATTTTCTTGTAATTTCTTAGTCTTACTTAAGTATCAGTGACATGCTGGGTTCAGAAATGAGTTGGGGCATTTTCATGCTTCTACAATTCTCTGTAAGAGTTTGGATATAATCAGCATTTTCTTCCTTAAATATTTGGCAGAATTCACTGGTGAAATCCCTTGGGGCTACAGTTTTCTTTGCGGAAAGGTTTTAAATGCGATACAATGTATTTAATAGATATAGGGCTGCTTACATTTCCTTTTTCTTCTTATGTCAGTTTTGGTGAGTTATCTAGGACATTTTCCATTGCATGTAAATTTTCGAATTCATTGGCATGACATTTTAAATAATAGGTTTGTAACCAGAGAAATGACCCTGCTTAGTCCAAAGTGTGCTGTTGGGGATACGTCATCACTCCCAGGCTCTTCTATTCCTTCCTAAGGATCTATGACCTTAGTTCTTTACCTGGTTATTCTTAATGGCAGCTTACTGAGGTCCAGTCGATGCCTGATTTCAGGCCTCTGCCTAATTTCCCCGTGAGTGAAAGAATAATTGTACCATGTGATTGGGAAATTGTGCAAATGTGGGGTCAGCCCAGCCCCTTCCTGGCTTCCCTTGGAAGGAGGTAGCAGCAAGGACAGCTCCAGGGCAAGGACTGGCCAACCCAATGCCTACTGAGATGGCCATTCTTACTGGGCACTTGGGCTCTTCTGGGGACAGGTATCCCTCCTCCCACTAGGGACAACCGGACACCTCTTATTCCAGTGGCAGCTGGTGAGGGTAAGCCCTTCTTTTCTTTGCAAATCCTGGAAAAGAAAAGGGAGCATTGCAGTTTGGACTCGGGTCTGAGTCCTAGGGGAACACCTTTATTCCCCTGGGAAAGCATGGGCTCAGGGCCTGGGCAGGACAGTGGGGTGTGGGTGGTGGTGCTGACCCTGCTGAAGGCTGCATGGGCAGCTCCCAGGGGTATTTTTGCCTCATGGTACCTCCAAGTTAAAATTGTCTGATTCTTCCTCCAGGAAATCATTCCCTTATTTCCAGGCTGTGATACCATGAAATATGTATTTGATCTTCACCTAGTTTCCTGCCTATAAGTCCTAAAATCCTTGGACTCTCGAAAGCGATGAGTGTGTTTTTGTATGTTAATGAGTTGACAGATGGCTGGCATCCCCTAGGTGGCTTCAGGATGGGGGCTGGTGACTGGAGAGACCAAGGCAGGATGAGAGGTTGGGACTATCAGCAAACCTCCAATCTGTGGGAAGGGGAGGGGCTGAAGTTGAGCTAATCACCAATGGCCAATGATTTAACCAATCATGCCTACATAATGAAGCCTTCATAAAAACCCAAAAGGACAGGTTCTGGGAGTTTCTGGACAGCTGAACACAGTTCCTGGAAGGTGATGTGGCCAGGGAGGATATGGAAGCTCCACACCCCTTCCCCCATAACTCACCCTATGCATTTCTTCATCTGTGTTCTTTGTAATATCCTTTATAATAAACCAGGAAATTAACTGTTTTCCTGAGTTCTGTGAGCCCCTCTAGAAAATTTTATTAATTTTATTAACCCAAGGAGGGGATTTGGGAACCTTGATTTACAGCCTTTTAGTCAGAAGCACAAGCAAAACAACCCAGGGCTTGTAACTGGCATTGAAATTGGGGAGAGACTTGTGGGACTGAGCCCTCAAGCTGTGGGCTCTGATGCTATCTCCAGGTAGACAGTATCAGAGCTGAATTGAATTAGGGGACACTCAGCTACCGTCCACTACAGAGGCAGTTGATTGGTTGTTGGTGGGGACAACCCACCCCTGACCTCTGTGACTCCAGAGGTCACAGAAGTCTTCTGTATTGATGGATGTGGGATGACAGCAGAGGAAAAACAGTTTTGTTTTTTTCTACGGAATTGGTATCAGAAGTGGGATTTGCTAGAAGGGCCTGGCTCATAGAAACATGGGTTTGGGAAGAGAAAGGATAAAAGGGTGGGGGGTTGAGGAACTTTGATTCCTAGGTGGCCACATGGTCACCCCTGGTATGGAGCTGCAGGTGGTCTGGCCTCAGCTACCAAAGGTGAAAGTTACCAGTGGAATTTAAAGATGGATCCAACTCCTGGGGAGCTGGTTTGCTGGATACATAAGGAAATGCAAAGTAATAAAAAAAGCAAAACAGTCAGTCCCTTGGTTATTGTTATCTGTACTAGCTAAAATAAAATTAAGAGTGTGTTGGCTGCACATGGTGGCTCACGCCTGTAATCCCAGCACTTTGGGAGGCTGAGGTGGGCAGATCGCCTGAGGTCAGCCTGACCATCATGGAGAAACCTTGTCTCTACTAAAAATTCAAAAATTAGCTGGGACAGGGTGTGAGTGTCTCATGGAGAAGGACATTCTGACTCTGAGACGCAAACAGGACCTGCTTCCTCTGCCAGGCTCGGGCCCTGGCTTGGTCCAGGTGCCACCAGATGGTTGAGGCAACATGGACTTGGGTGGCCCCAGAATCACCAGAGGCCTGGAGAAGCTGGCCCAGCAGGGCCATCTAAGAACTTTTTAAGCTGCTTTTGTAGAGTACTTCTGACTTATTTTGGTAGTTCAAATGATTTGTCTTGCACATACAATATTTCACAAGTGATCCATCGGATTTATTCTTTTGGTGTCATCTATCCTAGCGGGGCTTGCACCTGCAGACTTAGCTGATAGATTTGTTAAGCCAGATTGCAGATATCCAGGGGCTGCTCCAGTGTGGGGCTCTGCTTTCTTAACAGTATTTCTTTTTTTTTGAGATGGAGTCTCGCTCTGTTGCCCAGGCTGGAGTGCAATGGCTCAATATCGGCTCACTGCAACCTCTGCCTCCCAGGTTCAAGTGATTCTCCTCCCTCAGCCTCCCGAGTAGCTGGGATTACAGGCATGTGCTACCATGCTCAGCAAATTTTGTATTTTTATTAGAGATAGAGATGGGGTTTCACCATGTTGGTCAGGCTGGTCTCAAAGTCCTGACCTCAAGTGATCCACCCACTTAGTTAATAGTATATCTCAATCTAACAAGGCCTGGCTCCAGCAGGCACTCAATAAAACATTCGTTCATTCAGCTCCTATTTTCTGGAGCCACCAAATTCCAGGGGCCACATCCGGGACAGACGGGGGCAGGGCTCCCCTTCCGCAGAGCCTTGCATGGCCCAGGGAGCCTCAGCCCAAAGAGGAAGGGAAACAGGTTTCTCCCTTGTGCTTTTCAAACACATCGAAAGAATAAAAATCCTGGATCTTAGAATACTTATCATTATACTTATCAATACGTACATTACCATATTATAAAGGTAATGTGTGCTTATTTAAAATAATTTGTAAAACACTTGAACTTAGAAAAAATAAAAAAATCATCTTTAGATCCATTGACCAAAGATGACTTCTGCTATAGTTTGGTCTATTTCAATTGAATGGGTTTTTTTCCTCTATGGGCTTTCACACACACACACACACACATACACACACACACACACACACACACAGACATAATCATGTTTTAAAGACATTGTAATTTTAAATGTACACTTTATTGTAAATAAAGTGTATTTACATATACACTATGTAAATAGTGATAACATAGCATAGTGTCTATGCTATTTTATCCACTCTAAGATCCCATCTGTGCCTATTTCATTGGGCAGATGGATATATAGTAATTTTCCTATTTCCTTATTGATGGACACTGAAGCTGTTTGTGAATTTTTATCTCATGAATGAGACTGCAACAAATATCTTTGAGCATAAGGATTCTTATGCTTTGGATTAGTTATTTTGAAAGGTGGGTTAATGGGCACATACACACATGTGATTTAGAGTCTCTAATGTTTCTAGGAATGGTACCGAATGCTCCCCACCTGATCTTCTGGGACAGCCCCGGAGCTGCGCACCTGGAGGCGACATGCGTCACCTGCGCCTGGTCCACGTGTGCGGCTCTCGCCTCATGCTGGCGTGATGGTTTCCCCTTTCTCCGTCTCAGCCTCGGCAATTTTGTTGCTGTTTCTCAGCTGAGCAAAATCTTTCCCCTGCGAGGTTCCATGCTTGTCTGTCTTCTGTTTCCCCCATTTTCTCCCTGAGTTTTTAGATCTCCTGGGCTGTGAGCCAGCGAGTGCTCTGAGTGGAGGCTGTGGGGAGCTTGAGGCCGAACTGCCATGCCGGCGCCAGTGCCTGCGCCCAGCTCTGAGGCGGCCCCTCCCATGCAGGTGCAGGAAGAGACACGAGGGGTGCTGGCCCCTCCCCTCGGGCAGAGCGGCCCCTCCCATGCAGGTGCAGGAAGAGACATGAGGGGTGCTGGCGGCTCCCCTTGGGCAGAGCCGCCCCTCTGTCCTGCACATCCAGGGCTGGTTCCCTGTGTGGCCTCCTTGTCAGTTAGCAGGTTGGATTCTGCTTGTTGCTTGAAATTAAGGCAGTGGTGTTCATCAGCAAACTACTTAAACAATTCAGAAAATACACCCAAGTAGGCAAAAGAGAAAAAAGAAATCTAAAGGGATGCAAAATCTCAAAAGGGAAAAGAAACCACCTTAATCCAGATAAGCCTTCGGTGAGTGAGTATTGATTGCCAATTGCTTTCAGGTGCCTGCGCTGAGCCAGGTTTGTCATTAGGAGAACGAAGCGGCCCCTCCTCACTCCCCTCCGCCTTCTTGGCCTCTCTCCACTGCCTGGGCTAGGGGGCCCCTTGCCCCACACAATCCCGTCCTCCTCGTGGTTCTCCTGGGGGCTCTGGGCAGAAAAACCCCCTCCCTGGGGGGCCGCCACAGCTGGAGCTGGGGCCTGCCCCGCACCCCAAAAGGAAGGTGATGAATGCCTCCTCCATCCCCCTTAGCGACCCCAGCACCTGGCTGGTGCCTGAGCTGGAAGGGGAGTCCACAGAACAAGGATCCCCTTGGCCACCTGTGCAGCGTGGGTGGAGCATGCAACGGCACCCGCGCTGGAAGGGCTGTAAGGCGATGGGGCAAGGGTGTCTCAGGCCTAGAGCTGTATTGAGGACGCACTCATGGAACTTTCGTTTTCACAGGAGTCTACGTGGGCCCCGCAGGTAGGAGCTCTGCCCAGATCCACCCTAGACCAGCCCCGCCAGACCCACGCTGCCTGTTGCCCCCGTGTCTGCGCCGCTTCCTGCTGTGGGCATCTCAGGGGCCTGGGTCCCTTGGCATGCTGTCTCCCCAGCAGGCACCTCCCTCTCCCAGGACCGGGAGTGGCCCCAAAGCAGGCCCCTGGGGCTGGGGTGGGGAGCCCTGAGTGGGGCTGAGGTGCTGAGGCCTGGCTGGGCTGGGAGAAGCTGTTCTTGCTGATTATTTTCCTGCAAACCCTTATCTGGCCTCCAGTACCTACCGGAAATGAGGCTGGGCTGGGGGCAGCAGCAGAGATAATCAAGACAAATGAGCTGTCTGGAAGCCGGGGGCTGCGGGCTGCTTGGGCCTGGAGCTGCGTCTTTCTCTACGTGAACCTCGGTCTGGCGGGAGGAGGCGGGCACGGCGGTCAGGAGGTGTCCTGGCTGCCCAGAGGCCACAGGGGAAGCCGTCTCAGCCCTCACCCCACATGCCGGACCCTCACAGCTCGGCCCGCCGGGCAGTCTGCACCATTCCCTGCCTTGCACCCGGGTACTGCGGCCACTTTCTCACCCAGCGACTGTGATTTCCGGGACGCCCTGTGGTCATTCAGACCCTGCACAGCTCACGGCCCTATCCGTAGGGTGTGCGTAGAAGTTAGGGGCCAGCAGGGCCCTTTTGAGAAAGAAAGCAAGCCCCGCTGGCCACACGGGGCACGTGGGTACAAACCTGGATGGAGTTGCGCCGTTTATTCACCTGTTCAGGACCCAGCCCCGTAGCAGGCCAGGCACTGGGAAAAATCTGGCCTCACTCAGACCAGGCGACCCCTTCCCTCGGCTCGGTGACCTGGAGGCCACTCTGCCTGCCCCTTTTCAGGACTTCACTGCTTGCTAAGGATAAGAACAAGGATAATGATAAATAACACTAATAACGCAGGCTGTCCTTGAGCTTCCCCCTGGGCTGCACCCCTTCTTCTCTCCTGGGGAGTCTTTTGAAAAATTCAGTATTTTATATAAGTAATTGATATGTGTGTTTAAAATGGTGTGTAGTTATACTCAAAACAGAAGTCTCAATTCTCCACAGAAATACGTTTTTGTGCATAAACAAAATAAATCACAGGCTGTAATGAGCGTGGCTGGAACGGGGGGATCGTAATGATGCGACGAGCGTGCGGTGACCCTAATTATCGTGCCTGCCGTTATTTCAGTAAGAAGCAGGGTCGGATTATTTGTGAATGCTGACACAATGACTCATAAAAGGGGCTGCGTTTCTTGAGTTATTGGCGGCACTGATGTGTCTGATGATAATTCACATATGAGGTGAATGAGCTTCAGGGAAGGGGCTGACGCCAGGACCATCCAGGCCTGTGGCCCCTCCCTGCCCCATGGGAGGCCAAAGGGGCTGCTCCTGCCAGTGGGGTGGGAGCCCAGGGTCTGGAGGAGGCATGGGCTGGGGAGGGTCCTGTAGAGGAGAGGAAGGGCATGGAGTCCCCTGGAGCTGGCTGCTGCCCACCCAGCCGTGGACGGTGGTGGGGAGATCAGACACAGGTGGGTCGAACCCAGGGGACTTTTAATATCTTTTAAACTCTTATGTAAATCTATAATTGTTTCAAAATGAAATGTTAAATAGGGAGGATACTTAGTGAGTGAAATGACTTACTGATTTTTAAAAAGAACAAACTTCACTTACCTAAGAAGCTTCTAAGCAGATATTGGAGTCTTTGAAGATTCCAACTGGATTCTCTGAAAATGTGAGTAAAGTTTATTTCTCTATAGAAATCAAAGGCCAGGTGCAATGGCTCATGTCTATAATCTCAGCACTTTGGGAGGCTGAGGTAGGCAGATCACCTGAGGTCGGCAGTTGGAGACCAGCCTGGCCAACATGGTGAAACCCCATCTCTACTAAAAATACAAAAATTAGCCGGGTGTGGTGGTAGGCACCTGTAATCCCAGCCACTTGGGAGGCTGAGGCAGGAAAATCACTTTAACCTGGGAGGTGAAGGTTGCAGTGAGCCGAGATTGCGCCATTGCACTCCAGCCTGGGTGACAGAGCAAGACTCTGTCCCCCACCCCCCAAAAAATCAAAAAAGCATGTGAAACTGTAAAAATATAATGAGCAAAAATATTTAGGAAATAATATAAAAGACATAAGAGACTGAAATTTATTTATCAGATTCTGCATCTAGGGAAACTGTTTTCCAAAGAGAAGAGATGTCAAACACAAGTCATTTAAAAAAATCTAGGGGAGAGTGACTGATTTCTTAAGTAAACTGGGATGTGAAGTCAACACTCTAGAAGTTGTTCTGTGCCAGGACTCAGGGGCTGATGAGACTGAAGCCCAGTGCCAAAACCTGCCCCACTTTGCAGGGAGAGCAGGAAAGACAGGTCATTTTGTTTTAAACCCAGGGCTTAAGGTAGATTCCCTGCTTGTAATGAGATCAGAACATTTCACAAAAGCAAGAGTTTCAGCCATTCTCAGAGAACTCACAGAAGTTCATCTTTAACCTCTGCTTGTCTTGAAAGATGGGAGGGAAACTTAAGATGGGAAAAAAGGTTCTAATTTCTCCAAATTTCTTCATCTTAGAAATGCAGCAAATCTTTCCTGATTCTACTCCAGCATGTTGGGGTTTGGGGAGATTCATCCTGGAGGAACCCAAATTCCCAAAGCACCTAAAACTGTTGGTTGAACCAATGTCACATGTAGCAAGGGGATTGCCTGTACTGCAGGAGGGCCATCACACCCATTCTGGGGACTCCCTTCTCAGCAGTCTCTGGATCCAGGGCTTCTCAGGCTTCAGGGATAAAGCACTGCAGTGTCTTGTTGAGCCTCAAGGGACAGGCACACACTTCACCCAGGTCTACTGTTGGGTGTCCAACAGCCAAAGTCCCCTCCTCTGGTTCTCATTACAATGGCACCATCAGTTAGTGCTGTTCAGATGAAGCAAATGAAAAAGACAGAGGGGCAAAGGAACATTAATTCCCTACATTGTTATGTATTGAGATTTGCCATTCAGTACTAACAAAACGAAACAAAACAACTCCGCAGCTATTTTCCATCTTTTCCTGCATTTTGAATCTCTTGCCACCAGGGGGCAGTGTTGAAGTCTGAACACCAACATCTGAGCAGTGAGTTTTAACCCCGCGTGTAAGCTTGTAGTAGTCTGTTATTGATGGGGTTAACACAAGCACTATTACCTGCAGTAGTGGCTACAGGGGGCCAGGGCTAGCCTTGAGTTAGCATGTACCCAAACACCTTTCTCCTCAGCTTCCTGTGGCTTTGAGCTCCAGATTTCCCATGATTCAAATACGGTTTTTCTCCTAGCTCCGCCTCCTCATCCCACGGCTCTCAGCAGCTTCAAATTGCGCAGACAGCTTCAGACTTTAAAAAACGATAAACTTCCCTTAAGTTGTTTTCTTAAAGGGCCAATTTCCCTTACACAGCACATTGTGAGAAACATGTAAATGAAGTTTTTGAGTATAGATTCAAATTGGTTACAAGATAATTGCTAACAACAAAAATGTACAGCATTGCAGTTGAGTCCTCAAATTCTAATTTTATGCAAGAATTAATTCACAAATATATAATTCCAGCTAGCATATGTTGTCATTTTTATGTCTGTGCAACTTAGACTTTTACCTCCAAAGTTATTTTAAATCTGTCTTGGAGGATGTTTAATATGAGTTCGGCAAATGACATTTCTGTGGACGCCTCTGGGGATGACACTTGTCAGGAGGCCGTCTGAGGTAATTTGTGTAATTTGCTGGGGTTCATTATTGCAGATATCAGCAATCAATATTTTTTTCCCTCAAAAAAGGACATCAGTTGGTTCTTAAAAGCCCATGGGAGTCTTCTCCTCCTCTATAACCCATCCTGGAGCGTCCACAGCAAGGACACTGGTCACCCCTCTGGGGGGCAAAGGACAGTCAGGGCTGTCAGACCGTAGGGGCTGAGGGTGAGAGGGGGCCTGAGAGGAAGAGAGAGACAGAGACAGAGACAGCAGCAGAGACAGAGAGAGACAGCAGCAGAGACAGAGAGATAACAGCAGAGAGAGAGAGACAGCAGAAAGAGGCAGAGACAGGCAGAGAGATAGTAGCAGAGACAAAGAAAGAGATAGAGACAGAGCAGCAGAGAGAGTCAGAGAGACAAAAAGAGAGACACAGCAGAGAGACAGACACAAAGATAGCCCGGTTTCCCACTGCTATAAAGAAATACCCGAGACTGGGTATAAGGGAAAGAGGTTTAATTGACTGACAGTTCAGCATGGCTGGGGAGCCCTCAGGAAACTTACAGTCATGGAGGAAGGCAAAGGAGAAGCAAGGACCTTCTTCACAAGATGGCAGGAGAGAGAAGTTCAAGCAGGGGAAATGCCAGATGCATATAAAACCATCAGGTCTTGTGAGAACTCACTCATTATCACGAGAACGGCATGGGGAAACCACCCGCATGATCCAATCACTTCCACCTGATCCCTCCCTTGACACAGGAGGATTATGGGGATTACAATTTGAGATGAGGTTTGGGTGGGGACACAGAGCCAAACCATATCAAAGAGAGACAGAGAGAGGGTGAGAGTGAGAGTGAGCACTGTGGTGCGAGAAGGCAGGCAGGACAGCCCACGGAAGTCCACGGTCCTCCCTGATGCGGCTACTTGGCTGGGCTGAGGACACACTGAGGGACAGGGTTTCCTCTGAAGGCTCCATGACTTCAGAGCAGGCCCGAGTGGAGGGCTGGATCCTGCAGGCTGCCAAGGCCTGGAGCTAAGTGTGGGCCGATGTGGGCAGCAGCTTCCTCCAGCCCATGGGGCTCAGGAGAGGCTGCAGGAACTGGGGCCAGACCAAGGCCAGTTCTGCCCTGTCCACAGCTGCCTGGGGTTCCTCCCTGTCCACAGCTGCCTAGGGTTCCTCCCTGTCCCCTGAGGCCTTGAGGGGGGACCTGACCTCCAGGGTCTCCCTGGGGCCTGGCGGCACACGTGGATCCAGCGGTGGGCAGGAGATGGGGAGCTTCTCTGCCCAGGGACCACACATCAGAAACGTGGGGAGACCCAGATGCCCCTGAGTCTGTCTCCCTGGCTCCAGGCTTTCACAGGGGTGCAAAGCCACCTTGATTCTTTGCAACCCTTCCCATAAAAGGGTGGACTCTGCCTCTTGTCTACTCCCTCAGCCAGGGCCAGCCTGTGGCCGCTTGGCCAACAGAATGTGGTGGAAGCATCACTGTGAGGCCCAGCCGGGGCTTGAGAGCCTCCTGTTTACTGTGGGATCCCTGCCGAGCTGCTTGGCAAAGGAGCCCGGGCCTGTGGAGCAGCAAGGACCCCAGCCGGGGTCTTCACACCAGGCCTCCACCAGCCCAGCCCCAGTCATGCCGGCCACTGACCAGCAACATGTGAGGGTCAAGTTGAGATCAGAAGCCACCCCGCTGAGCCTGGCCTGGGCTGCTGGCATGTGAGTGGGTGCAGGTGCACAGCTTCGAGAGCCCTGATGGCTGCTGTGAGAAGCCACTGTGTTGGGGGTGGCTTGCCGTGCAGCTGAGGGAGACCGACTGGTGCAGGCATGTGGCATGTGGATTCACACTCTTTCTTCTTCAATAGATGGAAGGCTGTTTAGATTAAGTGCATGGTACCCATAAGAAATGCAAACCAACCTGGGTATCTGCCACTCAGCCTCAAATAAACAGACAGAAAAACCCAAGAATTCCTGAAGAGCCCTGTGGGGCCCTGCTCAGCTCCATCCGTCTGCCACCCCCACGGGGGAAATGCCACCATGAATTTTGTTTCCCGTCCCCTGGCTTTTAAAATAATGTTTCCACATTGGCAAGGACCCCTAAGCAATGTCTTGCCGGATCGCCTCGTCCTAGATGGATCACCGGCTGGGACTCCTGCCCCCACATCCTGCTGATGCTGTCTCTCCTGGTGGGATGTCCCTGAGAGCCCTTCACGCTGAGCACCTGCCTGGGGTTCCGCCCTGTCCACAGCTGCCTGGGGTTCCTCCCTGTCCACAGCTGCCTGGGGTTCCTCCCTGTCCACGGCCGCATGGGGTTCTGCCGTCTCGATGAACCACAGCTGATGTATCCAACCTACCACTGCCAGCAGCTTGGGCTGCTCTCATTTTTCACAACATTATAGAAATGGCCACATTGAGCATTCTTGCACAGACCCACATGCCCAGGGTGGGAGTTTCTCTAGTGCTTCCCACAGGTGGGCAGGGAGATCGCGATGCCCCCCATTTGACCTGCAGGGTGACTTGGCCAGGCCTGGTGCCCCTCAGCACTCCCCTCACTCTGCCCTTTTCCACCTGTGCTATGGTGAGAAATGCTGGAAATTGCTTATGGGGCCACACGCGCCCAACATTCCAGCTGCTCAGAGGAACGCACGTGCAATTGTGCAACCTCAACATCTCTCAGTTTCACTTGGTTTCTTTAAAATGATCCAAACCGATGTTCACTGCGCCAGAGCACCTTCCTCATAGTCTCACCAACGCTTGATGTTTCCAGACTGTGGACAGTTCTGTAACACGTTTTCAAATGATGGTTTTAATTTGCATTCACCTGAATACCGAGTGCTTCTTAACTGGCCACTTCTATTCCTCTTTCACATTCAATCTTGATTGTTTCTCATTCATTTGGTAGAGTTAGTTATGCATTCTGGGCACTAATTCATGCCAGCTGAATGCATTGCAAGTATCTTTTCCCAGTTGGTGGGTCTACATCCCATCTATTTATGCTGCCCCTGACGAATTTTAATGTCACAGACTTTGTCAATCTTTTCCCTTAGTATTTGCACTGTTGGGGTTTTGTTGAAGAAAGTATTCCTTAGGCCATGGTCATAAGTATGTTCTCCTATGTTGACCTTCGAAGTTTTGTAAACATTTATATTTCCAGTAAGTCTTTGATTCATTTGGAACTGATGTTTATGTATGAAGGAGGTAGAAATCAATTTTCCTTATTTTTTTAAGATATTAGCCAATTTTCCCAGCACCAATTATTGAATAAGCTTTCCTTTCCCCTTTAATCTGCAATTCCAAACTCTATTAAAATACTGTTGATTGGTATATATACATGTATTATACCTATTACACACATATAAATATGCGTGTGTGTGTGCGTGCATGTATGTGTGTATACGCATTTTCATGAATACACTTACATTGTGGATTTCCTCCTAGACCCTCTCCACATCGTCAGAACCTGAAGTCTGGTCACCAGAGCTCCACCCCTTCTTTGGGAGGGAGCCTGTGCTCAATGTGAATTCACCTCACAGGCTGTCCACTTTCACTGTGGTTCTGGACTCTGAGGATGTCTTACTTTCCAGATAGTTTTGTGATTTACTGAGAAAGATCTTTAAAGCATATTGTATCTAGCATTTGTAGGCCTTTTCAATTGGTTCATATTATGCACTTCATCTGCCATACTGCTGGATATAGAAGTCCTTCACTTCTATATTATGCACTTCGTTTACACTCAATACTTAGACTTGCTATCAAGTTTACCAATTTAGCTGATCATGATCATTTCTTGAATCCTATTGCTTCATTTTAAAATACATTCTATCAAGTTCTTTCACTGATAGTAAACTTTTGATCTTGGTCTAAAACTGCCTTTACCTTCACTCTAGAGTAATTTAGCTGGGTATAGAATTTTTGATCGACGGTTGCTTTCTGTCAGCACATTGAAGATTTGAAGATATTATCCCACTGACCTTGGCAATCACTGTGGTTGATGAGAAGTCTTTCATTTCAATACGATCAAGGCATGTATTTGCTTTTATTTATTCTCTAGTAGAAAATGTTTTCTTCAGTTGGGCGTGGTGGCTCATGCCTGTAATCTCAGCACTTTGGGAGGCTGAGATGGGTGGATCACTTGAAATCAGGAGTTAGAGACCAGCCTGCCCAACATGTTGAAACCCAATCTCTACCAAAAAATACAAAAATTAGCCAGGCGTAGTGTTGCATGCCTGTAGTCCCAGCTACTCTAGAGGCTGAGGCATGAGAATCACTTGAACCCAAGAGGCAGAGGTTGCAGTGAGCCGAGACTGTGCCATTGTACTCCATCCTGGGCAGCAGAGTGACGCTCTGTCTCAAAAAAAAAGAAAAAAAGAAAAAAAGAAAATATTTTCTTCAATCTTAGAAAACTTTCATTGATTATCTTTCAAAACATTGCCTGTGCACTCTTTTCTTTCTTTTCCCTCTTTTGGAACTCTTAGAAAATGTGTGTTGAATTTTTCATTCAGTTTCCTTTTCTTATTTTCCTTTTCCTTGTGAGAAAGTGACTTCCTCAGATCCACCTTTAAATCCACAATTTTTCTCTTCAGCTGTGTCTAATTGACTATTTAGCCTGTCTATTTAGTTCTTACACTCAATGTTTTTATGTCTGCAAATTCTTTCTGCTTCTTTTTCATTTGTTTACAATCTATCTCCTTTATTTTTATTTATTTATTTATTTATTTATTTATTTATTTTGAGATGGAGTCTCGCTCTGTCACCCAGGCTGGAGTGCAGTGGCACGATCTCAGCTCACTGCAAGCTCTGCCTCCCGGGTTCATGCCATTCTCCTGCCTCAGCCTCCTGAGTAGCTGGGACTACAGGCACCCACCACCACACCTGGCTAATTTTTTTGTATTTTTATTAGAGATGGGGTTTCACTGTGTTAGCCAGCACAGTCTCGATCTCCTGACCTTGTGATCCACCTGCCTTGGCCTCCCAAAGTGCTAGGAGTACAAGTGTGAGCCACCACGCCCGGGCTACCTCCTTTATTTTTAGTGTCCTTTTTTTTTCTTTTTCTTTTCTTTTTCTTTTTTTTTTCTGAAGCAGGATCTTATTCTATCATTCAGGCTGAAGTGCAGTGGCACAGTCATAGCTCACTGCAGACTTGACCTCCTTGGCTCAAGCAATACTCCTGCCTCAGCCTCCTGAGTAGTTAGGACAACAGTACATCTACCATGCCTGGCTAATTTTTTAACACTATTTTTTTTTTTTTTTTTTGTAGAGATGAGGTCTTGCTTTGTTGCCCAGGCTGGTCTCGAACTCATGGCTTCAAGCAATCCTTCTGCCGTAGCCTTCCAAAGCACTGGGATTACAAGCATAGTGTCCTATTCTTGTCTTACTGTTTCTGTATTTTTTTTTCTTTAAACATTTTGAACATATTATTTTAAAGTATCTCTTAGCAGTTCTGTTTTTCCCTTGCTTTTGGGGTGCACATTTCCAGTTCTTTGGCCAGCCCCTAGGGCTGCCTCGAGTAGTCACTGCCTAACCTGGTTTTCATCTTCACTGTGAGAACATCCCGTGGGTTCTCTTCATAGCAGCCTCTTGTGCCCTGATTTGTGGAACTCTCTTCTTGCATGATTGAGGGGTTTCCACTAAATCTAGGAGTGTTTGCATTTTAACTTAAGGAGTTCTTCCCATGGAACAAGGAGTGTAAACCCCACCTTTACACACATCCATGGTTTAGGCCAAGGCCTAACCATTCCATTGATAAATATTAATTTTCATTCCATTGATAAATATTAATACTTGTTGAGTACCTGTCCGTGCCCAGCAAAGCTCTCAGCTGGCTTCTATTTCCTTCCCAAGCCCTGGCAGTTGACTGGCTGCCTTGCCATTTCCTCAGACTGGCTGTGAAGTTTTTAGTCTTTTTCATAAGGACGGAATTCTCTGGGACTCCCAACCTTATGCAAGGAGTGCATTCAGCCCAGCTCCCCTCCACGCCCGGTTCTGTGGCCCCAGCTCCCATCCAAGCTCGGTTCTGTGGCTTGGCTGTGATGCCAGTATGGGCCTCAAGCCCAGCCCCTGAGGCCCACATCAGAGTCTTTGCTGCTTCTCATCCCTCCCCAACCCCCAGGCCGGCTTTGAGCTCTGGATCCTGGCAGCTCCGTCCTTCCAGTCTCCTACATGTGTCCCTGCAGTTGTCATGCCATGGTCAGCATTTCTGTGTATCTGGACCAGGGAGGGGCTGGAGGGAGCTGGCAGCTGGAAGGGACGTGGACCCAGCCCTGGCCACCCCTGCTGACCATCGCCCTCCCCTTCCTGTCCCATAGCTGCCAGGAAGGACCCCTCTGCCCTGCACACCTCCTTCCACCCCACTTGCCTGGAACAGCTAACTCGGATCTGGCACAGGCACCCCCTGGAGCTCCCTGAGCACCCCTGTCCTCTGCATTTGGGCTGAAATGTCCTCTGTGCTCCAGTGGCTCTGGGCCTGCCCACAGCTGCCTAGATGCTGGCACCCCAGATACCCCAGGCACCCCAGACACGACAGACACAAAAGGCACCCCAGATATGCCAGGCACTCCAGGCACCCCAGCCACCCCAGACACTCCAGGTACCCCAGTCAATGCCAGGAACCCCAGACACCCCAGAAACCCCAGATAACTCAGGCACCTGAGACACATGAGGTGCCCCAGACACACTGTGTGCCTCCCTTCAGCTGGACACAGCCCCATTGCTTTTCTGCAATATCTGATTAACTCAAGCATTCAGCTCTCTTCCCACCAAAAGAGGGGGAAAAACAGCTCAAAACTGGGAAAGGTTTCTAAATGGCCATCTGTTGGAAGCACAAGGCCAGCAGACTCAATTAGAAGCATCTCCAGAAACTGCAGAAAAATCAATCTTCTTTCATCATGGAAATAATGAAATTTTCCCCATTCCTGTCCAAACATGGTGCTCACAGGCCAGATGGCAGCTCCACTCCTGGGCACAAGGGGTGTGCTCTGTGGGGTGGGTGCAGGTGAGTGCAGGGTCTGGAGGGCTGGATGGGGCCACAGCCTGGGGGACAGGCCAAGCCCCTGTCCACCTGGGCCCCCCAGATCCTCCTGCTCAGAACCAACTCACTTGAGCTCCATGCTCGGGGCATCCAGGGTCCGGCCGCCCTGTGAGGCCTTTCTGTCCATGGGTGGCCCTCGCTGGAGGCCACTTTATTAACGGACACAAGTCATTGTGACCATAACGCTGCTTGCTTATGATGACACCTGCATGATCCTCGGGGTACAGCGCTCACCTCCGTGTTCTGTGGTTTTTCTATTCTACACAGAGGTTCTTCCTGGCCAGACATGGAGGAGATGGGGAGATGGGGGTGCCAGAAGGATGGGGTCCGTTAATGCTGGTTTCCTAGAGGGTCCCCCTCTTCTTCCCAGACCCCCCCGCTGTTCCCTCTTCCCTCCAGGGATTTGTATTCACTTCTTCAAACCTCTGCAGCCTTGTTGCACACGGGCAATGACATGCACCCACATATGTGTACACGCACAGGCACGCAGCTGGAGGCACAGCTGTCTGCAGCTGGTGTCTGATGAGCCTCGGGGGAGTGAGTCACCTTCTGACAGTGGGCAGCCTTGGACCCTGGGCCTCCGCACCCTCCCTCCACTGGGAGCCTCAGGGCCCACACCCTCTGGGCCTGCCCGAGAGCATTGAGGCTGATGTGGTCCTGAGCCTGGGCCTCGCCCGGTCACTGCCTTGGGTACAGACAGGATCTGTCACTGCCTGGGGTACAGATAGGGATGGAATATTCGTACCCTTCAACATTCTTGCTGAGCCCTAACGTCATCCAGCTGATGGTGTTAGCAGGGAGGGCCTTCGGGCGGTGATCAGGTCGTGAGGGTGGGGCCTCCTAAAGGAAGGTTATTGCCCTTATATCAGGGACCACAGGGACACCACCATTTCCGCGACCACGTGAGGGCATCTATCAGGAAGAGGAGACCCACACCAGACCCCAGGGAGGCCTGTCTCTGCCTCTGCACTTCCTGCCGCTGGAGATGTAAGAAATAACATCCTGTTGTCTGTGCGTTCCCTAGGCTGGGTCCTCTGTGAGCCCCCCAGGCTGGGTCGTCTGTGACCTCCCCCAGGCCTGGACCTCTGTGAGTCCCCCAGGCCTGGTCCTCTGTGAACCCCCCAGGCCGGGTCCTTTGTGACAGCAGCTCAGCTGAACCAGGGGCCCAGCACCACCATGAGCTCGCCACGTCCTGCAGCCGCAGGTGACAGAGGCAGGAACAGGCTGTGGGGCTGTGTCGACAGGGAAGGGCCTGGGCTGGACCGTGAGTCCCCTGGAGTTTCTGGTGCTCCCCTAGTCCTGCCAAGATGACCTGGACCCACCTGGCTGTGCAGACGTCCAGTGTCCGGTGGCAGACGCTCCCTGGCTGGCTGGGTTTCCACCCCTGTCCCTCTCTGTCATTTTGAGTGGTGTCAGACCTCGTGGTCGGCACCTGCTGAACTCGCCTCCAGCTGACCAGTCATTAACTGACACCATAGGGGACATGTGACTGCTCGGCTCAGGGGTGGCTGTGGGCTTGCCCATGGCATGGTCTCTATGTAAGCAAGTCCCTAAGCCCGTCACCCAGGGAGGGGAGTTTAGCTCTGCCCACTAGAAGGAGGCACATCCAGGGATTTGTGTTCACTTGTTCAGACCTCCACAGTAATTAATGGCAACTTTAAGAGACACTTCCAAGCCACGTAACTTTCCTCTTTCTCCTGCACTTCTGCTCACCAATCTCGGCCTCCAGCACAGGGTGGCTCCCGTGGCCATTCCTGCTCCGTGCTCTCACCGACTTTCCGTTTCCCTCAGTCCTTCTATGTGGGTGATTTGGAATTCTATAATGAAGACTTCTCTCTTCTTTCCCATTTATCTATTTATGTATTCACTAATTTATATTAATAGGGGCTCTTGGATACATTTTCTTTGGGTATCATCTAATAGGGTCACTATTTATTTTATGGCTGCACTGTTTCCACCCTTGACCATTGGGGTCTCCTGTGTGTTTCTGACATGCCCCACCATCCTTTTTTTTTTTTTTTTACTTTGCACTTCCCAACTTTCTGGCACTAGCAGATGCCACAGGCTCATCTTGTATATTTCCCACTGTAGACCCAGAGTCAGATTCCTTCTAAAGAGCCCTGGTTCCTTTCCTTAGAGAATGGGATTTAGAAGCCACCGTCTGAGTGCTGGCTGTGCTCGAGGATCCTGGGGTGTCACTGCTTCTAGGCCTTCTCAGGGCAGAGCTGGGAAATACATGTGTGTCCACTAGCCCATGTCCACACACATCTGATTTATTTCTGTATGCATCTAACTATAAATAGATACTTATTAAAACAAGCTCAGCCTCGTGCTGACATCTCAGACTCAAATCCACTACCTCAAAGCTCATTCTGCCTCCCCCTAGCGTAAGTGTAACTGTTCTTCCTGCACTGACTGGTTCTCATCTCTACAATGTATGTGCTTGTTTAACTCTAGGGTACATAGTGTCAGAATTGCTCATCTGTAACCCTGCCGGACACTGGAGCACACTGTGCACAGGCAGCATCAGTTGAAATACCCTATTCTGGAGTGAGTTACTTACTCAGCTCCTCTCCTCCCCACCCTGTTGGGCGAGATTATTGCGTCTGCCTTTAAATACAGGTGGATCCACTTGTTAGGTGCCACATGCCATCCTGAGGCCCCCACCTCCTGGCTGATTTCTTGGTTTGCATACTACCAGTCAGCCTGGGTTGCCCTCACAGAATGCTATGGACTGGGCCACATAAACAGCAGACATTGATTTGCTCACAGTCCTGGAGACGGGAAGTCCAAGAGCGAGGTGCTGGGGGGTGTGGCTCTGGGTAGGAGCTGTCTCCCTCGCTGTGTCCTCTTGTGGCTTCTCCTCTGTGCATGTGGACCTCTGGCATCTCTTCTTAGGAGGACACCGGTCCTGCTGGGCCAGGGCCCCACCCATGTCAGCTCATTTAGCCTCAGTTACCTCTAGGACCCATCTCCAAATATACTCCCACCAGGGCTCAGGGCTTCAGCGTCTCAGTTCGGGGAAGACGCAATTCAGTCCATCGCACATGCAGTGAAGTGTCTCAGAGTGTTGACAATGCCCGGAACCACTTATCCACTGCCAGGGCATGATACAGAGCAGCTCCACTGCCCTAATAACCATCTTCTGTGTCCCTTTTTAGCCAATTCCGCCCCCTCCCCCAAGCCCTGGCCGTGGCCAATATGTTTGCTGTTCTATAGTTTTGTTTTTTTCAGAATGTCATACAAATGGGACCACCCACTGTGTATCTGCTGCGGTCTGTTTTTTGTCTCTTGGCAAAATGCACTTAGGATCAGTGCGTGTTGCTCCATTAGCCAGGCTCGCTCCTCCTGTGGCTGAGTGGTTCTCCCAGCCTGGACATGCTGCAATGAGTCTGTCTGTCTGTTCCCAGGCTCGCTCCTCCTGTGGCTGAGTGGTGCTCCCGGCCTGGACATGCTGCAATGAGTCTGTCTGTCCATTCCCCAGGCTCACTCCTCCTGTGGCTGAGTGGTGCTCCCGGCCTGGACATGCTGCAATGAGTCTGTCTGTCTATTCCCCAGGCTCACTCCTCCTGTGGCTGAGTGGTGCTTCCGGTCTGGACGTGCTGCAATGAGCCTGTCTGTCCATTTCCCAGGCTCGCTCCTCCTGTGGCTGAGTGGTGCTCCCGGCCTGGATGTGCTGCAGTGAGTCCGTCTGTCCATTCCCCAGGCTCACTCCTCCTGTGGCTGAGTGGTGCTTCCGGTCTGGACGTGCTGCAATGAGTCTGTCTGTCTGTTCCCAGGCTCGCTCCTCCTGTGGCTGAGTGGTGCTTCCGGCCTGGACGTGCTGCAGTGAGTCTGTCTGTCCGTTCCCAGAATCGCTTCTCCTGTGGCTGAGTGGTGCTTCCGGTCTGGACGTGCTGCAGTGAGTCTGTCTGTCTGTTCCCAGGCTCGCTCCTCCTGTGGCTGAGTGGTGCTCCCAGTGTGGAAGTGCGGCAGTCTGTCTGTCTATTCTCCGGCTGGACACTTCGGCGATTCCCGGTTTTGTCGATTATAGACACAGCCGCCCTGAGCAGTCATTGTGTGTGGTTTCTCGTGTGAACAGTTCTCAGTTTGCTGGACTCCATGCTAAGAGGGTGATTTCTGGGTTGTATGTTTAGCTTTGTCAGAGTCTGCAAACCATTTTTCCAAATTTTTTGTCCCCAACAGTGGCCGGATAGAGTTCTGCCCCCACCCTCCCTCTCCTTCCTGCTCAGTCGGGAAGCTGCCCCCTCTGGAACAGCGGGGAGCTCTGCACGCCCCAACAACGGACTCTGGGCTGTGACAACTTCGGGGAAGTGGACGGGCAGGAGGTGGCCAGGTTGCCCTTTACGTGTGTGGGCTGGCTTTGTCATTCTTCCTGGGCTCCTAGCGGCTCCCTGGTAGAGCCTCAGGCAGGGACCACCCCACCCCTGATGCCTGCTACTCCTAATGCAACTCCAGGCCCAGGAAAGGTGGCTGTGGCTGGCTGGTCGTGCCCCCTGGAGCGGCTGCAGGGGCCCTGGTTGGGGACACGGTATTGTCTCTGGCAGGACCCTCAGTCCTGGGGTGATGGCACGGCCAGGAAGGTTGCACAGGCCTCACCTCAGGTTTTGTTGGAGAGATCCCTGGGTGCTACTGACCCCCTTTTTTGGGAAGTCTCTTCTCCCCTGAGCCGTTCCCCCAGGGCTCCTGTGGTCTCCTTGCCACAGTGATCAGTCAGGCAGGACTTCTGCCAGTGTGTCCTGGGGCTTCTCACACTGAAGGTGGAGGGAGAGCTCTTCCCATGGCTGAGCTGGGCTGATCTCAACTCAGGGGAGCCCAGGTCTCCTGCTGGAAGGAGGGGTTGGGGGAGGGAGTGTGTAATGAGCTGATGGTTATTGCGACCCTGAGGCCCTGGAGCCTCAGCCTCAGTTTCCCTGTTCTTGAAGCTTTCCTTATGCGTGCAAACTACAGGTGTCCTTCCAGGAACTCCCCTGCTGCGGACATCTCATGCCAGGCCAAGTAGAGTTTGCTTCTTGGATCTGAGACCCTGCCTGTAAGGCCATCTGGTCTACTAGTCCCACGCAGCCAATGGGATGGGAAGGCACCGAGCACAGGGGGCCCTGAGGCCAGCTCCCCCTGCACTTCTCAGAGTTCTGAGGGACTGAGTCCCAGCACAGGGGCCGTGAAGCCAGTTCCCTCTGTACTTCCTGGAGCTCTGAGGGATTGAATCTCACAGACCCTCTCAAGGGGGCCTTGGAGGGGCCATCAACAAGGGACACAGTCTGTGTTCTGAGATCATGGGTGGGGAACCAGAGGTGCTTTGCAGCAGAGGGATATTTAGGGGTCTTGGGGACAGGTAGGACTGTCGTAGGCAGTGATGAGTGCCGGGAGTGTTCTGCAGGTGGGAGCCCCAGATGAGGATGAAGGAATAGGACTGGGTCTGGAGCTTGGGAATTGGCAGTAGGGGGCATTGGGAAAGGGTGCGTTCTCGAGGGCCCACATCCTCTCTGGCAGCGACTTTGAGCCCGTTTCTCTTCACCCGCCCAGAAAGGGGCACAGAGCCGGGCACAGCCTCGGGCCCAGGAGACACTGTCTGGCCCTGCCCTCTCCTCCAGCTGTCTGGCCTGAGTATATGTCCTTTGTTCTCAAACTCGCAGCTTGCCAGGCTTGGTGCCTGGTAACCGGAGCTGACTCGCATGTGGGGCGTGGGGCGGAGGTACCACGCTGATTTAACATTCTGGGGAGCGCCGCCTCCTTCCCAAGCTCCATATCCACTTTCCGAGGTTGAAAATCCCTAGAGCTTTCTCAAGAGCCCCGCCAGGCACCACTGCAAGGAGAGATCCTCTGGGAGGCCTTCTCCACCCTGGTGAGGGATTTAGCACCTTTGAGCTCCTGAGGCAGCTGCTGCCTTGATCCCACCCCCACTGCTAGTCAGCAGCACCTGTCCTTACTCCCAAAGGGAAGGTGTTTTTTGTAGGGCTCATGGCTATTGAAGAAGCCAGAACCCCTCCTGCTCCCCTTCCCCAGGACCTCCTTGGTCTGCACACCTGGTCCCAGGCCTGGCTGGTGTGGGGAAGGGCTCTGCACGGATGGGTCCTGGGGACCTTGGAGCCTGTCATCCACAGTGGCCGGGAGTGGAAGGCAGGGCCCCTGCCCTGGTGAGGCCAGCGGATTGAGCGTGGAATTGTGATTCACATATGCTGGCTGCCTGGGTGCCAGTGGACGCTGGCGGATCCGACACATCCAGGGGATCAGTGGATGCCGGCAGATCTGACGCACTCAGGTGACCCAGCTCCAGACAAGTGGGGCTGGGTCAGGAAGCTTCTCAGGTCGGGGACTGGGAGACAGACTCCAGCAGGGCAGCTGTGGCCCAGGTTTCCTGTGGCCGCCCTCAGGGGTGGCAGAGCAGGATCTGGACCCCACGCAGTCATAGCAGAGGCCTCCCTGGGCCCCATGGGAACGCTGGGCCTGGATGGCTCTTGGGTGTCCGAATCTGGGGAGCGGCCAGCCCTTGCATCTGCACTGATAGTCCCTGGCTTCGGGCTCAGGCCAGAGGCCAGTGTGAGATCTGGCTTTCTCTCAGTGGCTGCCCCCAGCCCTGCTGTGTGACCTTGAGGGGTTTGACAGGGGTCCTCGCAGGGCTGGTGGGAGACAGTTGGGGGCAGGGCCAGGTTGCCCACAGAAAGGAATCCGGTTTGGGCCGTGAGTGCGGGAAAGTGGGTGTCTCTGAACGGTGGCCTCGGCTCCAGGAGCAGCCCAGGCTGGGGTGGGAGGTGGGAGGTGGGGCTGCTTGCACCAGGAGTGGTAGGTGGAGTTGGTGAGAAAGGGTGAAATTGAGGATGTTTTTCCAGGGGAAGAGATGAGACCTGTTGATATCTGGGGCCCAAAGACAAGAGAGATCCTGAGATGGAGGGAGGGGGCCTGAGACTGCAGGGCCTGGGAGGTGGCGCTCCGGGGTCCCAGTGGTCCTGGCCCTGCATGTCCATTTGATTGATAGCTCTGCTGTTTGCCTGGATGCTGCCCCTCCTCCCAGGCCAGCAGCAGCATCCCGCCCAGCCCCCGCTGTGCGATCCATGTGAGCTTGCACTGTCTGGGATAAGCCAGCTGGGACCCCAGGCAGATTGGGGTACTGTTAGGGGCCTGCCTGCTTTCCTTGGGGGACAGCAGCGTGAGGCCTGGGACCCACCACCTTGCCTGAGCCTTCAGGGCCTCAAGAGCCTATTGCCCACAGTCCTCTGTGGCTCTCCAAGGTAGACAGTGGTGTTGCTGCTAAAACGATGGTCACTGGAGCTTTGGGCACCGAGGTGATGAGACCACACATTGCCCCAAACTGTAATTTCAGTTGGCCAGGCAGCTGGACTTGCGACGCTGCCAGACGCTTTAGGCGAGGGTTGTCAGGGCTCACCCAGGTCTGCAGGGAGTCTGGCCTCAGGCTCATAAACCCTTCTGCAAACCTGGGTGCTCCCCACAGAGTCAGACCTGAATTCAGATGGAGATGACTTGATCCCTCCCTCAAGTTTCCAGTAGGGGATTCCAAAGGCCACGCTGCACTGGGCAGGAGGAAGGGTGCAGCTCCCTGGGGGTGGCGGCCATGGTCCCCACCTGCTCCATGGGCAGGAGGAGGGGTGTAGCTCCCGGGGTGTGGTGGCCGTGGTCCCCACCTGCCCTGTGGACGGGAAGAAGGGTGTAGCTCCCGGGGTGTGGTGGCCGTGGTCCCCACCTGCCCTGTGGGTGGGAGGAAGGGTACACTTCTCACAAGGTGGTGGCAGTTCCCCACCTGCTCCGTGGTCCTCACCTGCTCTGCGGGCGATCACCTCCTCTTCGCCCCTGTGGGTCTGCAGGTGGAGGGAGCTGGACCATGTAGCGCTCTCCCTGGCGCCTCCCCACTTGTTGCTCCCAGGGCAGGAGGGGGCCTGGGGTGGACCTGGACTGCCTCCGGATCCGTATCCTGATCCCCCTCACTCCTGTCCAACCCGACATTCACAGCAGCCCAGCGTCCTTGACCAAAGGCTGGTGTCCAGGTCCTGGGCTCCTCATGCCCGTCCACGGGGATCTGTCCTCACTGGCTCACACCTCCTGTGGCTCAGTAAGAGCTGGGCCCTGAACTCTGTACAAGTTTGTTCTTAAAATTATAATCCCCCCGCTATCTAGGGATCCGGACCCTAATTTCCCAGCTGGAAGCCTCAGGTTTTTTTGGAACCATCCATCCACCCCCTACCCTTGCTGATGAGCCCACTGTCTACAGTGTCATTCCCTCCACCAGCCAAGGGGCAGGTGCGCCCACTGGAAAGTCCTGAGGAGGTTCCCCGCAGGTGCTCCTGGAAGTTGGGGGCATCTGGGGTTTGGGGCACTGGTGGGTTGTCCTTCTCACCTCTTTACATTTTCACTCTGGTATGCGGAGTTAATGCTGGCTTTCTTTTATTTATTTTTACAAATAAAGAACTTTGTAAGCAAGGGTTGAGCACACGTTATTACATGTTGCTTTTCCTTCTGCATTTTAAACCTCCTCTAACGTGGTTTACTGTCTGTCACTAAAAGCAGACTCCTGGACGGGAGGCCCTGCGGGGAGGCCTTGGCCACCTGCAGAGCCTGGGAGGGGTTTGTCCAGGTGAGGTGCTCACTGGACCACTGCCGGGTGAACGGACACACGCCGGCAGCCGGTATCAGGACGGGACGCTGTCCTGCCCTGGGCTTCAGCACCGTGCCGGCTGCTGAGCCTCCTCATGCAGAGGGAGGTTGCTCTCCGGTCTGCTTGGCGGTGCCGGGCCACGGTAGGTACGTGAAGACACTCAGGGGCCCATCGTCTGGGTTTAGATTCCGGCTTTGCCAGCTACTGCTGCGTTGCCTTGGGGGTTTGATTGACGTCTCTCTTCTCAGTTGTCCCATCTGTAAAATGGGGTTGAAAATACTGCCTCCTAGGCTTGGTATGAAACGACAGTGTTCATGTAAGGAAAGTGCTCAGAATGGTCCCGGATAGTGGACAGCATATGTGTTACCTGTTTAAAAGTTATTATTATTTTTAAAATTTCAGAACTGGGTATAGACATGTATCAGATGGATGCTGTATTTGTCATGTGATCACACAATCACATGATCTCGCAGTACCAAGAATCTCGGGGGCGTCTGATCTCCTTCCACGGTTGGCAGAAGAGTCCAGGTGGGGGTGAGGGGCATGGGTGTGGCAGCAGGAACACAGCTGCTTCACGCTTCTGGGCTGGTGGCTCCCCCCAAGGGTGGGAGAGATCTCGAACCTGCCAGCACGCCCGCTGCATAACGCTCTGTGCCTTGGGTCAGCTGAGTATTCTGCAAATTGGATCTGGGGCCTGGAAATCCCAAGTCATCACCTTGGACCCCATCCCTGTCTAGACCTGGGACTTGAGTCTTGCAAGTTCCCTGCTGACTGGCCCATCTACGACAGCCTACAGCCGCCATAGCAAAGTTCAAGAACTTCACAGCCCGTGAGACAGAAGCAGTAGATATCTGGGTAAATAGATTCTTCTTTCCCTCTTGCATTTGAAATTATGCTTTGAGAATTACGGTTGAAAGTACAAATTATAACTCTGTCTGATGGGGTTTTCAATGAACATAAATGTATTATATAAGATGACCACAAGAAGGGTGAGGATAAAGGGGCCTGACTGGCAGTAAAGTCTCTGTAATACACGTGAAGTGGTAAAGTACGATTCTAAGAAGACTGTGAAAAGCTAACTGCGTGTAGTATAATATAACCCCTGGAGCTATCACTAAAGAGGTTATACAAAGAGATACAGTCAGAAACACAATAAAGAAATTAAAACAGAATACTAAAAAAAGTCCAGATAAACCAGACAGAAGGAAAGGAGAAACAGAAAAATGAAAACCAGAGGGAGGAAACAAAAAGCAAAGAAAATGGGAGGCGCGTTTTCCGCCCGCGGATATTTCCGGTCTGCCAAGTTTCAGTTCAGGACTTTTGTCTCTTTTCTGTTGCTTTTGGTCTTTAAAGAGCTTCTTTTGTCTTTTACATGTTTTTCTTTTACATGTTGTGGATAGTTCTTGGGTGAACATAAGCTTTCACTTTTAATGTAGTTGAATTTATCAATATTTTCCTTTTATGGGTAGGAGTTTTTCTTTGTGCCTTTTTCGAGAAATTCATTTCTACTCTGAGATCATGAAGTTATTTACTGCCTGCCTCCCTCCCTCCCTCCCTTCCTTCCTGCCTTCCTTTCTTTTTTGGAGATGAGGTCTCACTCCGTCTGGAGTGCAGTGGTGCAATATTGGCTCACTGCAACCTCCGCCTCCCACATTCAAGTGATTCTCCTGCCTCAGCCTCCCGAGTAGCTGGGATTACAGGTGCCTGCCACCAGGCCTGGCTAATTTTTGTGTTTTTAGTAGAGATGGGGTTTCACCATGTTGGTCAGACTGGTCTCGAACTCCTGACCTCAGGTGAGCCACCTGCCTCGGCCTCCCAAAGTGCTGGGATTTACAGGCATGAGCCACTGCACCTGGCCTATCTTGTCTTTTAAGAACTATAGAGTTTTGTCTTTCATAATTAGGTCTGTGATTCATGAGGAATGATTTTTGGGCATGGCAGGGGTCAGTGAGCTACAGCCTGAGGGCCGACTCCGGCTGACCACTTGTTTGTGTCGATAAAGTTTTATTGGAACATAGCCATGCACATATTGAGTGGTTGAGGCAGACGCCAACTATGTGGCTTTCCAGGGCCCAAACGACTGTGGCCCTTTACAGAAAATATGCGCTGACCCCCGGGGTATGGTGTGAGGGAGGGTTCGGTTTTGTTACTGTTGCATGTGTATGTCCTGGGTTGCAGCATCATTCATAGAGGGAACTGCTTTTCCCCTGGCTCCATGGTTCTGCCCTTTCCTACATGGGTATCTACATGAGGCTGGCCCTGCTTCTGGCCACTTCCTTCTCTTCTGGGCTATTTGTTGAGCCTCTGGCCGACGCCACACTGTCTGTCACTGTGGCTTTATGACAAGTCCTGCGCGGTGGAGCCAGCTGTACTATCATTCTTCACTGCTTGCACTCTGGCATGAATTGTGGACTTGGCTTATCAAGTTCCACAAAGATCAGCTCAGTAGACTCCTGAAGGGGAGCTGGCATCTTGGCTACCCTGAGTCCTCGAGCTGGTTGATAGGAACGTTCCTCCAACTGTGGTGGTCGTCTTTAAAGCTTCTCAGGAAAGTTTCATGAAGGTCTCTGTGGATATCTTGGACTCTGTTAGATATACTTCTAAATCTCAACTTTAAAAAATATTATTGCACCATGGTATGTTTTAAAATCTTTCATTTTCTAGCTGTGGATTGCTGTAGAAATAATGGACTTTGTTATGTTAATTTTGTCCTTGGCAGTCTCGCTTAACTCCTGTAATCCTACAGATTATTTATCTCATCATCTATGAATACATGCAGTTCTGTGTCTTCCTTTGGAACTCTTATGTATTTTTTTTTTTCGCCTTGTAAACAGGCCTCCAGCTCATTTCTGATGGGCACTGATGGAAACAAGAATATTTGATTTTTCTCTTCATGTCAAAGAGGCACTTTCAGTGGCTGTATGATGTCTTTTGTAGTTTTTTTTTTTTTTTGGTAGTTTTTTTTACAAATGCCTTTCATTAGAGTTACCTTCTGTTCTTCATTAGCCAGAGTTTTTTATTTTGTCATGAAGGAATGCTGGATTTTTTTTCAGATTCTTTTTCTGTATTGATTGAGCTACACATGATCTTTCTTCTCTCTGTTGATGGAGTGAATTGCTTTGATTCTGAGCATTCTATTCTCTTATGTTAAACTTCGAATTTCCAGGATAAATTCAGTGTGACCATGATGTGCTATTCTAGCATTTATTGGTGGATTCAGTTTGATGATGCTTTTTATGATTTATTTATCTATGTGTATGAGTGGGATTGATAATGCTTTATGATTTATATATTTATTCAAGCTGTTTTGCCCACCTGCTGCCCACCTTCAGAGAGGATGTAGAAAAGTGATGTGAGCCCCCCAGCATCCCCGCTTGTGCCGTGGGTCAGGCCAGCCCCGAGTGAGCCACAGAGCAGCCTGTGGCCAGCGGGGCTGGGGGTCAGCAGGGTCTGGAGGGTCTGCAGGCCTGGGGGCGGCGCTGGGACTGAGCAGGGCTCCTGAGCACGGGGGAGCTGCCCTGCGCTCCCCGGGGCCTGCCTGCCTCGTGGCTGGATTTCCGCCCACCTCGGCTGAGCAGAGAGTGCTGACGGGGCTCCTTGCTCTCCTCTGCTTGGTTCTGAGCTATTGAAATAATAAGGCAGGAAGCCAGAGACACGTGCCCACGCCTCTCCTCTGTCTTGTTAAGGAAAGCAGCGCTTCTGATCAGAAAAACGACATAAGATCTCAGAGGCAGGACAGAGTGGGATCCGAGGGACCGCGCGGTGTTTCTGGCCCCCTTCCCTCTCAATGGCTGATTTTTCAGAGTGTTCACACCCAGCAATGGTTTAGGCTGCTCGTTCCTGACTGCAGCACGGTGTGCCGGGCCGTGGTGTCCTTTCTGGATCACTGGTTTCCTCAGCAGCAGCGCTAACAGCCGCCCGGCGTGTCGGGCTCAATGCATCAGGTCTAATCAGATGTGGCAGCTGCTGAAACCCAAATGCCTCCATCCAACCAAAGCATCTCAATGCTGCCAGTGGTCTCTGGCTGAGCCGCCTCCGATTCAAATGCACGTGACAGGGTCCCTGGCTGCAACCCAGGTTGGAGAATCCGGGATTAGAAGGCTGAGGACTTCGGACAACCAAACCCAGGTCTCTGCCAGGTGGCTGGGCCTGGCTTCACCTGTGTGTGGGTGGGAAGGAGCCGTTGGCCAACTGGTCTCTAGAGATGGAGACCCTGACCTGGGTCAAGAGTGACGGGAGATGCCAGGAGGACCTGGCCAGGGCGCCATCTTGGTTTTTCACCCATTCTGTCTTCCTTCCCTGACCCATGACTCGGGTTTCCAATATTTAAAATACTCTCATCCTGGACCCTGCAATCTAAAGATGATTTTCTTGCAGAGGCTGAGTGAGCTGGCTGTGACCCACCAGATGTGCCGGGCCCTGAGCTGGACCCTGGTGTCCAGAAGTGGACACAGCCCCTGTGGGGCTCCAGCCTGTGGGGTTGCGGGGTGACGAGGGACTCCTTCAAGAACGGATGCAGTGCCTGGCAGGGCTGCAGGCTGCTGCCCACAGAGGGGCCTTTGCAGGTAGGCTGGGGGCTGCAGACCTGGGCCTGGGCACCCTCTGGAGCTGGGGACAGAACTCGGTCACAGGCAGACACAGCTCCTGCCTCCGTGGTTTTGGGGGCGCCAGAATGGTATTCCCTCCTCGATCCTGCTCTGGGGTCTGGGGGCTGCAGGGGCAGGGCTGCTGCTTAAGCAGGGAAGAGACAAGGTCCTGCCGAGTACTGGGGGGTCCCAGACCTGCGAGTGGACAGGGAGGCCGGTGGCCTTGGGTCCTTGGTGCAGGCGAGAGGCTGTGGCGATGGGAGGGGAGCACCTGTGGGCACCAACCCGCGCTTTATGTTAATTGTTTAACTTTGGGTATTTCAGATGGAACTCTCCTAAATGTGTCTCTTCCTTTCTCAGCCGTCCCTGATGAAGTTGCCTGGGCACACCAGAGTGTGGGAGAGTGGACGGCGCGGCCCCCCCTGCAGAAGCACCCCCTCCTGCACCTGGAGCTGCTCTCAGATCTTGGGCTGTGACCCCTGTGGGTGACACGAAGTTCAGTGATCATCCTCCTCCTGGACTGAGGGACATCCATCCACACGCGCCCCCTCCGCAGCCCGATCCCATCACGTCCTGCTCATCCAACACGGGCCTTAGATCCTGGGGTCTCTGCTGAGTGCCTCCCCTCTGAACGCCCGGCTGGCACTTTCACAGTGAAGCCAGCTGTCATGGACACCGACGGCAGGTGGCCTTTCTGCGTTGTCTACCGGCTGATCTTGAAAGTGAAAACGGACATTGTCTGCCCTGTGGTGACCGTGTGGGTGATGGTCCTGGGGTCAGGCCCTGCATGCACCTTCACCCAGGGATGGCTTCTTAGCTGACAGCGGCTCTGCCAGGAACCACGATCACCCTCCAGTTTGCTCTTTGTGCTGAATTTGATTGACATGAAATTCGCATGACGCCAACTTTATCGTTTTAAAGTGAATGGTTAAACGGAATGCGGCACTTTCACAGGGCGGCATGACCCCCACCTCTGTCTGCCTTTGGAACATTTTCATCCCCCACAAAAGGAGGAAGCGCAGTGCCCAGGAACAGTTACTCCTCATTTCCCCTCCCCAGCTCTGGCTTCCGCAACCACGAATCTGCTTTCTGTCTCCGTGAATTTGCCTCTTTTGGATATTTCACGTAAATGGAGTCCCGTGATAGATGAGCTGTGTCTGCCTCTTGCAGGCAGCACAGTGTCTGGAAGGTTCTCCGTGCAGCCGCAGGGGTTGGCGCTTCCTTCCTCCCGAGGCTGACCTGGCCCTGTCGTACGGGGAGTCCACTGTGTGTCTGTCTTTTGGCTGCTGTGAGCCTGGGTGTGCCACCTGCTCCAGCCCATGTTTTCAGCTCTTTCAGGTGTGGAGGGAGGAGTGGAATTGTGGGATCATATTGTAACTTTAACTTTGGGAGGATCTGCCAAATTACCCCTCTAATTTGTTTTCAATTTTATTCTTATTTCCCCGTCACTCGTTCTTTCTTTTGACTGGTTAAAAAAAAATGACAAAGGTCTTCAACAAAACAAGAAGTGAGTTTCAATTGAACCGTGAATTAAATATGATACATTCAAAATCTGACCAATAATACATTTTAATTTTCCCCACACATTTATGTCCACATGTTAATTTCGTGGAAATCAAGATGCTTTTGCCTCTGTTCTAAAGTATTTTATTTATTTTTTTAAGACAGGTTCCTACTCTGTTGCCCAGGCTGGAGTGCAATGGCGAGATCTCAGCTCACTGCAGTCTCGACCTCCCAGGCTCAAGCAATCCTCCCGCCTCAGCCTCCTGAGTAGCTGGGACCACAGGTGTGCACCACCATGCCTGGTTAATTTGTTACATTTTTAGTAGAGACGGGGTTTCACCATGTTGGCCAGGCTGGTCTGGAACTCCTGACCTGAAGTGATCCTCCCACCTCAGCCTCCCACAGTGCTGGGATTACAGGCGTGAGCCACCATGTGCAGCCTGAAAGTATTTCTTTAAAAAATTTTTTAGTTTCCTAAAAGTTTCATCATCCCTTTTGTTTTCCTAACAAGCTGTGAAACCCAGTGGGTTTTAATTGTGAATCAGCACCAAAACACATGCAAATTTTTAATTGAAATGATGGACAATAAACAGAATTAATAACTCAAATGCTCGAAGTCTGTCAAGCATGGTGCTTTGTCTTTGCCACGGACATGAAAAAGCAGCATTCCCCTCCGGACTTGAGGCTGGGGACCCTCCGAGTCAGAGCAGCCCCTCCCTCCCCACCTCCGCGGCTGTTTCCACTTTGCCATCTCCCCGGCGGGCTCTGCCCGTCCACCTGCGAGACACTGACTCCACGGCTTGGCTTCTGCTTGCCCCAGGCAGTGGGATTCGGTGGCCGGGCCCTCATTTGTTTCCCCCTCCTTTCCCCAGCAGCTCCTGGCCTGGCATGCAGCAGGTGCTCTGCTGGGCGAGTGGAAGGAGGGAGCATAGCCACCGCTGCAGGTGGTCTGTTTGGTGCTGGGAGACGTCATGCGTGTGTTGTCAGGCACTGGAACCCCCTGGGAGGGTGCAGGGCAGGTTTAGGACAGCCACGTGTGCCCGGATCTATGAGACCTTTGTGGGCTCGGCTGAGTTGGGGGCTGGGCACAGAGCTTGGAGACCTCTTACTGGGAGCTGTGTGAGTGGCAGGGCCAAGGCTGTGGGGGCCGCAGGGGCTGGTGAGGAGGCAGGTGCTCGCGTCATGGGACTGTCCCTGGGACTCCTGCAGCTGGGGTAGGCTCCAGGCTGGGCTCTGAGCTGCCCCCACACCCCTCCGTGCAACCCCAGCTCCATGTGCTGCTGGAAAGTCCCTGAGTGCCAGGGGGCACCTGGGAGAGGCCTGAGTCCTGCAGACAGACCTGGGATGGGGGTGTCATCCACAGGTGAGGAGTGGTCCATGCCAGGGACAGGCAGAGCCGCCAGCATTGGGCCCTGCTGGGATCTCCGATTGGGAAAACCATCCCGCCACGGGAGGCGGCCACGGTGCGTCCCCCAGCCTATGCCTCGGGGTCCTGGTTCCATCCCCCCCTCTCCTGTGGGCCGCACTCAGTGCCTTTTCCATGTAACCCGCGCCGTGTGCGGGGCTCGGAGGAGGAGCGGTCGTCACGGGGAGCTGCGGTGCCTTTTCCTTGTAACCCGCGCCGTGTGCGGGGCTCGGAGGAGGAGCGGTCGTCACGGGGAGCTGCAGCGCGTCCGGTGATGTGGGGCTCACAGGCTCCTAATGAGGCTCTCAGTCTTGTTTATTGCGTTCTTGCTGGAAGATTTTTTTTCTGAAACGTAGGCACAGAATGAACTTGAAATATTGAGCTCTGCTTGAAATAAAAATGTCTTGATAATTAGAACCTTTGCCTGAACAGATTCCTGTGGGGCTGTGCTGTGCAGGCTGGTTACGGATGGGGCTCTGCTGCCCACCGAGTCATTGCTCAAAGGCAAACGGGTCAAGCCACCGAGGAGGGACCCGGCAGCTGCCCAATCCGGCCATCCTCGCCATCCCAGCCCCCTCGGGCCGGCCGGAGCCCCTCGCTCACCTCCATGGCGTGGGGGCCTCTTCCTGGGGCACCCCTAGGGTGCCCAGGCCAAGGAGAGAGGAGCAGCCACGTGCATGGTGGCCGTACATTGCTTCTTGACTGCGTTCCATTTAAAGTAAAAAGTACCTTGAACAAGTGAGAAACGGCTCGGAAATGTGCCTTGGGAGAGAAAGGTCCTGTTTTAGTCAAACGACTGCCCTCCATGGGCGAAGGCCAAGAGGTCACAGGGGACCCCGAGACCCTGGCTTCTCACCTGAATCCCAGAGTGGGAACCGGTGACCTGGAGGTGCCGCGTGGCGCCCCGCGTTTCTCCCCGTCAAGGATTTGAAACAAGCGTGGCATCAGGATCCGAGGCAGCCTTGTCCTTCAGGGATCCTGTTCAGCACGGATGGCCGAGTGGGGCCGGACGCTGAGCCCCGCACACTCTCACACTCTGGCTTCCTGACCAGGGCAGGGGGAGCTGGTCGAGGGTTCGGCTTTGTCTCTCCCCTCGTCCTACTTCTGGGCCAGCAGGATGGGATTGGAACTGTTTTCTGGCTGGCTGAAGGGCTGAAATGATTTAAATTCACACCGAGGATCTGCCGCCTGCACCCCCACTGCCTGGGGCCATCTCCAAGACTGAGGCCTGAGGCCACCTGTACATCCTGGCCAGGGCCTTCTGAGAACCAGAGGGAACTTGACCCTCGCTCTATCTCAGCATCCCCGACAGCTGGGCCCTTGGCGCCAGCTGAGCCTGCTCTGGAGGCCTGGTGGTGGGCAGCGGGCAGTGGGTGGCTAGAGGGGCAGACAGGAGGGCACAGGGCCAGGGCCGAGTGTGTGTCTGATGGGATGTGCTGTGGATCTCCTTGGGCAGCCCCGTCTCTGCCTGGTGGCCGACCATCTGGTTGAAGTGACTCTTGGGGTGTGAGAAGGGCCCTCTCGTCTCTGCAGCCACTGATGCCGGCCCTCACCAGGGGTCACCCAGGGGTCATCTTCTGGAGCAAGGCTGGCCAGGTGGGCTTCCAGCTGCTTGTCCACGGCCCTGCCCCTCGGGACTAGGGAGATGTCTGCTTGGAGCACATGTGCTGAGATCCCTGAAGACCTTCTGCTCTGAAGAAGATCCCTACATCCTTTCTCTGGGGTGCTGGCCTCGGGAACTGCGAGGCGTCTGGTTGGAGCTGTCGGCTGCAGCCCAGTGCCCCTGGGACTGAGGGAGGTGTGGAGCCTCTTTGTCATCAGGTCTAATTACACAGGCTTTCTTACTCCTAGGTAAAGCCCGCATCTGAATGCAGAGATATTCAACTCCAGCATTCTCGGGGGACCAGCAGCACTGGTTTCCATGCCTTCCTCCACCAGGATTTTAAATTAAGCTTGATGGAATCACAGCTGCTGCTTATTCATCTCCCTCGGGCCTTCCCGGGAAATCGGTGGCTCTTAATGAATGCTGAAGCTGACTCAGCAATTTCTTCTTACCTGTGGCTTAAAAAAACAGCCTCAACACTCTGCTTTCTTACTTTATAAGCGGCCTGCCCATATGCCCGACTCTCTGGCAGCTGGAATTCTGCTAGCGCTGGTGTTGTGGGTTGAATGTGTCCCCACTAAAAAGATGTGTTGACATCCTAGCCCCCCAAGGACCTGTAAAGGTGAACTTACTTGCCAATAGGGTTTTTGCAGTTATAATCAAATTAAAGATCTGGGGATGAGATAGTCCCATCCCGGATAGGGTGCGCCTTAAATCCTGTAATTAACCGGTGTCCTCATAAAAAAAAAAGGAGAGAGGTTTGAGGCTCAGGCAGGAGGCCATGGAGACACAGAAGCTCCAATCAGGCCATGCGGCTGTGAACCAGGGAATTCCAGGGATTGTGGGGCCCCTGGAAAATGCAGAGACAGGAAGATCCCTCCCGTGGAGCCTCCAGAGGGAACGTGGCCCCGGGGACACCTTGATTTTGGACTTCCGGCCTCCGACCTGTGAGAGAATTTGTTGCTTTAAGCCCCCAGTTTGTGGTCCTTTGTCACGGAGGCCTCAGGAAATCACATGGTGGGCCCAGCTTTCCTGGTGAGGGTGCACTCAACCGACAGTGTGGATCTGTGGCGGGAACACAGCTCCCCGATGTTTGCCCTCTGCCTCCCTGTGACTTCCCTGTACCTGGAGGAGGAGCAGAGGGGGTTAACAGCATCCAGTGAGGTGGAGGAGGTGCAGGCTGGGCCCTCAGGGGCAGGGGTCTCAGCGTGGCCCACCCCAGAGGCCATCAGTCTGGGCCCTACCCTTGGAGCAGGTAGGGGACCGAGGGGAACTGGGCAGCCATGGTTCACGTTGTGTGCCAGGGAGGAGATGGCAGAGGGTTCCCCTGGGGTGAGGCTGTGCTGGCCAAGGATGCCTGGAAGGGGGCATTCAGGGTGGCGGGAACAGCATGGTGGCAGGTGGAGGCCAGAGTGAGGCTGGACTCCAGAGAAAGCCAGGAGAGGCCTTTTGAGGACAGGTGCCAGAGGGCGTGTTTCTCAGGCTCACACTGGTGCTCCGTGGAGAAGAGCAGGGGATAGGTGGAACCGTGTGAGCCTTTGCGGAGGTGACGTCGTCACCGAGTTACTGGCCGGAGGTGGCAGGGGCTGGAGGAAGGGCGGGCCTGAGCCCCATCTGGAGGTGGGAGGGATATAACCTGTGGATGGGCTGAGAGAGGGGCTCTCAGGGAGGGGAATCGCAGGGCCCCGGGGCTCCGGCTGGAGCTCCTGCAGGAGACTGGGCAGGTGCCCAGATCAGGAGCCTGATCTGGGGGGTGTGCTGTGGTCTGGCTGTGTGTCCACACCCAAATCTCAGGAGGAATTGTAATTCCCAGTGTTGGAGGAGGGGCCTGGTGGGAGGTGACTGGATCATGGGGGCGGAGTTCCCGTTGCTGTTCTCGTGATAGTGAGTTCCCACGAGATCTGATGGTTTAAACGTGTGCGGTCCTTCCCCCTCACGTTCTCTCTTCCTCTGCTCCGCCATGGTGAGAAGCGCCTGCTTTCCCTTCACCTTCCGCCACGATTGTGTTTCCCGAGACCTCCCAGCCGTGCTTCCTGTACAGCCTGCAGAACTGTGAGTCAACCAAACCTCTTTTTAAAATAAATTACCCAGTTTCAGCTAGGTCTTTCTAGCAGTGTGAGAACGGACACGTAGAGGGTGTGAGAGCCAGTAGACTTTAAGGAGAGGGACGAGCTGGGGCCTGGATGCCCGGGGAGGTGGACCTGGACCAGGACAGGTGTCAGCGGGCAGAGGTGGGGCAGAGGTGCGGCTGTCTACCCGCGACCGGGGCCATGCCCTCTCGGGCTCGGTTGAGGAGCTGCTCTTCCTCCAGAATGCGCTCGGACGGAACGTTAGGAAGGCCCTGGTGAGTGGCCCCGACCTCCTCCCCCAGGACTGGCTTCTCCGGCCCTCGGCCCTTTCGGACAGAACAGCTCGTGGCTCTTCCAGGACCTGGGGCTCCATCTTGCAGAACAGCTCGTGGCTCTTCCAGGACCTGGGGCTCCATCTTGCTGAGGGGTGCTTTCTTGAGACTCCTTAGGGACGATTCTGATTTTCCCTGGAGCTGTACAATGGTGGTTTATCTTTCAAGGTCCCCTGGGCCTGGGCTCCGAGGCAGCCACTTTCCCTGGAGCCCTGAAGGAGGTTTGGACGCCAGCTGGGCTGCCTGCCTGTGGCGGGGCAGGAATGAGAGCTGGTGCGGCTGGGGCCCCTGGGTGCCTGGTCCTGCTCTCATGACGCCCACCCCTTGAACCCTGACATGGGCGCCCAAGGATTCTCCCCGCAGGCTCGCAGACTCACCTGATCACCGGGCAAGCGCGGGGCGGGCCTGGGGTTGGCTCTGGGAAGCTCTGGAGCTGTGGACCCTGTGGTAACCTCAGTGCCCGTGGCTCACGTCGTGTGCCAGGCGCAGATGGCGGAGGGTGTCGGGCTCCCCTGGGGTGAGGCTGTGCTGGTCAGGGATGCCTGGAAGGGGGCATTCAGGGCGGCGGGAACAGCATGGTGGCAGGTGGAGGCCAGGGTGAGGTCCAGGCCCTGCCTCTCCGGGGCTGCAAAGCAAGGCTGTCCCAGGCCAGGCCGCAGGGGCCTGGGGGCCTCTGGTGCTTTGTGGCGCACACCGTTGCCGTTTGCAGCGACTCACGCCGTGGGTGGGTTTGCTCTCCTCAGCGGCGCCGTGCTGCGACTCACACCTGCCATGTTACTAGGACGTTTGACTTGCTTTTAGTTTTTGCTTCTTATAAACATCTTTGCACATCAGGCGGTTTCTATTTTTTTTTTTTTTTTAAAGAATATTTTTCTAGGAAGAGGAGACCAAGACAAAGTGTCTTGAGGTATCTCGGAAAATTAGCTTCTAAAAAGTTGGGCTTCATCTCCTCAGTGCTCTCTACGGAGCTTCTGACACCAAGCATGTGGTTACGGCTATCAAACCCCAGGGAATCCCATTTCACGTGTCTTGTTTGCTTATTAATTTGAAAATTAAATCCCAGAGGACTATAAATGAGTGGAGGGAAACCCGATGCCATATTTGCCTCAGATCGTTTCTATTTCTTTTTAAAGAAAGGAGCACCGCAGACATTTCCTCCTAAGACGTGCCTGTCCCTCTGGCTGCCAGGTGCCCCGTCCTTGGCTCTGCTGCACGTCCACACTGTACCTGTGCGGCCGTGGGTGACTGGCCATCTTTTGGGTGAATGCTATTTTAATCTTTGTAAAATGTCATGTGCTACAACTTGCTCTTTTATGTTTTCCAGAACTATCTTTTTGATTCTATAGGTCGGCTTCATTCAGGTTTACCGCAGTTTGTTAGTGCACAATATGAAGGCACCAGCGTTAATTTCTGTGCCTTGCAGATGTGCAGGGTTCTCTGTTTCTGGTTGCAGACGAGGCTGGAGCACATGTGACAGTGTGTGTCTCACGGAGCTCAGCGGCAGGGTCTCTATGCGGCCTCCCCAGGTGTTGCCCTCATAAGCGACTGCAGACCCTGTTGACGTGTCTCACGGAGCTCGGGGGCAGGATCTCTGGGCGGCCTCCCCAGGTGTCACCCTCGCGCGAGCTACCGCAGACCCTGTTGATATGCAGATTCCGACACTGGTCCCTGAGCTACACTTTACCCAGCAGAGCTCCAAGGGGTACATCTGGGAGGAAAGTTCCTGGGCTGGAGGTGTGCGTGCTCCCAGCGAACACTGCTTGGGTGCTGGCCAGGATCTTGGAGGTCATTGCCCCAGTGGACGCTCAAGCCAGTTGTGTGCGGGTTCCTGGCTCTGTGAATCCTCCCATCACTCCTATGTCACGCTGTGAAAGTTTTCTTAATTTGCATCTCTCTGCGGTTTAATTTTGGATTTTCAGATGAATAGACAGACTGAGCCGCTTATGATTTTTATTTTAGCTATTGGGGTCTCCTCTTCTGCAGTTTGCCTGTTCATCTGGCCAGATTTTAGGGTTGTTTTTCTTTCACTTATTTCTTTGCAGGAATTCCACATATATCTGGATATTAGTCCTGTTTATGTTGTGTGTATTGCAAAATTTCTCCCAGTCAATGGCTCGTTTTTTAGAAAAAATGGCGTGGTGGTTTGTCAGAAAAAACTTCAAATGTCGAGTTAGAGGTATGGAATCTTTTTCTCTAGGATATTTTATTTGTTTTGTTTGAAGAAATCCCTCCCTATCCCATGATTTAAGATATTCTCTTACTAGTCTTAAAGATTTATTTACTAGTCTTAAAGATTTTTTTGATACGCAGAATTTAATTCTGTGTACAGGAGGAGGCAGAGATCTGCTTTTTAACTTTGCTGTTTGCGGAGCCTCAGCACCCCATCCCCGGAGCCCGACGCCATCACGTCTGCCTCTCAGATGAGTGCTGAGCTGCCTCTGGGCTCTTTCATTCCTAGCACCTGACCGAAGGTGGTTAGTTCTGCTAATTGTTCAAGTAGTTCTGGTAATTTGGATTGTTTATACAGATCATTACAGCACCTGAAAGCATTTCTTTTTTTTTTTTTTTTTAATTCTTATACCTCTCAGTTACTTTGCTTTTCTAACTGTCTTGGCTATGGCACCCAGCAAACGTTATAGGATAGAGAGAGAGAGAATCTTATCGTGATTCTGATTTTTATGGAAATTCTTACAAAATTTCTCTAGCAAGCAAGCAGTTTCCTCTAGGTTTTGGTAGTTCTTCTGTGTCCATTTAGGCAATTTCTTTCTGTTTCTAGCTTGCTAAGAGGTTTTCCTAATTAGTGGTTGTGGAAACATTGTTTATGCCCCCCCTTTTTTTTCTTCCAATCTGTTGAGCTTGTGGGGCAGGCCGGGTTTCCATTAGCAACCAGACAGCCAGTTTCCACTAACCCTTTACTATAATTCTGACAAACGCATTAGCTGAACATTAAGGAACTGGAGAAGCTGGCGCCTGAGTGGGGGCTGCAATGCCACAACAAACCCGTTAAGACCCTGCCTGGGTTTTCTCAGACCCTGAAGTCTGATCCAACAATAAAAGCATCGTTGGGCCAGGCGTGGTGGCTCACACCTGTAATCCCAGCACTTTGGGAGGCAGAGGCAAGCAGATCACCAAGTCAAGAGAGCCTGGCCAACAGGGTGAAATCCCGTCTCTACTAAGAATACAAAAATTAGCTGGGCACGGTGGTGTGCACCTGTAATCCCAACTTGGGAGGCTGAGGCAGGAGAATCACTTGAACCCAGAAGGCAGAGGTCGCAGTGAGCCGAGATCGCGCCATTGCAGTCCAGCCTGGGTGACAGCAAGACTCCATCTCGGGGTTGGGGGCGGGGGCGGGAAGGCATCCTTACACATACACCTCCTACCAGAGCCCACTTAAGACTGAGAAACTTTCCAAGGCTCTAGAGAAAGCTTTCCAGACCAGACCCTTGCTAAAGATGAGATAGAGATTGAAAGAACAGTCCTGCTGGCAGGTGCAACCCCACACACAGCATGGATCTCAGAGTGTATACAAGCTCTGGAGAGAAACTTGTCACTTGGAGTTGGTCTGGTGAGCTACTCCGACCTCCTCCTTGTACCTGGCTGCTGAAATAAACTCCCTCCTTTCCCAGTGTCTGCATCTCATTATCGGACCTCGATAACAAGCAGCCGGGCCTCGTGCAGCTGAAAACACTTGGACAGACAGTCTCTTTCATCTGCTACTGTAGTGGAATATTCCTATAGGTTTTCTGACACAGGGGCAAAGCCTTCTGATTTATTTATTTATTTATTTAATTAATTTTTTAATTTATTTTGAGACAGAGTCTTGCTCTGTCGCCCAGGCTGGAGTGCAATGGCGCAATCTTGGCTCACTGCAACCTCTACCTCCTGGGTTCAAGCAGTTCTCCTGCCTCAGCCTCCTGAGTAGCTGGGATTATAGGCGTGCACCACCACGCCTCGCTAATTTTTATATTTTTGGTAGAGATGGGGTTTCGCCATGTTGCCCAGGCTGGTCTCGAACTCTTGACCTCAGGTAATCCACCTGCTTCGGCCTCCCAAAGTGCTTTAATTACAGGTGTGAGCCACCACACCTGGGCAGATTTTTAAATAATTCCATTTGCTAACACTTGACTTAGTATTTTTCCCACTTTGGGTCTCCTTCATTCGGTGAGAATCTCCTGTGATTCTCTTCTCTTCATTGTTGTTTTGTATTTCACATGCTGTTTTCTTCTCTTTCTCTCAAAATGGCTTTATTTTTTTTTTTTTTGGGAATCTCGCTCTATAGCCAGGCTGGAGTACAGTGGCGCCATCTCAGCTCACCACAACCTCTGCCTCCCAGGTTCAAGAGATTCTCCTGCCTCAGCCTCCCTAGTAGCTGGGACTACAGGTGCACGCCATCACGCCCAGCTAATTTTTATATTTTTAGTAGAGACAGGGTTTCACTATGTTGGCCAGGATGGTCTCGAACTCTTGACCTCGTGATCCACCTGCCTTGGCTTCCCAGAGTGCTGGGATTATAGGAAGTGGGGGCCACCGTGCCCGGCCTCAAAATGGTCTTTTTATCTTTGATTTTTAGAAGTTGGCAAGATGTATCCAGGACTGTTTCTTTCCCCTGTTTATCTTGCTTGGGGTTTGTTGAACTTTTTGTGTCTGTAAGTTAACATTTTCCACCAAATTCTGGAATTTTTTGGCCATTGTATGGACCTGGCCAATGCACGCCCTTCCCTCTCCACTCCTGTGACGGCCATTGTCCACACGCAGGGTCACTGGCTCTTGGCCCTCAGGTCTCTGAGGCTTGGCTCATTTTTCTTCAACCTCTGCATTTTGCTTTTTTTTTTTTTGAGACAGGGTCTCACTCTGTCACCCAGGCTGGAGTGCAGTGTTGTGATCACGGCTCACTGCAGCTTCGACCTCTCAGGCTGAAGCAATCCTTCTACCTCAGCTTCCCAAGTAGCTGGTACTACAAGTGTGCACCTTCATGCCCAGCCATTTTTTTTGTACTTTTTTAGAGGTGGGGTCTCACTATGTTGCCCTGGCTGGTCTCCAGCTCCTGGGCTCAAGCGATCTGCCTGCCTTGGTCTCCCAAAGTGCTAGGATGACAGGCGCGAGCCACTGTGTCCAGCCTTCTCTTCATTTTGAATCCAGCAAATTCTATTGCTGTGTTCTCAAGTTTATTTTCCTTGGCCACCTCCAAAGTGATGTCAAGGCTGTCTAGTAAATTTCTGCTTCATTTATTGCAGTTTCCACTTCTAGAATTGCCATCCATTTTCTCTAGTTTTCATTTCTCTGTTGAGATTTCCCATTTATTCATTGATATAATATTTTCCTGTACTTACACATGTTTTATTATTTGGATATACTTTATTTTTTATTTTTATTTTTTTAAGATAGTTTTTCTCTCTCACCCGGGCTGGAGGGCAATGGCGCGATGTCAGCTTACTGAAACCCCTGCCTCCCGGGATCGAGAGATTCTTGTGCCTCAGCCTCCCAAGTAGCTGGGATTACAGGCGCCCGCCACCATGCCCAGCTAATTTTTGTATTTTTAGTAGAGACAGGGTTTCGCCATGTTGGCCAGGCTGGTCTCGAACTCCTGACATCAACGGATCCACCCACCTCAACCTCCCGAAGTGCTGGATTAGAGGCGTGAGCCACCACGCCAGTCACCTTATTTTAGTTTTTTAAGAACGTATTTATAACAGTTGCTTTGATGGCTTCTTTTGCTAAATTCACCATTTGGGTCCACTTGAAGTCAATGTCTATCAGTTGCCTTTTTTCCTGACTGTGGGTCAACACTTCCTGTTGTCTGACAATTCTGGGGTACAAAGCTGACGCTGTAGGGAATGCGTTCTAGTGACTGAATTTCCTTGTGTTTTCCTGGGGGTGGTTTTTCATTTTGCTTGGGAGGTGGTGAGCTGTTCCGGATTCACTCTGCAGACTTGGTGTTCCTGGCTCCAGGGGGCCGTTTCGTCCCCGCTCGGCCTTGGTGGCGCCTTGGGGCTGCCCTTCTCTTTAGCCCGGCTCCTGATGCTCTCCCCGCTGCCTGTGAAACTGGGCAGACATGGGCCTAGCCTTCCCACTGGATTCTTCATGCCTGTGGTTTCTGCTCTCTCAGCGTCTCAGCCAGGGGATGTGCTTGGTTCAACACAGCAGCTGACTCGCGGGTCTGGCCTATGGGGCTCTCCTCCCAGGAGTGAGCTTCTCCTGGCCTTGCCTGCGTTGCCGCCGGCCCCAGGTGTCTTCCGTACAGTGCAGCTGTGGGTCGGGCTGGGTTTATGCCCAGAATTTGGATCTCACTCTGCGGCTCCCTAGGTATTCCTCACCATGCTCCTGCACCCTGAATGCTCACCTCTGACTCTTTCACCCAGAAAAGTTGTGGTTTTCCTCCACCCTTCTCCACACACAGAGCCGCAGAGCTGGTGGCACCCTCTTTCCAGCGGACGCTCGTCCGAATGGACTCCTCTGGCAACCTTTGTGCACTGGGAGCCCCCGGCGTCGTTCAGTCTGTTTAATCCCCTTTCTAGGATTGTTGGTCTAGGAAAGGGCCGTGCATGCGTCTCACTTGCCTGCCCTTATCTGGAGTAGTCCCAGCACTGTGTTTAGTTTTTGTGGGACAAGGTCCTTCCCCATTCATTTTTTCCAAAGCATTCTTAACAACTTCAGTGTATTTTTTCGAGGTTCAAATTCACTGTTGTGTGGAACTGCATTAACACGAAGGCGTTCGAGTCCGCCTGAGCACCTCCAGAGCACTGCTTGTGTGATGGTTCGTGGCCCTTCCCTTTAGTCCGGTGGAAGGCCTTGGTGTGTCCAAGAGCCTGAGTTTTTTTAGTGAGGTAGACAGTGTAGCTCTGCGTTAAAGCAAATCAGTCGGGGGAAAAGACTGTTGGTATTTACATTGGGCTTTGTTAACTTATCCTTGAGCTGAGAGTACATTTCCCATCAAGTTATCTAAGACAACTACAAAGATGCTTACTCTGGATCAATTTCATCCTGGAGTGGCATCCACTTAACACCAGGAGCCCCCTTGCTTTTAGCTGAATAAAGGTCAAACCGTCAGGCGGCTGGATGGACAGCTTATTCATCACTCGGCGACAGACGTACCCAGCGCTGGCCTCCGTGCCGCGCGGGAGGGCCACACAACAAAAGGTTAATGGATGCGGGGAACCGGATTTCACTCGATGAGCACATAATGATGCCTCAGTGCCCTATTTCCATTTTTATTCAGTTTAGAGGATGGATATTTGCGATTCTCAGCTCTAATTACCCCATTTAGGATGTTCGCCTGGGAAACCGTGTCTTGCAGGGGTCAAGACCACCCTTTGCAAGAAATCTTCTCCCTGATTATCTGCAGAAGTAGAAAAAGTGTCCCTGATGGAAACTAAGATGGTAAATTAATAGATGACAGGCCCCTTTCCAATAAATCCTAATAAATCATGTGCATTTTAATCAGCTCCTGTCTCCCATGATGGGGAGAGAAGAAGGTGGCAGGTGACTCTCTCGGCTGTCTGTCCCCCAGTGCCCTCCCTGGCTGTGCCTGGGGTCACCAGCGGCTGAGTTCAGTGTGATTAATTAAACCCGCTGCTTTGCTGCCGTGCCCTCCGACCCAAGGAGCAGATGTTGGGGACTCCATGGGTCAGCGTGTCGTGGATGGGGTGGCCGGGAGGTGTGCGTGCTGTCTACTTGCAGTGGATGAAGACGGGGAGGTTTTCAGGGACTGGAGGGGACGTGGCCAAGGGGCTCAGTGCAGTCTTGGGTGTCCCCAGCTGCTGGGAGAGTTTTATTTAGTTATTTATTTATTTTTGAGACAGTCTTGCTCTGTTGCCCAGGCTGGAGTGCAATGGTGTGATCTCGGCTCACTGCAACCTCTGCCTCCCAGGTTCAAGCTATTCTTCTGTCTCAGCCTCCCAAGCAGCTGAGACTACAGGTGCCCACTACCATGCCCAGCTAATTTTTTGTATTTTTAGTAGAAATGGGGTTTTACTGTGTTGGCCAGGCTGGTCTCGAACTCCTGACCTCAGGTGATCCACCCGCCTCAGCCTCCCAAAGTGCTGGGATGACAGGTGTGAGCCGCTGTACCTGGCTAAGTTCTGAGAGGGATGTTCTGGACACAGCCCATGATGTCCAGGGGCAGGAAATGCAGACTCCCGGGGTGGGGGTGGGAAACGCAGACTCCCGGGGACATGGGAAATGCAGACTCCCTGGGGGCACGGGAAAACGCGGACTCCCTGGGGGGCGGGAAATGCAGACTCCCGGGGGCGTGGGAAATGTAGACTCCCTGGGGTGGGGAAAACGTAGACTCTCTGGGGGGTGGGACACGCGGACTCCCAGGGGCGGGAAATGCAGACTCCAAGGGGCTGATGGACACACTGTGTCCCTGTTTCTGTACTGGGGCTGAGTGCTCGTTGGAGAAGCCCCCCCACCCCAAGGGGGAACAGCATCCTACAGATACCCCTCATCCTACCGCAGGCGTATCCCGTGGAAACTCAGGGCACTGAGCCTGTTTCAGACAACACTTTGGGGGTCTTCCATGACCCTGAAGTCTGAGGCGTCTGCAGATCTGGAGAGGATCAGGGTGGGAGCTCCCCTCCATGTGGGTCCCTCTTGGAGCCCCCAGTTATCCAGCCTGTAAGATGGCCTTGGCCTCCTACACCTCTGTGGCCATGCCTGGCTCAGAAGGGTGTCCAGTCTCCTCTTAACGAAGCCGTCAGCAAGGGGTTCTTTTCAGGATGAGCTGCATCCAGGCTGCGGCTTGGCCACGGTAACGGTGTTTCTGTAGCTGAGCCAACGCGGGAGGAGCAAAGTGCCAGACGACGTCCCTGAACACTGACTGGAGGGTCTGGGGGCTGGGCAGGCACCCCTGAGCGGCCCTGGCTTGTGGGCCGGTTACTCATGGGGCCTTCACAGGAGTTGGGGAGGCTCCAGGGAGGTAGGTGCAGGCTGGGCGGGTTACTCATGGGTTCACCGTGGGGCCCTCACAGAAGTTGGGCGGGCTCGGGCCGTATAGATGGGCCGCCCTCCCAGGGGCTGTGGGGGCCCCAAGGCCTTGCGGAAAGGTTTGTTCCCCAACACCACCATCTACCTCTCTCTATCAAATGGGCCCCTCTGGCTCAGCAAAGTAGGTGGACACCATCCTTAATCTGAAAGGGGCAGGCAAGGGAAAGGCTGAAAGTGACCAACTGTCCTGGAAAGGTGTCCTCATGGGCCCATTGCATCTGCCTGCCCTGCCGCCTGGGGGAGCCCTGGGGTTGGCTGCAGGGAAAGCACAGTATGTTTCTCAGCCCTTTTTATTTGCGGATGCAGACTCGCCTGTCTCAGGAGGCAGCTGTGTGGACTGGGAGTTGGTGATGCCTCCCACCTCCCCTGGGCCCTCTGGGTTGGGACCCCCCTGTGTTGGGGAGGAGGGGACCTGTCCCCTCTCCTGCCACTTCCTTCTATAGGGCCTGCAGTGTGTGTAGCTGGTGAGATTCACAACCCTGTTTTCCTGGATGAGACCCTCTGACATATACTTGTTACTCCGTCCTTAGTGCAAGTCCCTGGGGCACAGCAGCCCCTTCAGGGTCTGGTTACACTGCAGGCTGGGAGGACACGCAGAGTGGGTGTGGCTCCGAGTGGAGGGGTGGAGGTCGGGTTGCTGCACACACTAACTCCAGCGGGGTCCAAGGTGGGGCTCTGTCACCTCTTCTCCCCTTCCCAACCCAGCTCCCACGCCCTCTGTCTCCCGGCCCCAGCTCACATCCCAAGGCTCCTGGACGCCGCCTCTCATTCCTACAATGAGAGATCTGGGCTTGAATCCTGCCTCTGCCTCCTTTCAGCTCTCTGGGTTGTCTCTCTTTCTACCTTGGAGCTTCCAGGGCCCCTGTACTACCCCCTGTAGGGCATGCAGGTGGGAGGATGGCACAGGAGGGGCTCTGTGAATGTGCCCTATGCCCCCGGGCCCCAGCCTCCTCTGCTCCCTCTGGGCCCTCTCCCTGAGGTTGTGCATGGTCCAGTCCAGCACCTGTCTGCCCCACTCACGGGGACTTGGGGGTGGGGCCTGCGTCAACTGGAAACTCCCTTCATGGAGGACTGGCTCCCCTGTCCCTCCCACACCTGGGGGGCCTGGTGTCACAGGGGTGAGGCTCTCGTCTCCCTGCCCCGGGGCTCATTCTCTGAATTCAGGATGACTCAGTTTGTAGAGCCACTTGGCAATGGGAGGTCAAGATGCAGAAGTTACAGTCTGTCTCCCTCCCTCCCTCCCTCTCTCTTTCTTTCTTTTGTTCTGTAAAATTCCTCGAAGCACCCTCGATTCAGTCCTCTCTGTTGTTTGGAAGATGATCCGAGTTCTTAGTTCCATGTTGGATATGAGCACACACCTGGCTGGCAGATGCTGTTGGACTTACCTCCTAGGGCCGCGTGGCTGGGGTGTGAGGGCATGGGGCCGGCCTCATCTGTGCACACGGGACGGTGATCCCATCCTCCAAGCCCCCAAGACAACACCTGGAGGGGACAGGACAGCTAGAACTGGCCTCACAAACACAGTGTGACCACCGTACCCAGCTACAGGACCTGGGGCATGCAGGGGTGGGGAATGGCAGGGGGTTAAGAGTCCATGGACCTAGATTCAACCCTCATCCAGGACAGGAGCCTCTGGGTGTGGCTTTGACATGGGACCTAGGACAAGAGCAATGGCTTCCCCAGGCCACGGTGGGCACTTGTGGGTTCCATGCTGTGCTGGGCTGGCGCGGGACTCCTGTACTTCCCATCAAGCTTGGGCAGCTCCAGTGAGGTCAGTGGACCTGGCCATCAGCCCCATGTTACCAACTCTTCTGCCATCGTGGTCCTGGGGGCGAGGCTCTCATGTTCCCTCCACCCCAGACCGAATGGATTGTCCCAGAAATGCTGTTATTCCAAACACATATTTATTCCACGCATTAGGTTGAGAAAGTGTGGTCTGTGCTTGCTTCATCCATCTGATAATAAATATTCCTAATGTATTCCTACCTGACACTTGAGCAGGTGCAGAGCAGGGTTCATTACCGCCGTGTCCCTTCCAGCATCCCTCACCATGACATCTTGGCACTGCTGGTTTATTTCCTGTGGACCGCCGGTTTATTTTTGTTTGTGGACCCTGCTTCCATGACCAGGGCCTGATTCATGGTGCTGCAGATGGGGGCCATTTGCTCTTTCCAGGGTGCCCTGGCGGGGCTGTCCACAGCGGGTGGCATTGCAGATTTGAAAAATAACCAGGAGAATATTGGGCTGCCCTCTCTCTCCCCTAGCACATTTTTGAAGCACTGTCACTCTCCCCTTTTCTTTTGGGAGGAGAGGTTCTAGGCATCAAGGCTAGGTGTTTCTCTGTTCTAGAAATTCCTTGATCTTCTAGGTTAATGGAGAGGTTTGACAGCAATATTAGAGACCAGCTGCCCTCGGGCCGCTCCTCTGCCACACGCTGCTCTCTGGGTTTGCAAGCACTATGTCACTTCATCCTCTACTAGCCCTGATAGCACCACATCCCCTAACTGTCCTCCATCCCTCATTGCCCATGGACCATCCACTACCCACCTGTCATTCCATCTACCCACCTGTCATTCCATCTACCCATCCGTCATCCACTATCCACTCACCCACTCATCATTCCATCCACCATCCCCCATCTACTATGCACCCATCCACCATCCACCATCCACTATCACTCGTAATTACACCTACACAACCGCCATCCACCATCTACCATCCACCCATCATTCCATTTACCAATCCACCATCCACTATCCACCCCTCTACCCATAATTCCATCCATCCATCCACCCATCCACCATCCACCCATCATTCCATCCACCCATCCACCATCCACCCATCATTCCATCCACCCATCATTCCATCCACCCATCATTCCATCTACCCATCCACCATCCACCCATCCACCATCCACCCCATCATTCACCCCATCATTCCATCTACCCATCCACCATCCACTATCCACCTATCCACCTGTCATTCTATCTACCTATCTACCATCTACCATCCGTCGGCAGAAGGGCAGGAGGGCTGTGAGCTCAGGGCTGGGCTGTGGGTGCAGGGACTGCCCATGATGAGGTCTCTTCAATGACCAGGGCCTCGGGTGGCTGAGGTTGACTGGAGTGGGCAGAGTCAGAAAAGCCTAAAACCCCACAGAATGCCTGGCTCGCTCTCTGCCCACATGGCCCCCCTGGCCCCCATGGTGGTCACCATCCTCCGTCCCCACACCCACTGACCCACCCCCATCTCCAGACCCACAGTCTGTATGCTTGTCCAGGCATCCAGCTGAGCTGGGTGGGCAGAGGGGTCAATGCTGGGCGTCAGGGTGAGCAGGGGATGCACTTTGGCCCTGGAGGGCGGAGCTTGTTGGGGACCCAGTAGGTGCCCAGGGGCCAGGTCTGGTGGTCTCTGTGGGGGTTCCATGGGTGGAGGGAGGTGAGCCTGAAGGCTGTGGGGCATCCCACCAGGCAAGGCCGTTTCTGGAATCTTCTGGAAGCTCTGGGCCTTAGGATGGGGTGGGGGCAGGTGTGTGGGCTGCAGCAGGTGGAAATAGGACCCGGGTTCCTGTAAATCAAATGGGCGGCGGCATTGCTAGTCAAACCCAGTTCCAGAGCAAATTACCCAGAGCTACAGATGCAATGGGAGAAGCCGAGGGCCTGGCTGGGACACTGGCCCTGCTGGATGCCCTGCACAGCGCGGAAGCAGCCTGGAAGGACAGATGGCCTGGGACGCGTCCGCAGCCAGGTGAGTGACTGGCCCTGCTGGATGCCTCGCGCGGCGCGGACACAGCCCGGAAGGAGAGATGGCCTGGGACTTGAGTCAGCAGCCAGTTGAGTGACTGGCAGTGCTGCCCACGCCTTTGGCTGGGTCACAGGGACCCCTGCTCACCCCGGCTACCCAGCTGGGAGCTTCCGCAGCAGCCTGAGCTGTGTGAACGGCCTGGAAGGGAACTGGGCCTGGCTCTTGGCTTCGGTCATTTCTCAAATGCTTTGCTCCCCAACCAAATATGGCTGCCTGCCTCCCCATTTCAGCTGTGCAAGGATTTGATTTAGAATTCCAGCAGCAGGAAATCAGAGATGAGTCTGAGAACAAGGGGGCATTGACGTTGGGCTGGGCAAGCCCCTGGGGGGGCATGTGGGTGCCCAGTGCTGCCGGGGGAAGGAACTCACACCTGGGTCAGACTGTGTGTCCAGTGGGTACTGTCTTCTTCCTGTGGAGCTCCAGAACCTGGGAACTGGGGCAGGGCCACTATGGGCCACCCCTCTGCTGTTTGGGTAGGGAAAACGAGGCCCTGAGAGATGGTGGTCTGCTCCCCAGCTGGCGTCCACTCAGGCTCTTTGGCACTGAGTGGGAGGGCCTGCCCTTTGTGGCTCGAGCCTCTAGGAGGCTTGGGGCGCCTCTCAGGGAAGTCTGGATCTGCAGGCAGGAGGGACCATTGCCTGTGGGAGGCGGGACCCAGGGCTCTCTGTCCAGGCCCGGCCACAGGGTTTGCTGACCTCTCCTGAGGACACTGTCCCCGTGGGAGGGGCGCGGCCAGCTGGGTTCAGAACCACAGCTGAGGGATGGGTGCGGCCGCTCCAAACTCCCTGGTAGGTAAGCATTGGTGATGCTTTCATGAGGATCAGAGGCCTAGCAGCTCAGGCCCTTGAGCAGGGTGCTCAAGCTCTATGTGCGTCAGTTTCCTCCTGATGTCCTGGTACCTGGGAGTTGCTGGTCATGGGTGTGTGGGCACTGATGGAGACAGACAGATGAGCCTGTGCTGGGGTGATGGAGGAGTTGGCAGAGGGGACCCCTCAGTTCAGCCCTGACACAGTGTAAATGCGGAGCCCAGGCTCAGGGGATGGCCACCTGCCAGCACTTTCTGTAAATACCCTGAGTCAGTCACTCACGCTTGGCCCAGGGGCAGGCGGCACATCCTCATGTACTGTCAGCACCGCGAGGGAACTCAGGTGCCACTAGATGCCCAGCCCTGGCTTCCCTGGGAGCTCAGGTTCCAGACACCAGACAAGGGGGTGCTGAGATCCAGCTGGACTGGCCCTATAGGAGGCTGGAGGGCAGTGAGTCTCAGAACTCCACACTGAGGTGTTCACACCACTGGGCAGATCTACTGAAACCATCAACCTCCCCTAAAAACGGGGTCCTGTTTACTCCTTGGGCCCTTCCCTCCTGTCCCTGCCTCTTGTGCAGGTGACACCCCCCCCCCCCCACAGGGCCACCTGTGCTGTCCAGGGGCCTGCCTATCTGGGGGGAAGGTGCTAGGCGACTCTCGAGGCCGGACTTCAGGCCTGTGTCCAGTCGGCTGTCCTTTGATGGGGGCTGAGTGCTGGCCCTGGATCCCCCCTGGACACACAGACAGCGGTGGGCTGCCCAATCCCTCCTGAGGCCCTTGAGCCTACGTGCCTGGGCTGAGTCCCAGCTGGGCCCAGGGGAGCTGGATCCTACTCGCCTAGGAGAAGTTTCCAGGTGGCAGGTGGACCCCTGCCAGGTAACCCAATCGCACCAAGGGACTGAGAGCAAGGTGCTGGCCTTGAGCAAGTATGAGCTTAAAACGTGACCATCCTTATATATGTGTTTAAAACGCCACCATCCTGGTGTATGTGTTTAAAACGCCACCATCCACACGGCTCAGATGGCACTGTCCTGTCTGATCGCCTCCCTTCCCCCAGCATGCCAGGTCATTTCAAGAAACTGGATTTGAGGCTCACATTCCAGGTGTGCGCCATTGCCTGGGTGAGGGTGAGCCCAGGAGGGATGAGCGTGTCCTCCCCGCAACATCTACACTGATTATTTTACCTGATTGGATTCCCGGGCCTGCGATGGGGCTTCTTGCTGTAGTGTAGTTGCAGGAATGCCTGGGGACCCTGTGTGGATAGATCAGACATGGAGCAAAATACATTTTCAAAATTAGGGTAATAAGCCCTTCCAGTCCCAGTGAGCAGAGGAGAGGAAGAGAGGCTCCGTCTGGCTTTTACTGTCGCCCAGCCAGTCCTGTGTTTAGGAACGTCACAGAGGGACAGCATGGGTGCACCTTTTCTGCTTGCCGACTGTGGGGCCAGGGCCCTCTGGGAGCCCCAGGAGGTCCCTACTAGAGTCTCTGGCCATGATGGAGGAGTCTGGATGCTCATCTCCGGGGCAGACGAACTCTCTTCTGAAAGGCGGTTGTTTGCATTTCAGGTGGGATTTCCTGGGGACACCGGAGCAGACATGATGACAGTGCCCTTGTCCCTGGGGTGTCTGTGGGCAGGCCCCAGCTGCAGCTCCCACACAAGTCTGCACCGTACTGCTCCCGAGCACAGGGTCAAGAAACAGGAGGGTGTGGGCTCTGTCCTGGATCAGCAGGTGCTGATGGGGGCTTCTGTGGGCAGGGGGCTTCTGTGGGCAGGCGTCTTGCAGGCCCATGGTCAGGTGCAACCACCAATGCCAATTGATTGACCAGTCCAGGATGCATCTTCCTCTGACCAAGATATGGGCCGGGCAGGGAGGTGCCAGCCTGTGGAGGCTGGGGGTGGGCCTGGGTGCCTTTGGCTCCTCCTGTGGCCTGGCCTTGGCTCTCTCATCCAACCGTGAGATGTCCTCATCCGGGGTGGGGCTGGAGGAGCTTGTGATGCTGCTCCAGTGCCTTGTGCGTGTTGGGACCACTCCGCGTCCTGCCAAGTCGATGGCGGGTGCCTTCGCGCTCACAGCTCTGCTGGGCAGGAGCTCCACACCTGCTGGCCAGAGTTGGCAGAACTGGAGGCCTTGGCTGGCCCACATCCCCTGCCAGGCTCCCGACACTGCCATGGGACCCTGGCAGCCTGGAGCCGGTGGCTGTGGGAGAAACTCTCAGACACAGGTGTGACCCGAGCATCCTGGCCTGGCCTGCGGCATCAGCCGGTGAGCAGCTCCAGTGTGCTCAGCAGTGGGGAGGTGCGGGCTCTGGAGGGGTTGGCACGGCAGGCCCTTGACCTCCGTGCTGTGGCCACAGGGCTCCTGTGTGGGCTCAGTGGCAGTCTCCACGCTGTGTCCTAGAGGGTGGGCTGGATGGGGTGGCAGCCCAGCGGTGACATGCAGGCCTGAGGGAGCCCCCTCCCGAGACCCGCACCCTCTGGGGGCCTCAGTGCCATGGGGGCTGCCTGTGCCTCTTCTATGGTGTCCCAGCCATGGCTAGGCTCGTACATGTCAGCTCCGGTCCTTATTACACGACACCGGCAAAGGTGCCTCTGCAAGATCTGAGGAGAGAGGGGCCCACTGCAGGGCCCAGAGCCTTGGCCTCCTGGAAGCTAGGCTGGGGCCAGTGGACCAGGTTGACCCGTTGCATGGCAGCCCCACCCCTCTCCCGACCCGTCCCCAGGGCAGCCCCACCCCTCTCCCGACCCGTCCCCAGGGCAGCCCCACCCCTCTCCCGACCCGTCCCCAGGGCAGCCCCACCCCTCTCCCGACCCGTCCCCAGGGCAGCCCCATCCCTCTCCCTACCCGTCCCCATGGCAGCCCCATCCCTCTCCCTACCCGTCCCCATGGCAGCACCATCCCTCTCCCGGCTGGCCTCTGCCTCCTCCCTTTAGTTGCCGTAGGCCGGATGCTCATCCTGACTCTGGGGGCTGGGGGCCCTGCACGTGGCTCACTCTGGGTAAGGACCCTAGAAGGCAGGTGGGGTGGGAGCTGCCCACACTGTGAGGGCAGCTGGCTCCCTGGGAAAAGCTTGATTCCCCCTGGACCCAGCTGGCCCCAGACCTAGGCCTGGAGGGGCTGCCCTCCTGGGGGCCTTTACAAACTGGGGGTAAGCAGACCCTATCTGTTCTGGGACACGGCCTCCCCCACATGACTTCCCTGCTGACCTGCTGACCTTCCGGTTACTTCTGGCTGCCTGTGGCATGGGCACCAGCCACCAAGGACCTCATCCTAGGCCCTGCACTTGGGAAGCAGATTTGAAGTCCGACCAGGGCCTCTGTGTCTGGAAGCCAGATGCATGTCAGGGTGCCACGGAAGCCACACAATTCCCACGTGGTGGTGTGGCTCTGAACGGGCAGGGGAGGTGCAGAGGGGCTGTGGGTCCTGCCTGGGGGCTCCAGGAAAATGTTAGAGAGGATATGACAGGCCACCTGGGTTTGAGGTTGTTTGGCAGATGAGAGACACCAGGCAGGGAGTTCTGGAAAGACAGACCCACCCATGACAGGCTGGGAGGCAGGGCGGGGTCCGAGGTGTTCTGGGGTCGGGGTCCTGGGGTGTGGGTGGGGTAGGAAATGACAGGGGTAGAGAGGGGGCGTGAGGGCAGGGGGATGGGCATGGGGCCCTGGGACTCCTGAGGTCCACCTGTGCTGGGTCCCTGCCCCTCCCTCCCCAGGAGCCTCTGTGTGGCTGCAGGGAAGGCCGGACTCAGCCTCAGTCCCTGCCAGTCTTTGATGGCAGAGGCTTAGCTTGATTTAATAAGCTCTTCTCTTTGTCTTTAAACCCTATCAAATGAATTGATTGCTTATTCTGAGATCTATGGAGAGAGCTGATTTGAATAATCGTGGTGCGACCGCCCGGGTCAGGGGCGCTGGCGGCCACCGGCGTTCCAGGCAAGGCCAGACTGCAGATGAAGCGGGCTTTATCCGGCCTGTGGTCTGGGCTGGTGCTAAATGATTCATTCTTTGCCAGGACCAAAGGACACTTGATCTGCCTTTTCAAGCCTGACATTGAACAATTCAAAGCAATGGATGGGATTACCGGCTGATAGAAATGGGGGTTCTCCACGCTCAGAGAATGACAACAGGGGCTGCTGGGGGCTCCGTCCGCCCGAAGAGCCGTGCTCGGGAGATGCGGAGGGGAATGAAGTGGAGCAGGCTCACCTTTGGACGTTTTTAAATAGAATGCATTATTTCAGAGTAACATATTCTTATTTTAATTAACTTTTGATGTTTCTGAGCTTTCAGTTATCCACAGAGCCGAGAGAACCACTCCGCCGGCTGGAGCAGGCTCTGTGATCCTAGGATGTGTTGTGGATATGCCTTGGGGCTCGTCACAGGCTGCTGAGCCTCAGTTTCCCTTCTCACAGAGCCTCCTCTCTGACTGATTCTTGCGGTGACTCCCCAAATCGACTGTGAAATCAGTTTTGAGTACCTTGAAAAATTTCTAAGAAGTTATGATTTTGACACAGAAAGTTAGCTAAATAATGCAGCAGGCTAAATCACATCTGGAAGAACTGAGAATTCGATCCAAGAGTCTAAACACTGAATCAGCAAGCGGTTTCTCTGGCTGTTCTGTGGCCTGTGTTTTGGGGGCACCCGGGGAGGTCTCAGAGGCCGCGGGGACCTGTCCTGTTGGGTGGTGTTGGATGAGGCTGGGCTGATCATTCAGGGAGCTGATGGCCCAGCCACAAGGGGTGGCCCTCACGGAGGATAAACTTGAGACCCAGGAAACGGCGAGAGCTGTCAGCGGGGAAAATCCGTGGCTGGAAAATCCAGGTGCCCCGACAGGGTTCCCGGGGCAGCTGCCCAGCAGGCAGCGGGTGGGTCTCGGAGCCTGGACTCTGGAGCCGTGTGGCTTCCTTTGCATTTCTTGTGCGACCTGGGGCTTGTTCCTGACTCCCGTGGGCCTCCGTTTCTTCGTCTGTAAATTGGGGACACTGAAGATCCCTCCCAGGGTGGCTTCAAGACTCCACTGGGGACACTCCTGTGGGACCTTAACAAGAGTCCGGGTAGGAGGCGCTGTCGTGGAGCCCATCCACGCTCTGCTTCTTGGCGTTAAAACGTGACCATGGCTGGGCAAGTGGGGCCGTGCAAAGTTATCTTTAAAACATTTCATCAAAACATGGAACATTGTCTTGCTATTGGTTATAATGTATAAGGAAAAAGTAGTGAAGTCAATAGTGTAATTTAAAGCCCTAGAACCTTGAGCACTAAAGCACTTCTTTCCCTGTGGGACCTGCAGCGGGAGGCGTTAGAGCAGCGCTGCCTCCCCCTCCTGCAGCCACACAGAGCGCGCTCCTCCCAGGCCCCGGAGCTGCCTCACGTCTCCCCTCCGAGTGTGGCCCGGCCTCCAGCGTTCTGTCCTCGGCACCGTCAGTGCTGGGAAACATCTCCGAGGGCCTGCAGTGAGAAGGCGTCCAGGCCTGGCCTCACCCGGGGCAGGGCGGGTGCTCAGGGAAGGGAAGCCAGGCCGTGTGTATCCCTGGGAGGAGGCTGAGTGGGTGGGCTTGCCGCCGTGTCCCTGGGCTACACTCCTGGGGTGTCGTGGGGTGGGTTGGCTCCCGTGTGCTCCTGTGCCGGCAGCAGTGGCGGTGGAGCCCTCTTAGTGGCCCTCCCGGAGGAGGGTGCAGCGAAGGATGCTCCTGAGCTGCTCCTGGTTCCGAGGGTGCAGGCGTCCAGGTCGATGCTGTGCAAGTGGGCCTGTGTCTGCACTACCGCTCCCCTGTCCTGCCTCAGATTGGAAAGAGACGGGTGGTCCAGCTGTCTCTGCAGAATTCCCGTGTGCTACGAGCAAGGCATTGGTTTGTGGCTTTATCTGGTTTGTGTCCAGTGGGTTTTAATGACTGACCCTCTGCTTGCTGGGAGGCCTTCTGAACAGCAGCTTTGGAGAAGTCAAGAGTGGTCGTCCTGGGTCCCGGGCCCAGTGAGATACCAGGGGGTCCAGCTCTGAGGAATCCCCTGAGCCCAGGCCCCTGGCAGGCGGCTGGAGGGATGTGGCTGGGCCTCAGGTGAGGCAGGAGTGGGAGGCGGGTGAGCCCGGGGCCAGCTTCACAGCCGGACATCCAGACAGAGCCCTGTGGACCTGCGTCTGTGTCAACACCGAGGGGCGGGTGGGGCAAGAGGGCGGTCACCGAGGGCAGGATTCTGGAAGCTTCTGGGCAGTGTCAGAGGTGCCTGTGATCATCACGGGCTTGGTTTGTATCACAGCTGCCGCCAGGATGCACTCAGCAGTAGGCGGAGGGTGCTGCCCAGGCCCGGGCGCTCCTATGGGCGGGGACCTGGGCTGGTTCCGCCCCTGGACACACAAGCCCCACCCCCCCTTAATTTTTGCCTGAGGACCTTATCAGGGTCTTTAGGTCGTGAATGTGAGTCTGACTCCAAGTGGGGAAAAGCACTGTCCAGATTTTCTGACCCATGCTTTCCCGAGGAAGGAGGCCTCATGGGGCTTGGCTGCTCCGGACCCTGGGGGAGGCTGGGGGCCTCCCTCCCCCGTCGCCTTTGCAGGGTCCTGTGTCGTTGGCGAGGCATTCCCCACATTCCTGCACTTCTTTGTGACCTTGCGTTTCTTTTGTGACCTCAGCTTCATGGGACCTTGCATGGTGGTCAGCTCCTCACCCCCTGGGGTGCAGAGGAGGAGGCTGAGGCTCTGCAGGGAGCCCCCTCCCCAGGGCGGCCCACCCTGGGTGGGGGTCTCCTCGCCCTCCGTCCATCTGCATGGCTGGGATGCCCTGGATCCACCTTTTGTTCACACTCACCGCCTTTTCAGCTGGTTGGTTTTTCTTCTACCAAGGATATGTGCCCTTAAAGAAAATGGTCCCAGTGCAGAAGCAGGTGGTGGGCTCGCTGATGCCTCGCCCACCTTCTGTGGACAGGACCTCCATGGCCTGCCTTAAGCTTCTGGGCAGGTGCGTGTGGACCCTAACCCCATTGCCCTGCGCCCCCACCCGGCTACGGGACCTCCCCTTCTGTCGTCCTGGACCCTCCCCTCCCCTGGCTCCCTCCAGAAGGTCCAGCCCCACCCCCACCCCCACCCGGCTACAGGACCTCCCCTTCCCTCGTCCTGGACCCTCCCGTCCCCAGGCTCCCTCCAGAAGGTGCAGTCCCACCCTGCACCCCTCACCCCTGCGGCACCCCAGCCCCGTGGCGGACAGAAGCCATGGAGGTAAGCCGGCAGCTGTGCCCGCGTCTCATTTCAGCGAGAATGCAGCTCAATTTGAGTAAAGCCACTGGCCAGGAATCCATACTTTCCCCATAAACCTCTGGGCTGGCAGATGTCAATACTGTCGGGATTGAGGTGCCATTCAGACGTCAGTCCTGTTTAGATGAAAATGTCTAATCAGAAAAACATTGGGGGCTTAGAAGAGATGGACCAAACAATTCCAAAACAATTTATCTTAGCAATTCATTCCAAGGAAAACTTTACCCAGTGGGGCTGGAGCTTAAAGTTTTATTTTCAATTTATTAAAACCCTGACTCCTTGTGTTCTGCGCGAGCCTGGGCTGAGCCTTGGGTGGCTTGAAGTCAGCGTGCTCCTGGGTGGGATTCTCTCTGTCCCCGGGTGGGATTCTCTGTCCCCCGATGGGATTCTGTGTCCCTGAGTGGGATTCTCTCTGTCCCTGAGTGGGATTCTCTCTGTCCCCAGGTGGGATTCTCTGTTCCCCAGTGGGATTCTGTGTCCCTGAGTGGGATTCTCTCTCTGTCCCCTGGTGGGACTCTCTGTCCCCAGGTGGGATTCTGTGTCCTCAGGTGCGATTCTGTGTCCCCAGGTGGGATTCTGTGTCCCTGAGTGGGATTCTGTGTCCCTGAGTGGGATTCTCTCTCTGTCCCCAGGTGGGATTCTGTGTCCTCAGGTGCGATTCTGTGTCCCCAGGTGGGATTCTGTGTCCCTGAGTGGGATTCTGTGTCCACGAGTGGGATTCTCTCTCTGTCCTCAGGTGGGATTCTGTGTCCCCTGGTGGGATTCTGTGTCCCCAGGTGGGATTGTCTCTCTGTCCCCTGGTGGGATTCTGTGTCCCCAGGTGGGATTCTGTGTCCCCAGGTGGGATTCTGTGTCTCTGAGTGGGATTCTCTCTCTGTCCCCTGGTGGGACTTTCTGTCCCCAGGTGTGATTCTGTGTCCCCAGGCAGGATTCTGTGACTCTGAGTGGGATTCTGTGTCCACGAATGGGATTCTCTCTCCCCAGGCGGGACTCTCTCTCCATCCCTGGGTGGAATTCCAGTGTCCCCAGCCACCCAGGAAGCTACACCCTCTATGTTGCACATCCCAGACACTTGTGCCACCCTGGGTCACCTTTGCTCTTGGCAACTTGTTCTTCAGCCCCCGTCACGACTTCCAGTGGTCAGCAGAGGCCCGTTGGCTCCTCCTGGGTGGCCCCGGGCGCTGTCCTGACACCCACGCCCTGAGCCAGATCCTTGGGTTGGTTCTCAGCATAGGCTGCCACCCAGTCTGAGCCGGCCCCTCGGCTGCACACCCAGAGAGTGGCTCTGGAGCCACAATGTTGCCAAAGAGCTGTGTGGCCTTGGGCAAGACGCCAAACCTCTCTGGGCTCCACTGGCGTTAGCTGTAAGGTGGGATGGTGGTGATGGTGCCCTGCTGGCAGAGCTGTGATGAGGATTAGAGGTGCAAGCAGCTCAGCTCATGGAAAAGACTCAGGGCTGATGGGTGGAGACACATTCATGGACCCCGGAGACACATCCATGGACCCCGCAGACCCTGCCAGGAGCTTGCACAGACCCCACCAGGAGCCTTGGGGGCAGGTTGGAGTGGCCCAGGTGCTTGGACGGCTCTGGGTTGGCAGCTCACTTGGAGGTGGAGGTGCTGGAGGAGGGGAGGCCCCAGATGTCCCCCAACCCCACCGCAGGCCCCGTCCCCAGCAAGGAGGAGAGAGAAGGGCCGCTGGCCCTCCCTGGGTGGGCACCTCCCACTCCTTCGGGCCTGGTGGTGAATTATAGAGAAAATGTGCTCTCGGCCTGACTGTTAGCTTTGAGCTGCTCTGGTTGGGAATTGAGTTTCTTAATAAACAGGAAAATGAAAAAAGTTTTGAGCTACTAGAAATTCAAATAAATTCTCAGTGTGTAATAAATGGAGCTATCTGGAAAAATGAAAGAGAATTTGCTCCCTCAGACCAGGGGCCTCTTGCCTTAAACCTGAGTGACTTCACACATGATTCGGGGGGCATTTATTGAAATGGGGGGCAACTGAGCTGCCATCAACATTTGAAAAACACGGCCGGGCGCAGTGGCTCATGTCCGTAATCGCAGCACTTTGGGAGGCTGAGGTGGGTGGGTCACTTGAGGTCAGGAGTTTGAGACCAGACTGGCCAACATGGTGAAACCCGGCTCTATTGAAAATACAAAAATTAGCCGGGCGTGGTGGCGGGCGCCTGTAATCCCAGCTACTCAGGAGGCTGAGGTAGGAGGATCGCTTGAAACTAGGAGATGGAGGTTGCAGTGAGCCGAGATGGCACCACTGCACGCCAGCCTGGGAGACAGAGCGAGAGTCTGTCTCAAAACAGCAACAAAAAACCCCCCCAAAAAACCCAACAACTTGAAAAACGAAGGAAGGAAGGAAGGGACCTGGCTGTCATCCTTTTCTGAGATCCTGGGCAGTCCTTCCCAGGGTCCAGACTCCTTCACAGATTTTGAGGGCCGAAGGCTGTCTCCACCTCAGTTTCTGCCGCTGGCTCAGCGCCCTGTGGGCAGTGGGAGCTGGTGGGGGGATCAGAAAGAGTAGAGGAGGCAGGGAGGCCAGGACTGGGGAGGGACACAGCTGCCCATGGGCCGGACCCTGTCCCCAGCGTCTGCCTCCTGTGGGGTCCCCGAGGGCCCAGGGCTTCCTCCAGCAAAGGGAGGCCTCTTGCAAGCCCTGGCCTGGGCCCAGTGGCTTCGCAGGGATGGGGATTTTACTGCCACAAACACCAGAGCCAGGGATTGTGTTTCTCCCGCTGAGTGGAGGCTTCCAACCCAGCAGGTGTGACGCAGCTCGAGCAGGGACTCCAGGCCCTGGAGGATGCCTCTCCCCAGGAGCTCTTGTGTGCGGCTGGATTGGTTCCCTCCGGTTCTGAAAACAGCCCCGCAGACCCCAGGCCGTGCTCAATGGCAATGAAACCCACTTCCGCTAAACGCAGGAGCACCTATTTCGAGGAAGATTTTTTCCTTGAAATGATTCCAACTAATTTCATGCCTTTCGTGTAAGAATTCTTCGAACTGCCACGGCCCTCCTTTCCTCCTTTGTTCCTGCAAACAACTGTTTCCTCCCGAGGACCCGAGGCCTCAGGCTCCCTTGGCTGCTGCGTCCCGGCAGGTGGCGCTGAGCCACCGCCTTTCATGGCGACGGTGCTTCCCGCGATCGGGCTCGCTTAGATTTTCCTCTGACGCAACAATTTACAGAATCCACTGTTGATTTAGGGATCTGGGGAGCCTAACTTAAAATTAAGTAAATACATAAACCAGGGAGCCAGTGTCTTCCGAACAGAAGCGTTCATCGGCACCTCGGTCCTCGGGTGAGGCCCGGCCCCGGCTGCTGCTGGCTGCTGGTGCCTGCCGGACACCCTCACTCCGGGAGAGCAGGATCCCCGGCCTTGCGTGGAGCAGAGGGACGAAGGCGCCGCAGCCCAGGCCTCTCCCAGGGTGGTCTTGAGACACTGCCCAGACTGGACACAGAGAGGGAGGACCGAGACGCACGCCCTCCCTACGGCCTGCAGCGCTTGCCTGTGCAGCGAATGGAGGGAGGGGCAGAATCGGCTGGAAGCTGAGTGCATTCAGGGCAGGGTCCACACCCTGCCTGGCCCGAGGAGGGGCTGCTCCGATCTGGGAGCCCTACTCTGGTGGCTCGGGGAAGGAGTTGGGGGCTTTGCACCCAGTTAGAGATCTGCATCCTGCTGTGCCCCGAAACACCTGCACCCTGCATGCCCCGAAACATGCGTGTGCCCCAAAACACCTGCACTCTGTGTGTCCTGAAATACGCGTGTGCCCTGAAACACACGCGTGTGCCCCGAAACACTTGCACCCCGCGTGTCCTGAAACACGTGTGCCCCGAAACACCTGCACCTGGCGTGCCCTGAAACACACGCGTGTGCCCCGAAACACCTGCATGCTGTGTGTCCTGAAATACGCGTGTGCCCCGAAACACTTGCACCCGGTGTGCCCTGAAACACGCGTGTGCCCCGAAATACCTGCACTTCGTGTGTCCTGAAACACGTGTGCCCCGAAACACCTGCACCTGGCGTGCCCTGAAACACACGCGTGTGCCCCGAAACACTTGCACCCCGCGTGTCCTGAAACACACGTGTGCCCCGAAACACCTGCACCCGGCGTGCCCTGAAACACACGCGTGTGCTCTGGAATACCTGCACTCCGTGTGTCCTGAAACACGTGTGCCCCGAAACACCTGCACCCGGCGTGCCCTGAAACATGCGTGTGCCCCAAAACACCTGCATGCTGTGTGTCCTGAAATACGCGTGTGCCCCGAAACACCTGCACCCGGCGTGCCCTGAAACACACGCGTGTTCCCCGAAATACCTGCACTCCGTGTGTCCTGAAACACATGTGTGCCCTGAAACACCTGCACCCGGCGTGCCCTGAAACACGCGTGTGCCCCAAAACACCTGCATGCTGTGTGTCCTGAAATACGCGTGTGCCCCGAAACACCTGCACCCGGTGTGCCCTGAAGCACACGCGTGTGCCCCGAAATACCTGCACTCCGTGTATCCTGAAACACGTGTGCCCCGAAACACCTGCACCCGGCGTGCCCTGAAACGCATGCGTGTGCCCCGAAACACTTGCACCCCGCGTGTCCTGAAACACATATGCTTGTGCCCTGAAACACACACACATTGGGGTTCAGTCCTGAGGCCGGCTGGACCCTGAAAAATCACATATTTCAATTCATTTATCTCCCAGAACTGCTAATTACAAGGACATTTTGGCACAAGAGTAATTATTTTTGCTTCCCAGTTAGCCCAGATCTTCAGGAGAAGGTGGGCCCGCGTGGCTTGGGTCCAGGGCCTCTGTCCTCAGAGCCAGGTGCTGTCCGAAGCATCATACCCACAGGCAGAGCAACTGGTCTCAGTTCAAATCTTTAGAGAAACAGAGAAGAGCATAGCGCTGTTTCCCCAGAAGGATGCGTCCCAAACACTTGCCTTGCCAAGGAAGGTGCTCAGGGTGAGCCCCTCAGAGGGGCTGGTCCCAGCTCAGATGCACCCTGGGGCTTGTGGAGCTGCAGATGAGGCCAGATTCCTTCCCCACAGGAGTCTCTATAGGGCATGGGGTCATGGAGGGGCACACTGGCTCCTGCCTTCCCTGGGGGCTCCAGAGGAAGAGGGAGGATTAGCTGCTGACTCCTGGGCTTCTTTCTGGGAAGGAGCCTGTAGCTCCTCAGAGCCCATGGGGCAGCCCCTTGTGGGAGCTGGAGCCCCTGCGGAGGGTGCCCAGGGCCCACGTGGTGCCCGCCCACTCCTTGCTGGAGGGAGGCAGCTCTGCCCGTGCCACTGCTGCAGAGGCCTGGGATAGGCAGCTTCGTGGAACCCAGACCCCATCCAGGGAAGAGCGGAGTGCTCAGGGCCCCCATTGTTACCCCGTCTGTGACCTCGCCTCCCAGGGCTGCTCCTGACTGTCCCAGCACCTGCTCGTTCTGGGCCCTTCTCCTGGGTACGTAGATCCCCTGGCATCTGTCCGGCGTCCCCACACTCCAGCTCCGATTCCAAATCCTCCCGCTGAGTCTGCGCAGAGCTTGGTTCTCTGAACTCCTCCCCCCAACACCCAGGCTTCTTTCTGGTCTTGCCGGGGGTGGTAGTGGGGGGCTCCTACCCAAGGGCCAAGGGTGCAGCCATCCCGACCCAGACTCCCCTCCCACCCCTCCAGGTTGTGGGGCACGGAGCCTTGCTGAGCTTCCTGGGAACAGGGCCCAGGCCCCGGCCACTTTCCCGGGAGCTCAGAGCCGCTGGTCTCCATCGGGCTCCGGGCGTGACTACCAAGGCTCGTGGTGGACGTTTCTGTGGGGTGGGGCTGTGGGCAGGGGGATTGCAGAACTAACCCCACCCTGAAGGGACAGGGACTGGTCTGTGGCTCGAGGTCTCCTCTGGGGACTGAAGCAGGGAGGAGGCCTGGCCAGCACCTCCCCTGTGGACGCACAGGGGCCGCGGGCATCACCACCCTCTGTGGCTCAAGGGCCATATGTGTGTCCAGCAGAATCTAAGGGGTTGGAGAGGCTGCCTGGAGCTGGGCCAGGGAGAAGGCTCTGGAAACAGCACATAGGGGATTAAAGCCCTGCCCGTGGGCCTCACAGGCTGGAAGGGATGAGCTCATGAGAAAACAGTAGATCCATCTGAGTGGCCCAGCAGGGAGCCCACGCCTCCACCTGCCAGGGTGGAGGCTCACACATGTTCTGAGGCTGGCCAGCCCTGCCCCCCAGCCTCCCTGTTCCAACCCAGCCCTGCACCCCAGCCTCCCCGTTCCAACCCAGCCCTGCACCCCAGCCTCCCCGTTCCAACCCAGCCCTGCACCCCGGCCTCCCTGTTCCAACCCAGCCCTGCACCCCAGCCTCCCTGTTCCAACCCAGCCGTGCACCCCAGCCTCCCTGTTCGAACCCAGCCCTGAACCCCAGCCTCCCTGTTCTAACCCAACCCTGCACCCCAGCCTCCCTGCTTCAGCCGAGCCCTGCACCCCAGCCTGTCTGCTCCAGCCCAATCCTGTACCCTAGAATCCTGCACCCTAGACTCCCTGCTCCAACCCGGCCCTGCACCCCAGCTTCCCTGCTCCAGCCTAGCCCTGCACCCCAGCCTCCCTGTTCTAACCCAGCCCTGCACCTCAGCCTTCCTGTTCCAGCCCAGCCTTGCATCTCAGCCTCGCTGCTCCAGCCCAGCCTTACACCCCAGCCTCGCTGCTCCAGCCCAGCCTTGCACCCCAACCTCGCTGCTCCAGCCCCGCCCTGCACCCCAGCCTCCCTGCTCCAGCCCAGTGCTGTTTGTTCTGTGACAGGGTCTGAGAGGAGCACGGACTCTCCCCATTCTCTGCCTCCTGCAGGCTCAGTGAACAGGGACCACACAGCAGCCTCCGGTCCAGCCCAGGAGGCATTGCTGGCTCTGGGTGGGGCTCTGGGACCTCCAGCCGCTGCCCACCATCTCGCTCTGTGCTCCTCCCACTCTCACAGTGGAGCCCCCAACATGGAGCCCCTGACTCTCCCAGAGAGCCTCACGCTCTGGAGCCAGGGCTGCTGTCATTAAGACCTAGGACTAAAATTTGGCAGCAATTAAAGGCGTGCTTGCTCCTGTCCACCCACAGCTGTCAGGCTCCGCCAGAGGCCGCGCGCCTCCTGGATGCGTGCACAGAGCTGCCCCTGGGAATCCTTCATTAACTCGAATTACGGAGTAAGTCTCAGTGCTTGACCCATGACCCCTGCCTGCGTGCAGAGAAAACGGAGCATTCAGTCCTAATTAGGAGGCCTGGAAGGCGGGGTGGCCTTCCCTGCAGCAAGCTGGCCTCCACCACCCAGATTCCTGAGTGCGTCAGTTCAATTAGGAGGCGTCCCCAAAACACACCCAGTTGTTTGTGGCAGCGATGTGTCCGGTTGGCAACGACGCTTCCTGTCTGCACAGCCGGGGCGTCATTGGGTGGGTGCCCTTAACTAGGCCATTGTCGGAGCTGATTGCAATTTGCTGAGTGAGGATGAGCATGGGAGCCACAAGCGCAGACGACAGCGGCCTCCCTGGAAGGCAGTGATGGGGGTGTTTCCACAGAGGGTGAGGGCTGGAGGACTGAGAAGGACTCAGCGCCACCTGCAGTGCTTGAGGCAATGCTCTCGTTTCAGGGGGTGTCCGGTGCAGTCAGGGGGGCGGGGAAATAGGAGCAAAGATATTCTGGGACAAAGGGTTTGGCTCAATTTAAAGGAAATGCTACACTTAGGGTCCCCAAAAGTGAGAAGCCAATTTACGACCCAGCTGCCTCCCATCCTGGAGACTTAAGCGGCCGATTCTCTGTCGGGTGGCAGGTGTGGGGGTCCCTGCCTGTAGGAGGTCTGTGGGCTGATCTGAATCCTTTCCATGAGTGTCAGAGTGGGCGGTGTTCCCTTTGTCCCAGCCGGTCCCAGAGCCGGGAGCTGCGGTCCTGGAGTCATGGGTGGGCCGACTACAAGGGGCCCCCCTGCCTCGCTCCCATCCATTGTGCATCCTGGGCCCTGCCTGGGGCCTGGAGTCATGGGTGGGCCGACCGTGAGGGCCCCCCCGCCTCACTCCCATTCATTCATTCTGCATCTTGGGCTCTGCCTGGGCTTTTGTACCCAAACAGCTGCACGTGCCATTTCCCTGTCCCTTCCCTGTGAGGGCAGTGTGGTGACATTGCTGGGCTGAGGAGCCTGAAACAGGACAGGAGCCTCTCAGAGACCTGGGCAGCTCAAGCCGAGCCTCCTTCTGCCTCTGCCTCCTCTGGGATCTGTGAGCCTAGTTGGCATGAGGGCTTTATCCCCCATTGAGAGAACCTGGAAGGCCTCCTCAGCCACCTGCCCCTGAGTTCCCTGGCAGGGATGACCCATGTTCCTGGGCGGTGCCCGGGGTTGACCCGACCATCCCTCCTGTCTCCAGCTGCCCTGTCCCGTGCCCTGTTGCCCATTCTCTGACCCTCAGCTTTTCCTCTCCAGCCCCTGGGGGGGCACCCCTGCCCTGCCTTTGTGGGGGTCCCGAGCCCTGACTCATTCTTTCTGAGATTCCAGCGGCGGGCGGGACCCTTGTCCAACAGGCCCCCAGGGATCCTGTATGTTCGCCTGAATTCCTACCTGCCTGGGAAAAACTGGAAAGGAAACCGTTTACATCCAAAACGTACAGTTTGGAGCGGAGCCTGTGGATGGAGACCCCTGCACGGAGCGTGGGCCCCCGGGTGGATCCCCCCCTGCATGGAGCGTGGGCCCCTGGGTGGATCCCCCACTGCACGGAGCATGGGTCTGTGGATGGATCCCCTGTGCATGGAGCATGGGCCTGTGGGTGGGTCCCGCCTCATCCTCGCTGTGGATGGCCTGGCTGGGTGTCCTCTTCCCCCACCCCTGCCCTCCTGGTGGGAGGAACTCCCTCCTGTCTCCTTGGTGTGGCCGGGCTGAGTGGTGCTGCCTGACACTTGCCTTCCATCCGCAGGAGATGTTTGAGAAGGAGCCTGTGTCAAAGTGTAGGCATCAGATGAAAATTTACCTTCTTGTTACCTATGTAAATGGGCCGGGCTCCACGAAGTCCTTGGCTGAGAACGGTGCCACTGAGCGACTGAGCTCCCGATCGTTCTGAGAGAGGCTTACGTGCACAGTGGACGTGGAAGGCTTTGATGATGTTGGTGAAGCTCTCTCTGGTGAGCTGGGAGGCAGCCTCGCCATGCCCACCTCTCCGACCTTGCTGTGGATGGGTCACAGGTGATCCCACTCTGCTCAGGAGGAGCTGGCCCCCCAGCCTGACATGACCACACCCTGGTCTCCCCACCCTGCGCCTCAGTGGGTGGGTCAGACACATCCAAGCCCCTCCCCTCCTTAGAGGTTGGACCTGGAGCCGCACTGCACTGTGGGGTCAGCTCCCACCATGCTGCACAGGCAGGAGCAGACCCCTCCAGATGGTGCTTTCAGGCCCACGGCTCTGTGGCAGGGAAGCCCAGTGTCTCCCTGGGATGGGCCTGGGCCACTACTGCAACCATGTTTAACAACCGCAATGTCCCCTGTGCAGCCAAGGGGGGTGCCGGGGGTGGGTCCAGAGGTCTCGGGACAGGGGCGGGAGACAACAGGGGCTGGGGAGATCCCCCAGGGTGGGGCGGGGTTGGGGGCCCTGCTGTCAGGCACACACCCATTCACGATTGCTAGTCTCCCTCCAGGGGACTGACCCCTGATCACCACGCAGTGCCCCTTTTATCCCTGATACCGGTCCTGGCTGGGATTAATCACGACTCCTGTGTTTTCCGTTAGTGTTAGCGGGTGTATCATTCTCCAACCCTTTCTTTTCATCTATGTGCGTCTTTATATTTGGAGGGAGCTTCTTGTGGATGACATAGAGTCAGGTTTTTTTTTCTTTTTTTTTTTTCGAGGAGTCTCTTTCTGTCACCCAGGCTGGAGTGCAGTGGTGCCATTTCAGCTCACTGCAACCTCCACCTCCCTGGTTCAAGCGATTCTCCTGCCTCAGCCTCCCAGGTAGCTGGGACTACAGGCACCCGCCACCGTACCTGGCTAATTTTTTTTTTTTTGTACTTTTAGTAGAGATGGGGTTTCACCATCTTGGCCAGGCCGGTCTCAAGCTCCTGACCTCGTGATCCTCCAACCTTGGCCTCCCAAAATGCTGGGATTACAGTCGTGAGCCACCGCACCTGGCCCAGTCTCTCTCTTTTGGTGGATGCACGTCAACCCCTGACTTCTGAAGCGATCATCCACATAGCTGGATTCCTGTTGGCCACATTGGTTACTGTTTGCTGTTCCTTGGTCTCTGTTTCTTTTTTTGTCTTCCATTCTTTTTCTGCCTTCTCTGGTTTTGATTGAGAATTTTGTATGATTTCATTTTCTCTCCTCTCTTAGCAAATCAGTTACACTTCTTGTTTTCTTTCTACTTTTTTTGTTGATTGTTGTAGAGTTTGCAATATACATTTACAGTGAGCAGAGGTTCACTTTAAATAGTGTGGTGCCACGTCACAGGCAGTGCAATTGCCTCATGGCAGAGTGTTCCAATCCCTTACAACTTTGGTGTCATTCATTTTACTTATCCATAAGCGATAATCACCAAATATGTGGTTACTATTATCCACTTCTCCATTTATCCATTTATTTCTCCATTTATCCGTTATTTCTCTTTGACTTTAAGAAGATAATTTAATGGGTACAGAATTATAGGTTGTTGGTTTTATCCTTTCAACACTTTAAATGGATACTAACGGTTTATGGCTTGGGTTAGTACTAAATGTGTAGCATCGGTGGCTCAGAAATGTCGCCCCAGAAGGCACTTCCTCTGGTGGGAACAGGATGGGAAGTGGGCCAACAGGGAGAGGGTCCTAAATGTGGGAGCAGGGATGGGAAGTGGGCTAACAGGGAGAGGGTGCCCAAAGGTGGAAGCAGGGATGGGAAGTGGGCTAACAGGGAGAGGGTGCCCAAAGGTGGAAGCAGGGATGGGAAGTGGGCTAACAGGGAGAGGGTGCCCAAAGGTGGAAGCAGGGATGGGAAGTGGGCTAACAGGGAGAGGGTCCTAAATGTGGGAGCAGGGATGGGAAGTGGGCTAACAGGGAGAGGGTCCCAAAGGTGGAAGCAGGGATGGGAAGTGGGCTAACAGGGAGAGGGTGCCCAAAGACCTCACAGCAGATGGTTCCTGGAGTGAGGCCTGGTGCCCAGGCAGAGATTGTCCCAGGATGGCGCCGTCAGCCCGGGGTCAGGGTGGCCGTTTGGGGGCTGCTGGCAGCTTTGTGCTCCTGTCTGCAGATGCTGTCAGAGATGGATTGGGGACAATCCTGCGGGGAGGTGCTGAGTGGGGGAGCTACGACAACTGGCCCCACACCAGGTGGGTGCATCAGAGGCAGCTGTGATAAATGGAGGGGCGATAAATATATTTACAACTGGGCAGTGTCCAAGGCCATGAGATTTATGTTCCTCTGGTCTTGGTGGCCTCCTGCGTCCCTGAGGGCTCTGGAGGGAGCCTGGCCGGCCTCATCAGTTTTCTGTGCTGCGTCTTCCAGGAAAAGCTGGGGGCCGCTGAGCCCAGGCCACCAACGGGAGCTGTGGACCCAGCCTGACCCCTGGACCGAGGTGCTTTCAGGGCACAAGGGGAATGCGGGAGCCTGTGGCTGCTGTTGCTTCTGCTCTCAGTTCATAAACGCACGCTGTGCACATCCCCTGTGCTTGGCAAGGGGCCTGGATAGAAGGGCCAGTGAGGAGACGCCCATCCTCCAGGCACTGTGCCTCCTCCCAAAGGCCAGCAGCCCTGAGCATCACTGTGCCCTCCCCACAAAGGCCAGCACCCCGAGCATCACTGTGCCCTCCCCACAAAGGTCAGCACCCCGAGCATCACTGTGCCCTCCCCACAAAGGTCAGCACCCCGAGCATCACTGTGCCCTCCCCACAAAGGTCAGCACCCCGAGCATCACTGTGCCCTCCCCACAAAGGTCAGCACCCCGAGCATCACTGTGCCCTCCCCACAAAGGTCAGCACCCCGAGCATCACTGTGCCCTCCCTACACAGGTCAGCACCCCGAGCATCACTGTGCCCTCCCCACAAAGGTCAGCACCCCGAGCATCACTGTGCCCTCCCCACAAAGGTCAGCACCCCGAGCATCACTGTGCCCTCCCCACAAAGGTCAGCACCCCGAGCATCACTGTGCCCTCCCCACACAGGTCAGCACCCCGAGCATCACTGTGCCCTCCCCACAAAGGTCAGCACCCCGAGCATCACTGTGCCCTCCCCACAAAGGTCAGCACCCCGAGCATCACTGTGCCTCCCTCCCAAAGGTCAGCAGCCCCGAGCAGGGCCCTGGGGAGAGGCCAGGAGAGTGGAGGATGGGAGGGAGAGTCGGAAGCGAGGGGCCCGGACTTGAGTAGGGTCTGGGTGGCACTTGAGGGTTTCTGCGAGATGGACTCATGGGCGGGAGAGCGGCATCCCCAGGCCCTGGGAAGCTCAAGGTGCCAGGAGTCCTCGGAAGGGGCGCTGCATCTGTAGGGGGCCTGGCTCTCGGTTGCGGCCCCCAGGCATGGGACCAGCTTGCTCTCAGGCCAAGGGGAGAGGGGGCAAAGCGCCCACAAGGCCAGTGTCTGTGACCCTGTGTCCCTCACCCAACGTGGGACCTCCCAGAACCTTCCTCCAGTGGCACCAGTGACCGGGGGCAGCTTTGAGGTGGAGGGAGATGATTTGGAGCAACAGTGGGCAGTTTGCCTACAGCCACCTGGCTTGACACACTTGACCGGGTCACCACAGATGTCCCTGAGCTCCGCAGTACGTGGGTCCAATACAGATGTGGCAGGTTTGTCTGTTGGGGAGTGGCCTGGCTGGCAGCTGTGGGGAGAAGGCCAGGACGGGGCACAGCAGAGGCCTCACCTGCCCAGCGGGGGCTCTGGGGCTGGGGCGGCTCCTCAGAGATTGCCCAAGTCCAGAGCTTGCATCCTATGCAGCCATCATGGGGCACAGGGCCCCTGGGTTACTGGCAGGTCCGTCAGCCATAGCCACTGCCCCATCCAGGGCCTGCTGGATTTGCAGAGGCCAGACTGGGGAACTGACTGGGGGAGGACCAGGCCCCTCTGCACCCCTCAGGATTTGTGTGGGGGCCGGGCTCTGCCGTCCACCTGGGGCGTGACAATGCATTTGATTCACTGTCTCTCTGTGTCACTGTCTCTGTGTCTGTCTTTATCTCACTGTCTCTAGGTTTCTGTCTCTCCCACTGTCTCCCTCGATCAGCTGGGTGGGAAAGGGACATTCTGGAAGGTTCCACGTGGTCTTCCCTACAGGTCAGGACAACTGGGCTATTCAGTGACGTATTGGGGATCTGGGAAATGACCTCTGGGAGTTCCGTGAGCTCCGTCTGGAAGGTCCCCGTTCATTTCCCGTTCCCTGCTCTGCTCTGCGGGTGCGCGGCGGGGCTGCAGTTCCCTAATGCTGGCGTCTGCTCTGTCCCCAGCCCACTGCCCTGACCGTTTGGACAGACCCTTCCTCCCCAGCGCCCTTTGGGAGGGCCAGGGGGACCCTTGCCCAAGGCTTCTGTGCGTTTCGGGTTCTTTCTTCCCCTCTCCTGTCTGGATTCTGCATCTGGAACCTGGCCCAGGGAGGAGGCTGCGTGGGATGCTGGTGTTGCTGGGCAGCTGCCTGTGGCCCCAGCCTCCGTCTTGACCGCCTTAGTGGGGTGGGTGGAGCTGCTGCCCACCTCTCCTGCCCCCGGGGCTTGGGTGCTACCGGCTTTCACTCCCACCTCTGTGGGGCAGGCCCCTGTACACCACTCAGTCTGCTGCTCAGCCCCACAACAGCCCTGCCTTCCTCCTGACAGTCAGGCCCCCTTCTGCCATCAGGGGCCCGGCTCTGTGATGGCGCCTGGCCGCCAGCCCTGCCCACACCGCCCGGCCACCCCAGCTTCCAGGGAGGCTGCTGCTGCCCACTCTTCACAGTGGCCAGTGCAGGGTCTCCTGGGCCCCCGGGAGCAGGTCAGCCGGCAGTGTCCAGCCTTATACCACGCCCACCAGCACGGTCACTTCTCAGGGCCTTTGGTCCCCGGTGTGGGCCGAGCTGGGCTCTCGCTCTCCTGCGTCACTGGCATTGCTTATGTGCTGTGCCTGTCTCCCTTGACGGCTCTCAGCCCTGCAGGACCATGGACGTCCCTTCCCTCTCTCAGCAGGTGCCTTCTGGAAGATTCCATGTGGTGCACTTCCAGGGACAGGCATGTTCAGGAGCAGCTGGGGGCAGGCCCTGGGGTGGGGAGGTGTTACCTGAAAGGTGGGGCCATGCATGGCCCCTAAGCCGGGGCGTCCAGCTTAGAAGGCTCAGAGCAGGGCCTCCACCACCTTCCCCATCCTGAGGCCTGGGTCCCCGTCCTTCGCCACCCGGGCCTGGCTGTGGCCCAGCAGGTCTGGTGTGCATGGCGTCTGCCCTGTGGCTCTGCGGTGCTGGCCGTGGCCTGAGGCTGGGGTTCGGCTGCAGTGCTCTTTGTGCAGGGGAGGAAGAGGAGGGCGCCCCAGCGAGTGTGCACATTCGTCCAGCATCTCGGGGTGGACCTGACCTTGGTGGAGGTGGCTGGTTTCCGCTGAGGGCATTTCCTGAGGATTCGGCTGCAAATGAGCGCCTCCGCTCCTGGCAGCCCTTGATCTGGGGAACCTGGCATCCACTGTGGCTGACCTGTGTGGTCGGCCGGCCGCTGTGGGGCTGTCAGTGACCCAGCTAATGACAACTTCAGCCAGATGCCTATTGCCTCAAACAAATGCCTGGAGTTCGCCTTCCTTCTCCTTTTTGATTAATATTTATAATTAGAATTGATCAAAAATACGGGTCATGTTCACAGACTAGAACCACGCCTGTGAGGATAGCTCTGTGACCGGGCCACGAGGAACACACACAGACGGCAGCTTCCCCAGAATCCCCCGAGGGCCCACAGCCCCGACCTGGCTCTTTCCTCCCTGATTTTCCCCCAAAGGGTGCAACAATTCCTGTTTTCCCAGCTCTGCAATCTTTCCCATCTATCAAATGGGAGTTAAGATGCAATTACTTATTTATGAATGAAATTAGAAGAGGCATATTAATAAATTATATGAATCCATTTTTTTCTAAAAATATGATGGAGGAATTAGTTGACATATTAGAAATGCTGTGATTTTTATATTGTGATTACTTGTTCTTTTAAAGCAAAATGCATTTTAAACAGCTTAGCAAATTGTCTAATTAACCACTTTGTTTACATAAAAACACGCCTGGAAAGCGGGGGGAGCTTGCCTCTGGGATTAATGGGAACAGTGGGAAAGTTCTTGACAGGATCTCTACCAAGGAGACAATTTCTGCTGAACAGGGAGCAGGTGCTGGGGTCAGTGAGTTTGAGCCGCGTTTGGTGTGAGCTCTGTCAAGGCTCAGTTCTGCGGCACCAGGGGCCGGAACCTGACTTGTTGTCAAGGTGTTTCTCTTGTTGTTCGGGAGAAGTCCCAGGTAAGCAGCATTTGTGCCCCTCCGGCCACAGCTCCCAACGTGAGCAACGGCCCCCCGTGAGCTTCTCCTTTCCAGCTCCTTCAGTCTCAGGGCCTCACGCGTCTGCGACCTGCCTCCTCCGCTCGGAAGCCCGTGGGCTTCCTGGAGATGTTCTCAGCTCCCAAGCACAGCCCGGGAGGCAGTGAGAAGCCACACTTTCGTGCATTCAAACTGAGTGAAGCTCCGCACAGCCCGGGAGGCAGTGAGAAGCCACACTTTCGTGCATTCAAACTGAGTGAAGCTCTGTCATGTTCTGGGCAGCAGGAAAATCTCCATGACGCCAGCAGGCGTGTCCACAGAGGAAGGGGCGAAGACGATGTCCAATGGACAGGCGACCTGCCGACCTGCATCCTGCCCAGCTCGGAAGAGGAGGACGTCCTGAGATTTGCCACAGCCTGGAGGCGATTGCGCTCGTGACAAAAGCCAGACACAGAAAGACAAATACCACGTTCTCATTTGTGCATGGGAGTTAAAATAGTTGAGTTCATAGAGGCAGAGGGTGGGGAAGGGCTGGGCGGGGGGAGCTGGGGAGAGGTTGGTCGAATGGCACCAAGGCTCACTTGGGAGGTGACAAGCTCGGGACAGCAGGGTGGCCATGGTGAATGAGAACGTGTTGGGTACATGGATTTGCTGTGACCTGACCTCAAGTGCTCTTGCCACAGAACCCAGGTGCTCCCTGCTGGAAAGCCACACGCGGCAGAGGAGAGCTGGCGGGAGGAAAAGCGGGTTCGAGTCAGCGGCCTTTGGAGACTGCAGACTGAGAGTGTCACAGAGACCATCTCAAGTCTGCACGAATTCCAGGCTCTTTTATGTTAAGGGCAGGGGGACGGGGAGGGGGTTGGGATCAAGAGGTGACAGGTGACCGCACACATGTGGGTACCAGTGAGGGTCCGAGGAGGCCGGCGATGCCTTCGTCCTTGGTCAGGTCACGAGCACCTGTGAATCCACAGCAGAACAGCTGTTCACAGCTTCCTCTTTCATCCCGGAGTGAGTTTCAAAACCTGCACCACGACTGCCTCTGTGTATTTTCTCCGTCCTCTAGAAGATCCTAGGCTCCGTGCAGGAATGGGTGAAGGCCCCTTACACAAAAACAAAGTCAGGTCCTGAGTTCTTTTGCTGTTTCTTTGCTTTCTCCTGCAAAGTCACTCGAAAGGTGACTGGCGGAGGTGAGGCTGCGCTAATTAGCTTGATTGTGGTGACCCTTCCACAAAGCACGTGTATGTCGGCATATTCACTGGGTCATGCACCTTGAATACATATTTTTACTTGTCAGATACATCATAATAAAGGAAAAGAAAGAAAAAGACAGAGTGGAGCCTGCCCCCTGCCCCATGAGGAGCTCGCTGCCTTGATCCTTCCTGGGAAGCGGGTGCAGATGCAGGGGCGGCCCCTGGACCTGCCCTGGGTCTGGGCCCTCCTATTGCCCTGTGAGGCCACCCCTGGGCCTGGTGCTCCATGCACCCCTGCGTTCTCTGGGCCTTTGTCCCTCGTCCAGGGCCCAGGTTGAGTCGAGGCTGCCCGCAGCCAGGCGCCTTCTGTCCTGTGCACATGTGCCGTCTCAGCTGCCTGGGTCAGTGCCTGAGGAGTAGAAACTACCCAGGAAATCCTGCTTGAGAAGCTGCGTTCAAAGTGGCTCTGTCCACCGAGCACACGGCATGTAGACTGCACATGGCCGCCTAACTCAAAAGCCCCCAGAAAGCCCATGCCAATGCCCAGGTTCTGAGAAAACCTCAGGTTCCCTCTGTCCTGGGGGATGGGGCATGAGATGCCTTCGAGTAGACATGAGAGGCTGGTCATGCCAAGTCCTCCCTCTTCTGACGGCTGGTCACTCCGTCACCTTCTGTTCTCCGATGGCTGGTCACTGTCTTCCTCCTTCCTCTGACGGCTGGTCACTCTGTCACCTTCCATTCTCTGATGGCTGGTCACTGTCTTCCTCCCTCCTCTGACGGCTGGTCACTGTGTCCTCTCTGCACTGGTCACTGTGTTTTTCCTGTACTGGTGACTCTGTGCTGCCTGCACTGGTCACTCTGTTTTCCTCCCCCTCCCCGCATCTACAGCCCCAGCGAGTGCTCCACACCTGCCTGAGCTGAGCCTTGCTCTGCTGGTGCCGCATAACCAGGATGTGGCCACAATCACCTGTGCCCCGATGACATCCGGCCCACCCGTCACCCAGGCCTGGAGTTGGGGCAGGAGGTGACTGGTCGTTTATTTGTCACAGCCTTTCCCTCTCTCCTATCGGTGAGCTGTGCTCCAGGATGGGAGCTGTGGAATTCCCCTGGAACAGCCTCATGATGTCACAGTTTCCCTGCATCGTGGCTGGCAGAGCCCTGCATGCACCAGACGCCTGGTGCCTGAGTTTCCTCCTGGCTCTGAAGCAAGAAGCTGCAGCCTCTGCATTCTTTGGGTGGAGCTTCGAGCTCCTTGTGAAAGCTCTTGGGACCCCTGAGACTGCTCCCCCAGGCGCCGCACTCAGCCCTGGATGTGGGTTGAGAAGGAGACGGTGGTGAGAACAGGGATGCTGTGGGCTGGGGGCCCGGGGCTTGCGCTGGGGGTGGCAGGTGGGCAGGAGAGGAAGAGCCGCGGGGGTTTTAGGCTCTCAGGACTCTGCATGAGGCGGTTCCCCTGCACCCCTGCCAGTGGGACCTTCAAGCCAGCATGGCTGGTCGAGAGGGCATGTTCATCATCAGACCTGCGGGCACGCACGTTATTCTCGGGATGTTCAGGGATGTGTGGGCTGAGAAGGGGCTCCGCATCCTCCTGGTGGGTAGGGCTTGGGCCGTTGTGGTGGAGGACATGGTATGTGTGATGCTTCTGCTGTCCGGGAAGGCAGGGGGCAGGCAGCATCCCGGGGGAGCTGCTCCAGGAACTGGCTTCTCCGCTTCCTGCAGTGGTGGGGGCTGCTGTGGGGATGGCCTGTGTGTCTCAGACACCTGGACTGTGCACTGAGGCCTGGTGTGGCTGTTGCAGTCCCTGAGGACTGGAGTAAAGCCCCCCGCTTCCAAGTGAGACTGGAAGAAAGACCCCGAAACCCCCCAGGCATCAAGGGTCCCACAGTGGAAGCCTAGCAGAATGACAAACCAGGAAGGAAGAGGGCTCACAAAGGTGACAGACCTGATTTTAATTCCTCTGGACTTTAATGTTTCTGAACTTTAAATTGCAAGGGAACTTAGCATTTAAACCTTAATTTCTCCTTAAAATTTTTGTAAGGGGAGAGAACGCTTGCATTCAAACGGGGGACGTCTCTTGTCATTTCATCATAGGAGTGCTTCCTGTGTCTTTATTGGATGATTTCACTGCAGAGCCTCGGTAAGCCATGCTGGACAGAGCGCTGGATGTAGTTTGGGGTGGATGAAGAACTGGGAGTGGACCTGGAGGGGGCTGCACTGTCCCCAGAGGCCCAGGAGGACCCAGAGCCACCGGGGCACAGCCTCCTGATGGGGGAGTGCCAGCTCTTCGCTCAGGGCCAGCTGCAGCTGCTCACCCCTCATCAAGGGGATGCTGAGGCTGGTGGGTAGGGAAGGGAGGGAAGGAGGCTGGCCAGGGGTGAGTCCTTCCCACTGTGACATTCTCTTGGGGGCACACATGCCCCTGGGAGGCAGCTGGACTTCTCAGACTGTCAACACGAGGACACGAAGTAGATGCAAGGGCCTGGCTGGCACCTGGAGCAGCCCGGGGCAGCCTGGTCAGCGTCCTCGGCCGTGCCTCCTCCCCTGTCTGCTCCTTCTCCCTGGGGACCACAGCCCACACCAGCCAGCGACGTGTTGGAGCTGGGGCCTCAGAGACAACTTCGGGGCCTGGAGGGTGCCCTGATGTCAGTTATGGGTGGGGACAACCGGGTTGGGCTCAGGGAGGCATCTGCGTGGTGGAGGAAGTCCCTGGAGTTGAGTGGTCCAGGCCGGGGTAGTGGATGGAAGGTCACAGGGATGCCCCTTCCTCTGGGATGGCAGAGGGGTGAGAGCCGCAGAGTCGGGTGCAGTCGGGGGCTGGAGACCACTGAGACAGGGACAGTCTGAGGGGCTCCCTGCCACCCGACGCTGTCTCTGCCTGGAGGCTCCCGACGCCGCCTGTGCCTGGAGGCTCCCGAGCCTGGGGCTCCTTGGGTAGCTTCAGCTCCAGCCCCGCGGCACCGCTGTCTGCAGTAGATGCCCTTGCTTCTGGCCTCCTGTTACTCTTGTTTCTTTCTTTATCTTTTCTTGAAAAGATTCTAAAATGTCCCCGCCTGTCAGTGCCCGGATCTCCCGCAGGCCTGGTCCAAGTGGAGGGGAATTCCGCTGCTGGGACCTTCTGCTCCCGGGGCTGTTTCCCGTCCTGCTCTGCGCTGGCGCAGGCTGCGAGGAGCTCTGAACCCAGTGGGGGCCGTGCCCGGCCTCCCTGCTCCCCACCTCTAGGGAGACTCCCTCTCAGAACACACGGTGCTATGGACCACCCCTCAGTCCCCTGGGTAGCATCCAGGGACTTTCTGGGGTCTCTCATTTCTGTCCCAGAAAGCACGACCCCGGGATTAGAGAAGATCGCCCTCCACGCTCCAGAGACTTTGGACCACATGATGCCAAGTTTATGGACAGACCCCCGAGTCGTTAGGAAGCATCTTCCTCCGTGACGTTTTTAGAAAGTGGTGTCTATTTGGAAATGGAATCGGGCTATGCTGTTGGATTGCGGGAATTCTAGGAGATGCACTTTATTTTGCCTGTATTCCCCTCAGCCCTGGAATATTTTGCCTGTATTCCCCCTCTGCCCTGGTATATTTTGCGTGTATTCCCCTCCGCCCTGGTATATTTTGCGTGTATTCCCCTCCGCCCTGGTAGCAATGATGTCCCGGGTTTGGATTGACCTGCCGCGCCTTGGTGTTTTCCGGAGATTCAGACTGACCGGCCGCGTCGAAGTGTTTCCGGGTTCAGACTGACAGGCCGCGCTGCGGTGTTTTCAGGGTTCAGATTGACAGGCCGCGCCGAGGTGTTTCCGGGGATTCGGATTGACCTGCCGAGCCTCAGTGTTTTCCGCGGAGGCGTGGACTTTCTTCTTTGCATGTCGTGGTGTTTGGTGAATCGTGAGGGGAGGTGTCTCGGGCAGCCCGGTGGGAGCTCCCAGCTTCTCCCGTGTTCTGACCACACCTCATTCTGCACAGGAGACGATCCTCCCTGGCGGGCGGGATTCATGACCCTTCGCGCAGTTGCCCCGTCCGGATCCACGTGCAGGACTGGTCTCGCGTGACACACGCGGCCGGCACCTTTCAGACGGAAGTGGAGGGGCTGACGTGCTGTGGGCAGAGCTCTAGCCAGGCTGCCCAGAGCGCGCGTCATGTCCGTGTCCATGAAGACGGTGTCTCTGTGTATAGGTCACTGCAGGGGGGAGAGGAAAGAGCTCCCTGGACCTTGCAGGACGCAGCCTGTGAGGAAGGGGCTCCCGTTCTCGCCTGCATCCCGCAGCCCTGGGGTGTGGTTTCCTGTCTTAAACCACCTCCATCAGCCTGGATTATGTTCAAATTGTGGAGCGCAGCGCCGGAGAGGGCCTGCATCCCCACTGTCCCTTCATGTCCAGGTGCGGTGTCTCCGTCCCAGAGAAACTGCATGGAGTCCCCCCACGGTTCCCACTGGAGCCAGACCTCAGACTCGGAGCTCCTCAGTCTCTGCTGGGTCAGAGGCAGTGCGTTCATTTTAGGAGCAAAGTTGAATTCAAATTTGGATGAGCACACGAGGCCCCAGGTGGAGCTATTCCTTCTGCCTTTGAAAGTTCTGTTGAGAAATTGCACATAATGACGTTAGCAGTCTTCGCTAGGCATAGGATGTTTTAATGAATAGACTTCCGTTTCCAGTCATCTCTTACTTTAAAACATGTCTCTATTATAGAACTAAATAATGCTCATCATAGAGGGAAATATTGGAATACAATGAAATAAAGAAGAAAATTAAAATAAATAATCCGTAACTTGGTTATCCAGAGACAACTCCTGTTAATTTTTTTTGATGTATTTCATTCCTAAAGTTCTATCTTTGTAAGATTGTCATGTAGGGAACACAGGAATCACGTCCCATGCCCCCTTCCTTTCTTAAAATAGCATGGTTGATGCCTTATTAAAATCTTTTTTTATTATCGTAAGTAATAAATTTCAGCCAGATTTGCATGTGTGGATTGCATATTCTCTTATTTTCTCTCTTTTCATGTTAAATTATTGATGCTATGAATACAAACAACTCCCTCCCACACTTGCTTTGCTTTCCAATTAAAGCAAAATGCAAAGCCAGTCCCGTATGCCGTGTGCCGCAGGTCGTTGGGGCTAACTTTTGAAGAGCAAGAGAGAGGAGCCCTTTGGGAGGTGAGGCGGCTCCAGGGAGGGGCTTGGTAAGGAGCTGCCGGGTCTGAGTCACAGTTTCTGCAGTTTCGTGGGGATCCAGGTGTGCTGGCTGAGAAGCCTCTAGGAAAAAATGGGTGAATTATTTCAGGCAGGGCCCAGCTTGCTGTGTGACAGGGGCAGCAGCTGGGAATGAGAGAGACCTGGCTAACGTCATTCCAAGACCCCTCCCGGGTCCTTCCTTCACTCGGGGCCACCCACCAGGAACCAGCCCGCCACATGTTCTTGGGGGCATCCCAGCACGGGTCTGGGTGTGCCGTGCAGGAGCTGTGAGTCTAATTTCAGGGTCAGCTACTGGACTCAGCTAGGTTTTCCCAGCGTATGGGGTGAGAACGCTCCCACCTGGGCTGGGGGCTCAGACACTCGAGCTGGCTTGACAGAGGCAGCCCCAACCCATATTCTCCTTGGCTTTTTTTTTTTTTTTTCGGTTACCTCCCATCCATCATCCAAAAAAACACATGCCCAGCGGAGAATCACTGCTTCTGCGGCCTGCTCCTGGCTGATTTCCAGGCGACCCATGCCTGTGTGGCTATGCTTCTTGTTAAGATATTGAAAAACTCCAGGGCCAGTTGGCAAATAGCACAGTAGTAGCTGGAATGAGTAGTGGCATTAATTAGTAACGAAAATCCTAACGTAACTGCACTCATTTGAGCCCGTTGTCCTAAGTGCCACAATTACCCTTGGTAAATGGGTCTCTAATGGTGTGGTTTTAGTCAATAGTAGAATTATTAAATATATAGAATTCTTTAGTAGCATTATAAGGTCCAGACAATTGGGGATATAACTGCTGTTAGTTCAGGGGAAGCTGAAAGAGGATTTGCACTGCAAACAGTATTTTTGATGCAAACATACATTCTCCCCTGTAAGTTACCTAAGGATCTGGTCCACAGGAGATGGGCTTGGAGCCCTGATGGCTGATGCGGTGGTCACTGAGTGGACAGAGGTGGAGCAGGTGGAGGTGGGTGTGTCTGCACTTGAGGAGGGGTGAGCAAAGGCTGGGGTGGGAGAGCAGGGAGCAGGCGGTACCCAGTGGGTGTTGAGGGGTCAGGAGGAGTGCAGGCACCCAGGTCCATGTCATGTGGGTGTGTACCTGGCCATTATGATCCAAAGCATGTCCTGCTGTGCTCTTGCTGGCACCAGGACTTACGACTGCCCATTTCATGGGAAAGTCATTGGAAAAGTCCAGTGCTGTTCCCTGTGTCAAAATGTGACCCAGACAGGGTCATCATGTAGCTAGCAATGGCCACATCAAAGATACTATGAACAATTTTAAACAACACCACCAACAAAATCAGTTATAATAGCATCCGAGACAAGAAATACTTAAGAATAAACAAATGTGCAACACACACACACTGACAAATATAGTGCATTCATGAGAGAAATTTAACAAACAACTGAATAGATGGAAGGATATACAATGTTCATGGATCATAAGACTCAACACTGTTGATTTCAATTCTACCCAACTGGTCTATAGATTCAATGTAATCCCCAAAGATGTTTTGTAGAAATGGCAAACTGATTTTAAAATTTATGTATAAATGCAAAAAATTGAAAATAAGAAAAATAATTTTGGAAACAAAAAATAAAGTTGGAAGACTTATCCTACCTGATTTTAAGATTTACTATAAGACTACAATAAAGACAGTGTGATATTGGCATAAAGAGAGACAGTTCAGTGGAACAAAACCAAGAATCTAAAAATAGGGCTAAAAATTGATACCTGTATGGAAACAAAGTGAATTTCAACCTTTACTTCATACCATATACAAACATTGACTAAAAATAGATCCTAGATTTAAATGGAAAAACTGGAAACGTGGAAAAAAACCTGTGTTACCTTGGAAGGCAAAAATGTCTTATGTAAGACATGAAAAACAAAAACCATAAAATAAATCAATAAGTGGTATTTGATCAAAATTCACTGTTTGAACAGACACTTAAAAATAGAGATATTTAAGCATATGAAAATGTTCAACATCATTATTAATCAGAAAAAACAAATTAACTCTGTAATGAGACACCACTACACACCCATAAGAATGAATATAGTTTAAAAAAGTTTGGCTAAACCAAATATTGATAAGAATGAATAGTCACTGTCATACATCATACATTTGAACTATTATACATTTTGGTAGGATTGTGGACTGATTCATGTTTTTGCAAAATAGTTCGGTATTTTTTTTTTTCCTTGAGACAGAGTCTCGCTGTGTCGCCCAGCTGGAGTGCAATAGCACGACCTCAGCTCACTGCAACCTCCGCCTCCTGGGTTCAAGTGATTCTCCTGCCTCAGCCTCCCAAGTAGCTGGGATTACAGGCACCCGCCACCATGCCTGGCTAATTTTTTGTATGTTTAGTAGAGACAGGGTAAACTCCTGACCTCAGGTGGTCCAACTCCCTTGGCCTCCCAAAGTGCTGGGTTTACAGGCATGAGCCACCGCATCCGGCCTGGTATATTTTTTTTTTTAATAAAGTTAAACATACACTCATTATATGATCCAACAGTTACATTTCTAGATATTTACTCAAGAAAAGAGAAGACACGTGCCCCACAAAGACTTGTACATAAATGCTCATTGCAGCTTCATTCAAAGAGCTAAAAGCTGCAAACAATCCACATTGCTATTAACTTGGGAATGCATCCATATATGGTTTTATAGACGAAATGCTCAGATATAGTGTATATAATGTGCTCTATACAGCAGGAAACCACTTGGATGTAACAAGGAATGAACTATTGATACACACAAGAGCATAGATGGCCACAAACACGCCAAGTGGAGGGAGCCAAACACAGAGGACATGCTGTGTGATTCTACTTAAACTAAACTCAAGAAACTGTAAACTAACTGGTAGTGATGGAAAGCCAGTGGATGCTTGCCTAGAGCTGGGTCTGGGGGCTGGGTGGGTGGGGGCTCAGGTAAGCCTTGGGGTGAAGGAAATGTTCTATATCTTGATTGTGGTGCTGGGTACACATTGCACCCATTTGGCAAAACTCATGAGTGTATTTATTTTATATAAATTATACCTGAAAGTGGATTTAAAATGATTTGGAAATAATTAGGTGAGCTGACGGTGCCGCAGCACATGGCATTTGTTAGGATACACATAATTGCCAGGAATGTGACATGCATACACATGCATGTATAGACACACACATACACATGGGCACACACATGCATGTACAGACACACCCATAATATACACACATGGACACACATGCATGTACAGACACACCCATAATATACACAAATGGGCACACACATGCATGTACAGACACACCCATAATATACACACATGGACACATGCATGTACAGACACACCCATAATATACACAAATGGGCACACACATGCATGTACAGACACACCCATAATATACACAAATGGGCACACACATGCATGTACAGACACACCCATAATATACACACATGGACACATGCATGTACAGACACACCCATAATATACACACATGGGCGCACATGCATGTAAAGACACACCCATAATATACATGAACACACATACAGACACACCCATAATATACACAAATGGGCACACATGTACAGACACCCATAATATACACACATGGACACACACATGCATGTACAGACACACCCATAATAGACACACATGGACACACATGCATGTACAGACACACCCATAATATACACAAATGGGCACACACATGCATATACAGACACACCCATAACACACATGGGCACACACATGCATGTACAGACACACCCATAATAGACACACATGGACACACATGCATGTACAGACACACCCATAATATACACACATGGGCACACACATGCATATACAGACACACCCATAACACACATGGGCAGACACATGCATGTACAGACACACCCATAATATACACACATGGGCACACACATGTACAGACACACCCATAATATACACACATGGGCACACACATGCATATACAGACACACCCATAACACACATGGGCAGACACATGCATGTACAGACACACCCATAATATACACACATGGGCACACACACATGTACAGACACACCCATAATATACACACATGGACACACACTCTTCCATGTGAAACACACTCTTCTCTTCCTGGAAAGGGCGCGGGGTCCATCTTCCCAGTTTCCAGCAAGGTCTTGTGAAAACTGCACTTGATTCTAACAGGCACGGCCCGGGCAGTTCCACTTTCTCCTGAGATGGGACCTAGACGACTGTCTGTTTTTCAGAGGGGCTCTGACTTCTCACTAGGAACTGAGAAAAGCAGAATCTCCCTCCGGCTCATCCGCCTGCACGTCCCTGTGCCGCCGGATTTCTAGGACCTTCAGGGAGCCCCACCACCGCCTCCCGAGGACACCGGCTGCGTGCACTTGGCCGCGTGTTCCTGGGGAGCCGAAGCAGGGACTGTCCTGTGTGCTCCCTTGACTCTCCCAGGTGGTCTCAGCGCAAAGCCAAGAGGAGTCAAGACTCACCTTGGTCCTGAGTCACTCACCTTAACACACACAGCACTTTTACCATCACTGAGAAAAAGGCAAACCCACTAGAAAAACATCGTGCCGCTTATTTCTCAAAGGAGCAGAGCTGTGACCGTGAACACGAGAACGTCTCCAGCTTCCCGTGTCATCAGGGGAGCTTGTGCCTTGTCCTCTAACTGGAGCATGTGTGGGCGCCGGGAAGACCAGCACCCTCGGCTCCATCTGGACGCCTGGTCACTTAAGGTCCAAGTGGAATTTGGAGAGAGACAAAGACGCATTTTTGCCTTAACTTGACAACTTTCTTGCCATACTTGCTTTGCTTTTGTCTTTTCCTGAAAATTCATGATGAGTGGATGGCCGTGAAACAAGCACTTTTGGGCACTGCTGGGACAGATTTTTCTGGAATGCACTTTGGCATCCAGAAATTTGCACCAGGATCCGGCCATTTCAGTGGCAGGACCTGGAAGCTGCGTGAGTCACCTTTCCTGTCCCTGACCTCTGGTTGCTCACATCGGCACACCCAGCCCTGTTTTCAGGGGCTCTTGCCCCTCTTGCCAAACACAGTCCCTGCCCTGGCCGTGGCCCCAAATGGCCCTGAGGATGGAGCATCTTTCCTGTGTCCATGGATCTGGGCGGGGGCTGAGAGGGAGCCCCCCCGACCCCCGCCTCAGGTGTCCACTCTGCTTGGGCCAAATCAGACCACATGTCCCAGCCCTCTGGTGCTGTGAGTCTTGGCCCCACCGCTGGGATGAACACACCACAGCTGTGCTCCTGGAGGGAGCCTCTGCAGCTAGATCCCCACCACCTGTCCCAGCCCCGGCCTTCCCACTCCTGCCAGTATCCATGTGAAGGCTCCCAAACCACAAGATCAGAAACCCAGATCTGCCGGAATTCCTGTTCCCGGTTCTTGGCTCCCATTTTCTCTGTTGTCCTCCCTGAGATCACCCCCATGCCGGTCCCATGAGATCTGGACTTTGTCCCGTTCATCGCAGCTGAATCCCTGGCACCCAGGAGAGGCCTGTGCACGACGTTAATCACGGTAACAATAATCACGATCGTGTCTCCTGTACAGCAGACACTGTTCCAAGCAGTCTGCGTGAACACAATCATTGGGTCCTCATGCCAGCCCTTGGGGGAGACGTCAGCTTCCTGTCCCGGTTTGTGGATGAAGCAACAAGGCCCTGAAAAGCTTGCTCCCAAGACTGTGCACCTCACCACGGGCCGAGCTTCTTTCTTCCTTGGAAACTTTTCAAGTCTCCCAAACAGAAAGACCTCCTTGGAGAGCTGCACAAAGATCCATGGATGAGGATGTCCCTAACATATTTTTAATAGGGAATTTGGCAACACCCAAGTGTCTACGACAGAAGTGGGACTTGGGTGAGGGCGGCTTACCAGCACATCAGGGCTGTCTGCGGAGAGCGGCTTACCAGCATGACAGGGCTCTCTGTGGCCTTGGGAGTCCTGGCTGAGGGATTCTCATGTTCACGGGATGTATTTTAGTCTATTTTGTGCTGCTATCTTAGAATACCACAGACGGGGTAATTGATAATGAACGAAATTTATGGGCCCACAGTTCTGGAGGCTGGAAAGTCCAAGGCTGAGGGGAAGCATGGGGTGGGACCCTCTTGCTGTGTCATCCCATGGCCCAGGGTGGAGGGCAGCAGGCAGGGGGAGGAAAGGGAGTACCCAAGAGAGGGTTGAGCTGGTCCTTTAATGAGGAACCCACTCCTGCCATAATGGCATTGATCCATTCCTGAGGGCGGGGGCCTCATCACCTCCTAGAGCCCCCACCTCCCCACGCTGTTGCTTTGGAGATTCCGTCTCCAGCACACGCTTTTGGAGAAACACATTCAGACTGTAGCGTGTGGAAGATGAGGACGCACCAGCAGTGAAGAAGCAGAACGCCAGGCGTTTTTACAGTGTGATTCGCATTTAACTTAAAAGCACGTAAAGAAAAGAGATTGGAAGGAAACACACCAAAATATTTACATTGGTGACAGCAGGCTTGGAGAACACAGATGAATTCCACGTTCTCCTGTATACTTTCCTCAGTGCAGTACATTTTCTACAAATATTATCTGCTACTTCCTTAAAAAGGAAAATGCAATTTAGAAACTTTGAATTCCAGATTGTGTCTCCCTGAGAAGCAGTGTTCCCTCCAAAGATTCTCCACCCTTCACGTCTTTACACACGCAGGTGCCCAGTAGTGAGACTCTGCACTTTGGGTCAGGATTTAGGGGCTTCCAACCTGAGGCTGGCGGCTGCTGGGGTGGAGGGCAGGGCTCTGTGTTTCAAGTGGGGAAGCCCCGTGCTCCCCAAGACACAGCAGGGTGCTGGGAATCTGCCCACCATGGGACCCAACTCTCCAGACCTTGCCTCGTCTCTATTTTCTTGGGGGGCTTTTCCGAAAGCCAGTTGTAAGGGCAGTGGGAGGTTGGAGGCTTAGTTCCCCGGGCCTGAGATTTGGGGTCATAGAAGGCCTGCAAACAGAAGGCAGTATTGCAGCATCCAAGCAGTGTCTGGTGGCGCCTTAGCCAGAACTCATCTCAGACTAGGCATGGACAGGCACCTTGCTAACCCGCACCATGGAACTAACAGTGCCATGGCAGACACAAAACCAACTGTGTTCACTGATGTAGTGCCTGGACACCACCAATGATGTGCTCACTTTTTTTGTTGTTGTTTAATTTTTTTTTTTTTTTTTAGATGGAATCTTGCTCTGTTGCCCAGGCTGGAGTGCAGTGGTGCAATCTCGGCTCACCGCAACCTCTGCCTCCTGGGTTCAAGCGATTTTTCTGCCTCAGCCTCCCCAGTAGCTGGGACTACAGGCGCATGCCACCACGCCTGGCTAATTTTTTGTATTTTTAGTAGAGATGGGGTTTCACTGTGTTAGCCAGGATGGTCTTGATCTCCTGACCTCATAATCTGCCCTCCTCAGCCTCCCAAAGTGCTGAGATTACAGGTGTGAGCCACTGCGTCCAGCCACTTACTTATTTTTACTGATTATAGAGATTATAAAGCTATTGCTTGTCTATAAAAGAAAATTTAAAAAATTATGTACATATGTATGAATACATGAACATGCGTAGATGAGTGCATGCACGTAACAGAATTTGCTTATAATCCACTGGTATAGCTAATGGCTAAACTCTTGGTACCTTGAGTCATTTTCTCATTATGTCCATAGATAAGTACTTTATTTTTACAAAATGAGAATTATGAGAAATGTACTATTTCATACAATTTTTTCCTTTAATAATATATGTGGTCATTTTATGTTTATTAAATGTTTTCCTCTTATATACATAAAAATAATTGCATCTTATTCTATCATGTGGATGTATAAAGAATTTATTTAACAAGTTTCTGTTGCTGTGCATTTGACTTGGAAGTCCAAGGGGCCAGCATCTGGCCAGGGCCTTATTGCTGTGTCAGCCCATGGTGGAAGGTGAGAGGGGAGAGGGTGGGGAGATAAAGTAAAAGGTGTGTGTGGTGGCGGCAGGGGGGAGAGAGAGAGAGAGAGAGGAAAGAAGAGAAGAGAGATTGGAGTTGAGGAAGAGAGAGAGGGAGAGACAGAGAGTGGAAGAGAGAAAGAGACAAAGGAAGAGAAAGGGAGGGAAACAGAGAGACAAACAGAGAGAAAAGAAAGAGAGGAGAGAGAGAGATGCAAGAGAGGCTAAACTTGTCCTTTTATAAGGAACCCAGTGTTTGATAACAGATACAAATCCAATTGTATTCACTGGCTGAATTCTTACTCCTTTGTGGTTTCAGTTTTTTTCACTTTTTTCATGATGTTGATACACACATCTTTATATGGCAATCTTTGCATTTCATTATTTGCTTAAAACAAGTTTTCAGAAATCAAGTGACATGCTAAATATACCAACACTTTTTAAGGTTTGAATATACCCAGTCAAATTTGCACCACATGATCTTGAATCTATTTGTTTTCTTACCACATGATGGTGCTGATTTGCCATGCTCTGGACAACTGTGGTTTTAAATTATCCTTCAGTTTAATATTTATACTGTAAGTGTCATAAAGCCTAATGGTTTTAATTGCTATTCCTCCGATAATCAGTGATGCTTTTTTTCCTATTGCTATTGGGCCCTCATCGTTCTTTTTTGTTAACTGCCTGTTCATGCAATTTGCCCATTTCTATTGATGAAGAGTATTGAGAATTTTGCTGTCAAATAGGTTGTAAATATTTCATCCAGGTTTTTCTTTTGCCTTTTCATTTTGTTTTGGAGAAATGAGTGGCATTTTTTCAAAATTTCCATCATCTTCTTTGCTTCATTGTTTCTGTCTCTACCTGAGAGGGGAGCATCACTGTCTGCAGGATATGAGGCCAAGTGTTTCTTTTCATTTAACTTTTTCATCTTTAACATTTGCCCATCCATTAGGGTTTTATTTTGGTGCAGGTGTGAGGTGAGCATCTAAATGCATTATTTCTTGCCTCAGTTTTTAAGCAGGGAGGACCTGGCAGGGTGGGGGCTTTTCTTTCTCCCCTGATGAGAATCCCCACATTTTCACACAATGAATGGTTTGACATATGTCCCCCGACACCAGACTTTTCGTTCTTCTTATTCCTTCGTAGAACCAACATTTCAAAATTATCCTAGTTTTATAATTTGTAAATGTTGTAAAATTGTCCTTACTCACTAATCTTATTTTTTAACTTTTTTCTTTTTTATTCTCACCAGTGAAAATGGCAATCATTTTGTGAGAGTCCCCTCAAACTTCCATTGCCAATATCATAGAAATTGCATGTAATTTATAGATAAACCAGCAAAGAATCATAATATTAAGTCTTTTTGGGTAGGAACTGGGCAGGTCACTCCATCAATCCACAGGATAACTCATGGGTTGCTATGTCCTTTGATGAAATTGTGCCTTTTCTGACATTGTAGGTCTTGAATATTTACCCTGAAGTTTACTCCTTGGTATTTGATATTTTGTTGAAATCATGAATGGGGCTTTTTTATGCCTTTTTCTAATGAGTGACTGTGTTCTGTCAGTGGGTGTAAATGGTCTGCAGGTGGGGATGAATTCTGATGTCATCAGCGTTTGAGGAGCACTGGCTCTGTTCTAACAGGACTGCAGCTGATTCTCTTAGGTGACAATGGCATGAATTATGAATAACAGTATTTCTTAACTCCTTTTTTTTCTCCTGAGACATGGTATTGCCCTGTTGCCTAGGCAGGCATGGAGTGGCACCATCATATCTCACTGCAGCTTTGAACTGGCCTCAAGCGATCCTCCCACCTTAGCTTCCCAAAGCCCTGGGACCACAGGCATGAGCCACTGTACTGTTCCTTCTTTACTCCCTTTCACATGTTCATACCTCATCTGTGTGCCTACGCCTGTGTTATCATGTGGGCTGGCTCATGGGAAGAGGCAGTGAGACTTCAGTGTCTTTAGTAGGAACAGCTTACTCACACGTTGGGGGACCCCAGCACTGCCATTCTGCCATGCCCTCCTCCTCCCAAGGCCTGAGATAACAAAGCAAAATGAGAGTAGAGAGGCAGCCTCTGGGACGTGGGGGCTTGAGGTTCCTGGCCCCCAACACCACGGATTCTGGAACATTTGTAGTGGCAGCAACAGGGTGAGAAAAGTGATAGCTGCGCCTCTGGTGGCTGAGCCAGCCATGCCACTGAAACAGCTGCTGAAGACCTGGGTGAGGCCTGCCTGGCTCTCTGCACGGCCTCTCTCCAAATGCAGATGACATCAAAAGTGATCACCACCTGCAGACCATTCTGAAGCCCGCACCAGAGTGGCCTTGCCAGGGCCTGGGGTGTTTCCTGTGGAGACTCTCCAGGCAAACTCTCTGCAGCAGATGTGGTGCTTTGTCCTTCAGGTCGCCCAGGAAGGTCTGGGGCAGGGTCCTCAGCCTCCTCCCCACCAAGTGCACATTTCACACGTGGAGAGAACGTTTACAGCACAAATCAGGTGGCAAAGTGCACATTGCACGGCTGGGTGAAAATGTACGACAATAAACCGAGAATCACGTATAATTAGAACTCCTCTCCCTAGAAAAGCGCATTTAAGTTTATACACAAATTTTGTGTTTAATTTCTGAGGTTTCACAGCTGCCTCACAGCAAAGAAATCCATCTATGGCTTCTTTGATCAAGCAGGTTCTGTGCCATCGCATCATTTATTAACTCAACCAGGAAACTTATTCTGAAACATAGGTGACCTGGGAGCAGAATGGGTCAGTATCTTGGTGGCATCCTGGGCCTCGCTGCAGCGGTGCTGGTGTCCGCCTGTCAGTATCTTGGTGGCATCCTGGGTCTCGCTGCGCTTTGCTGGTGTCTGCCTGCCAGTATCTTGGTGGCATCCTGGGCCTCACTGCAGAGGTGCTGGTGTCCACCTGCCAGTATCTTGGTGGCATCCTGGGCCTCGCTGCGCTTTGCTGGTGTCCACCTCCCAGTATCTTGGTGGCATCCTGGGCCTCGCTGCAGAGGTGCTGATGTCCACCTGCCAGTATCTTGGTGGCATCCTGGGCCTCGCTGCAGAGGTGCTGGTGTCCGCCTGCCAGTATCTTGGTGGCATCCTGGGCCTCGCTGCAGTGGTGCTGGTGTCCGCCTGCCAGTATCTTGGTTGTATCCGGGGCCTTACTGCAGCGGTGCTGGTATCTGCCTCCCAGTATCTTGGTTGTATCTGGGGCCTCACTGCAGCAGTGCTGGTGTCCGCCTCCCAGTATCTTGGTAGCATCCTGGGCCTCGCTGCGTGGTGCTGGTGTCCGCCTGCCAGTATCTTGGTGGCATCCAGGGCCTCGCTGCAGCGGTGCTGGTGTCCGCCTGCCCGGAAGCCGGCCCCTTGACTCAGTCGAGGGAAAGGGACATCGGATCTGCAGCTCCTGGTATTTGGTTTTAAGAAAGAATAAACACCAGGGCGGCTTAGGGCATCACGCTCTGTGGATGGGAGCACCAAGCACAGCTCTAGAGCATGGGGAGGAGGCTCCCGTGGCCATGCCTGTTCATGAATCCCCATAGCTGGTGGAATTTCACGCATCAGAAACAAAGGGCAGACGAGGGCAGTGCCAGGAGGAGCACAGGTGAGTGGCTCTGCGGCTGGGCCTTGCTGGGTGGGGCTTCCCAGGCAGGGAGGGGCTACACACCTGGGCGTCTCACCTGAGCCACCTGGGACAGCCTTGGAAGCCCATGTGCTTTCCCCCACTGCCCCTGCCCTCTGGGAATTCCAGGCAGCAGGGAAGATCCACCAACAGCCGTTCAGGGTAGAAGATCTACAAGGCAGTCATGGGCCCAAAGTGGGGTCTGTCAGGGCTGCGGGGGGCAGGGGGAGGGTGAGGAGACCCACGCCTGGCTTGCTTCAGAGATCCAGGCTGGAGGAGGAGGTGCAGACGAGGAGAACGATGGCTCGGCCGTCCCCACGCTGGCCGCCAGAGTCCTCCCAGCTGGCGACTGTGGATGTTGTTGTGTCTTCTCTGTGGGCCACGGGTGCATTTCTCATGCCGGTGAGCTGGCATTGATGAACACAGTGCTTGGGTTTGTACAGGGCCCAAGAGGCCCATTTCTGTTGGAAAAATTGGAGGAGTAGGATCTTAGATGCATCTGGAAATGATAGAGTCCCAAGGCCAAATTTCCCATAGGGAATATTGTCAAGAAACCTTCTTACTCTCTAAATGGAGGCTGCATTAAAATGTGAGTTTTAGAGGGTTTTAAAATTCATAATTCCAAACGCCGTCCCGTCTGTGAGTGACACTTGTGCAGCAGGGCCCTGCCTGCAGAGCTCGGGCCCTGGGGGCCGCTCCTGGTGTCTGGGGCCTGCACCTGGAAGCTGTTTTGGGCAGCTGAGCTTGGCACTGGCAGGGCAGCCTGCAAGTCTGTGTCTGGGCACAGACCCGGCTCTGCTGCCCCCAGACCCCTGAGCCCCCTGGCCTTGGCCTTGCTCCTCAGCCTCTCCTGCCTCAGCCTCCCGGTCTGTGGGGACAGGAGCACTCACTCTGCAGGTTGCTGAACAGGAAGTGGCTTCAGTAGTAAGTGCTGCAGTCTCTGTTCAGCTCACAGGAAGCTGTGGAGGCAGGTGGGTTAAGGCAGTGTCTTCCATGAGCCCGGGGCTGCCCAGACTCACTCCCGTATCACTACCCAGGCAGCTCCCAGAGCCCCCACGGCCCACAGACTCCTCAGGGAGCTCTCACGAGGAGCTGGGCCCTGTGATGCACAGGCCCTGGTGACACGTCGTGGCGGTGGGGTCCCTCTCAGCATGGAGTTGGGGATCTTTGTTGCACAGCGTTGATGTGGTCAGGCGTCACTGGTGGGGCATCTGTCGAATGGAAACCTAGAAAGATAAAGACCTTCCGGCCGGTTCTTCCCTCCTCCTGCCTCCTGTCTACTGGAACTCGGTTCCCTCCATTCCCGGGCATTTTCCGGAGGTTTGTGAGTCAGGTGTTCATTGTTCCCAGGCTCCTTGCCCAGCTCTTCATCCCGAGGGCCCCGCTGCTGGGCTGCGTTCCCTGCTGAGGGTCCTTTCCCCGCCTTCACAGCGGGGCTGTGGACGCTGTGGCCCCAGGGCCTGTGTGAGGCCGCCCGCTCTTCACCCCAACACAACAGCCTGGCTGGGGCCTCGTGTCCTTCCCTCGGAGCCTTGGAATCCCCACCGCTCCTCTCAGAATCTGTGCTGATAAAGGAGGTTTAATTAAGGTGGCCTTCGTTTCCGTCCTTGGACATGGCTTCGTGTATTTAATATTTAGCCATGATACTCACATATAGTTCTTTTGACTTTTTTTTTTCTGTTTTTTGAGACAGGGTCTTGCTCTGTCACCCACTTTGGGAGCCAGACGGGGCTGAGTCTCCCTCTGGGCATTCCTGCATTGGTGCGTGGGTTCCGGGAGGCCAGCCTCGCACCTCCGTCTCCATCTAACGTCTTGGGCGAGCGCGTGGTGGAGGGAGGGCAGGTGGAGGAGTGAACCACACACAAAGGAACGTCAGGGGCCTCTGTAGCCCTGATGGGGTTCAGCCTCAGGTTTCCCTTGCACCCCATGGGGAAGGGGCTGAGCCTATGCCCTGACATGCTGCCTGGGGGCTGGGAGTGATAAGGGCTCGGGTGGCTTTGGGTAATTTTTCTGCCTAGGGGGAGCGTGTCTCAGCAGGTGGACCTGGAGGCCTTGTCTGGGGTCCGAGTGCCACTGGGCGGGGGTGAGTGGATGTATTTGGAGCCACAGGCCTGGATTCCCATCCGTCTCTGAAGGAGGCCTCCTGCCGGCCCTTCCAGGCACGCGTGTAACATCCGTCTGTGAAGCAGGCCTCCTGCCGGCCCTCCCAGGCACGCGTGTAACATCCGTCTGTGAAGTAGGCCTCCTGCCGGCCCTCCCAGACACGTGTGTAACATCCATCTGTGAAGCAGGCCTCCTGCCGGCCCTCCCAGGCACGCGTGTAACATCCGTCTGTGAAGCAGGCCTCCTGCCGGCCCTCCCAGACACGCGTGTAACATCTGTCTGTGAAGCACCTCCTGCCGGCCCTCCCAGGCACGCGTGTAACATCTGTCTGTGAAGCAGGCCTCCTGCTGGCTCTCCCAGACACGTGTGTAACATCCGTCTGTGAAGCAGGCCTCCTGCCGGCCCTCCCAGACACGTGTGTAACATCCGTCTGTGAAGCAGGCCTCCTGCCGGCCCTCCCAGACACGCGTGTAACATCTGTCTGTGAAGCACCTCCTGCCGGCCCTCCCAGGCACGCGTGTAACATCTGTCTGTGAAGCAGGCCTCCTGCTGGCTCTCCCAGGCACGTGTGTAAGGGGAGGGCCCTTTTTTCACTCACAGGGCCTCTGGCACCACACATGGGGGGTCCTCCACACCGAGCAGTCCTCCTGCTCTCCAGACACCAGCTGGGCATCCTGTAACTCAGTTCAATTCTCACACCACCTTACTGGAACTAGCACAGACCCCGCAGGTTAAGGGCTCAGTCCCATAAGAGTGCTCCCACTTTAGACGCCCATTTCAAGCAGTGGCTCCCAGGACATCCACACTTCTGTCTGACTTGAACAGTCGGGGTTCCCACACCTCTCCTGGGTTTGATAGTTTGCTGAAGCAGCTCACAGAGCTCAGGGACATGCTTTGCTTACAGTCGAGGGTTCGTGATAGGGGACGGGTGCAGATGAATGGGCAGATGAACAGGTACAGGGGTGAGGTCTGGAGGGATCGCAAGAGCAGGTTCTTCCTTCTCCATGCAGTTGGGGTGGCTGACTTCCCAGCACTCCAGCCGGAAGCTCTCAGAGCCTAGTTTCGGGTTGTTATGGAGATTTCATCACACGGGTGTGGCTGATTTCATCCTTGGTGGTTGGCAGTTCACTCCATCTCCAGCTTTCACCACTCCCTGGAAGTCAGGGTGGGGCTGAGCACTCTGGTCCTTCTGTCTCACAGTCGGTCCCCCTGCAGCCAGCCCCGTCCTGGGAGCTCCCGGTGACCCTTTCTCTCCTGGCTCAGTGCGCTTGCCAGACACCTGTCCACAGTTGCCACTAACAAGGGCCCCACTCACAGCTCAGCACTGTGCCAGGTCGGCCGTGGAGGGGCCGTCGTCATTACTCCTGCTGTTCCAAGGTCGGGACTCAGGATTTAAGGCGACTATCCTGGATCACACAGCTGGTAGGAGGTAAGGGACCCTCTGTGGAGAGCTTGAGGCTGGCCTGGGGTCTCCCTCTGGGGCCTCAGCTCACCCTGCCCTGCCGCTGCACCCCCTGCCTGCTCAGTGACATTGCAGAGTGGGGTACCAGAGGGTGGTGCCCTTTGGCCTCATGGACCTGCCAGGTGCCCCTTAGGGGTGCAGCTCTTACCCTAGGACCTGAGTGGGGCTAATTACTGCGCCATATTCCAGAAATCACTCCTCCGGCGTGTGTGTCTGTGTGTGTCTTTGGAACAAGTGCACTAAAGTGCTAGAGGGGCCTGGGCTGCAATGCTCCCCTACAGGTGCCATCACCTTCCACGCTGGCTGATTTTGAGGCCCCCTGTGGAGCTGGGGGCAGCAGATGCCAGGAAGATTTGTGCGGGGACAGACAGAGTGCTTCCTGGGCCTCGAATCTGCATTCCATGTGGGACCCAGTGACATGGGGAGCCTGCGGGGCCATGGCTGGGTGTTTTCTAGAGCAAGTGAAAGATGCAGCGCCGAGGGTTCCCACCTTTCGCCCAGTGACCCAGCTGTCCCTGTCTCCCCACACTGCACTGAGCAACCCTTAGGCACCCAGTGCCCCAGCTGTCCCTGTCCCCCCACGCTGCACTGAGCAACCCCAATGTGCCCCAAAAGAAACCCACTCGCCAGGTGGGCAGTGTGTCTCTGCCAGGCTGGGATAGAGTATATCCTGCTGTCTTCTTCTCAATGATCTTCCATCCACACACACTTAACTTAAAGCACTGGGGTTCTCCAGGATCAGAGAACTAGTCAGGAGGCTGAGCCGGTTCTTCCTTGTGCTCCAGAGATGGAATCCAGCAATGTCTGCGTTAATCTTTTCCCTGAGGGTAAAGATGCACTAACTCTACCTAGAGGCAGGAAGATGGGCAAAAGGAACTTCCCAATATTCTAGTAACTCACAAAGCTTTCAGCCTACAGTAAAACCCAGTGATCCTGGTACCTAGTAGGTGGCAAATGAATGACTAAACGGATGAATGAATGAATAAATGGAGGACAGAAGGAATGAGGGAATTGGGGATGGGGGAAGGGGCATGGAGGATGAAAGATGAGAGGATAAAGGGAGTATGGAGGGTGGGGTTGGAGGATGGGGGAATGGGGAAAGGGAAAATAGCAAATGATGTCAGATATTTGCACAATGCCTTATAAGTGTTGTGTGCAGCGTTTTCAGCATTATTGTGATTATAACCACCATTGTCATCACCATCATTATCATCATCATCATCATCACCATAGCCATTATCATCTTCACCACCATCACCATCACTATCATCATCATAATCACCATCATCACCATCACTGCCATCATCACCACCATGATCACCATTGCCATCATCATCACCATCACCAACACCACCATCATCACCACAATCACCACTGCTATCAACACTGCCATCAAATTACTATCATCACCATCACCACCATCATCATCACCATCATCCCCATCATCACCATCACCATCATCACCACCACCATCACCATCATCACCACTACCATCACCACCATCACCATCATCCCCATCATCACCACCACCATCACCACCATCACCATCATCACCACCATTACCATTATCACCATCACCACCATCACCATTATCACCATCATCCCCATCATAACCACTACCATCACCATCACCATTATCACCACCATCACCATTATTACCACCATCACCATCATCACCACCACCATCACTAACACCATTACTACCGTCATCACCACACTCATCACCATTACTATTATCAAAAAAGTTGTTCTGTTGCTCTGATCTAGTTAAGGAGTGTTTTAAAACTGAATATATGTGAGTAGAGCACAGCTTTTCCCCATTTTTCTTGCCATTAATATTTCTTTACTAATTTTCCATTTGCTTAATTATCTGTTAATGCTCCCTAGTGCATAAGAAATAATAGGCAGTAAGTTTAAGAAAAAAAATGTTGGGAGACACACAACATTTTAAAAAACTAGTTTTATTTCATTATCTCTGCATCTTGGGTTCTGAGTGATATTTTCCTGCTTCCTGGAGGAATTTGGTTAACTTACAGCACTGGGGTTCTCCAGGGTCAGCGAGTTTGTCCTGCTGGGTGAGGTATAAGTTGACATCCAAGGAGTTCAAAATAGTGCAGTCACAACAGCTATGAGCCTCCAAGTGACAGCACCTTTTTTTTTTTTGTATGTATATATTGCTGGTTTCTGCCTGTGTAAGACACAAGGTGGAGAATGCTGAATGAATCCTGAGAGTAGCTGGGAGTAAGGTAGATCTGGCCTCCAGTGAGTCTCCTCCCTTCCCAGCTGTGCTGACTTCCAATTAATAACATCTGTCACCAAGATGCTGGGGGGGATTATGCCAGTGGGGAGAGCACTTGCACAGAGTCAGTACCTCGTGTGTGCTCCAAAATGCCACTCTTATTGCTATGCAGAAAGAAAACACTCTCTGTCCTTGGGGGCAGGCAGGGACAAATGAGGTCAAGCTAGAGAGATGAGGTCTGAAGCTACTGCATCAGTAGTTAGAGTTGATATCAAAGGTGGCAACATGATGTTGCAGGAACAAATACATTTGAGTTTGGATTACAAGCATCTGATGTTTGCATGTAGAGGACAAGCAGTTGGGTTTGCATCTCCTTGCCACTCTCATAGCACTAGTATGTGTGTATGGGTGGAAGATCATTGAGAGTAAGAGAGTAGGATGTACTCTACTCCAGTCACGAGAATCCCAGCAAGGTTCTGCCTGCCTATGAGCTGCCTTCTCTTTGTGGTGGGCAGGCCTCCCTGGTCCAAGTCCACCTCATGTGACTCCTGAGCATCCTTCAAGTATGTGCAGTTGCTCTGTCACTATCACCAACATCATCAGGATCACCTCACCACCATCATTATCACCATCATCACCATCACTATCACTATCATCTTCACCATCACCATCACCATCATCATCACCACCATCATGATCACCATCACCATCATCACCATATCATCATCATCGTCACCATCATCATCAGCATCATCACCATCACCACCATCATCATCACTACCATCATCATCATCATAATCATTATCATCACCACCACCATATCATCAACACCATAATCACCATCACCATCATCATTGCTACCATCACCATCATCATCATCACCATCATCATCATCACTATCATCACCATCATCATCACCATCATCATCATCATCACCATCACCATATCACCACCATCATCACCATCATCATCACCATCACCATCATCATCATCATCACCATCATCATCACCATCACCATCACCATATCACCACCATCATCACCATCATCATCATCATCATCACTGCCATCACCATCATCATCACCACCATCATCCACCACCACCGTCACCATCACTGTCACCATCATTACCACCATCACCGTCATCATCCCATCACCATCACCACCATCATCACCATCACCATCACCATCATCACCATCATCATCATCATCATCACTATCACCACTACCATCAACCACCATAGCCATCGCCATCTTTGCCATCATCACCATCACCACCACCATCATTGCCTTCATCACCAGGTGAACACATGTCCTCATGGTCTGATGCTGTGATGTCTCAGGAAGAGGTTCCTTGCACTGAGAATGCATTTTAGATTCCAGTGTGTATGGCCTGGTGATTTTCCAAAGTGTTTGGAGCCATTTCTACTTCCACCTGCAATAAGGAGTTGGTTTCTTTGCATCCTGCCAGGACCAGATGTGGATGCGCTTTACACAGTTGCCAGCTTGAGGATGGAAGAAAAGCGCATTTCATCATCTGTTATCCTGTGTTTCTGTGACCGTACTGAATCCCGTGTGTCTTCTCATGCTGCTGGCTGTGTGGATCACCTTGTCTAGCTTGTTCTCACTTAAACTACTGGATGGGCTCTCTTTTCCCTTTTCACCATGTTTCCTCTCGGGGCAGAGGCCATCTTCTGCCCAGTTGCCTCCCACATTTCCCCAGTCTACGGCTTGGCTTTTGACATATGCTTCTTCTCTCCAGGTCATTAAAGACAGCTTTAAATAGATCCATGTGTCCCTGACAGCATTTGAGTTTCCTTCTTGAAGAAGTGTATATAAACATTCTCTTTAAGTTTTGGGGTAATATGGTGAGATTATTTATTACTTTCAGATTTTAGTCTATCTCTAATTTGCTTTTTAATAAAATACTAGTTTTGTACTTTTTTTCTCCCAGGTGGAGAGTCAAATATGGAACCAGAATAGGAAATAGCCATTCTCTTGCCAATTCATTTCTGGATGTTCGCCTGATATATATGTAAATTCAGGAATGTCTTTGAACTGACTGCTTATCACCCTGATTTTTGCTTATGTTTTGCCTGTCCATGTGCCAATGCCACACTGTTTTGACAGTTAGAGCTTTATTGTAGCCTTTAATTTCTGGTAAGGCAATGTCCTCCTCAGTTTTCATCTTCAAAATCCTTTGTCATTTATATCCTGCAAATTAAGGAGGATAGAGAGCTTTTCTTGTATCTACTTCTTCTCAACTGCTTTCAGCCCAAAAGAATACCTGGGCCAAAGTGGTGCATTATGGAGTGGCAAATTCCAACACCCTTCAGCAGGAAAGGCTGGCCCTGAGGGAGCTGGGGGGCCAGGGCCACTTGGCTGTCCTGGCGATTGCTACCTGGTCATAGGGTCTCCCATGAATGGTAGGAGTTGCATGCATAGTAGCCTTGTGTGGACAGGGCCCTGTGTGTGGTGGCTGTTATCACCACTGTCTGCAGTCAGCGAGAGGAGCTTCCACAGGCAGAGTAAGGCTTGGGGCTGGCAGGATGGGTGAACGGGCAGGGATGTGTGTAGGGAGCAGGGCAGACGAGGTCAGGTCAGCTGGGGACAGAGAAGGAAGGTCTGGGTCCGGGTCCAGGTGCCGTACTGAGAACTCGGCCTCTCTTGCAGGCAGTAGGTGGTCTGAGGAGAAGACTCTGCTGAGTTCTATTTGGGAAAGCTTTCTTGGGATGTGGGGAGCCCTGTCACAGACCAGGGATTCAGACATGCCAAGGACTCACTCAGAAACCTGTTTCCCTCCTGGATTGAACAAATTCTCTTTTGGTCTCCAAATTCTCTGCCCTGAGGGACATCTGTAGGGGAGGCCTCCCGTAGTCTCTGACTTCAGCTGCCTGGAGCGGTGAGCTCCTCTCGGCTTCAGGGGGGCCGTGGATTTCCTCCTGAAGATGCATTGTGCCTTCAGTGGGGAAGCTAGGCTAGGCACCTTCACACGGGAAGATGCCCCTCGCAGGCCTGGGAAGAGCCATTGGGCCATCCATGTGTGTCTCAGAGACTGCTCCCCCGCTCCGGAACTACATTTCCTGTCCAGGGTGAGGTGGAGATTGACATAGGTGAAGGGCGCGGTGGCTGGAAGGTGCTCTGTGCTTTCATTTTACTCCCGGAAGTTTCTACCACTTGAAGGGGTGCCCTTGGGTTCCCTTCTGAGATGCCAGCAGGGAGATAAGCTCTTACCTAAAGACAAATGGCACAGACATGGCAACATCTGTGGGCTGGGCCTCCCCATGCCCTTACAATGGGAAGGTGCAGTTACATCTCACTGGTACATTCTATTCCCGCAAGACGGCCCTGTGTCCCCTGGAGGCTGGTTCACCGATCCTTCCTGGTGGAAGTCATTCTCGGAATGAGAGCTGCCCCCGGGCGTCTGCCTGGACACTGGGTGTCCTCTCCTGTGGAAGGAGACACAGGGTATGAGGTCAGACGCTTCTGGACAGGAAACAGGTTTTAAACACCATATACAAGTGACTCAGACTCACTGAAGCTGTGATGTATGTTTGTCTTTAGAGGGCAGTTTTAGCTGCAAGTTCCCTGTGGGAATCAAGGCTCTCCAGAGGAGCAGACCGGCCAGTGGCAAGAGGAAGTCCCAGAAGAACAATGGAATAAGGTCCAGTCCGAGGGCAGGAGAAGGCTGAAGTCCCAGCCTGAGAACAGTCAGGCTGGGAGAGTGAATTCTCCCTTACTTCTCCCTTTTGTTCTGGGGAGGCCTCTTCTAAAGATTGGACGGGACCCACCCACGCCAGGGAGGGCCCTCTGTTTGAGCCATCCACTGATTCAAATGCATCACAGCTGGGAAGGCCAGACCCACCTGTGAGTGAGCAGCAGACACTATGATGGAGGAGATGCTCCGTCTAAAGATGCTTGGAGTGGGAAGCAGGGGTTTGGGAGGACTTCCTCGTCAGCTAGATGGGATTATTATTATTTATTTTAAGGATAGAGTTTCAAAAGCCACTCATAGCTATTGGTCAGACACTTAGGTGGAAATGGGAAGCTTTCTGCTGGTCTATAGATACATACTGGTCATAGTGGCTTTGGTCCTGACCTGTACGGGGAAGGAAAAGGCCTTCATATTCTATGGGATGACACTTCCCACTTCTTTGCATTGGGTGATCATGGATTTCAGCATGAAGGAGGGAAAAATTCATGGGCTCATTTTTAGGACATGGATCAAGGAACTTGTAATTAGACGACAATCCCATGCCCTGTGTCGGTGAAAAAGAGATAAACTCTAAAATATTTGAAGGGATTTATTCTGAGCCAAGTACATGTGACCAGGGCCTGAGGCACAGTCTCAAGAGGCCCTGAGGACATGTGCCCAATGTGGCTGGGTCACAGGTTGGTTTCATGTATTTTAGGGGACAGAAGTTACAGGTAGACATCAATCAATGCATGCAAGGTGTACATTGGCTAGCTCTGGAAAGGCAGGACAGCTTGAAGTGGAAGCTTCCAGGTCATAGGTGGACTCAGAGATTTTCTGATTGGCAGTTGGTTGAAGGAGTTATTATGTAAAGATCTGGAATCAATAGAAAGAAAGGAATGTCTGGGTAAAGATAAGGGGTTGTGGAGACCAAGGTTCTTATTATGTCAATGAAGTCTCCAGGGAACAGGCTTCAAAGGGAATAGAGGGCAAATGTCTCTTATCAGACCTAAAAAAGGTGTCAGACTTGGTTAATCTCTCCTCCATCAGGAAAATTAGATGACGGGAGGGGATCTTTCTGGAAAGGGAAGGGGATTCTTTACAGAACACAGATTTTCCCCATGAGAGACCACTTTGTGGGGCCATTTCCAAATATGTCAAAGAAATATATTTTGGGGTAAAATACTTTGAGTTTTTTCAGGGCCTGCTGTCTGTCACGTGATCATGTTAGTCAGGTTGGAATTGGTACCTTATTGCTACAAAGAGTCTGTTTTTTCAGTCTTAAGGTCCTCGTTTCAATGTGAATGCTGGCCACCTGTGCCTGACTTCCAAAGGGAGGAGGGTAGAATGAGGCATGGCCTGAACTAGTGTTTCAGGCTTACTTTGGAATCCCCTTGGCTGAGAGGAGGGATCCATTCGGTTGGTTGGGATCTTACGATTTTATTTCTGGTTTACGCAGGTGTGCTGGGATCACCTTCCCATGCCATCTCCTTCTGGTTCCACATCCCCCACTGTGTCCCCAGGAAATGGCTACCTGTGAAAGCAACCTTGGAGAATACATTTTGACAATAAAATAAAGCTAGGAACAGTTCTCCCTGACTTTTCAGATTAGGGCATGAGAGGATCTTTCTAGCAGGGGCATTGGAAACATTCATTCCCTTCTTGCAGCTTCTCTGTCTTACTCAGTAGGTGGTGGGGGCTGGTCAGGTGGACGCTGTGTGGCCTCGTTTGGCAGCCGTGCACATTGTCCTGCAGCCGCGCATCTCCCCACAGCCACGCATGTCGTCCTGCAGCTGTGCGTCTCATGGGCCTGTGAGGCTTTGCCCATCCCTCCCCTCCCAGTCTCCTCCTGTGTGTGGACTCGGTGCTCTCTGGATCTCTGCTGTGGGCAGCCCTGGCCTCCGGCCGCAGGATCCTGAAAGACAATGAGCCTCCTTCCAGCAGAGCTTGAGTCCACGCCGGGGTCTGGATGCCCCACTCTAGACTGATGGAGAGACCCTCCCAGGTCCACGTCCAGGCACCACGTGCAGGGAGCAGGTCTGGGGCATCCCTTACCTGCAGGCAGGGGCCTGGCTCCACTTCCAGGCCAGCCAGGAGCACGTGGCGTGGGACCCTCCTTGAGGAATGGCCCGGGGATGCCTTTTAGGGAGCGGAAAGCTCTGTGGCTTGATGAAGGGCCACTGCAGGAACCCTCAGAGCAGCCCTGAGCTCTTCCCAGAGGCACTTTCTGTTTTGCGACACGAATTTGCTCTGAAGCCTTTGAAACGCTTTCTTGTGAAAAGAGAGGGGCTGACGTGGTGCAGCTACGGAACAGAAGTGGCGGTTTGGCTTTTCCCACGAGAACTTTCTGGGAAATCTGCTAACCGCCAACAAATGAGGTGCGGATTCAGTCCGCCATCTCCAGGGTGAAGGTCCCAGGGCGGGGGCTGCTTCCTGAGAGCGTGGAGGCTGCAAGGCCACCAGGCTCCTTCCCTACCCCGAGCACGACTGCCCACCTGCAGCCTCCCCAGCCTCGCCCTGCAGCCTCCCCCGCCCCACTGCACCGTCAAAGCTGTTCTGATGTTTGCAACAGACTAATCTCCCATCAGAGCCCTCCCTGCGAGGAACCGCGTAACAACGTGGACAGAAGTAAATCTCTTGGTTTCATCCCATTTTGTGAAGGTTCTGGTGGAGGTCAGCATCAGGGTTTTCCATCAGAACAGAACCAAAGCTATGGGAATTTTTTGGATCTGAGGTTGTGAAGTGATGAGGTCTTCTCTGGGTGTTTTTTAGGGAGCCTAAGAACCCTGTTTCAGACAAAATAACATGGAACGCTGCCCCAGGAGAGATGCGAGGCGGGGAAGAAACACCTGGCTGTGCAGACCCTGTGTGTGTTGGACGCTCCACCTGCCGCCGGGCGCCGGGCAGAGCAGGGAGCATTCAGTGTCTCATCTCAAGGGCCCCGACCTCCAGCACAGACACATGCACTGGTCACGCCGGAGGGCAGAGCCCACAGGGAGAATTCCCGGCCCCAGCACTGCCGTCTGCGGCCTCTGCTCATCACAGACCCTGCTCGGGCCTCAGGCTGCTGGGAGGCGTGGCTGAGCTTGGGCTTGCCTGGGCCTGTGTCCCGCTGGACTGCCAGGTCATGGGGGTGAGTCTGGGGACAAAGAGGGGCCGGATCCACGGGACGTGTGAGAGTGGGAAGAGAAGAAGGATGGCCATGGAGGGAGGGACAAAGGGAGGGGGTAAAGAGGCAAGGAGGCCCCGCTGGCCCCAGGCCCCACGTGGCCACCCTCCCTCACACAGGTGTCTCCAGGGCACCCATCTCCTGCCCCCAGCACAGCAGCCTCTCCCACGGCCAAACCCCTCGTGAGCTCAAGGTGGCTGCAGCAGCCCCGGGGCTCATATCCTGTTAAAATATCCAAAGGCAGGAGGATCAGCCAGGGCTTGTTCTTCTTGGGTTTCTCTTAAGATCCTTGAGGAACTGCACTGGGGCGGCCGGATCCTACACACGTCTTGTTGCTGGAGTCACTACGCAGGCCCGCACGGGTCCTGGTGAGGAACGGGCTCCGGGGCAGCTGAGACTCTCTTTCCTCCACTGGGCAGGCCCTGTGTGAGGCACTCTGTGAGGAGGAGGAGGGAGCTATGTGTTGCGTGGAGGGCAGTGAGAGGTGTCTGCGGCAGAAACCGGGGCTCTGCCACTGAGCCCCGACGAGGGGGAGCTCACAGAGGGGCCCTCCCCGATTTCGAATCACTCAAATAGGTAAAATTCCTTCACCTAAGTCAATTAAACAATAGTTCCCCCGTAGTTAAACCTGAGGTGTCCCCCAGATCCCCGATCTTTCCATGGTGTTGAACCACATCCTTCCCTGGCCTGGCTTATCTGCAGAAGCGTCGCTGTGCATCTCTTGCAGACGTGCCACTCACCATCTATTTTTCCAATCCCTCTTTCCTCTCTGTGTGGGAGTGATAAAGCACAGCTCTGACTCAGTTTCCCCACCCGTGGGGGATGGGTGGTGGCATTTCCCCAGGCTCTACGGGGCGGGCGTGTTGACCTGGGGAGGGACTTGGTCTTGGAGGAGTTCTGTCCGCACACGGGAACCGGGTCTTGGCGGCTGTGTGTGTTGCTTGGACTGAACCCATGGGTTGTGAAGGAAGCAGATGCTGGGTCCGGGGACCGGCAGAGCGTGTCCCACCACCCTCGGGGTCCTGCGGCCCACGATTTTCTGTTGTCGCCTGCAGAACCACAAGAATTAATTTATTTGGACACAGCCATGTAATAAAGTATTTAAACGACTGTAGAATTCTCCATATTTTATTTGTTCCTCTTGGAGCTTATGACAGATAACTCAGATTTCATGAAATATATATTTTAAATGTCTTTCCCCACCGAAAGAGCAATTCCCCAGCATGTTAATTAGACGGGAGAGAGGAAACGTGACCACAAAAGCATATTTATAATGCACCTTATTAATCACCGACTGTTTCCCAGAAAATAATTATGCTGGACAAATGATAATGTTTTGCTCTTCTAACTGTCTCTCCATTTATTCAGAACTCTGGTGCTTCCTATTTGGCATTCGATTAATTATTCTTCTTAGAAAGACAGATTGTTTGTAACTTGTCTCATAGACATTTTTTTGCTAATATGTCTCCCAGAAAGCTAAACGGGGGAAGCGTGTGTCATCTCTGAAGACCTCCTGACAGGCAACCGTCGTCCTCTGAGGGCGAGGAAGGCCAGGGCGACCATCTGGGCAGAGGGTCCAGGGTGGGGCTGGGGGCAGGGTCTTTGCTGGGAAGGACCCCAGCCATGCAGAAATGTGGGTTCCCAGGGGTCCCTCCAGCCACCTCTGTTTTTGGTACCAGAGGAGCTGCAAGCTGGCTCCCCGGAGCTCCAAAGTCCAGGCACCCAGAATCCCAGAGACCTGGCTGGGCAGAGTCTTTCTGTGTCCACCTCCCTGGCCTCATTCACCCCCCACGAGGCTCCAGCTCCCACAGGCGGGGCCAGTGGTGTCCAGGTGCTGGCTTTCCTCCCTCGGCTTTAAGGCGAGGCCAGACAGCCTCGGACAGCCTTGATCATGTTCCAAATGTAAGCAAAAAAGAGACAAAACACTTTATTTTGCATTTCTTAACTGAAGCCGCTTTAAAATCTACTCTATGGGAGTTCTCTTTACAGACCCTTGGTTCCTTTTAAAAAAAAAAAAAAAGGAAAAACAACAACCAATTAGGCCCAGTTTGTCAAAAGTTTGTCACTATGTGGAGCATGGGGCCCTGGGTGGGTTCCTAGACCTGATGGACATGGGTTGGTGGCAGCTGCTGTGGAAGATTCTCCGTCTCACCTGACCCAGGAACAGAATCCGCACAGCGGAAGCTCTGGAACCGGTGTTTGCGGAAACCGACCAACGCCACCCAGTCCTTCTGCTTCTCAGTCAGGGGTGGGAGCCAGGAGATTCGGGGCCCCATGGATACAGGAGCCATGCCTCCCTCTGCAGAAATCCAGAGATGGAGGTGCCCACCTGCTGGCCTGGGCTGGGGAGGGCGGGCCTGGAGGGGTGGGCATGGGAGGTGAGGGGCTGGCTGGGCTGAGAGCCCTGGGATGGCAGAGAAGCTGGGCTGGGTGCCACCGGACGGCAGAGAACACGCCTCCTCTTCTGGGTGCCCCTCGTGCCTCATCCGAGGCCTGCACACAGTTGGTGCTAAATCACTGACCTGAAAGAAAAAATCATGGACCTCGCTTCCCCTCCTGTGTTCTTCCCGCCCCACCTCGGGAAGGGTGGCCGGGGTGATCGCTATCCTCTCAGTGGCTGGGTGGCCCAGTGTCTGGAGAGGGGAGGTGCCCCTGCCACCACAGCTCCCTGGCTTGCCAGCTTCTGTGCCCTTCACCTCCCTGTGCTCTTCATCAAAGGCAGGTCCTTGTTGTCGCCGAGGCACAGGACCACCCAGGCGCCATCCGGAGGCCAGTCCCAGGCTTGTCGCACGCCCTCCTGATCCTCACACCACTGAGGCTTGGCCCATGGCCGTGCCCCAACAGCTGGGCCACAACCCCCTGCATCACCACCCCAACCTCCGGCCTTCCCACCAGACAGTTCAACCTGGGGCCCACGAGAGCAGTGGGTGCACCTGCATTTCTGGCCCTGCCCGCGTCCCCAGGCCAGTGAGAGTTGCCTCTGGCTGGAGTGGGTGCTTCCTCCTCAGGTCTCCCGTTAGCAGAGAGGACAGAGCCCAGGGCTCACCTTGCTGCCTCTGCAGCATTCAGGCACATCCTGTTCACATCAACCAATCAGCAGATCACACAGAGCAGCACAAACACCAAGAGAACCTTTCTGAGTGCAAACACGCTGACGTCACGCAGACTCATGCCACCTTTCAGTGACTCTGTGCCAAGCACGCTGATGTCATGCACTAAACACGCTGATGTCATACACTAAGCACGCTGATGTCACACAGACTCACACTGTCTCCCAGTGACTCTGTGCTAAACACGCTGATGTCACACAGACATCGTCTCCCAGTGACTGTGCTAAACACGCTGATGTCATGCAGACTCACGCCGCCTCCCAGTGACTCTGTGCTGAGCACTGAGTGAATGTGGAGTCATCACATGGCTGTGTGCCCTGACACGAGAGCCTGCATCATCTGGGGTCCTTCGAGCTGCCCGGAGAGGCCCTCCTCGGGAGGCCTGTGGTCCCCGCCTTTCCTGGCTCTGAGGTTGACAAGTCAGGGTTCCTCTTGCTTGGCTGGGCCTGAGCCTGCCCTGGCTGGAAGATGTCTTGGAGGCCGGTGGTACCAAGTAGAACAGGAGATGCTCGACACGTTTGTTTATTCTCCTGAATCTCCCTGTGAGTATCGACAAGGGGTCTGTGTTGGGGACACAGGCAGTGCCTGGGCCGTCTCCCCAGGCCTCTGTGCAGTCGGTGGGAAGGTCTCCGAGCTCTGTTTTCGGAGGAAAGAATTTCAGGGCGGCTGGAGAAGAAAGCAGCCCAGGGAGGCACAGGGAGGATTCTTTGTCTCCAGTCCAGTGAGGTTTCTTTTCTCTCCAGTGCCCGCCAGCGCCCTGGGAGTCACAGCACGGAGGGTGCTTTCGCTGATGACCGGTCAGCCCCGGCCCAGGAATGGGGTCACCCTAGACTGACCGTGTGACTGTCCGGGCTGCAGCCAGGACCCAGGCTGAGGGAAAGCGCCCCTGGGCCCTGGTTTCCCCTCTCAAGGGTGTTTGCATCTCCTGCTGCTCCCTCTCACCCCTGGGACCTGAGGTCTGCCCCACCCGAATCCGGGTCCATGCACCGAGTCCCACTGCCCTTCCTCCTCCCTGCTGGGGGAAGAACGGCTTCAATTAGATGCAGCAGAAATATTAATCCAACTTCAGCTCTCCAAGTTTCTGCCAGGTGTCTGTGATGTGTGAGTTGGAGCTGAAATGGAAGGAAACGCAGGTGGAAGGAACAGCTGTTACACCTTTCTTATTAAATGAGGAACCCTTAACATGGTTTTCTTCACAGCCAAACAGATTAAAAATGGATGAGAGAGGAACTTGGTTACAAATTTAAGTGGAAACAAACAAACAAACAAAAAATCTTAAACCAGGATTGGCCAGGACCACCCTATTATCAGTGAGGGGCTTAATTCATTTCCAGAACTCAGGCGCTGCCCCAGATGTTCAGGATGCACTGACTGTGCGCTGCTCACACATCAGAGGGAGACGAGACCGCCTTCCTTCTGGGGCTCACGATTTACTCAGAGTGAACGATTTATTTATTGATAGCGAGCAGCGGCCGGCACTGAAGCAGACGCACAATCTCATTTCACTTGCACTATTTTGCAAGGGAGGCACCAGTGCCACCCCATTTTTGGATGAGGGACTAGCTAGCTGGTGCCACCCCATTTTCAGATGAGGGAGTAGCTAACTGGTGCCACCCCATTTTCGGATGAGGGACTAGCTAGCTGGTGCCACCCCATTTTCAGATGAGGGAGTAGCTAACTGGTGCCACCCCATTTTTGGATGAGGGACTAGCTAGCTGGTGCCACCCCATTTTCGGATGAGGGACTAGCTAGCTGGTTCCCCAGCTCGTTAGGGTCAGTGTTAGGGCTTGAATTCAGGTCTGACCACAAAGCATGACAACTGCGGCCTCTTCCTCCCCTTGGGGATGGCAGGGGCTCTCCCTGCACCCTCCGGGCTGCTTGGCAAACACTATGAGCGTCCTTACATTTTAAGAAGCTCCAGAGAGAAGCTCTAAGGTGGTACAATTTTGTGTGTTGCTAAATCCTGCTCGGAGAAAGCTGCCAATAGGGTTTCACGTTTGTAGGTGTTTATCGGAGGTGTTGATTGACATTTCCTCATTTTATGGGTAGGATACATGGTTTTATGTGTCCTAAGGATACTGCGAATTGATGCAGACACCGGGCTTTTGCACTGGAAGGTTCTAGTGCGTCTCCTCCGTGCCGCAGGTGAGCGGTTTCCCCGTGTTTTGATTTTCTCCTTGTTCACTTTTAGCTTGTTCCAGCTGCCAGGCTGAGGGGACACCTTATGTCCCTCCCTCCTGAGAGCCGGTTCCTCATGGCTCCTCACACTTCCTGAATGTTTAATTGTGGATTCTCCATGGCGTGTCTCAGCCCACAAAGACCTGCAGTGGTTGTACCTTGGTTTGAATGGATCCTCGTGTCACCCTAAGAGTCTCTTTCCCCATTCGGCACAGTTTGCTGTGGGCGTCATTTGACATCACGCCGGGTGGCTCTGGCTTTTCTGCGCGTTGGTTTCTGCCGCGCCGAGTTGCCGCCGCTTGCTCTCTGCCCCTCAGGTTTCCTCTGTGGTTTGGGCTCTGGCTGCCTCTGCAGCAGCTCAGGATATCGGCGCGATTGACACCGACGGCGCAGGGGCCGAACCCCACCGACAGCACAGGTGCCTCCAGAGCCGGCTCCAAGCCCCAGACTGGGAACCTCACCCACATTAACGCGTGACACCCCTGCGGTGCCTCTGAGTTGTGATATGATGTGGATAAACATGATCGTCATTACTGTGACTCCTGTTTTCCTTATGTGGAAACCGAGGCACAGAGAACAGGTGACTTCCCCAGGGCAAAGCGGCCATGTGGGGCCCTGACGCAGCTGCCCGGAGCCTCCACCCGGCACGTCCCCTCGCCCGTGGCATCGGTGACATTTTCTGTCTGATTTCACTCAGTGGGTTCATCTTTTCTCTCTAAGTGGGAGAGTCTGTGCCTTTTAGTTTTATTTTGGTAATAGAAGTGCGTGGTTTGGGTGTCGCCCTATTTTGTTTTCTATTTACTGTCTCCCATTTCTTCTCTTTCTTTTGGGACAGTCCCCGGGAGTCTCGGCCTGTGTGTGCTGTGCTGCTTGTCACCTTTAAACAGTCTGGACACTCCACTGCTTGTTACATTCAACTAAAAACTAACTTGTATTGAAGACGGTGCTGTGAGCCCTGCTGGCTTTGAGAGTGTTCTCTGCTCCAAACGTTTAGGATGCGAGATGACGTGAAGAAAGTGAGAACAGAAAATACATGTGCGCTGCAAACATCCATGGCCAATGGGAAGCACGCAGCCCTCTGTGGGCTACAGCAGACAGATGCCCAGCGCCAAGCGAGGGCCAAGGTGGGGCCCAGGGTCTGGACGTGGTCAGGAACCGCCCAGGAGGGGAGGGGCCATGTCTGCCGCCACAGGGGCTGCGCCAGCTTACGCCTAAAACTAGAGTCCTGTGGAGCAATTCCACTTTCTAAAAGAACCTGAAACCTGGTGAAACTGCCCCGAGTGTGGGTTATTTGCTTTTTAAGGCTGTGCTGCTTGGGGCAGGAGAGAGGGGATGCATTGCACGGCAGGGCATGGGCAGGTGCCTGCTGTTTGCATGGCTGCAGACAGAAGGCCGGGGTATTGTCCCAGGGTCCTTCGTCCCTGGAACTTTGAGAACCTCAGGTCAAGAGGCCACCGTGAGCCCCACCAGGCCAACCCCACTCACCTGCCCTTCTTGCTCTTCACTTCCATCGCCCGGGACCAGGGCAGCCACTTGCATTCCTGCCTCCCATCCTCCAACAGCTTCTTCTCCACCAGCTCCCTCGAGGCTTTCTCCTTAGATGCTGCCTGGAGGTAAGAAACTTGCAGCCAAGACCCTGTGCCGAGGCTGTGCTCTGCGGGGGGCTCTGCCTCTGCCCAGTGGTCCTGGAGGAGAGGGTGGCTGGCTCCCCATCTGCAGGGCGCTTTCTCCCTAAAGGGTGAACCACACCAGGGGGATTCAGCTGCAGTGTGTGGAGGTGTGTTCACGGGTCAGTCAGGGAGTAGCGGGTGGGTAATATCTTGCCAGCCACATGGAGCTTGGTGTATGTCAGTGGAGGCAACACAGGCGCGTCACGTATTTTCATATCGAAGAGAGGAAGGTGCACGGCTTTTTCCAGTCTGAAACATCTTTTCAGACTATGCCCTGGAAGTAGGGTGCTCACTGGCTACTTTATCTTGGTGTTGCAGTAACTCTACAAGGCCATGGCCTCGGCAAAGAACACTCCTCTTGATATATTTAGGTTTGAATTTCCATGCGCAAGTCATTTTAGGTTCTCAGTTGCTTTCTTCATGTAAAGGGAGGATTGCAAAGATGTTGTTGAAATGCATGCGGTCATTTCTGCTTTGGAGACTCCAGAAGCACTCTGAAAAGATAATGGTGATTTTTAAAACGAACTCTCTGTTGGCTGTAGAATGATGCTTCTGTTTGTGCTTCCTGTTGCCATGGATACCGCCAGGAAAAGCTCCAACTACCCCAGGGCTATGTGTCCATCTCCATTCACAAAATAGCTGCTGAAAACTCCCAGCTGGGGGCTTGCTGCCAGGACACGGTTTTCCTAGGGCAGCAGCATCTTCCTCTGCCCTTCTAAACAAAGGAAACCTGGGGGTGTGTCTGCCCAGGGGGCTCAACCCAGGTGAGAATCTGGACAGTCATCCGGCTTACACTGAATCTACCCAGGAATGAGGCCTAGAAGGGGCTCCATGAATAAGTACCTACCTTCTCCTACTGCCATACTTTGTCTGCATGTAATTCTGCACGTGTCTGTTGGATGGATGACTGGATGACTGGATGAATGGGTAGATGGATGGGTGGGTGGAGGATGGACAGATGGAGGGATGGGTTTATGGGTGTATGAAAGGATGGATAAATGAATGGGTGGATGGATGGGTGGATGGGTGGATGAATGAGTGGATGGATGGACAGATGAATAATGGATTCATGGATAGATGGAGTGATGAATGAAGGAAGGATGGATGGGTGAATGGGTGTATGGATGGGTGGGTAGATGGGTAGATGGAGGATAGGATGGATGGGTGAATAAATGGATGAGTAGATGGGTGGATGGAGAGATTAAGGGATGGAGGGATGAGTAGGTGGATGGATGGATGGGTAGATGGGTAGATGGAGGAAAGGATGGATGGGTGAATAAATGGATGAGTAGATGGGTGGATGGAGAGATTAAAGGATGGAGGGATGAGTGGGTGGATGAATGGATGGATAGTTGGGTGGGTGGATGAATAGATGAGTGGGTGGATGAATGTATGTATGTATGGATGGATAGGTGGATGGATGGATGGGTGGGTGGATGGATGAATAGTGAATTGATGGATGGGTGGATAAATTGGTGGATGACCCACATAGTTTTGGGCTGGAAAATCAAAGCATATACTGAGATCTCCCCCTCTGCCTGCAGTGAGTTTTCTCTTGGAATTCCATCTTGCCCCCATGCCAACCCTAAGGTGTATTTCTGTGTTGCATGTTGCTTGCTGTGCAGACACTATCCCCTAGTAAGGAAGAGGAAGGCAGAGCCAGCCTTCATCCCATAAGTCAGCATTGACTTTCAAAAGTAAGATTTTTTAGTCAAAGCAGGTACAGCAGCCTGAAATCCATAGTGCTTTTGATTTGCCAAGGCCAATCATTGGAAGGAGATAATTTCTTTTTAAGTTATCCAAAAGTTTGCTTACAATGTAAGAATAGCTTCTCGATCCTCCTTATCTTCCCAGGCAAGCCCGTGGAATTTTCGGAAAAGGGAGAGTCATCAGAGGGGAGAGGACTGGGTGCTGGTGAGCATCCTGGAAAGTGCCCAGCACAACTTATGCCTGGCTGAGCGCCCGTGTGTGTGTGCCTGTATGTGTGTGTGCATGTTGTGTGTATGTGTGATGTGTGTGGTGTTTGAGTATATGATGTGCGTGTGGGAGGGTGTGTGTTGTGTGTATGGTGTGTGTGTGGTATATGGTGTATGTGTGATGTGTGTGTGGTCTTTGAGTGTATGGTGTATGTGTGGGGGGAGTGTGGTGTGTATGCTATGTGTGTGGTATGAGTGTGTTGTGTGTGTGTATGGTGTGTATGTGGTGTTTGTGTATATGGTGTAGTGTGTGTGGGAGGGGAGTGTGGTATGTGTGGTGTGTGTGGTATGAGTGTGATGTGTGTGTGGTGTTCAAGGACATGGGGTGTGTGGTGTGTTGGGGTGTGTGTGATGTGTATGCTGTTTGTGTGGTATGAGTGTTGTGTATGTGTGTGGTGTATGTGTGATGTGTGTGGTGTTTGAGTATATGGTGTGTGTGTGAGGGGGGTGTGTGGTGTGTGTATGATAGTGTGTTTGTGTGTGTGTGTGTGCTGTGTATGGTGTATGTGATATGTGTGTGGTGTTTGAGTATATGGTGTGGGGTGTGTGAGAGGAGGTGTGTGGTGTGTTTATGGTAGGAGTGTGTTGTGTGTGTGTGTGTGTGCTGTGTATGGTGTATGTGTATGTGATGTGTGTGTGGTGTTTGAGTATGTGGTGTGGGGTGTGTGTGTGGGTGTGTGGTGTGGGTATGGTGTATGTGTGGTATCAATGTGTTGTGTGATGTGTTTGTAATCTCCCAGTTAGGCTTGACTATCTAGGAAAAAACATAAAGGCTGACATATTGTAGCTAAGGAGGATTTAACAGGAATTCAAGGCTGGTTCAACATTGATTAATTGACCAGTGTAACTTACCATACCGAAAAGCATATGATCATCTCAATTCATAAAGAAAATGCATTCGAGAAAATTTGATATTCATTTATAATTAAAAAAAAAACCCAAACACTCAGAAAAATAGGAATAGAAGGAAACTTCCTTAAACTAATAAAGGCCATGGTGTCAGTCTGCTCAGACTGACACAAGCCACAGATTGGGTGGATTAAACAACAGAAATTTTCTCACAATTCTGGAGGCTGTAAGCCAAGATCAAGGCTCCAGTACAAGGCTGGTTTCTGCTGAGGGCTCTCCTCCTGGCTTGTAGGTGGCTGTCTTCTTCTTCTTTTTTTTTTTTTTGAGAAAGAGTCTCGCTCTATCACCAGGCTGGAGTGCAGTGGTGCAATCTTGGCTCCCTGCAACCTCTGCCTCCCAGGTTCAAGCGATTCTCCTGCCTCAGCCTCCCAAGTAGCTGGGACTACAGGCACGCACCACTATGCTTGGCTAATTTTTGTGTTTTTTAGTACAGACGGAGTTTCACCATGTTGGCCAGGCTGGTCTCAAACTCCTGACCTCGTGATCCACCAGTCTTGGCCTCCCAAAGTGCTGGGATTACAGGTGTGCACCACCGTGCCTGGCCAAGTGGCTGTCTTCTTCATGTGTCTTCATGTGTTCTTTCCTTTGTGTGTGTGTGTGTGTGTGTGTGTGTGTGTGTAGAAAGAGAGAGAGAGAGAAAGTCTTTTTTGCCTCTCCCTCTTCTTATAAGGACGCCAGTCCTATTAGATCAGGGCCCCACCCTTACAACCTCATGTAACCTTAATACAGTAATATTCAGGGTTAGGGTTTCAATATGTGGATTTTGGGGGGACATAATTCAGCCTGTAACAGGCATTTATAAAAAATCTTTGGTTATCATGGTCTACAACGGTGAGAGAATAAATGCTTATCTTAGAAAACGAGGCAAGGATGTACCAGCTAGGGCTTGGCTCAGTGTCCCCACCCAAATCTCATGTTGAACTGGAATCTCCAATGCTGGGGGAGGGACTGGGTGGGAGGTGATTGGATCATGGGGGCGGATTTCCCCCTTCTGTTCTCGTGACAGTGAGTGAGTTCTCATGAGATCTGATGATTTAAACGTGTGAGGCTCTCCCCGCTTCGATATTTCTCTCTTGCCAACAAATGAAGATGTGCTCACTTCTCTTTGCCTCTGCCATGATTTCTCAGGTAGTTCTTTACTGCAGTGTGAGAATGAACTAGTATATACCACAAGTATCCTACATCCTGCTGGAAATTTTAGCAGTGAAAAATATAATGGAAAGAAATAAAAAGATATGTATTTTGGAAAGGAAGGAACAAAGTTATCTCTATTCTCAGAAATAACTGGTCTTAGACAAATAAGTTCATTAAGAAAGATTGCAAAATACAAAGTCAGTTTATAAAAATGACTTGTACATCTGTATACCAGCAATGCATAATTGCAAGTCAAAAATGTAAAAATACATGACTATTTACAATAAACTAAAAGAGGGGTATGTATGTCTAAATCTCACAAAATACATGCAGGATCTGTAAGGTGAAAACTATTAAACACTGGTGAAAAAATTAAGAGGACATCAGTATGTGAAGAAGTGAGCCATGTTAATGAGTTAGAAGATCGATCCTGTGAAAATGTTGGCCTCCTGAAACTTATCTGTCGTTTAACACAATCCCAGTTAAAATTTCAGTTATTGTAGAAATCAGTGAGTGGATTGTAACGTAATGTTACAACGTAACAAATGTAATGTAATGTAAATGTAAACGTAAAGGCGTGAGAACTCCAACAGTCAATTTTGTGAAGGAGAGCTACTGGGAGAGTCAAATCACCTGTTTCCAGACTTACTCTAAAACTACAATAAGAAATGTAGTGGTATTGGTAAAAGAATAGAGACACAGATCGATTGATTAGAGCAGAGAGTCCATATATAGGCCCATACATGGATGGTCAATTGTTTTATGCAAAGGTACAAGAGCAATTCAAGGAAAAAAGGACGGTGTTTTCTGCAGTGATGCTGATGGCACTGAATTCCGTAGGCAAAAAAAGAACCTGGATCCATACCTTGCACCCCTACAAAAATCAGCTCGAGAGGTTCGTGTTGGCTGTATTTGTTCCTAAGTTGGTCTTGAGGCCCCTCTCTGGAGAGCGGCTATAAACTCTAGTCCTGCCCTGGTGGGGCCCAGGGTGGGGGGCAGTGGGTGTTTACGGGCTGTCTCTCGGGGGATTCTTCTTTATCCTTGGTAGCAGAAGGCCTGATGCTCAAGTGCCCAACCTGTGACCAGATGTCCCTCTCTCAGGACACTTGTTTATCCTGCAGATGCCCTGGGGGCTCCTGTTGGACCTGTGTCCAGTTTATTCCCACAAGACTAGACAGCCACTCCCTGGGAGAGCGCTGGCTGGGAGGAAGGTTCAGTGGTGTCAGTCAGGTGAGGCACGTGGGAGCCGGCGCAGCATAGAACAGCACGTGGAATCACAGAGGCCGTGCGTGACTCACAGAGCCAGAGAGGAGAGGGCAGCACAGCCCACAGGACAGGGGAGTGGGGAGCCGTCAGAGCCGTCGGGACCCATTCAGCCAGGGTGTGGGGAGAGAGGGACTGTGGGCCAGGGCCTTTCCTGGGGCCTGGGGCATTACCCAAGCTGTGGGGAGAGAGGAACTGTGGGCCAAGGCCTTTACTGGGGCCTGGGGTGTTATCCAGGCAGGTTCCTGCCAGGAGTTCTATCTGGTGCCTTTGGAGCAGGCAGGCACAGGCTCCGTGGGGGCACGCTGGGACTGAGGGGTCACTGTGATGTCTGTGCAGGCTACGTGGGTGTAGGGGTGAGGAGTGAGTCAAGGCTGTGACCAGCTGTCCCATAGGGAGTTGGACACCAGGGCCAGGGCCACAGTCTGCAAAACATTTAGGATCCCCTAAACATAAGAGAAAAAGACAAGTAGACCAGCAGAAAAACTGGCAGAAAAGAAGCGACGGGGAGTTTGACAGAACAGGAACCATGCCTGGGTTCCTGGGGGCGCGTGTGAGCAGGAACCAGGGTCCTGGGGGGACGTGTGAGCAGACCCTCAGCTCATGAGTTAACCAGGGCAGTGCGGGGTCAGCCTGCGAGGAAACATCGTCCCACTGTAGGCCCGGCGGACACTCAGCAAGGAGGACAGCTCTGCGCTGCCCATGGGACAGGAGTGGCTGCAGCCACAGGCGGAAACACGTTGTCATCAGCTGGTGAAATGAGGGGTCCGAAGACCCCCTGAGTCCTGGAGATGTGCGTTTGGCGACTTGGAGGTCTGCGCGGGAAGGTGTGTGCGGGGCTGGTCCTGGCAGCACCATTGGTGGCAGCAGATGCTGGACACAGCCTTGGTGTCCTGTGACCAGAAAATAAGCATGAGATCATTGTGTGGCCACACCACGCAATGGCACTGAGTAAACTCGGCTGTGTAGACAGATGTGGCCGGGGCTCAAGGACTTGTGGCTGGGTGGAGAGAGGAGTGTGCAGTGTGCACATGGTTTAGACGGCATTCACAGACTCAGACACCTGAAGTCAACGGCTTGGGGTACGCACACGTGTGCTGGGTGATGCCCTGCAGCTCCGGTTTGGGGTTAACGTGGGTGGGAGTGAGGGTGCCTGTTGGAGGACGGGGAGAGGGGCTTCGGAGACGCGGAGGCAGGCTGTGGGGGAGCTGCCGGTGCGAGTCTCCTCCCATCACAGTTGTATCAAGATCATTCTTTGAAGAGCCTCTGTCCTGCTCCCCCCTGGGGCTCCCACAGGTGGCCCCTCAACCTGGGGCTGTGCCGTGAGTGTGATCCTGTGCCCTCCTCATGCAGGGGAAAGACGTGCTTTCTGGAGCCTTTGGATAGAAAAGATGAGACCCAGGTAGGGTCTGATGAAGTGGAGCAGAGACCTTTGATGGCACATGTGAACAGCTGCGTTTCTGCCGTGCGCAGCGGGGTGACACCAATAGCACGCGGCAATGAAAGCGACTCCAAATGTTCCTTTTGTTTCAAGCTCTAAGGAAATTACAGACCTAAAAGTACAGTTACATTTTACCAAAACAACCCCAATGCGACCCTAGCTGTGCTCCCGGGGCACGTGGGGCTGCGTGGGGCGGGATGGAGGGAGGCTGTGGCCGGAGGCTTCAGGGACCTCACTGTGCTGCCTGTCCTCGGGATGTCCCGGGGGCGAGTCCCCAACAGGTCCGGTCCTGGGGAAAAAGCGCAGCCCTCAGCACAGTCCTTGCCGCCTGGACAGGAGCGGGGCCGGGGATGCTTCCCCGTGACAGGAGGGAGAAGGGATGAGCAGCAAACCTGGAGGCTGCGTCTCACCCCAGACGTGGATTGTTTGAACTTGGAGATGAGCGAGTTAGCCCGGAAGTGACTAAGCCAACACTTCAGGGAGTTTCCTCTTCCTTGGGCCACCAAGTGTGCAGCCTGAGAACCGGATCTGTTGCCTGCCCTGGGCACAAGGGGAGGCGCCTCCAGGCTCTTCCCAGGATGACCTTCCAGGAACAAGGGCAGGTGCCTCCCGGCTCTTCCCAGGATGACCTTCCGGGAACAAGGGGAAGTGCCTCCCGGCTCTTCCCAGGATGACCTTCTGGGCACAAGGGGAGGCGCCTCCCGGCTCTTCCCAGGATGACCTTCCGGGAACAAGGGGAGGCGCCTCCCGGCTCTTCCCAGGATGACCTTCCGGGAACAAGGGGAGGTGCCTCCCGGCTCTTCCCAGGATGACCTTCTGGGCACAAGGGGAGGTGCCTCCCAGCTCTTCCAACAAGGGCAGGTGCCTCCCGGCTCTTCCCAGGATGACCTTCCGGGAACAAGGGGAGGCGCCTCCAGGCTCCTCCCAGAACGACCTTCCAGGCCTCTGGGATGAGCGTGTCCCCAGAATCTGCTCCGTTCAGCTTCATCCAGGCCTTTGCCTCTGAAGGTGGGTCCGAGTCCCCCTTCACACCACAGCCTGGCTGAGCAGAGTCTTGGTGCCCCTGGCAGCTGTTCATCCCTATCACTGGCCAATTCCCTCCCAGGGCACTCCCTTCTGCCCGACTCCCATGACAGTCCTTGACGAGACTCCGAGGTACTGTCTGAGGCTCCATTTCACAGCAATCTTGGGCCCTGCCACGCGGGCTGCAGCCATGGTCAGCTGGGTGTCCTGGACCCTTGGCACGGGTCATTGCTGTCCTGGCTGTGGGGAGATGAGCCTGCAGCAGAAAGTTTGGGAGAGTTTCATTTGCACTGGTCACCCTGCGTGGGCAGCAGACGCACGGGGCAGGCTGGCCACTTCCTGTGGTCTGGGGAGACACACTCACCCCACACATTCCCTGGCTGATGGCCTCACAGAGCCCGACCCCGGACCTGTGTGCAAAGTGTCCTCTTGGTCACATCCATCGATCACCTTGCCTGATTCCGCTGTTCCGGTGAAAGAGCCTTCTAAATCTGGATGCCCCCGTACTAATTATAGCACAGATTGCGTGGGGAATTCGGCGGCCTGCACTGTGGCAATCCAGATTAAGCAATTAACCTTGATGTCACTGTAATTATTAAGATGCGTTAGCAAAATGAACTAATTTCCCCACAGGATGTTGAACCGAAATCAACTTCCACTCTTTAAGATGCCAAAATAGGAAATGTTAATGGAAAATTACGTGCGAATGTTTAATAAATCTCCCAGGCCCGTGGCTCCTTGTGAGTCTGGGCTGTGGCCTGGTTTTCAGGTGCTCACAGGTGATGACTGAGTGGCTGGGGCAGGCACCCATGTCGGGATGGGATGTCGCACCCGTGGACTCCAGGGGCCAGGAAGAGGATCCTTCAGCGACCTGCCCGGGAGCCTGGAAGCTTCCACAGGGCAGGAGGGTGTGTTCTGCAAACTGTACCGTGCAACTGTGAGGGCAGCTACTGCCTGGCCCCCCGAAGGCCCCGAGGCTCCCGTGCTCCCCTTGCTCCGTCCATATCTTCCTGGCTTCCCTCCCACAGGCTCAAGGGCAAGAGTGTGCACCATGTGGACACCATGTCCACCCACTGGCCGTGGGTGCTCCGGCGTCTGGGGAGCGTCTCGGGTGCTCCGGGAGCCATCACTCTCCAGTTTTCTCTGCAAAGGTTCATGATGATGTGGCTGAGCTTAGAAAGAGACTTTCTTTTATCTGCCCAAAATGCTTGGACGTTTTCTGTCCCCTTCACTTCACTCCTGGAAAAGACAAGGCTCAGGACAATCTGTGGGTGTCTCTCTTCTTCTGAAGCCAAGAGCCACTTTTGGGTTTTTTTGTTTGTTTGGATGGAGTTTCGTTTTGTTGCCCAGGCTGGAGTGCAGTGGCGTGATCTCGGCTCACTGCAACCTCCACCTCCCGGGTTCAAGCAATTCTTCTGCCTCAGCCTCCTGAGTAGCTGGGATTACAGGCATGTGAGACCACGCCCGGCTAATTTTTGTATTTGTTTGTAGAGATGAGGTCTCCCTATGTTGCCCAGGCTGGTCTAGAACTTCTGATCTCAAGCAGTCTGCCCGCCTCGGCCTCCTAAAGTGCTAGGATTATAGGTGTGAGCCATCACGCCAGGTCAAGAGCCACTTTCTAAAGTAACCTTTGGACATGCTGCCCCCCCTACCCAGGCCCTGGGTCCCCTCCCAGCTCCTGGGGCTCCTCCACCTTACAGGGCTCTCCTGAGGAGGCCTGGCCCACCCACCCCACTCCCTGCATGGATGGGCAGAGGCTCTCTCCCTGCCCACTCTGGGCCTTGCTGACACTGGGCCTTGCCTCCGTGTCCCAGGTGAGCCTGGCCTCTCTCTCCTGCTTTCAGAATCACACACTAGCAGGTCCCAAGCTAGCAGCACAGAGCTCTTCCTTCTGCCTCAACACCACCCACCCTTCTCAGCAGAAGACCCAGCACATCCTGCCCCTGCTCCTCCCACCGGGCTCCAGAGAGAGCTGCCCCATGATCCATGCACACACCAGTGCCCAGGGTTCCACACCGCCAGGCGACAGCACGCTGGGTGCGGTGTCTGCTTGCTGTGCCTCCTGCCTCAGGACCTGGGCCCCCCAGACACCCAACTGCTCCCTCCCGGAGGCTTGGAAGCCAGCAAAGGAAGGGATAACCATCATTTATTCATCCATCCATCCATCTATCCAATCCATCCATTGTATCCATCCATCCATCCACCCACCCATTCACCCATCTGTCCATCCATCCACCCATCCATCCATCCATCCACCCATCCATCCACCCATCCACCCACCCATTCACCCACCCATTCACCCAACCATCCATCCATCCATCCACCCACCCACCCATTCAACCATCCATCCATCCATCTTTCCATCCATCTATGTATATTTATGTATTTTAAGGAATTTCCTCATGCAATTGTGGAGTCTGAAATCTGCAAGGGAGGTGGCAGCCTGGAGACCTAAGGAGAGCTGCAGTTGGAGTCCCAGGGCCTCTGCTAGCAGAATTCCTTCTTGCTTGGGGAGGTCCATCTTGGTTTTCTTAAGACCTTCAACTGATTGAATGAGGCCCACCTGCATTTTGGAGAGCCACCTGCTTCCCCAAAGTCCACTGATTGAAATGTTACTCTCAGCCAAAAAGCACCCTCCCAGAAACATGAGAACCAGAATTAGTGCTTGACCAAATATCTGGGCACCGTGGCCCAGCCAAGTTGACACAATTACCCATCACAATGCTGGTGCCAGGGAAGGGAAGGAAAAGCTCTTCCCTGTGAGCTGGTGACCTGGGGTCCTGGGCTGGGATAGCGCAACAGGAAGTAAATGTCCCTCTCCAGAGACAGCCCCTCCTGTGTCTACAGATGTCCTGATGTAACATGTCTTTTAAAATGAGGGTTTGTTCATGAAATTCTTTTCTTAACCAATAAAATGGATTAAATAGAATGCATAGCTTAAATGTTTAGTTCTTTAGTTATGGGTAGGGTTGAATCTTTCTGTACCTTGTCAGCCACTTGTATTTCTTTTTTACTTTGTTGCCTATTCATATTGCTTTCCCAGTTTTCATGAGCACAACATTATTTAATAAATACATTTTATAAATTAAGAATTAAAAATTACTTCTCTTCCCCACCCCCCAAGTAAGGCTGTACACTAAAGAAAAAGTGAAGAATTGCAGAAAATCAGCACACGCTTTTGGCTGTAGCTGGTGGAGTCTGATTTTCAGTGGTTTGTGCCACTAGGGTATGTATTGTCTTCGTGGTGGGATTTTAGGGCATGCGTGGTCCCAGCATTGGTTGAGGGCTCAAAGATGCCCCTGGGACACAGACTGTGTCCCTCCTGTGTGACTGCGCTCAGCTTGTGGCCTGAGTCCCGCCCCACTCACCTCTGGGCACTCATCCCCACATGACAGCAGTATCGAGGGCAGGAAGGGCCGGCGGTGGGGAACAGGCCTTAAATGTCTTTGATTCTCCTGGCCTGAGTTTCATCTGGGATGACCCAGGGAGGTTCCAGAATGCTCTCCTGGGTCTCCAAGAAGAGCCACTGGGGCTACAGCTCTGGATCAATCGTGAAACCGGCCTCCATCGGAAGGCCTGGCGCCTCTGATTCACACGGGCTTCCCTGTTCCCCTGACCTCAGCCACCTGCCTTGGGGTCCCCGGTGGAGCCCAGCGCTTGCCCTCAGGGTTCAGCTTATGTGGGAGGCAGATTGTGAACCTTTGCACCTGTGAAAACAAGCTGCCTGCGCATCGGGCGCACTCCAGGGCCTGCAGTTTGCGTTTCTAAGTCCCTTCCTGTCAGGGTCTGCGCCATCCACCCTCATGCTTTTTAAAAACCCTGCTTTCAGCCAGGCGCGGTGGCTCACGCCTGTAATCATAGCACTTTGGGAGGCCGAGGCAGGCGGATCACGAGGTCAGGAGATTGAAACCATCCTGGCTAACACGGTGAAACCCTGTCTCTACTAAAAATACAAAAAAAAAAAAAAAAAATTAGGTATGGTGGTGGGCGCCTGTAGTCCCAGCTACTGGGGAGGCTGAGGCAGGAGAATGGCATGAACCCGGGAGGTGGAGCTTGCCGTGAGCCGAGATTGTGCCACTGCACTCCAGCCTGGGCGACAAAGCAAGACTCCGTCTCAAAAAAAAAAAAAAAAAATCTAGAGGTGAAAACCCTGCTTTCGCATCGAGGAGGTGTTCTGGGAACTAGCGGCTCCGTGGCGGGTCTTGGGCCAGAGCCCGGGGTGTGTGAAGTCCCGAGTCACTTTTCCTTTGCCACCAGTAACTGAAGAAAGAGCAGTCCTGACCGTTCAGATTTGAGAACCCACGTCCGTGTTCGCTGCTCAGCTCCCTGGGTCTGTTGCAAAGGGTTAACAAGCTCAAGTAGCGGGTTTTGAAAACACCATCATCATGGTAACTGTCAGTGAACTGCAGATGTCACTGCATTCAGCATGGGTGCCTGCGGGACGCGGAGGGAAGGGGCCGGCTCATTGCGGCTTCCATAGACGCTTGGGTGAGGCAGGCAGGTAGGAGGGTGGCCTGTGAGGTGTGAGGGGATGAGGGTCTCTGCTGCGGGAAGTCCTCCTGGTCACAGGGTCAAGTGCTTGCAGGAAGCCAGAGGCTGGCAGTGGGGGTGGTGGCCATGGGGGTGTGGGGGGCAGTCATGCCAAGCAGAACTCGGAATTCTTCCCTTAGTGACCTTATTCCCCATTTCAAGATGTCATTCCAAGGCCTGCAACTCCACCATGCTGGGGCTTCCCATAGGCGGCTGACATGCGCATTTGGAGGAAGCTCTTGGAGCAGCAGGGAGACAGAACGTCTCGGCCCACGTACCCTTGCAGAGAGAGGTTTGGCCGTCCTGCCTCTGCTCTGGGCCTCATGGTTACACTGAGCCAAGCCCAGTTTTCAGCAGCCACCAGGAGAGAGGGTCACCCTGCGCTGCTCCCCAGAGTCAGGGGTGCTCGGAGAGGCTGCACGAGTGAGGGGTCCCTTGTGGGAGCTTAGGAAATGCAGGGGATGTGGCCCTCAGGTGTGCTCAGTAAGCACCTGACGTCCCTGACTCCCCTTGGAAAATTGCACGATGGGCGTTGGGGTGTAGCCACAGAGGAGGTTTTCAAACAGCATCTCCCGGAAACGTGGTGGTGTGGGGAGCCCTGAGCGGCTGCATGGGGGACCTGGGGGCTAAGGGGCAGGGCTGGGTGCCTCGTCCCCTGCAGAGCAGCCCTGGAGGGATTCCTCGCTGTGGCTGTGACGCCGCTTCCTACACCAAACACGTTTCTGCTGCTCCCTGCGGATGGAGTCTGAGGCCCTCTTGCCGTCTTTCCAGGACCCCGGGCACTCGGGCCTGCGAGGCTGATTCCTGGCCCCCTGCCTGCTCTGCCTGCTCTGAGCGGGGCCGCTGGGCCAGGTGCACAGCACGCGTTTGCGTTCACGCTGTTCCCGCGCATCAGAAACCCCCAGCCTGAAGTCCTGGCAGATCGTCCTGGGTGGGCCTGACCCCATCAGGTGAAAACACTTATGAGCAGGGAGTGCCCTGGAGACGCTTCCTTCCCCTGCCAGCCTGGAAGAGGCCGACAGCCATGCTGTGGGGAGGGAGGGCCTCCGGAAGCCAGGGCCTTGGTCCTCTAGCCACAAGGAACCAAATTCCGCCAACGCCCCGAGTGAGCTTCCGAGGAGACCCCAAGCTTTAGATGCAGCCCCAGCCCTGGCCAACACCTGGATTTCAGCCTGGCGAGACCTGCCTGGCCCCCCTGCAACAATCTGTGCAGGTGAGCATCTGCCGGCCTGCGTCTACCACACCAGCCAAGTCAGGGCCTGAGCCCTACATGTCGGGGGTCACAGAAAACTTCAGGGAGGAAAACCTGGAAGCAAAACTAACTTACACTCCAGGGGAGGATGGGAGCGTTAGGGCCGGAGAGACTCAGGACCCATGGGGCGTTCAAAGGGCAGTGGGTGGAGGGGCCTGCAAGGCTGGCATGGGGAGCTGGCCAGGAACCAGGTCCCATAGGCTCTAAGAGTCAGTGTCTCCCAGGAGTTCAGGCTTTGGCTGAGACGTGATTGGTTTTGAGCACAGAAGCCTGTGCTCATGGGCATGGAAAGCTGAACTCTCCTGGTCCACCACGGCCTGAGTTAGAGCTGAGGTGCAGGAGGAGCGGGGCCTCAGGATGCTGTTCTCTACGGGAGGCAGGCTGAAGGTGAGGGCTGGAAGCTGTGGCTCCTGGACATTGCTTCTTTGAAGCCCAGAAGAGTCTGAAGCACCCTCAGCATGAGACAAATGTCCTCTGCACAGAGGAGAAATTCTTTGGCCGTGGCCCATGCAGTGACCTCTCTGCAAGGCCACACAGAGGGAAGCGGCTGCAGGGAGTTGTCGCATCCTGCAGAGAGCACTGATGTGGATGACTGGACCCCCGGCAGGCTGGCACGGAAGCAGATGGAGTCGACAGCTGGGCCCTGGGAAGGACTCCGATGCCTGTGGCACAAAACCCTCGAGAAGGGCAGAGGCGCAGGGTTGAGGGGATGTGGTGCCCAGAGCTCTCCTGTCTGCCGGGAGTCGGCCCTGGGCCTGGGACAGGGTTAAGGGGACACGGGGCCCAGAACTCTCCTGTCCGCTGGGAGTCGGCCCTGGGCCTGGGACACGGTTAAGGGGGACACAGGGCCCAGAACTCTCCTGTCCGCTGGGAGTCGGCCCTGGGCCTGGGACAGGGTTAAGGGGACACGGGGCCCAGAACTCTCCTGTCTGCTGGGAGTCTGCCCTGGGCCCAGGACAGGCTTCTGTGTGCTTTGCGGCTGAGGCTGTCGGAATCTGAACACGGATGAGAGTTGGATGGTGCCGTATGGCCCCACTGCTGCAGGGAGTGCTGGGCTTATTCTGCTGGGGAAGGAGGGGGCCTCCAGCCATTGAGGGGAACAGACAGGAGGGTGCAGACTCAGAGGTGGGTGTGTGCAACCTGACTAGCATGAGCACTATAGGCAGGCCAGGGAAGCAGCCCATCACCATCCTGATGGGTCAGAAGGCTGCCAGCACAACCCAGGACGCAGTGGTGACATCAACCAGGCTGCTGCCTGGACGGGGAGGAAGTGGCCTGAGCCTGGGAGAGGGAGATGCATCAGAACCTGGTGGCTGGTGAGATGTGGCTGACAGAGCAAGGGGCGTGGGAAGATGGCTCGTGAGCTTCGAGTCCCATGGTGGAAACAGGCAGCTCTGTGCCAAGCCCTTCAGCTCTCCACGGCCACAGTCTTTGTCCATCCTTGGGCACCGGACAAGGATCAGGCGTGGAGTGACACTGGCTGTCGGTGTCCATGATGTCACTGTCACTGTGTCCGTGATCTGACAGAGCTCTCCAGCACACAGCCTCCCCGTCCTGAGGACCGAAACACTGCAGTGGGCTTGTCTAGTTTAGTAGAAATAGAAAAGAAAATCCCGTAAAATCCTACCTACAGTTCAAATTGCTCAGCGTCCAACCAGCTGCAGGCATCCTTTGGGGAAAGGTAAAACCAGCTAAGGGTGCTGCAGGCTGCTACTCTTATGACACATTGAAATGCATTTTAAAATTTACTATTACAAATTGTTGGCCGGGCGCGGTGGCTCACGCCTATAATCTCAGCATTTTAGGAGACCGAGGCAGGTGGATCATTTGAGGTCATGAGTTCAAGACCAGCCTGACCAACATGGTGAAACCCCGTCTCTACTAAAAATGCAAAAAAATTACCTGGTGCATGCCTGTAGTCCCAGCTACTTGGGAGGCTGAGGCAGGAGAATAGCTTGAACCTGGGAGGTGGAGGTTGCAGTGAGCTGAGATTGCACCACTGGACTCCAGCCTGGGCAATAGAGCGAGACTCTATCTTAAAACAACAACAACAACAAAAATTGTCACGAATCCTTTTTAGCCAACTCCAAACAGGTGGCCTGCAAAGGCTCTGCATGCCTGGAAATGAGCGTGAGTGTTGAATGGTTGACACCTGCTGCCTCCAAAGGCACAGGGGCTTGGGAGGTGAGGAGAGTCCAGCAAAGCTCCGGGAACATGGTGCCAGGCATACGAGGCTCAGAGGCCGAGCCTGCGAGTTCACTGGTGAGGGGCGCCTGTGGCTGCACAGTTAACTTTTCTTTGGGAAGAATAAGGACAGAGAAAAATGGAATGACATGAACACATCACACACATGTGTTTCCCGGCTCCTACTCCACTGTGAGCTGCTGGAGGGGCGCTGGCTCCTAGGCTGTTTATTCCTGGTAATAGAGCCTGGGAACTGGCATGCATTCAACCCCTGATGGGCACTGGCTCGGGCTTTATATGCCTTGTGTGGGCTGCAGCCCCGGAAAGCAGGGCTTACCATTATTGCCTGCAGTTTACCGACAAGGAGACGGGGACCTTGAGCAACAGACCCGCCTGCCCACGCTTTGCCACTGCAGAGGGCGGGACTATGACCAGCCTGGGGCATTAGCACCAGCGACCCTGTGCTCAGGGCTTCTCCCCACGTCTGTTATCCCTCATGACCAGCCCCTGGGCCACACTGCTCATGGGATGTGGGTGGTGCCAGCCACTCCCCCAGGCCTCCACAACTAGGTTGTCTGAGTTTGAAAACACACAGGTGCCGACGTGCATTTTTATTTGTGCAAAAACTGCTTTATTGCTCCATATATCCCCCAAACAACTGGCTGGAGTGCTCAGGGAGGGGTGGCGGCCATCTGCGTGGGGTGTGTCTTGACGCTGCACACGGTGACTCGGGGGTCACCGTGCAGCAGTGGGATGTGGGGTCCTGGGAGCTCCTTACAGGGCTGGGTTTGCACCAAAGGAAAAAAGACATAGGGAGGCCTTTGCCTGTGGTGCATCCACATGCCTGCGTGCAGGTGCGGCTGTGCACCTGGGGCCCCTGTGAGTGACTTCTGCATGTGCTGCTGGTCGGGAGGCACTGGGGGCTCCTCGGAACTTGGTCCCCTGCCTCAGCCGGGCAGCCTCACTAGCCTTGGTGCCCACAACACAGCAGGTGCCTCAGTAGGGGCTGAGGGCCATAAGGGTGAAGTGCTAGCCAGCAGCACACTCCCGGCTCCTCCGTGGAGGGTTTCATTCATAATGAGTTCTGGCCGCGCCACCTGCTCGCCATGTCTCTCTGCGGCACTGGGGATCCAGGGCAGTTTTACAATCCCAATTTATTAGCTTGCCGTGCTTCACTTTTGACCTCAGGAGCTTATTTTTTTATTGAAACTTTAAATAATTTCTCAGAGCTTAAATCAAAGGAGAATGTAGTCCATAAAACTTAAGGAAGAAGAACATTTATCAGCTCATGTTGGTCACAGTGACCTCAACACTCTTTTCCATCGCTCCTGGTGGCCTCAAGGCCTCATGAGGAGGCTGCCTTGGAGGTGGCTTGGCGGCCGGTATCCCCACTGTGACCAGGAATGATTTTCCTGCCCAGCATTTGCGCTTTTCTGTCCTGGGGCAGATCTGCAGTTATGGCCTTTGTGTGGTCCCGACCTCTCCTCCCCAGGACCCCTCTGTAGAGGAGGAAGGGAGGGCCTTGGGCCTCACCCTGTTACCTCTACCCCAGGGAGACCAGCGTCACCTGCCTGTCCCCATGTGAACGCTGGGGTTCCTGCCCAGGCAGCTCCAAGTCCTCAGTGCCTAGAGTAGCACTGGATACACAGTTGGTGCCTAATAAGTGTCTGATGGATCCCACTCAGAGAAGCAGTGAAGAGTAGGCCTGTTCCCTACTGGACCGGCCTTGCTCCCCCCACCAGCACGTGCATCAGCTCAGAGACACTTCTCAGCCCAGGGACCCTCCGCTGCAGACCACCTACAGCTCACAGAGCCACTTTCAGGTGCTGCGTCAACTGGGCCTCTGCGCCGGGCACCTTGTCCATTGTGGCCCCTGCTTTCCCTCTGGAGGGGACGTGCCACAGGCTGCAGGACCTGGATCCTGGGCTCTCCCAGGGGGATCCCAGCACTGATGGTGGCTGGGACACAGGCGCATGGGGGACCTGGGAGAAATGGAGCCCTGGTGCAGAGGTGGCCATGCCCTCCCGACCTCACCACAGGCTTCCACAGTTGGGCCATGCATTGGACAGGGGCCTGGATGCTGCTGGGCTACGGTGCTGTCCTCTTGCACACATAGGCCACTGTGGGGTTAGGACTTCCCGGGGCCACTGTCCCCGCCCCCCACCAGTGTGTCCTCATCCGACTTGCTCCTTGTTCACATGGGGTCTTCACCACTCTGGGCAGGCGGCAGGAGAAACAGGGGAGGTGGTCCCATGGATGATGCTGAGGGACAGGGCCTGGGAGGATCGCGCCTGCCCAGCCCCTCCGAGTGCCACCATCTTCTCTCGCTTCCTCGCCGTGTGCACTTCCATGGTGAAGACGGAGCCTGGCGTTAAGAATCTCGGGTCCCCGACTGAAACAAGAAAGGAGAGCGGTGTGTGGCCCGCATGTAGGGGCAGTGACAGGGCGAGGGGGGCTTGCTAGGAAGTGAGTTGGTGGGCTCCTGAATCGGGGCCAGGATAAATGACAATTTACCCAGGGTCACTGTCACATGGTGGCTGTGGATGCTGCCACCGCCCAGCACAAATTCACAGCCTGCCCTGTGGCTTCTCCTGTGGTTCTCTTGTGGTGGTTAAATTTTCATGCAGGGATGTCTTGTTTCACCAACCAAATTATAAAAGTCCTCAGGGCAGGACCGTACCTTGCATCTCTTACCCTCTACCTCTGACGGAACTTGGCATGCATGTTGCTCTCAAGGGTGCCCGATCAATCTGTGGGGTTGAACTGAAGAGAAGCCAGATGATGACTGAGACCCTGAGGGACCTCCATGGAGGTGGGACTCTGGAGCCCAGGGGGAGACCACACACAGCTGGGGGTTGGTGAGCAGTCTTGTGTGCTGGGCTGTCTCTGCCAGAGATGGCTCATGTTCCCGCATCCCCACATTTTTCAGCTTTGGCAAAACTGAGTTGGGAGAGCTGAACTTTAAGATACCCTCCAGCTTGAAGCTTCTTGCTGGGGGAGCAAACATACAAAACGGGGGTGGGCAGGAGTGTCCGGCAGAACTGTGTCTAGCGCTTAGTGACTGTTAGCCCGTGACTAGTGAATAAATTAGTGGACAGCCAAGGGAATGGTGTGTGCTTTAAATGAGGGAGAAACTGGCAGAAGGCATGCTTGATTTCCTTCATAATTTTAGCTTCCAAGTCTCCCCAGGCTGAGGGACTTATAACAAAAGCATTTATAGCTGAGGCTACTGTGTCCCAGGTACCTCATACATGTTATCTGACGGATAGAGTTTGGATATCTGCCCCTGCCCAAATCTCATGTTGAACTGTAATCCCCAGTGTTGGAGAGGTGAGGCCTGGTGGGAGACATTTGGATCATGGGGGCGGATCCCTCACGAATGGCTCAGCACCATCCCCTTGCTGCTGAGTGAGTCCTTGCTCTGTGTTCATATGAGGTGTGGTCGTTTCAAAGTGTGTGGCCCCTCCCTCCTCCCCCTCTCTTCCTTGTTTCTGCTTTCGCCATGTGAGGCACCTGCTCCTACTTCACCTTCTTCCACGAGTCAAAGCTCCCCGAGGCCTCCCCACAAGCAGATACTGCTGTGCTTCCTGTACAGCCCGTAGAAACTGTGAGCCAATTAAATCTCTTTTCTTATAAATTACCCAGTCTCAGATATTTACAGCAATGCAAGAATGAACTAACACACCTACTAATTCTCATTCTCCAGCATCCCAACTGTGCCCTGTGTGCAGGTTAAATGATATCATGTGAGAAAGCTCCCAGCAAGATCTCTAATAAGAGGAGCCATTATTACTATTATTATCATCATACAATGGTGAGAAAGAGGAATGCGATGAGGGCATTGATAGTGATGATAATGGAGATGGCGATGATGATGGTGGAAATGAGGGTGATGGTGATGGAGATGATAATCTTGATTGGGGTGATGATGGTGGTAATGGTGGTGACTATGACGATGATAGGCATGATGGAGATGGCGATAATGGTAATAATGATAGAGATGGTGGTAATGATAATAATGATAGTGATGGTGGTGATGATGACAGTGATGGTGGGGATGATGATGATGATAGGCATGACGGAGATGATGATGGTGGTGGTGATGGCAACTGTGGTGATACAGTGATGATGGAGATGATGGAAAAACGGTGGAGATGATAGTGATGGTGGAGATAATGGTGATGGTGGTGGTGATGGTGATGGTGGTAACTATGATGATTATGGCAGACATGGTGATGATGGTGATGGTAGTGACTATGATGATGATTATGGTAGACATGGTGATGATGATGATGGCAACTGTGGTGATAATCATAGTGATGACAGAGATGATGGAATAACTGGAGATGATGGTGATGGTAGTAACTATGATGATGATGATTATGGCAGACATGGTGATGATGATGATGGTGATGGTGAAAACTGGTGATAATCATAGTGATGATGGAGATGAAACAATAGTGGAAATGATGGTGATAGTGGAGATAATGGCGATGGTGATGATGATGATGATGGTGGCAACTGTGGTGATAATCATAGTGATGATAGAGATGATGGAATAACAGTGGAGATGACGGTGATGGTGGAGATAATGGTGATGGTGATGGCGGTGAGCTATGATGATGATTATGATAGAAATGATGATGATGATGATGGTGATAGTGGCACCATAATCAGAGTGATGGAGATGACAGTGATGATGCCAGAAATGATATTATGGACAGTAGGAAACAGAATTCTTTGAGGAAGCTGGAGATCTGTAGGGGCCACAGAGGAGAGACATAAATACTTCCCCAAACTTCACAATAACGGGTTCCCAATTCCACATGAATGAGACCCAATAAATTTCAATTCCATTTAAGATCAGATTAAAGACATTTCCAACTCTTGTAGGATGTTCAGGGAGCATTTGAGTTCCCCTCATTGGTCCAGACACACATTTGAGCAACGCACTTCCTCATTATGGACATACCACCCCAGATATCTGGACTTCCTGGGCACAGAAGCACTACCAAGACCACAACTGATGCTGACAGCAAACAGGGTAAGAGTTCAACCGTGGACTAGATCACCCCGGCTTTGACCTAGTGGAGACCTGGCGCCCACTGCCGGAATCCTTGTTGCTGGTGGTATAGCTTCTGCAGCTAAAAGCATGAACATTTGCATGGAAGCTGGTTTTATGAGACATGTAAACATTTATTTAAAGAGAATTGTAAATAGCAACATAGAAAATAACTGCTTCCTGGCTTTAAAATGCCCTCACCATGAGTCTTGGCAGTATAATTATGCTTGTAGAAATTTTGCAGCTACTGTCAAGTACATCTATGAGAAACACGATTTTTAAAGACTTTATAATGCAGCAGTGAAATTTCTGTTCTGGGCTAAAATATCATGGATCAAGATGTCAGCCCAGCAGCTAATAATGTTATAGCCTTTCAACTCACATCTTTAGGTTTAAGTTGTAAACGGAGAATTAATATCAAGGTAGGCATTTTCAACAACTGCAAATTTTTCTGTCCCCAAATTTGGTGTTGAAATTCTTAAGTGTGTCAAATGCTAATTTCATCCTTTCAGAAGTGTTTCCTTTACAGCCCTCACCCCCTGTTCCTGTCTCTCCCACTTCATGATCTGGGCACACTCTGTCTCTTGCCGTGACCTCTGATGTCACCGGGTGCAGTCTTCCCTCTGGCTTGCCGTGCTCCAGTCACACTGGCTTCTTTCAGCCCCTCCTGCCCTCTCCTGCACTATCTTCTCCTGGGCTTTTCATGCAGTTGCCTTGTTGGGTCTCAGTGTGCACATCATCACCTCCAAGAAGCCTTCCCTAGGTACCCAGACACACAGCAGCCCTCCCGTCTATATTGTCTGTCTGTCTCAGCTATCACCTTAGTAAGATCTAACTGGTTACCTTTATTTTGTTTACTTGACTTAGAAATCTGTCTTCCATGTAAGAATATCAAGCCGTCTTAGTCTGTTTTGTTCTGCTATAGCGAAATACCTGAGACTGGGTAATTTACAATGAACAGGATTTTATTTCTCACAGTTCTGGAGGTTGGGAAGTCCAAGATCAAGGAGCCAGCAGGTGTACTTGTCTGGTGAGGGCCACTCTCTTGGTCTCCAAGGTGATAGCTTGTTGCTGTGTCCTCCAGAGAGGACAAATGCTATGTCCTCACTTGGCAGTGGGTGGAAGAACAAAAGGGATGAATGCTGCATGAAGCATTTTTTTTTTTTGAGACGGAGTTTCACTATTGTTGCCTAGGCTGGAGTGCAATGGTGTGATCTTGGCTCACCGCAACCTCCACCTCCTGGCTTCAAGCAATTCTCCTGCCTCAGCCCCCCGAGTAGCTGGGATTACAGGCATGCACCACCACGCCTGGCTAATTTTTGTATTTTCAGTAGAGAGGTGTTTCTCCATGTTGGTCAGGCTGGTCTTGGACTCCCGACCTCAGGTGATCTGCCCACCTCATCCTCCCAAAGTGCTCGAATTACAGGCGAAGCCTCTTGAATAAAGGTCTTAATATCATTCATGAGGGAAAAGTCCTCATGGTCTCATCAACTCTTAAAGGTCTCACTTCGTAATACCATCACACTGGCTATTACACTTCAACCCCTGAACTGTGGGAAGAAAGCATTCAAGCCACAGCAGAGCCCCAGCATCCCAGGGCTAGCAATGTCCCTGACACATGGTTAATTCATACACATTTGTTCATCGAGTGGATCTTTGCAATGACTTTCCTGATTCGCATTTTCTGTGGATCTCTCTACACCCTGGACCCACAAACCCTGAGACTCTTGTGACCTCCATGACACCTAGTACTGTGCTGGGTATTGAGGGAATGCTCTGTAACTCGGTTGGATACAAATTTGGGGATTCTCTCCTGGTCACCGCTTCTTTCCTGTTAACCACGCTGCACTCTATTCATTGGACCATGCGCATGAGCTGCTCCGTGGATACTTTTGATACTACATTAGAGAACTCAAACTATGCTTTGTCAATTCTGAACATTCTGGACTTATTTCAGGGTTATATTGGTTTACTATATACTTATGGTTTAATGTTATATTTTATGATTAGAGTATTTGACGTTTGCATAGTTATAACTTTGAATAATCTGTAAGCCAATTCCGCTTTTAACATCAGTGTTTGCAAAGATACTTGTTTGTTTTATTCCATACCTTGCCCTATCCTGAGGTCTGAAATCAATAGAAATGTCTTTGAGTATATTTTTCTAAGAGGGTATGTGAGTAGATGGCGTCTGCATGCTCATACACCTGTGTTTCATTCATGGGTGATTCACTTTTGTGAGGTTAAGAATTCAGAGACCACAGATATCATCCTCAAACTTGGTAGCTGTAGCTGCCTTGTCAATTGCCGTAGAGAAATTAATTCGTAACCTTGAGATTTTTCTTTCTCTGGAAATAACATGTTTGTTTTGTCTGTGAGATTAAAATATTCTTTATATTCTTGGAATAAAATAAACCAACCATTTATGCCTAAATATTGGTCTTATTTATTAATTTTGCCTGAAAGGGAGTAAATATTTTCAATTTATAGTGTCAGGAAATTTTAAAAACATCTTTTTGATCATAGCTAGCACTCCTTTTCTTAACGTGATGTCTTCGTCATTCCAAAAGTCCTACATTTTCTGCCTGGGTCTCTGTAATTCCCACAGATCTGCACATTTTTTAAGCTGAAGGAAAATGATTTCACATGGAAGCTTTTGAATGTTCATGGATGAATGAAGAGCAAAATAAATAAGTTATAAATAAATGCAAAGACTCCCTTAAAGTTCTGTCTGTCCGTCCTGCCACACTTTTTTTTTAACAATATTTGACAGTTTATAGAAAAAGCAATAATGCATTGAAAGATTTATGACATTTGTAGAATTAAAATATATAATTACATGAGCATAAAAGCTTGGGAGGGATAAAATGGAATTTTCCTGTTGCAAGGATTTTGTGTTATGAAGTAGTATAAAATCATTTGAAGGTAGATTTTTATCAGATAAAAGTGCTGTAATCTCTGAAACTTTGTAGGGTAGTGACTAGCCAATAGCTAAGTTAAAATTAAATTAAAATTAAATATTAAGTTAAAGTTAAATATTCAAAGCTCAATTCTTCAGTTGTACTAGTCACATTTCATTATTAAGTGGCTGTATTGAATAGCCCAATTATCAGAGAAAGTTTATTGGGAATAGCTACTCTAAATGAAGAACTAAAATAATAACACAAAGAGGCATGGCTATAAAGTCAACAGAGGAAATAATATGGGATATTAAATGTACTTAATCCCAAAAAGGCAAGAAAAGCAAAGCAAAGAGCAAAATAACCAAATAAGACAAATAGAAAACAAATGCCAAGATGACAGTTTTAAAACCAACCCCAAAAATAATCACAGTAAATATAAATGAACTAAATATTACACACAAAACGCAAAGATTATCAGACTATAAAACAAAACAAGACCCAACTGTCTGATTTTCTCAGGATCTGCATTTTAACTCTGAAGATGCCAACAGTTGGAAGTAAAGGGACAGCCAAAGACACAGCATGCAAATATTAAGGATGAGAAAGCTGGAACCACTACATTAATACCAAAGTAGCCTTTAAGACAAGGAACATTACCAGAGATAAAGAGTAATATTTCATAATGATAAATGGTCAATTCATCAGCAAGACAAAATAGCTCTAAATGTGTATGTACCTCATAACAGAACTTTAAAATACATGAAGCAAAAATTGGCAGAACTAAGGGTAGAAATAGACAAATCTACAATTATGGTTGATTTCTGCACCTTGTCTTACTAATTAATAGAACATACTGATATACAACTTAGTAAGTATATCCAAGATTTGAACAACAGTATAATTGATATTAGGAGAACATTACAGCCAGGAACTATGGGGGACGTATATCCAAGATTTGAACAACAGTATAATTGATGTTAGGAGAACATTACAGCCAGGAACTATGGGGGACACATTGTCTTTCAAGTGCATACAGAACATTTACTAAGAGCGTATCATGGGCTGTTAAATAAATCTGAATAAGTTTCAAAGCACAATAACATCAAATTAATTATTGCTAATAATAAACTATAATAAAATCACCAAATATTTTCAAATTAATGAACATATTTGTAAATAACCTGTGGATCAAGGTAGAATCAGAAAGTATTTTGAACTCTCATGAAACAGGACATATCAATGTTTGTGGTGTGCAACTAAAATAGTGGCTGGAGGAAAATTGATGGCTCTAAAATGCCTGTTTTAGAAGAGAAGAAGGGCATAAATTAAGTGATCTAAACTTTCATCTTAAAAAGCTAGACAAAGAAGAGGAATTACACTAAAGTAGAAAAAAGATGATGATAAAGGAAGAGATCAGTAAAATAAAAATCAGACAAAAAGGAAATTGACAATGTTGAGAGTTTTTTTTTTTTGTTTTTTTAAAGATTGATCTGGTAAATAAATTACTGGTAAGACGGACCAAGGAGATAAAAGAGGAAACAAAAATTCCAATAACAAGAATAAACGGCATCCCCGCATTAAAAGAAACGTCACAGACAAGTCTATCCTCATAAATCCTGCAACTTAGATGCAAAGGACAGACGCTTTGAAAAACACAATTATCAAAACCGTCACAAGAAAAAACATAAAACTGAAATAGCCCTGTACCAACGAAAAATATTGGACTTACAAAAACAAACACAAAACTACCCATAAGGAAATGTACGGTCTCAGATGACTTTGCCGTAAATTCTATCAAATATTTAAGGAAGAAATAATGTCCAGGGTATAAAACCTCTTTCAGAAAATGAAGGGACCACTTCCCAACTCTATGAGGCCAGTACAACATCAACACCAAAACTGAGAAGCACATTATAAGAAAAGCAAACTTCAGACCAATATCCCTTATGAACTCAGAGGCAGAAATGCTTAATAAAATATTAACCAATGAGATCCAATTCTAGTAATATCTACACATTATTACATTATGACCAAGTGGAGTTTCTCTCAGGAAAGTAAGCTCGGTTTAACCTTCAAAATCAATCAGTGTCACTCTCCATAGTAACAAAGTAAAGGAGAAAATAACCCCCTTATGATGACCTCAATAGAGGCAGAAAAAGAATTTGACACATGTTGACACCCATTCGTGATTTTAAAAAACATCAGAAAGCTGGGAATAGTAGGAAACTTTCCCTGGCTTCCTCCCTGGAGATCTCACTGGGTCCCCACCCTGTCCCTGTGCCAGGCCTGGCTTCCTCCTTTATCCTCCTTCACGGCCAGATTCTCCTGGGTCCGGACAGGCCCAGGCAGCTTCAGAAGTCTGGCTTGCTTTCTGGCCACAGCCTCACAGAAGGTAGTGGGCGGTTCTGGATTCGGGCTGTTCTGGTCTCAAGCAGCTCATCAACCGAAGTGACACAGGACAGAATGGACACCAGAAGGCCGGCGTCCATGGGCCACACTGGAATGTTCTGGAAGAACCGAGTAGCCCCTCTCTTGGCCCAGGCGCCAGCCTCCCTGCTAGCCCTCTCTCCGGACATTTCAGGGACAGGAGCAGTTGGGCTGGCTTCTTGCGTCAGGTCGCTCTGGCCAGGCATGTCCGTGATGCAAGGGGGTACTGTGTCCCTGCTCAGCTTCCTCCCGCCCCATGTCTCCATCTTTCCTTTCCGTGTTCCCGGATGCTGCGTGTTCCTAGGATCACGGAGGCCTGGGCTCTGTGCTCCCTGCTGTCCATGGTCCTGGCCTCTTGTGTTTGGGTGGCTGTGTGCTGCCCACTGGCTGAGGGACTGAAAGGGAAGGGACAAGAGCACCTCTGGGGCCTCGTGAGGACAGAGCCACAGGATGGGAAGACGAGGGCCCTGAGTGGCATCCCGAGTTAGGCCGGGACCTGTGCAGGGAGCTGGCACCCCTCTATTGATTTCCTGAGGGTCTGAGGTTGCCTGGGCTGCAGTTCGTGCCTAACATTATGTGGCTGAAGCCAAGCAGTGATTTCATTTCACCAACGAGGAAATTTCTCCCAAGGAATGAATGCCCTGCCCAAGGTCACTGCGGGTGAGAAGTGCAGGACCTGGCGTCCCTCCTGCAGCTGAGCCCCACGTGGCCCCCACCCTCACCCTGCTGGGCTGCTTCTGCAAGAGTGGCGGTTGGAACTCTGGGGACATCCCACGGCTGAGGCCTGTGACTCCTGGTGCCAGGCGGCCTGTGTGGGGGCTGAGCCCTCCTCCCCTCCCTGCCCACAGGGCTGTGCCCGAGGAGCTTTCCCAGCCAGCATCCACAGCCCACGGTTCCCTCCTGCTGGATTTTGAAAAATGCATCAATGCTTTCCTATTGTTTGTACCCCAAACGAGGCTCCCAGGACATGTTGGGTGGGGTACATGTTCCTGCAGGCAGGTCTCCCCCAAAGCTGCTCCGTGGAGCCCTTGCAGGGCTTGGTGCCAAATGCATTTGTCGAAACTGAGGTCAGCGTATCCTCTCAGTCAGATTATTTTACTCAGCTCAGTACAGGAGTAACTACGTGTTTACTGGTTCTTGGGCAGAAAAATAAATGAAAGAAGGCGTGTGTGCTGTGTTTCCCTGGCATCCAGCAAGCCGCACACAATTAAAATCTCCTTGTGGGGTGCCGTCTTCTCTGCAGAGCCTCCTGCCGGGCTCCTGTGTTACCCTCTCCTGGAAGCAGACAGGCAGGAGTTCCCCAGGGCAGGGGCCTCCCCGTCAGCACATCTGGTTACCTGTCACTTTCTTTTGATCCATAATGTCATAGGGAAATAGCTTCACAAGCTAATTACTTTGTGACATTCACGGGGGAGGTGGAGACGGGGCCTGCGTGGTGCAGGCAATTGCAGCAGCCAGTGAGTCTGGCCATGCTCCTCAGTGAGCTCAGGCGGAAGGGGCTGGGCACAGCAGGGCCTCTGTCCTCACTCCAAGTGAGCGCAAGCAGAGATTTGTCCCTTAATACACACAAAAGGAGACTTTATATTTTGAATGTAAACTAAATTATGTGAAACGGAATGAGTCCCCGAGAGTTGCAAATGTGCCCTCCAAGCTGGTGTTCTCTGGGTGGCTGTGAGAGCCCCGGCTGTCAGGGTGCATGGCAGGTGCTCTTCCCGGGCATCCCGGGGCCTGGTGCCCGGCTAAGGCTGTCTTCTGGGAGACCCTGAGCCCCAAGTCTGCACAGAGTCCCACTCAGATGAGCAGGGCTTATGAGGGGGACAGTGGCCTGGGGAGACCCAGTGCTCCCCCATGCTGTGCATCCTGGATGTGGGTCTGTTCATAGGTTTCAGAGCAGTGAGCACCATTACTGAGCATGGTGCATCCCTGCATGGTGTCCTGGGACCCTCTGAGGCAGAGGGAAGGCTCAGCGCCCAGCTTTCCATCCTATCAGAGATTCAGACGCAGGATAAGGGAAGCAGTGACCCTGCTTGCAGGCGCTGGGCGGCCACAGCCCATCCCTGGCCTCTGTCATTGCTGTGATCACCCAAGCCTGCCAGCTCTGCCTTCTCCTCCCGAAACCCTGACGTGAGCAGAGGAAGGCCACTGTGGCAGCTTCATGGCAGTACAGCAGGCACCCTATGAGGCTCAGGAGTCATCCCCGAGGGCCTGTGCTGAAGCTGTCGTCAGGGAGGCTCCCTGGGGCCTGGGCACTGGCAAGGAGGGAGGGTCCCTGCTCCTTTGCCCTGAGAGCTGGATCCACATGGGTGGTCCCTGCACCATGGGAACCCCTTCTGCGCACCAGCACAGCTGGGGCAGCCTGGAAGAGCAGAACTGAAGCGCCCCCAGGGGACAGTCAGCTAATGACAACTATTATTATTTTAGCATCTTCCCTGAGGCAAGGGCGATGACTGAGATGTAGTCTTTGCCCTCAAGGAGCTTATGATCTGCTGGGGAAGAGACAGAGAGGAGACACATAAATAGCCAAACCAGATAACATTAGGAATTCAGCAGTCAATTGCTTGCAAAGTGATGATGGTCATCCCCTCCCAGAGCCTGCACCCCTGTGAGGTGATACTGCAGCCTCTACCAGCAGGGGGAGTCACTCTCCCCACCCCTTGGGACTGGAGGCCTGTGGCCACTTTGGCCAACAGCACAGAGGAAGGACAGGGCGCACAGTGGAGGTCTCATCCCTCTGCTTCTCTCTGCCTTGTGTATGGGGATAACCAGCTGGGGGTGCAAGTCCGTGTGAACCACAGCCAAGGCCAGAAGAACCGCCCGGCTGAACTCAGCCTCGGTGTTGGCCCACATAACTGTGAGCTGTTGCATGAAGCCTCTTAGTTTTGGGGTGGTGAGCTGTGCAGCAGCCGCTAAGGATGATGAAGTCCCGGGAGAGCACGCCGTAGGGGCTGCTCTGGCCAGGGTGACAGTGAGGTTGCTGCTGAGGAGATGATGATGCAGGGTCCAGATCTGCAGGATGTGGAGGACAAACTCGTGTGATGGTACTGGGGTGGGAGACAGAAAGTTCCAACCAGACAGAAAAGCAAGTGTGGAAGGACCCAGAAAGACTGAGCCTGGAGGTGGAGTGTGAGGAGAGGACAGAGGGATGTGCTGTGGGCTGAGCACTGGGAGAGGACGGGGCTGCTGAGGGAGACGCAGAAAGCTTGGGGAGAGCGTGTCAGGCAAGGGCAGGGGACTTTGTTTGTGGCTTGGTCATCTAAATTGGAGATATCCTTTAAATATTCAAGTGCATGTGTGGATTAAGAAGTTGTGAGTGTCAGAAGCTCAAGAGGAATATTTGGAAGCACAAATGAAGGAACTGTCTAGGATGAGCACAGATGGGGATAAGAAGAGGCAGAGGCCTGGCCAGGCACAGGAGGAGCAGGTGGGGCCCAGAGCTGATGAGGAGGACCTGAGGAAGACCAGACCATCCGAGGGCAAAAGGCGGCCATGGCCATGGGCTCCATGCCTGGCGCTCTGCACACACCCTGCCCTCTGCCCTTGATCTGGGCCACTCCTATTTATCCTGCAGGATCTGGCTTTAGTTCTGCTTCTCCGCAGCAGCCCTTCCTGGCCCAGGGTCAGAAGCATCCAGGACCTGGGCCCATAGTGGCCTCTCCTTCCCTCTATTGTCACGTGGAGCCCTGCCTTGTGCTTTCTGGGTAGCCTGCCATGGCCTCCACTGTTCTGTGAGTCTCAATCCCATCCTCAGCTCACTCCCTGCCATGGAACAGGCACCCCAGGAAGGCTCAGAGGAGGCTAGCAGTTCCCAGTGCAGGGTTCAACCAAAGTGGGTCCTGAGGCATCCCCTACTTCCTCCATGCTGACGTCTACTGGGGAAATGGTGAAGCCCACTGTGTCTCTCTTCCCCTTCCCGGCTGGCACTCAGTCTGGCAGTCTATGGCTTTAATTATAAGGTGTGCATATTAAACAGAAGAACGGGCTGGAATCCAGCATTTTGGAAACTATCAGCTCAGAACGCTGTCCGTGTTCCCTCAGCAGCGTTTCTGCAGTGATTTCAGACATGCTGGCTGGTGACAGAGCCACACGAACTCCGGCTGCTGAGCTCACTCAGGTCAGCTGGAGGATCGCAAAGTTAGAGCGAGTGCCTTAAGGGGAGCAGCCCTCTTTTTGGAGGAGAGCACCGCTCTGGAGTTCTGAGATTTGAAAAAGGGAGAGGGGGAACGGGCCAAGGAAGCCCGGTCTGCAGGAAGCCGCCCCCGACTCTGCATCAGGCAGGGTCCCCCACTTGCCCGCTGCTCTTAAGCCACCTCTGCCTATGTGAGGCCTCGTCTGTCACCATCTCCAACATCAGCATCAATGCAATGATGTCCATCGGGTGCTTTGCGCACCATGGACCACTCAGGAGGAAGAGCAAGGGCCCCATTGGCCCCCAGAGCTCCGTCCTCAAGACCCCTCCTCTCCATCTTCAGACACACGGCCCTCACCAATGGCTGTGCTGTCTGCACATGGCCTGCAGAGTTGTAAGGGGGCAGCCAGAGTCCTGCGTCAACTCTGCGCTTTCCAGGTGAGATGAGGAGAAGGCACACCTGGCAGGGAAGGGGGAAAGTGCTCAGGGCTCCTCAGTGCAACGTCAACAGAGAGGACTGTGCTCCAGCCACCAGCACCCGGACAGGGGGTCCAGAGAGTGAGTCCCCTCCCGACCTCTCCTCCTCTGAGATTTCCCGATCTCTTAACTACCCACAAAGCAAACGGCTCAGGTAGAGGGCACTAGAGACAGAGACAGATGGAAGAGGGAGAGAGAGGACGTGCCCACCTCCCTTTCAGAGCCACCTGGGCTGTGTGGAAGGTCCCACTGAGAGGCCCAAGGTGTGTAGACAGAGAAAGCAGCAGAGAGGGAGGCCGCTGCTCCTCCCTCCTCCACCCAGACCTCCGGGGAGCGGACCCTGTAGTGGGGGGGAGAAATGGCCACTTTCGTGCCCTGAAGGGGGCGCTGTGCCTCTGTGCCCTGCAGTAGAGCCCAGGGGGCAGGTCTCTGCACAAACTCACCTGCCAGTAGCCCCAGATTCAGAGAGGAGCTCCTGCATCTGGACAGGCCACGGTGAGAGCAGCCAGGATGAGGGTTCATTCCCAGGGCCACGGAGGGGTTGGCAGCAGGGCTGGACCTCAGTTTGCGTAGGTTGCAGGGATATCCTGGGTCAGGGTGCAGAGCAGCTGTGGGGCCGTAAGTAAATAGAAGCTGCTGCCTTCAAAGCACATATTGAAGGTGGTGGTTGAAAGCTTGGTATTTGGAATGAAGTTAAACAGGATTCGACCCCACCCTGCTATGCTGCAGCTCTGAAACCGCGTCACTTTCCCTGTCACCCTCCATTTCCCACCTAAGAAATGGAGATTACAAGCCCACTCCAGAGAATGGCAATGGGGGTTTCAACAAAAGAAAAACGTGCAGGGCTCTGGGAGCCCAGGGCGTGCTCAGAAATGATAGCTACAATTCTAGCTCTTTTTCCCTTTTTTTGAAAGATACGCATTCAAGACAGGTGCAGTTAAAATAAAAAATTAAAAGGGACAGCTTCAGATGCACCACAGAGCACGACTCTGCCGACAGAAGGGAGTGCCCAATGCAGAGGTGCGCTGACAGCGGCGGGACTTGTCTGGGAATGGGGGCCAGAGTAGGGTGGGAGCAGAGCCAGGTGTGCCCGTGCCACCCCAGGGGAGGTGATGCGGCAGGTGTGGGACCCGGGAGGGAGGCGGCCACGTTGCTCTGAGCACAGGGCAGGAGCCCTGCCAGAACAGGGGACCAGATGTGAACACAGGAGAAACTGGGAATGTGGATGAGGCCTTCCACTCTGCCACGACTCACCTTCATCTCAGGGCCTGGATTTCCTCTGGCAAACGATGGCCTGGCTGGTTGACTCAAGCGTCACTTAATGACTGATGAGTGAGCATCTATGATGGGCCAGCACTGGCAGGCACCTGGGGTACATGAGCATCAAATGAGAAGGTTCTCGCCCTCCTGGAGCACTGGCAGGCACCTAGGGTACATGAGCATCAAATGAGAAGGTTCTCGCCCTCCTGGAGCACTGCCAGGCACCTGGGGTACATGAGCATCAAATGAGAAGGTTCTCGCCCTCCTGGAGCACTGCCAGGCACCTGGGGTACATGAGCATCAAATGAGAAGGTTATCGCCCTCCTGGAGCACTGGCAGGCACCTAGGGTACATGAGCATCAAATGAGAAGGTTATCGCCCTCCTGGAGCACTGGCAGGCACCTGGGGTACATGAGCATCAAATGAGAAGGTTCTCGCCCTCCTGGAGCACTGGCAGGCACCTGGGGTACATGAGCATCAAATGAGAAGGTTCTCGCCCTCCTGGAGCACTGGCAGGCACCTGGGGTACATGAGCATCAAATGAGAAGGTTCTCGTCCTCCTGGAGCACTGGCAGGCACCTGGGGTACATGAGCATCCAATGAGAAGGTTCTCACCCTCCTGGAGCACTGGCAGGCACCTGGGGTACATGAGCATCAAATGAGAAGGTTCTCGCCCTCCTGGAGCACTGCCAGGCACCTGGGGTACATGAGCATAGAATGAGAAGGTTCTCACCCTCCTGGAGCACTGGCAGGCACCTGGGGTACATGAGCATCAAATGAGAAGGTTCTCGCCCTCCTGGAGCACTGGCAGGCACCTGGGGTACGTTAGCGTCAAATGAGAAGGTTCTCGCCCTCCTGGAGCACTGGCAGGCACCTGGGGTACATGAGCATCAAATGAGAAGGTCCTATCCCTCCTGGAGCACTGGCAGGCACCTGGGGTATGTTAGCATCAAATGAGAAGGTTCTCGCCGTCCTGGAGCACTGCCAGGCACCTGGGGTACGTTAGCGTCAAATGAGAAGGTGCTCGCCCTCCTGGAGCTCACAGACTAGCACTGCGAGGAGGAATGAACAGACCCAATACCCACATTCCCTGGTCACTGAGAAGGGGACGTGTGCTTGAACACAGTGAAGAGAGGGCAACCCAGGCTTGGTAGGTAAAGATCAGAAGCAGGGATCATGGCAGAGGCACATGGGCGATGAGATCGGGCTTCACTAAAAAGGTGAGATTTGAACAAACCTGAATGAGAGTTTGATAAGTTAGCTATTGCTGCGTGACAAGTTTCCCCGAAGTTAGTGGCTTCAAGCAACACACCCGGCCGTCTCACATTCTCTGTGATCAGGAGTCCGGGTGCCTAAGCTGGGCCCCGCTCAGGGTCTGACAAGGCTGCTGTCAAGATGTCAGCCTGAGCTGTGGCCTCATCAGAGACAGGGCTGGGAGGAATCTGATTCTCTGCTAACTCAAGTCACTGGCAAATTTTGGTTCCTTAGGGTTGTAGGACTGAGGGCTGCAGTTTCTCGCTGGCTGCCAGCCCCAGGCTGCCCTCGGGTCTCACAGGCCACCCTGTTTCTTAGAGTACCGAGTTCTCCAACGTGATGACTTTCTTTCTATTCTTTCTTTTTTTTTTTTTTTGAGATGGAGTTTTCGGTCTTGTTGCCCAAGCTGGAGTGCAGTCGCGCAATCTTGGCTCACTGCAACCTCCGCCTCCCAGGCTCAATGTTCCTGCCTCGGCCTCCTGAATAGCTGGGATTACAGGTGTGCACCACCACACCAGGCTAATTTTTTGTATTTAGTAGAGACGGGGTTTCACCATGTTGGTCAGTCTGGCCTCGAACTCCTGACCTTAAGTGATCTGCCCACCTCAGCCTCCCAAAGTGCTGGGATTACAGGCATGAGCCACGGTGCCTGGCTGACTTGCTTTCCTAAAGCCAGAAAAAGAAGGATGTGTGTGGGAGGTGGGGAAGAAGGGGAGAGATAAAGATGGAAGCTCAATTCCATGTAACATAGTCACATAACCATACACAAAGGGTCGTGACCTTGACTGTGGGCTCCCCTTAGAAGTTGGCCCCAGGTGCTGCCCACACTGAAGGGGAGGGGTACACAAGGGTATGGCCAGGGGGCAGGAGATGGGGGTGACCCTGGAGTCTGTCTACTACAGAGAAGCTGAGATGCTTCCTAATAAAACACTGTCAGTCTGGACAGCCAAGGGATGCTGTCGGATTAAAGTGGAACAAACCTGAGGGGCTGCTTCTGGCAACATTCCTCCCTAAGCCTCTGTCTTTGGTCTTTCAATGTCTACAAAAGTAAAGGCTGCTTAAGTGCAAGCAGCAAGGCCTCGGCGCTCGTCCATCTCCAGGATGATTCCTCCCTGGCAACAGTCTGGGCCTCAGGGAGACTGTAAAGAGGGGCCAGCAGAGGAGCCTGCAGGACACAGGCAGGAACAGCCACGCTGGCCCCTGCAGCTGACACTACGAGGGGTGTGGAGACCCAGGGTCCCTGCCTGTGGAGACAGGCTGACTGGGGTGCCCAAGTGTGACCCTACCATCTCTCCCTGAGTTTCGCGGGACCAAAGGAACCCACGAGTCCACAACTGACACGGTAGACACACGGTATCTATCCAATGGTAACTAGGAGTGAGATGTGACGTAGCCTTGCTATTTTTTTTTTTTTTTTTTTTTTGAGACAGAGTCTTGCTCTGTCGCCCAGGTTGGAGTGCAGTGGCGTGATCTCGGCTCACTGCAAGCTCCATCTCCCGGGTTCATGCCATTCTCTTGCCTCAGCCTCCCAAGTAGCTGGGATTACAGGCGCCTGCCACCATGCCCGGCTAATTTTTTGTATTTTTTTTTTTAGGAGAGACGGGGTTTCACCGCGTTAGCCAGGATGGTGTCTATCTCCTGACCTTGTAATCCACCTGCCTTGGCCTCCCAAAGTGCTGGGATTACAGGCATGAGCCACTGTGCCCGGCCTATCCTTGCTATTTTATAAGCTTTATTGAGATATAGTTCACACACCATATAATTCAACCATTTAAAATATATGAATCAATCATTTTCAGTTTATTCACGGATACGTGCAACTCTCACCACAGTAAACTTTAGGGTATGTTCATCACTCTGGAAAGAATCCCCATGCCCTTTAGCAATCACTCTCCCTACTCTACCTCACCCCAGGTTCCCAGTCTCAGCTCTAGGAAAACAGTAAGCTACTTTCTGTCTCCATAAATGTCTTTGTTCTGGACATTTCATATGAATGGAATCACAGAGTATGTGACCTTTGGTGACTGGCTTCTTTTATTTCGCATAATTTTTTAAGGTTCACGTGTGGTGCATTGCCTCACCAATTCATTCCTTTTTACTGCTGATAAGATGCTACTGCATGAATTTGTGACATTTTGCTGTCCATCCATCCTTGGATGTGTACCTGAGTTGTTTCCATCTGTTAGCTGTTTGTTGTGAAGGGTGCTGCTAGGAACATTGGCGTGCCAGTTTTGTGTGGACGTGTTTCCAGTTCTTTTGGGCACCGTGTCTTTGTTGATCTGCATCCATTGTGCTCTACCCTGAGGTTTATGAACCACAAAACTTGAAAATACCTCTTGTTGGTTCCATGATTGAAACCTGCTTTCTTGCTAACGTGAAGGTGACTGTGTGGTGACCGAGCTCCACGTTCACACTCATAGCTACAGCCATGTTGATGACGGGTCTCCAACATGCCACAATTTGAGCCAAAAGAACCTTGGCCTCCACACTGCAAATCATTTCACTCTATTGCCGAAATGTGACTGGGGAGACAATTATCTCAGCATCAATCACAGATAATGTTGGAAGGCAGGCCAGTGCCCTGGGGCATTCTCAGAGCTGGAGATGGTAGGGGCTGTCAGATTAAATTACGTTTTACAACTCTTGAAGCTAAATGGGGATCTGAGCAGGAAAATCAGAACTTTTCGCTCTCAGATACGTGTGGCGTTTATTTGGAAGATTACAATGTCCATCTGATTTGAACTATCCCTACAGATCTTATCTTCTGCCTGTAAGGTCGAGAGCCTGAGCCAATGGTGTGACTTTGCTCACGTGGGATTAAACAAAAGCTCCCAATAAAGGTTCATACAGGTGGACGCTGCTGGTTACCCTCCCACTGAGTTTCCATTCCCGCACCCTCCTTTCCAACGGATCCTGACTTTGTTTAGCTATCCACACGGCCAATGCCTCAGGGGAAGCCAACCTCTCAGCTCGGTGCAGCGATGGGGTGCAATGATCCAAGTGACTCTAGTTCCCCTTGCCAATGGGGAGAAACGGGCATGTGACCCAGCTCTGACTGGTGAGATATGGCAGGAGCTCCACTCTAGGGATTCAGAGAAGTTTCGTCACTCCTAGGAGATACCTACAAGAAGAGACAGTCCTTCCTGAATCTCTGAATGTTTTGCATCTGGATGTGATGCCTGGAACTGTTAAGGCCACCTTTCTCCCAGCCTGAGGATGAAACCCACATGGAAGATGCAGAGGAGAGGAGAGGACCTGGACCTTGTTTCGCATCCTTGCACTGCTTGATCAGCCACCGGAAATCCACCTTACACCTTACTTCTGAACTTCCTGTCTTTTGAGATGCTGACTTTCTGTGGTAGATTAAATATGGTCATATATTCTTTGCTGCTCCTCCTATCAAGAATTGGGGTCTTCTCCCCACCCTCAAATCTCAGCTGGCGACTTGCTTTGACTCCTAGAATGTGGTGGGAATAACACTGTATGTTTCTGAGTCTTGGCCTTAAAAGGCCCCTACTCCTGCTGTCTTAGATGCTTCCATAAAGAAGTCTTATCTAGCTTCTCTGAGGATGAAAGACCCATTGAGGAGAAGGTTCTGCTGGCTGAGAACCTTCCTCTCCATGGGTCTTTCATCCTCAAAGAACAGTTCCCAGCCAACCTGCCAGCTAAACACAGCCACATACCTGAGCCCAGGCAAGAAGATTCACCTAGGAAACCTGGATTCACGAGAAATGATAAATTGTGGTTATTTTAAGCCACCAAGTTTTGGGATGGTTTGTTACACAATAAAATCTAATGGACACACTTTCCTTATTGTTCAGGCCATTATGAGTCTGCATTGTTTGTTCCTCATTGGTAGAAGCATCCTAATAGGGGACAATCATCCAGCCCAGGCTCCAACCCAAGGCAGGGTTTTCATCTACAGAATCCGGTTGCTGCCACTTTGCTGATGTCTCTTCAGAGCAGGCTGTCATTGCTAAACTACATCCCTTTCTCTTTTGAAAATGCTGGTGCGTATTGAGTAGAGCCCTCCGTGTCATGCCCATGAGTTTGCCTGCTCAGCTAAGCATCATAGAGTGAACCGCGTGTTTCCTTCTGCAGAGCAGCCAGGGCTTGCTTCCCCCTAGCCTTTTCATCTCCTCTGTGACCTCTTTCCTGAGGGTGAGCTCACGGGACCTACTCAAGGTCTTATGACAAGGAGGCTACCACAGGGGACCCCAAACCTTGCAGAGTGTGAGAGATATGTTTACTAAGGCCTGGGTTTATGTTCTTAAGATCCGGTGAGATCCTTAAAAAATTATTTTTAATAAAAGTATTTTAAACTGTTAAGTAAAACAGAAATGAAGAGAATTCTGGAGAAAAATGTCAAAGCATATGTATAGAAAAAAGTCCTCCATTTTAATAATTAGTGCTAAAATAAACCCAACATTGACTGGGCACAGAGTGCTGGGCACTGTTCTCTGCAAAGGTCACAGAACAGTACCCTCTGGTCTTTCATGACGGTGCTGCCCAGAGCTGTTTCTGTTGCATGAAACCTGAGACATGTTTGTCATAGACTACATGACATTTAAACCTAACATTTTATAATGAGCATTTTCCACAACTATTAAAAAAACTTTCAATGTAACTTTTTAAAGACTCCATCGTATTCTGTTTCACTCTTTGATGGTTAGACACTTAAGCTTTTCCCTACACCTCGTTTTTATAAACAGTGCTGGATTCACCAGCTCATTCATTCCTCCAATCAATAAATAAAATCGTACCAGCTACACTGCCAGGGATTTTGTAATAAACCGCGCTTGGCCTGGGCCTCTTGGGCCCTAAAGCTAGAGAGAGGCCAGCAGGAAAGCAATCGGGTGCCTGGGGCCAGGCTTCGGGGACTGAGCTGCTGGAGGGGCTGATGGCCCCATGAGGGTGGCCTCCTGGTGGCAGTCATGGGGAGAGGGTGGTGGGGCAGGTGGGCCGTGACAGAAGCTGATGACGTGAGGACCGTGAGCCCAGCAGCCTGGGGGGTGGGGGTCAGTGTCAGCATTAGGGGCCAGGCAGGGTCATGAAGGGGGCCAGGATGGCACCACTACCACCAGCCCTGCAGCCCTCTCCCTGCGACTGCCTCTAGGAGGTCAGGGTCAAGGTCAGGGTCCAGGCGGGGTCAGCAGGGGGATGCAATGACATCATGGCCACGTCCCCACCTGGCAGCCTAGGGGTCAGGAAGGGTGGGGACACAGGGCAGCAGACAGTGGGCTGGACACAGGGAGGATGGTGGGGTCAGCAACCCTCTGGGCCATAGACCTCAGCTCAGGCGGACACAGCCAGCGGCCCACCCCGCAGGCCCCGGCGTCTGAGACCCTGAGCGGAAGTCCCAGCGCGAGCAGAAAAGATGATGGGAAGGGGGTGGGGCTAGAGTCGTCGCGTGCAGCTGCGATGGACGACGGGAAGAAGGTGCCCAGGAGCCGCCCTCCCCTCGCTGGGCAGCCAGGCCTCGGGCCTGGTGGCCTTAGGGGCTGGGCCGGGAGCCCGCGTAGAGGACAAGGAGGAGGCTGCGGTGATTGCCCCCGAGGGCTCCGTGGGTGCGTACTCACCGCCCGGGGCCCTCGGGAGGCAGCGGCCTGCTCCCCACTCCACGCCCCCAGGGCCGCCATGGATCCGGCTGCTCTGCGCGGGAGCTGCGGGTGAGGCGGACTTGGCTGTGGGCTGTGGTGGGGCCGCGCCCGTCCGCAGCTGGGCAGGCCACGTGCCTCGCAGGCTGGACCTCCCGGTGCCCGCGCCCTGGGCACACCCTGTCTCCGTCTCCGCTTTCTCCGCTGCCCCAGTCACCCCCTTCTCACCCCTAAGAATCGCGCGTCAGCCTGTGACCTGGGTGGACTGGAGCCGCCCAGGGACTGCGCATTCGCTCCCCAAGTGCGCAGCTGAGGAGTGAGGCCGGGTTCAGGGCTAAGGAGCCGGGAGGAAGCGGCCGGGCTCCTGACCCTATAGGGAGGTCATCTCGGAGGAGTGGGATGAAGGGCGGCGTGATGGACTGTTGTGACTTTGCGAAATCTGCTGTAACAGTAAATGCATGACTTCTATCAGGAGGGAAGACACTCCGAATGAGCGGAGAGGCAGCTGGCCTGGAGGGGCCGGCCCAGGCCATTCCTGGCCCAGGCAGAGCGTCTGCGCACGTGCGAGGGCAGATGTGAGACCCGGTGCCACCTAAGAGTGCTCTCCAAGAACCTGCAGCTGCAGGTGCCATTGATCCTCCACTGGAGCCGGCTTCCACCAGGAGTGGGGAGCAAACAGGAAACTCTGACGCTCCTGTGATGGCCCCATTACTCCGCGCCTGACTCCTCACCCAGCAGACCACTATCGTGGCTTTTCGTGAATTTTCCTCAGACCCTGTTTCTACCCTGGCTTTGTCTGTGAAGCTGAAGGCAGCCTGGGGAAAACGTGCAGTTTCTACAGGACATGAGCTGGTGACTTACATAATGGCTTATATAAGCCCCAAACTCAAATAAGCTAGAATTCCCTTGGCCCATCAGAGGCCCATCATGAAGTTCCTTGTTCCATCAAATGAAGTGTGAGAAGCCCATAAACATTTAGCATTGAGCTCCTCTCTGATGCAGGAGGGAAAGCAGCAGGAAGGAAGGCACCCGGGAGACCCAGAGGAACATCTTTGTTTATCCAGCGTGGCTCTGTGGTCCTCCTGCCCTTTCTCACCGCTGGGCTGGGGTAGACAGCAGCCCACCACCAACATCCTAAAATACAGACGGTAGTTCTGCTATGCTTGAGGTGGCTGGAGGTCAGGAAGCCAGGCTGAGGGCAGCCCGCAGATGGGGGCCGGCTCTTTCTTCCAGAGGAAGAGTAGGGAAACATTCACTTCATTGCATAAACGAGTCCCAATTTGCATTTTACTGTATGGTAAAACCCGAAGGCCTTACTTTAGTGTCTGATTTAGGCAATCACAGTTTCAGTAGGTTTTATTTTAGCAATATTGGAGTATTTTACTGACAGAATGGCATAAAAGTTGACAAGCAAATTAAAAATGGAAAATTAACTCCAACTGGTCATCTTCCAACTGCCATCAGTAAACAAGAGGATGAAGGTCAGAGAGATAATGTGTGTTCGCGAGGGGAGTGTGTTTGAAAGGACCATAAGCAGTTGCAGTTGCCGTTGGAATCAAGATAATCTACTTTATCTCACCAGGCGTTTTATCGGTATTTGTTTTACATTAGATTGGGAATGGGATCCATTCCAAATGATGGTTTTAGTCTTAGGAAACATAGTTGAAAATTGCTAGCCAGAGTGCTATTAAGAGGTACACACACCACTGAATTTTATACAATCCAGTTCTGTTTTCTTTTCCATTTCTAAGTTTCTCCCTTGGCAGGTCTCTTCTTCATTTTGCGGGTGTGCCAGGATTGGAGGCTGGGACTACCTGGTGAAAGGATGGAGATTTCCTCTGCAGAGACTGGAAGGACAGCAGGTGTGGGAAGTTGCTAGAGGGTGAATTGTGTTCCTTCCCAGGTTAATATGCTGAAGCCCTCAGCCCCAATGTGACTATACTTGAAAATGGGGCGTTTAGGAGATAATTGAGGTTAAATAAGGTCACTAAGGTTGGGCTCTGTAGGAGATAATTGAGGTTAAATAAGGTCACTAGGGCTGGGCTCTGATCTGATGGGACTGATGTCTTTACATGAAGAGGAAGAGACACCAGTGGGGCTCTTGTCTGGGGAAAAGGCAGAGCGAAGACACAGTGAGGAGCCAAGGAGAGAGGCCTCGGGAGAAACCAGCCCTGCCAACACCTTCATCTTGGATTTCTGGCCTCCAAAACTGTAAGAAAATGAATGGCTGCTGTTAAGCCACCCGGCCTGTGGTGCTTTGTCACTGGAGTCCCGGCAGGCACATACAGAAGCTAATGATGGAGACAAAGAGAAGATGAACTGGGATGTGTCTCCGTCAACCCTCAATTGTCCAAAGACTTAAACACAGAATTGAGCAGGGTGGGGATAGTGTCCTCGTTTTGCTGCCCTGGGAGAAAGCTGGCTTAGGCAGTCATGAGAGGGTGGCACCATACCCAGGGTGGCTTGTAGGGGTCCCATGGTGTTGGAGTTCTGAAGAGCCGGCAGTGCTGGGGCTCCATTTGGTGGGTCCGGCTATCACATCATGATGGAGGGTAGGGGGCAGGAGGAATGGCAAGTCCTCTGCATTCTCTGTGTTGCTTGTCCAGTCTCTGTGCTGCCTGACTGCAGGATCTCAATACCACAGCCACCTGGAGAAAGGCCCCAACTCTTCTCCTCAGCCCCGTGGGGGTGCAACTCTCAGAACCCCCTGAGAAGGGCCCTCCCCACCTTTGTCTTCCATAACCTCCCAGCCTGTCTTTCTGGATCTCCTCCTGCTGGGATTAAGCCAGATCACTTAGAGCCAAATCACTAACTGTCAAATCACCTAAAACTAATTGGCTTAATTATCAATTTGCCTAATGGTATATTTAACTAAAATCTATATTTATCAAATTTACATTGCTCACATGACAGAGCAATTCCGGCTCCGTCGGAGGTTCCACATCGATTCAGTTGTCTTCTGTGTTTGCTTGTTTTTGATAATGTCACAAATTTTTAGCTGGTCTAAGGATATTTCTGTCTCATTTTAATATTTCAGATAAGAATTGGTCAAATTTGTATTCACCTTATAAGTGAATATAAATAAGATTTGATCAACTTTATATTCACCTGGTAAGTTTTTGAGAAGCCTTTTTGTCGCCTTTGTGAACCGTATTGTTTGTTTGCTTGTGTTTTGAGACAGGGTCTCAGCTGTGTCAGGCAGGCTGGAGTGCCATGGCGCCACCATGGGTCACTGTGGTCTTGACTTTCCAGGCTCAAGTGATTCCTCTTCCACGAGTAGCTGGGATCACAGGCGTGTGCCACCATGCCTGGCTAATTTAAAAAAAATTTTTTTTTTCAGGAGAGACAGGGTCTCACTACATTGCCCAAGCTGGTTCTTTTTCTGTTTTTAAGATTGTACTGATTTCCTTTTGTTTTCAGCAGTTTTGTTATGATGGAAATAAACATTAGTTTTCTGTATGTTAATCGAGTTTGAGATTGACTGAATTTCTTAAATCTGTGGGCTGATATATTCCATTCCTTTTCTCACGTGCTTGGCTGTTCTCTTTTCATACCACCCTCTATTCTGTTTCCTCTCCCCAGACCTTCTGACTGATGGGGCGGGGGGGAAGGGGTCATCTGTCAGAATCTGATAATCGGGTCATTTTCATTTTATTTTATTTTTTATTTATTTTTATTTTTTTGAGACGGAGTTTTGCTCTTGTTGGCCGGGCTGGAGTGCAATGGCGCAATCTCTGCTCACCGAAACCTCCTCCTCCCGGGTTCAAGCGATTCTCCTGCCTCAGCCTCCTGAGTAGCTGGGATTACAGGCGTGCACCACCATGCCCAGCTCATTTTGTATTTTTAGTAGAGATGGGGTTTCTCCATATTGGTCAGGCTGGTCTTGAACTCCTGACCTCAAGTGATCCACCCGCCTCGGCCTCCCAAAGTGCTGATATTACAGACGTGAGCCACTGTGCCCTGCTAATTGGGTCATTTTTAATCCTATTGTGAAATGATAGGCTGGGGCCGCACGGGGAAGGATCATCTGGTCAGAATCTGATAATTGGGCCATTTTTAATCCTATTTAATTGTGAAATGATACGAATTATGGCATGTAAACATTTTGATCTGACTTAAAGTATATAACTGATTGTTTTTATTTAAAAGGTAATAAATGCTTATTAAAGGAAACGCCATAGAACTGAAAGAAGAAACCGATGGCCCTGTAGATCCAGGGAAAAGTATCTTTTAAAAGTTTAGATCAAAGGGATTTAAAAAATATCTTACATGAGAACCAGACATTAAACTCACACTTCTCTCTCATCTGCCCCAGTGTTTACTCTGTTAGAAGTCTTCTTCAGGAATGTCTTTACTTAACATCCTGTCACCAAGGAGCTGCCTCTGCCTCCGCATGGAAACCAGCACTGAGGTCTCCCCTCGCCTCCCACCCTGTTAATGTCCTTGCTAGCAGGAGCATAAAGGCCATCACGGCGGGGACTCTGCAGTGAAGAGGAGGCCCAGCTCGTGGAGCCTGCTGTAGAAACACTTGCTAACTGTGAGTCCAGGGATTTGATTCCTGACAGAGATTCTCTCCTTGAGAAACTCCACGCAGCCCCCCTGAACTTTTCAATGAGACCTCAACTTTTGGACTTCTGTGGTTGTCTCTGCCTTGTCCGCTTTTGGCAAGAACCCCCACCTAGATAACTGGTCAGGAGACGCCGCCGTTCCCGGGTGATACCCTCACTTCAGCAAGAATCCTGTTAGGTTGGTTTCACCAGAACCCTCTGAGCCCGGTGTTTTGTCTTGGTAATTTCCCGTCCCCTGCCCCCACGCTGCTCCTTGGCTGTGATCCCCTTACTCCTGCTGTCTTCAGAGCTGAATCCGGTCTCTCTCCCCCTATTCAGGAAGGGCTGAGTAAAATCTGCTTTTACTGCTTCGACTACTGCCCAGCTCTGGTTTTCTTCGACGTCTCCCTATAGCCTGGTCTTCCAGGCCATGTTTTAACCACTTTCTCACTCATGAAGGGATGGCCTGGAGTTTCCTCCTCGCGTCCGCAGGGGGCACTGAGGGCTTCCGCTAGGCATTAAAAAGACGTAGTGACCATCTTTCTATAAAGAAACTTTTCTTTTACTAGATTCTCAGAAATAAGGAGTCTGTGGTAGATGTGTCCAGATTCTTAGGTTAATACAGTATGATTTTTGTTCTTGTATTGTGTTTGCCCATTTGCAAGCAGATACAGTTTCCTGCAAACTAATCCAAGAGTCTCATGATGACCCAGTCCTGTTCTTCCTCTGACTTAATCTGTAAACTCAGGAATCTTTATGCTAAGATGACTTTTTTTGGATTTGTAGAAACCTAACAGGAAAACCCCTTAGCCGCCTCGTTGCCTTCTCCTGTCTCCAGTCCTGTAATTAGGCTCAAACTCTCAATCACGCAATTGTTCACTGCCCCGGCCTGGCTTCCTGATGCTGCGGTCTTGTTCCCAATCTGAAGGATGCTCCTGCTGCCATGGCCCTTGTCTCTCTCCTGGGGCTCGCTCGGCCCCGTCCCCACTCTCGGGGCTCCCTTGGCCCCTGCCCACTCTCCCGGGGCCCCCATGGGCCCTGCTCAACCTCCGGGGATTCCCTCAGCCCCCTGCCCACCTTTCTGGGGTTCCCAAGGCCCCTGCTCAACCTCTGGGGATTCCCTCAGCCCCTTGCCCATCCTCCCGGGGGCTCCCTCGGCCCCTGCCTACCCTCCCAGGGGCGCCCTTCGCCCCTGTCCACCCTTCCAGGGCTCCAATGGCCTCTGCCCACCCTCCTGGGGCTCCCTGGCCACCTGTGTCTGAGCTGGTCTCTGCTCAAAATCCCCCTCAGGGTCTTTTCCTTAAAGGGCCAGACCTCAATTCCATTCTTTACAAACAGTGGGAAAGCCTCACATGCAGGCCTGAGCGTCCTATCCCACTTCCCCTCACGTTGGCACAGGCATTCTTTGGTCCTTTGGAAGGTGCATATCAAATCATGACAGCAAAAAATGAGGACAAAAATTTAAACCAAAGGAAGATTGAGCCTGCAAAGCTTTTGCCCTGCAGTCCCTGTGGCCCCGGCCCTGCAGTCCCTGTGGTCCCGGCCCTGCAGTCCCTGTGGCCCCGGCCCTGTCTGGCAGCTCCTCAGGGCTGTGCAGCTCCATTGACGCCGCGAACGCCCAGCGCTGGGTTAATGTTGCAGTGCAGTGGGGGCCGTCATCACCATTTTCTTTAGAAGTCCATTTGGTTCCTGTAATTTGGTAACAGCAATACACAGGGCTGGAAAACTGCCACGAAGCCAGACAATTACCCCGGCTTCTGTCTGGAAGATAAGTTGAGGATTATAAGGACTTGGTGTTTTGAGAAGTTTACCTTGAGGAGCTCTATCAAACAGCAAATATCGTTAGCAAAATGAAATGTTCTTCGCACCAGCAAAAGGCCGGCAGGTAAATCACTGCTCCTGCTTGCGTGGGTACCTCATGGCTGGGGGGGGAGACCAAATTAAAAAAAGAGGAAGAAAGGAATTAAATTGGTGCTTCAGGTATACTATGTGTCAGCTACAATTTAAAGAATAATGAAGCATATCTTATTGCAGAGGTTAAGAGATTAGCAGTCCCTTAATTATCACAGAAATGTACTAACATCCCTTCCAGGCTCCTAAGTAAATCCCTTAACTGAATCATCTTGCTCCACTCTATGTGATTATGAAAATCTGTTTACTTAATACAGTAGAAGACATCTTTTAAGCATGTGTGTGCCTATAGTTGCTGCTTGCCATTATACAAATTAGTTTTCTCACGTTTAACCTGCCTGACCCTACATCCCTCGTTAAATGTCACGCTGAGCGGGGTGCGACGGTGACCGGGCAGATGGGGTTGTGCAGTCACACGGGGACTCCTGTGGGGACGGGCCAGCTGTGCTGGCGCTTGGTGTGGCCACAGGCAGGCTAATGAAGATGCTGCCAAGGACGGAGAATATCGTGAAGACAGAGAACGCCGCGTTGCAGCTCCTCTGTGTGTTCCCAGTGCCTGGGAAGGTTGGGTGGGGTGTCTTCTTACAAATACTATTAAGCTTGTCAAGAAAATTAAGTTATCAGAAATAAGGTAATAACAGAGGCCAAAACATGTTTGCTGCTGAGGCGAGTATAGAGAAATGTAAGATGTTGCTTCCTAAGACTAAATCACAAATAAGAGGACTTAACAAAAGAGGGAGGTGCAGGGGGTGACGGCGGCAAAACAGCTCCAGAGTCATCAGCGTGAGGGCCGTGGGACCTATGGGTGTGGCCACATGCACCTTAGGGTCAGACACAGAGCCAGAGGGCTGCTCCATGGTCCCTGCGGCTCAGGGCCTTCGCTCCCTCGGGTGCAGATGTGGTGGCTGGGAGCACGGTGTTGCCAACTTTTTACTGTTAGCCCCAGGCCATGGGGTCTGGGTGTAGGGGACACTCACCCCCTTCAGCCTCACTCCCCCAACTCCCTCTGCCTGGTCCTCCGCTCTGCTGGCTGGGGCAGAGGGTCCCGCAGAGGACTCTAAGGCTCTGGAAGAGGCAGGACCCGAGGTGGAGTGAGGTGTCGCCGCGTGCTACGGGAATGAACTAGTGACACGTGAGGTTATAATGTGTACGACGTTCTGGAAAACAAATCTCCAAGATGCTGCAGGTTTTGCGTCTATGTAGGATGGACACATTTTAAAGCTTCCAAGTAATGAAGAAAAGATTCATTTAACTATATAAACATTTCAACCTTTGGGCCAAAGACAACTCTCACACCTAAAATAATGGCACAAATGGGCTGGGTGAAGCTTTTACAAAGCGTGTTAAAGGGCCAGCATCTGTATCAGTTGAAGAGCTTAAGAGAAGTGGACAGTGGGAGCGGGTGGGGCAGCGCGTCCTCCGTGAGTCCTCCTGGTCCTTTGGCTGCTCCAACACCCTCCACAGCTCCAGAATCTGGAGACGGCACCTGCAGGAGCCCTCCTGGGTGTTCCAGGGTGTCTCGGGCTCACTGTGATCAATACCGGACCACATGCCGTAGTCCACCCCTCTCTCTCCCCACTCATTTGACTTCCAAATCCCATGGGTTCTGCCTCCTGCTCCCTCCAGGATGCTTCCATGGTCAGCGTGCCTACGGTGCCATCCTCTTCTCCCACCTGTGACCGGCCCTTGTCCACTCTCAAGGGTCTGCTTTCCAGGGAAGCCTTCCCTGGCTACCTGCAGGGAGATGCAGTCCTCTTGGGTCCCTGCCAGGGAGGCCTCTGCCTGTGTTAGAGTCGGTGACAGATGGCCTGGAGGATCCTGGCCACTGTTATGGCTGCGTGGAGAAGGGGCCAGGGTGGGACCCACTACACAGCACGGCGAGGGACCCTGGGCAGTTGGCCTGGAGCCCAGTTTCATCTGCTGCACTTTGCTTCAGAGCCCACACCTGTCTCTTCAAGGCTGAAGCTGGTGTCAGCTGGACTCTGTCACTGGCAACCATTGCTTAATGACAAATAAAACAGGACTCATGCAAAACAAACACCAAACCAGAAAATATTTGCTCCTTTGCTCCTTTGCTGAGACTGTGGCTGCAGAGTGTGAATTTACACCTGAGCGGGGGTGGGGAGATCCCAGGTGAACGTGGAAACTTCATCTGTTGCAGGAACAGAGTTCCTGGTGGTGGCTACATGTTTCCGTCTTCTGTTTTTGCTAATTACGTAGAATTTGTGTAATCTTTAGGCAGAATTTTAAAGACAGGTCACACCTGCACTTTGGGCGGTCGGGGTGCTCCACCCCACAAAGACTAAAACCCCCTTGGTTCCCTGACCCATGATCTCATCCAGGCCCAGAGTCATGGGCGTGGGGGGCAGACCGTGAGTTTGCTCAAGAGTCCCACTTTGGGGAGTGGTACTTATGAGCCCGTGTTGGTGAACACAGCCTTGATTATGGGTTACATGATCCATAGGTAAACCATGAAATCAGACTCTGCATGCTTGGGTCTGGTACTAGACACAGAAATGATCGATCACACATGAATGTCACAGGTTTGCTACCTGCAAGGAACTTAAGCCCGAGTAAGGGAGAGAGGCACAGAGATAGAGACACACCTGGGTGGGGGAGAGAGGCGCAGAGATGGGGACACGCCTGGGTGGGGGAGAGAGGCGCAGAGATGGGGACACGCCTGGGTGGGGGAGAGAGGCGCAGAGATGGGGACACGTCTGGGTGGGGGAGAGAGGCGCAGAGATGGGGACGCGCCTGGGTGGGGGAGAGAGGCGCAGAGATGGGGACGCGCCTGGGTAGGGGAGAGAGGCGCAGAGATGGGGACACGTGAACTTCACTCATGCTGAACTCCAGCTGCATTGGCTTCCCGGGGTGGCCACAACAAGAGGCCGCAGACCGCGTGGCTTAAACAACGGAGACTGATTTTCTCGCTGTTCTGGAGGTGGCTTTCTCTTGGGCCTTCCCTCCTTGGCTTGTGGACGGCCAAGGGCTGTCACATGGCCTCCCCTCTGTGTGTGTCCTGCCTGTGACCACATCTCCCCTCGGATGGGATTTCCAGTGATGGGTGGGGGCCCACCCTGATACCTCCACCTTAACACTATCATCTTCGAAGAGGAGACCCTACTTCCAAGTCAGGCCACAGTCGCAGTACTGGGGGTTGGGAGTTTAACATCTTTTGGGGGCACGATTCAGTCTGTACACCCACGGAGAGGCTCTCTGTGGTCATCTTTGGCTGGCAGGCTCGATACATCTTGCAGGGCTTCAGAGGAGAGCCAGGATGTGTGTCCAAGTCTGGGAAGCTCTGGAAAGATGTGGGGCTTCAGTTCCCTGTTGGAGGAAGAGCAGAGTGTGCCGGGGTTGGGTAGGGCGGGAGGTGGAGGCAGGGAGGGCTGATTGTTGCCCGCTTGGAGGCTGTGCGGCTGGCAGGGCCTGAAAGTTGGCATGGATTAGAAACAGACAGCCAGGGCTGCCCCTGCCTGGAGCGCCCGTACTCCTCTGTCTCCTGAAATCTGTTAGAGCTTCGGTTGCTGGCTTGCTTTCACCCAGTATTTTCTCCTTCAGAGTTTGAGCTGGTGCAGAACATGAGCACAGAATGTCTTCTTTATAGCAGAGAGTCGTGTTCCCCATGCAGGGGAGAAAGGCCCAGAGGAGGTGTAATACCAGATGTGTGTGGCTGCTGCTCCCCTCTGGCTGCCTTCACTAGGAACTTTGCCGGCTCCTGATTCTTCACGCGGGCCATGCTGTGGCCAGCCTGCGCTTCCTCCGTGGTGCCCTGCTCCCCATGGACTCACGCTCATCTGATGTACGATGCTTTCCTAACGAGTTTCTAGCAGGTCCTCCAGAGACAGGATGGGAAGCAGGGTGTTCTCTTCTATCAGCCGCTCGTGGAGAGTAACAGGTGCACTTGGCCTCCTCCTGCTCTGGGTGCAGTTCAGCCATGGGGAGCTGACTACACGGGCCCATCCAGACGCCCTCCATCCACAGGCAGGGGTGGGTGCAGGGCTTGCAGGCTCAGCCAGGGTCAGGCCAATGCAGTGAGCCTGGGAGGAGGAAGTGGGACCTGGGACAGACTGACTTTCTGTGTTTGCCCGTTGTGCCGTCTCTTGCTCATATACCACTGGCATTCGCCCTCCTTCCTCATCAATATGAAATCAAGATAATTATGGGTCAGGACTGATGGCCTCTGTGCCCAGATGCAGAGTGGGCCTGCTCCATGCACCAGCTAGGGACAGCCATGCTGGGCTGACACAGACCCAATGTCGCCAAGCATGGGCTCCTCCAGGAACTGCCAGGGGCATCTGGTGGATGTGTCTGCAGGTACATGGGCACAGCCACCTTCCTTGTGGCCCTTTATTTCATTAAAGCACTGGACATGAAAAATTAGGATAAAATGTCTTCACATTGAGAACTAAAAATAAAATCCTAAGCCCCCCAACAGACTGAACAGACCCTGACTTGACCAAGGGGATCCCAGAGGAACCTCAAAAACTGAGTTCCCAGCCATAATGAGACAAGAGGTCAGACATGCCTCATGGTATAGACAGCAGCGGAGCAGCATTTGTGTTAAAATAGAGATCAGACAACCAGCAGAACGGAGTCTTGTGGCCATAGGATACCAAGCTATGAACAGAGTCTAAGGCCAGGTCAGACAAGGGTTAGGTCATGTACCCCTAAGCTGAAAAAACAAACTGTGTTTCAGCTGCCACAAGGTTTTATTTTTTCCTTTTTCTCTAACAGCTCAACAATCACAGGACTTAACAATATGAAACAATTCCAGCTCATGAACCATCAGACAGTGATGGACTCCCCTGCTCTGCCAGCCATGGCTACAGCTTTGACTGGTCAAGAGGCTGATTGCAGTAACTTTCTTCTGGTAGGAGACGCAGACATGACTGGGTCTGGCCAGTTTACAGAGGCTGCACCCTGAGGGCTGTCGTGTCCCGCTTGCCTTTTGACCTACAGGGCCTAATATAATGCATTTAAATGTTACGTCTCCACCTGCAAATGACAAGGGATGCGTGGAATATGCATGTTTGCTTACCACGCATGTGTGTGACTCCCCCATCATGAATATTCATAACTCCTGTAACCTGTTACATACGTATCCTTGAGCAACCATTCAACATAAAGCCCTGTTTCACCCTCCCCTCTTTCGAAGCACCAACTCTGACTTCAGCCAGAGGCTACGCTTCCCAGCCTGTCAAAAAAGCCAGCTCACAGATGATACTCTTTATGAAAAGCAAAGTCTGCTTTCTAAATTTATAATTTTTAAATGTACGTATTTGGTGATGAGGATGGGATTCAAACCCAAGCACGCATGAGCACTAGAATGATAAGATACTTAACGTGAGGATGGCCTTTGCTTTAACTTTCTCTGAGTTGCTTAGTGAGGAAGGAGGCCAGCCTCTGTCCCGCAGAGGCCCCGCATGTGGGTTCTAAGGAGCCCGTGGTGTCCTGGTGAAATCTGCAGAGTTCAGCTGTCGGTACTGAGGAGGGGGGGCATGCCAACCCTGTGCCCACCCCCAAGCATGGGCCATGAGAGATCACGGTGGCAACTCCCTTCCTAACAAAGAAGGGTCAGAGTGAGCTGTGGCCCAAGGCCCAGGGCCTCCCCAACCTGCTCTGGACTCACTTGTCCAGGTGTCACAGGGCCTCCTACACCCCCCTCTAGACTCACCTGCCCAGGTGTCACAGGGCCTCCTACTCCACCCTCCGGACTCACCTGCCCAGGTGTCACACTGCCTCCTACACCCCCCTCCGGACTCACTTGCCCAGGTGTCACACTGCCTCCTACACCCCTCTCCGGACTCACCTGCCCAGGTGTCACACTGCCTCCTACACCCCCCTCCGGACTCACCTGCCCAGGTGTCACAGGGCCTCGTACTCCCCCCTCCGGACTCACCTGCCCAGGTGTCACAGGGCCTCCTACTCCCCCGTCCGGAGTCACCTGCCCAGGTGTCACACTGCCTCCTACACCCCCCTCTGGACTCACCTGCCCAGGTGTCACACTGCCTCCTACACCCCCCTCCGGACTCACCTGCCCAGGTGTCACACTGCCTCCTACACCCCCCTCCGGACTCACCTGCCCAGGTGTCACACTGCCTCCTACACCCCCCTCCGGACTCACCTGCCCAGGTGTCACACTGCCTCCTACACCCCCCTCCGGACTCACCTGCCCAGGTGTCACACTGCCTCCTACACCCCCCTCCGGACTCACCTGCCCAGGTGTCACAGGGCCTCCTACTCCCCCCTCCGGACTCACCTGCCCAGGTGTCACAGGGCCTCCTACTCCCCCCTCTGCACTCACCTGCCCAGGTGTCACAGGGCCTCCTACACCCCCCTCTGGACTCACCTGCCCAGGTGTCACAGTGCCTCCTACATGCCCCCCGCACAGACTCACCTGCTCAGATGTCACAAGGCCTCCTACTCCCCCTTCCAGACTAACCTGCCCAGGTGTCACAGGGCCTCCTACACCCCCCTCTGCACTCACCTGCCCAGGTGTCACAGTGCCTCCTACATGCCCCCCGCACAGACTCACCTGCTCAGATGTCACAAGGCCTCCTACTCCCCCCTCCAGACTCACCTGCCCAGGTGTCACAGGGCCTCCTACACCCCCCTCCGGACTCACCTGCCCAGGTGTCACAGGGCCTCCTACATGCCCCCCGCACAGACTCACCTGCTCAGGTGTCACAAGGCCTCCTACTCCCCCCTCCAGACTCACCTGCCCAGGTGTCACAGTACCTCCTACACCCCCCTCCGATCTCACCTGCCCAGGTGTCACAGGGCCTCCTACACCCCCCTCCGGACTCACCTGCCCAGGTGTCACAGGGCCTCCTACATGCCCCCTGCACAGACTCACCTGCTCAGGTGTCACAAGGCCTCCTACTCCCCCCTCCAGACTCACCTGCCCAGGTGTCACAGTGCCTCCTACATGCCCCCCGCACAGACTCACCTGCTCAGGTGTCACAGGGCCTCCTACTCCCCCCTCCCAGACTCACCTGCTCAGGTGTCACAAGGCCTCCTACTCTCCCCACCCAGACTCACCTGCCCAGGTGTCACAGTGCCTCCTACTCCCCCCGCCCCAGACTCACCTGCCCAGGTGTCACAGTGCCTCCTACTCCCCCTGCCCAGACTCACCTGCCCAGGTGTCACACTGCCTCCTACTCCCCCTGCCCCGGACTCACCTGCCCAGGTGTCACAGGACCTCCTACAACCCCCCCAGACTCACCTGCTCAGGTGTCACAGGGCCTCCTACACACCCCCCCCAGACTCACCTGCCCAGGTGTCACAGGGCCTCCTACACCCCCCCCCCCCGACTCACCTGCTCAGGTGTCACAGGGCCTCCTACACCCCCCTCCAGACTCACCTGCTCAGGTGTCACAGGGCCTCCTACTCCCCCTGCCCTGGGCTCACCTGCCCAGGTGGAGGGGGAGGCTGAGCAGCAGGAGATCTGTAGGCCACCATGCTGCTCCCTTGGAGAGAGGTGGCTGGGAGAGGGGAGGGGAAGGGTGGTATTGATCCCACCCCAGGCATCAAAGGAGGGTATGGCATTTCAGCTGCTGTGTTCTGGGGAGGGTGGCCAGCCCCTCTCACAGGCTGGAGCCAGGTCCTACTTCCAGAGGCGCTGGTTTTCCTTTGTAGTCTGGGATTCTCCCTTTCATGGCAGGCAAAGCCATCGTCAAACTCCCTGCTTCTTGCATACCACCTGTGGGGCAGCCACAATCTCAGGTAAGAAATTCTCACTGTGGAGGGCAGACTGGGCTGCGCAGCTTGTCTAGGGTCATCTTGCTCCAGCTTCAAGGATCACTTCATTCTAGCAAAAGGAGGGCCAATCTCGTGGAGGTGGAATGGCTCTGCAGCAAGTTCTCGAGTAAATGTGGACATGCAGACCACAAGGACCACAGACTGCTCCCACTGAGGTTTGGGAGTGACACTATGTCAGGCAGTGGCCTTGCTTGTTTACAGATCTGCACGTCTGTGCTCGTATGTGCACAGGCCAGCATCCTTGCAGGCCCACGTGTACCTCGCTCTGTTCTGTGTGTCTGTTCATGTGCACAGATGCATGCACACAGCTGCACGTGTGCACGTGTCTGTGCATGTGTGTGCGTGTGCCCATGTGCAGGCTTATGTCTGTGTGCATGTTTGTGCATCTGTGTGCATGTTTGTGCGTCTGTGTCCATGTTTGTGCGCCTGTGCATGTTTGTGTCTCTGTGCATGTTTGTGCGTCTGTGTGCATGTTTGTGTATCTGCATGTTTGTGCATCTATCTGCTTGTTTGTGCATCTGTGTGCATGTTTGTGCATCTGCATGTTTGTGCTTCTGTGCATGTTTGTGCATCTGTGTGCATGTTTGTGCATGTTTGTGCGTCTGTGTGCATGTTTGTGCATCTGCATGTTTGTACTTCTGTGCATGTTTGTGCATCTGTGTGCATGTTTGTGCGTCTGTGTGCATGTTTGTGTGTCTGTATGTTTGTGCATCTGTGTGCATGTTTGTGCATCTATGGGCATGTTTGTGCGTCTGTGCATATTTATGTGTCTGCATGTTTGTGCATCTGTGCATGTTTGTGCATCTGTGTGCATATTTGTGCATGTGCATGTTTGTGTGTCTGTGCATGTTTGTGCGTCTGTGCATGTTTGTGCATCTGTGTGCATATTTGTGTGTCTTCATGTTTGCGTGTCTGTGCATGTTTGTGCGTCTGTGTGCATGTTTGTGTGTTTGTGCGTGCACATAAGTGTCCAGGTCTCCTCAGCCACATGGGCTCCTGGGTGAAGCTGCTGACACTGAGATCCTAAGGAACACGTGCACCTTAATCTTTGCAAACACTTCTGTGTATATCACAACGTAGGTCCAGATGCCCCTGGAACCATCTCATTCCCTGACTCTTTGTCCTCTACATGTCTTGACCCTAAGAAGTACTGAGGAATCATCGTTGAATTTTAATGTCAATTGCTGTTATTTAATTTATACCAAGAAATTCAGGAAAGGAAAAAAGTGCATATCCAAAGAAGTGTAAATCTGATACCTGATCAATCCTTTAAGAGGTGATAAATACAAACAGCCTTACTTTTGACATTTATAAATTATTTGGTTCATTACAACAAACAGCGTTTGACATTTTGTGAGCTGTGCAGGGTGTCTCCAGTGTCAGGGTGGAAAGAAAACCATTAGGTGGGTTTCAGGTGTGTGAGCAGATATGGTTGCATTCATTACGGCAGGAAATGCCAATTAGAACCAGAAAAAGGAGAAGAATTGGTTAAATTTTTCTCATCAATTGTTACTTATTTGTGTGTCTCATATGACAAGTCCAAATCTGGAATGCCATTTCTGCTTGATTGATTTAGAAACCGTTTCCCAAAAATAACGAATGCCAGCCTGCTGTAAAACCACAGCAGACAACAGCAGCCTATGTCATGCATCATGAGTGGACACAGAGCTTGGTGCCTGCACACACAGGTGCACACACACACCTCCCACACAAACTCAGATGCATGCCCCCATGCCCACACGGCTACACACTGCACACCCAGACCTACACCCAGCCCAAGCTCACAGCACATGCCCCCACCCCCGCCCCGATACTCACACAATTTGTCCAAGCCTCAGTCAAAAGCCTTCCTGCCCCTGCCAGATAACAGAATCTTAACCGCAAATTTCATATGGGGTTGTACCTTCGGGCATGTTGGGGGCTTTGGAGTGAGACAGACCAGGAGTCAAATTCTGGCCTTGCTGCTTGTGGGTTGTGTGACTGTCAGCAAGTCACGTAACAGTGGAACTGACCTCCCATTTGTGGTCAGCCCTGAATGAGATGCGGCAGATGAGGGGTGAGCACGGGACTGCGGCCACGTGGTGTCCACGAGAGGCTCTGGGCACACTGTGCACTTGGCTGTGATTCCAGCCACCACCCTTTGTCCAGCAGCGCCTGGACTGCCCCCTTCAGTGGAATGTGAGCTCCCCAAGGCTGTCCTGTTGCAGCTCCCATTACTGTCCCCAGGGTCAGCCTTGTGCTAGGCACGTTAGGCAGCCAACAAATATTTGTGGAGGGCGAAGAGGCGTGGTCAGTCGGGATCTCCGAATTTGGGGTAAAATGCAAGCGAGGCCGTGGTGTGCTGTGCCCCCAGTCACCCCTTCTGAGGACCATGGGGCTTCCTGGTCACTGCCTGAACCTGAGCAGCGGGAGAAGCAGACACAGTTTCCTAACAGGGAGGTGGTCCCCTTCATGCCAGAGAGCTGGGAGCAGAGTGGGAGTGAGGCCAAGAGGATGGATAGGTACATAGAGAGCTCCTTGGACAGGCCTATCCGGGGCAGCACTTGAGAAATGCAGAGCTCTGGTATGCAGCAGCTGCCTCCCCAGCACATGGTATGCAGTCAGCAGCTGTATAATTTATTTTTATTTTTTTGAGACGGAGTCTCTGTTGCCTAGGTTGGAGTGCAGTGATGTGATCTCAGCTCACTGCAACTTCTGCCTCCGGGTTCAAGTGATTCTCCTGCTTCAGCTTCCCGAGTAGCTGGGATTACAGGGACGTGCCACCATTTTTGTATTTTTGTATTTTTCTTTTTGGATTTTTAGCAGAGGTGGGGTTTCACCATGTTGGCCAGGCCAGTCTCGAACTCCTGACCTCAAGTGATGCGCCCACCTCCCAAAGTGTAATCTGAAAGTGTTGGGATTACAGGCGTGAGCCACTGCACGTGGTCAGTAGCTGTGTATTTTAAAGCAGAGTGTGGTGTGTTCTGACAGATTGTGTGTTTGTCTATGTGTACGTGTGTGTGGTGTGTGCATGCATGTGCGTACGTACCCATGTGTGCATGTGGATGCATGGGATATTTTATATATGTGTGTGTGTGTGTGCACAATTGTATGGCATATGCATGTGTGCACTCGTGTGTGAGCATGTGTGCATGTGGGTGTGTACGGGTGTGTGCCTGTGTATACAAGTGGTATATGCATGTGTGCACTTTTGTGTGAGTATGCATGCATGTGGTGTGTGCATGCTTCTGTGCTTGTAGGTGTGTATGGATGTGTGCCTGTGGATACGTGTGTGTATGCACAATCATGCATGTGTGCAACTGTGTCAGTGTGCATGCACGGGGGAACCAGGGAGAGGAAGATGGGGACAGGGTCGTGTGTGCACATGTGTGAGGTATGTGTACGTGTGTGCACTTGTGTGAGTGCATGTGTGTGCAATGCCCATGTGCACTTGTGTGTTCCAGGGTCAGGGCCTTGGCACTCAGCCCAGTCAACCCTGAAGCTCTTTTCTTTAGTCGGAAGTGATTTTAGAAAAAGTAAATAAAAACGGAACTGAACTCCCTCCTCCTTTTTTCATTCATTGTGAAAATGTTAATCTACTGTGTATGAGGCTTAACAGAATCTCATGCATTACCAGGCCTCCTGCTCCACTGGGCGCTGCTCCGTGGAGCTAAAACAAAACGATTTATTTATGTGAATGACCACAGCGTTTAGGCCTCCAATGATGTCTGTCTTTAAACTCGGTCTACAAGATGAATTGAGGTGTACAAGCGAAATGGAAATGCTTTTATGCCGGGGTGCAGGTGGGGGCATGCTGTCACCTTGTTAAGCTCAGCCTCCCTCAAAGCACAACACGTACTCTCACCGTTATGGGGACAGCTCCATTCCAGCCGGATGATGCCTCCGTATAAAACACCAGTTTGTCAACAAAGGTGGCCTCTTTCCTTGAACCAGAAGAGAAAACAGAATAAGAATGAGAAACTCCGGCGTCTTGTGCTGCTGTGGAGCTTGTGCTGTCTCCTAGTATCTTGGCCCCTAAGTAAGCTCATGCCCCCCACCCCCCACCCCGGGGACCTCCCTGAAGGAGCCTCCAGGAAACTCTGAGGCTGCGCTGCTGCCGGTGCTGGGCCTGGAGCAGGAGACCAAGGCAGGGAGAGCCCACAGCACCCCCGTGGTACCTCCCGGACCTGCGTGGCTCCAGGATCTTGAGCCTCCAGGGCAGGGGCACCACGTGTGCTCAGCAGAGCACACGCCCACCACATTCCCCTCTGTGGTCAGATATCAGCTCAGAGCCTGGTGAGGGGTGAGCCATGGAAGTTGCTTTCAAGTCCTCCTGCCCAGGGCCCGTGCCGTGCGCCTTCTGTATCTTGGCTTGGGGGAAACGGGAGGAAAGCGCAGACCCAGAGGGAGTTGATGGCAGTGCTCTCTATGGATGCCAGTGCTCCGCACAGAGAACCAAGGCAAGCCCAGGAGGACAGTGCAGGAGGACTGTGCAGGAGGATGGGCTGGCAGCCTGGGAGGAGCCAGGAAGGGTCCCAGGGCTCACTCGACAGAAACACGGCGGTGCTCTCAGAACCCCAGGGAGCTTGTTAGCATCGGTTTCTGTTGTGGCAGGCAGGCCTGGAATGGGCTCTGCCCTGAGCTGCATGTTGCACGGCCAGAGCCTGGGCCAAGGGGCTGTGGGCTTTCCTCCAGGCTAGAGCTGTGCGGTTGGCTCTGTCCTTTGGAATAGAACCTTCTGTCCTACACCACCTGCACCCGATCCCCTCCCTCCACACCCTTGGCATGACTGTCACCTTTGAGACCCTGCATCTCACCCAGCAGGACCCTTCTCACCCTGATATTCTGTCGGTATTACAGCCAGTGTGGCCTCCTGCTGACCCCCTAATGCAAGCTCCTTCGCAGCCATGAGCTCCTGTGCCCCACCCCAGGACGGCCTTCAGCTGTGCTGGCCTGGGTCTCCTGGTCCCCAGTTCAGTCACTCAGCAAAGCACAGTGGATGACTGAACCCTGGAACTGAGCTTCCCTGAGGTGGTGAAATCCTTGAGTCAGCTTGGCTTGGCTACGATGCCCAGAGGTGTGGTCAAACACCAACCAGATGCTGCCGTGAAGGTATCTGCAGGTGTGATGCACATTTACATCCAGTAGACTTGGATGCACCGTGATGTGGGTGGGCCTTGTCTGATCAGTTGAAGGGCTAGAGAGCAGAGACAAAGAAGGACTTGTCCTCCAGACACAACAGTAACCTGCCCTGGTCTTCAGCTGCTGCTTGTCTGCAGGTGTCAGACATGCCAGCCTCCATGATTGCATGAGCTCAGTCTGTAAATCTCCCTCAGCCTCTTCTCTGCATGCATGTGTGTGGGGGTCTGTGTCTGTGTATTTACATTTATATTGCACTGGTTGTCACGCACACCTGTCCTGGAGGCCTTGTGGATTCCACTTTGCTGGAGGTCTGGTGGCTGCACTCTCTTGTGCTTGTAGATCTCCAGCAAGGATTCTTTCTAGGTAGGTGCAGCTGGTGAGGAAAGGGGATCTAGGGGGACACCCTTGCTCTCCCATCGGGGTCAGCTTGGGCTGCAGAGACTTCAATTATGGGGACAGTGTCAGCCACCTTATGTGGCTGCACACATCGGCCACAGCAGAGGCATCACATTTGTAACACATCTACAGGCAGAGGTCCACGTGGCCGTTCTGAAGAGCAGAACATCCTGAATGGTGAAGCAAAGGCCTGAGAAAACTCTCCACAAAAGCAATGAGAACATTGACAAAATATGCCCAAGCCAGCTTTTTCAGAACACTGGAGACTCACCAAAGGCTTGCAGCTGTTCAGGGAGTATTCAGGAAAAACAGCTGAATCTTGGTAAGAACAGTGAGTTTCATGGCATTTTAATATCCTGTCCCCATCTTCCTCTCCCTGGTTCCCCCATCTCATTGAAAGCCCATCTCCTTGCAGTCATGGAGCTGGGAAAACCAGCTGCCTGGCCGCGTGGGAGGGGAGAGACTGGGATTCAGAACCCAAAAGCCCCATCTCCAGAGAACTGTCACAGCGTGACATGTCCAGCAGCTCTGTGGGAGGGCCTTGCTGGCAGGGCCTGTCCTGACTCCATCTGCTCAGAGCTCATTGTCCCCAGGGCCTGTGCTGACGATGGTGAGTGGTGATTGCTGAACACGGCGGCTGCCTGAGATGGGACTCCTAGTTGGACAGACAAGAAGCGAACAAGCGCTTTAGCAGGAAAAGCAGGGGAATGAGATGTCCACACGACACTTTGAAGCACTCTGGCGTTTTCCTGGGGATCTGGAGGGGCACTGAGGGCCGTGCCTATGTCCAGAAGAGGCACGAGAAGGCTCTTCTCTCTCCCTGGCTGACTCGCAGCCCAGCGCATGCAGAAAGTGAGGGATGAGGCCACACTGGGAACTGCTGGGTGTTGGCGGCGTGCCCATTCACAAGCACACATCGATAGGGCCTAGTATCCAGAATATGTCAAGAGCCCTCATAGACCCTGTCATGTATGTGGAATCTACATCCAGGAAGCTGTTTTGCAAATATGATTCCTCTGCCGTGGCCGATGTGTGCAGCCACATGGGGTGGCTGACACTGTCCCCATAATTGAAAAGCTCTCTTCACCCGATCATTGGCAGCCCTGGGTGACTGCATGCCCGTGTGGGAAGCTGCCCTGTAAACCCTTCTGTGAGGAGGAGCTGTGCAGGCCTACACCACACACACCAGGGTGGGCTCCCCAGTCCTCGCAAGGCCGGGTCTGTGGGTGCCCCATGCATGCCCACTCTCCTTCAGGGCTTTCCCCGCATCGCAGTGGAGGGACAGCAATCCTGGTTATCACGGAGTGATTCATAATAAAAACCATAGACGAGGCAGTCTAGCAGTTACCCACATAGGCACGATCATCTACATACAGTCCTAACCCTGAATCATGGAGGTTTCACATTTGTTGGCAAAGTAAAATATCACAAACACACAAAGCCCCTGATGCCCTCCCCGTGGCAGGCAGACCTTAGCGTGTCCCTCACGACCCACCTCTTGGTGCTCATGCCCATGTGGTCCCTCCCCTTGAGTGCGGGTGGGACCTGTACTTTGCCTGCAGCACATGGTGAAGGTGAGGTGATGGCACTGCTTCACGTTACGTGAACAAGACTCTGCCTTGCTGCCTGCCTTGCTCTACAGATGCCCCTTGCTACCCTTATGGGGCACAGGGCTACATCGAGAAAGTCCACAGGACAGGGGACTGTGGGTGGGCTCTAGGGGCTCCTGGAATCCTCCAGGGGGTGAAGGAAGCTGGAGAGTGGACAGCAACCTCCAGCCAGCAGTCAGCAATAAAGCATGGCCCTCAATCCTACAAATAATGTGAATTCTTCCAGTAATCCACGTGGACTGGGAAAGGGATTCCTCCCCAGCCAAGCCTCCAGATGAGGCCACAGCCCAGATGACATATGATTGCAGCCATGTGAGATGCTGAGCTGAGGGCCCAGGTGAGCCACACTTGGACTCCTGACCCACAGAGGCTGTGAGGGAATAAACATAGAGGAGTTGTTCCAGCTGCAAGGTGGCTGCAGTTTGTTACACAACAATAGACAATAATATACCTGGCAAGGTCATAGTTCTCCTCTTTTCTCTCCAGAGGAAGCCGTTGTCTTTAAGGTAATAGCCAATAATTCCTCTTTTTTTTTTTTTTTTTAAGACAGGGTCTTGTTCTGTTGCCCAGGCTGGAGTGCAGTGGTGCGATCTTGGCTCACTACAACATCCGCCTCCCGGGTTCAAGCAATTTTCCTGCCTCAGCCTCCTGAGTAGCTGGGATTACAGTCACCCACCACCACGGCCAGCTATTTTTTGTATTTTTAGTAGAGACGGTGTTTCACCATGTTGGCCAGGCTGGTCTTGAACTCCTGACCTCAAGTGATCCATCCGCCTCAACCTCCCAAAGTGCTGGGATTACAGGTGTGAGCCACCACACCCGGCCCCTCTTTACATTTTTCTTAGAAGAATCTCTAGAATTTTAAAAATTATTTTGCATTTTGTAAACGTTTTTGTGACTGTTTATATACGTTTAATACATTTCATAGTTTCTGTATGGTTTTCACTCAAGAGTCTGTTCTGTAGGTTTACCCACATGGACACGTGTATCTACGGCATTAGTTCTCACTCCTGTACTCCGGTTCATCTTCCACTACGAGTTAACTTGCTGACTTATTCTTTGCTGTGGATACTGGGTTATTTTAAAGTGTTTTTTTATCACAAGGAACTAATGAAGATTCTTGTACGAACCTCTGTATACACCAGGGAGGATTTCCACAGAGGACGTATCTAGAAATAAATTGCTGAGTGGTAGGGAAAACACATGTTCAACTCCAGAATTTAGTGCCGAGGTTTGTTTGGAAAGGGCTTCACTGATTTAGGGGTCCGAAACCAGTGCATGCAGTCGGCGGCCGGCACTTGAAGTCATCGGCCGCTTCTAGCTGTGAATCTTCTGGGCTGCCGGTCAGACTGTGATGGAGTTCACGCATCTTTTCAGTGCTGCTCGGAACTCAGCTTTTCTCTTTGTGAATCGTCTGTTCACATTCTTTACCCATTTTTCTACGAAGCTATTTGTCTTTTTCTGAGCAATGTGCAAGGATTTTTTGGTCCATTCTGGAGACTATTCCTTTTGTATTGACACAGATGGAAAATATCTTCTCTTATTCTGTAGCTTATCTTTTTACTTCATTTGTCTTTTGTCAAACAGGACATCTTGATTTTGTGCTATCGCACTGATTGGTTATCAATATTTCCTTCATGCCTTAAGTTTTGTGTGGCCCTGAGGTAGAGAAACCTCGCCTCACCCCGAGTCACACGTATTGTTCCCGCGTTTCTTGCTAAATGCTCCTCCGTGTTGGTTTCTTCCCTGAAATCTCCAACGCACCTGAATTTTGTGCTATGCTAGAGGTGGATCCTCCTGCTTATTTGGTCATCACTCTTCCAATTTCTGGAAATTTCTAAAATTTCTGCATAAAATTTTTAGTTAAAAAAACTGTAACAGTCTCTTCGTTCCACTGGGCTGCATGTGCATCAGCTGTGTTAACTCTGTTTGTGAGGGGTGAGTGATTGACCATTAAGAGAAGGCCCTCAGCACTGCCCTGCACGGAGACATCAGTGAGGTGAGAGAAAGGCAGGGCCCCTCATCGGGGAGAAAGGCAGTGCCACAGATAAGCAAATCCCACGGGGGCCGGGAACCTGCGGGGGCTAAAATCCCAGCCCCACTGCTTCCCAGATGTGCTGCTGGGCTGCTGGGGCAAGCTTCTCTGCACATGAGGCGTTCTTACCTTCGGGGTGTGTACGGCGAAGGCCATTAGCTAAGAGGACTGTGAGGATGTGAGGTTTTCCCCGGGGAGCCTGGTGCGGGGGGGCGGTGGGGGGCTGCCGTGTGGACTGTTTCTGTGGCTTGTGCCCTACGCCCCACATGTTTCCGCCCAGAGGGGCTTCCCGGGAACTCTGGGTCCAGGGGAGGTCACGCTCCAGGGGCGTCCTTGGGCTGTGGTGTTCCCCGCCCCGTCCTACAGGCACCTCTGAGAGCCAGGTAGTAAAGTCACTTATTGTCCCTGGAGCATTCATTTCTGGCCTATCCACGTTTAAATAAAACTTTTATATATCTCAATAATTATATCAATAGATCTTAATCTAGGTAATTAAAATTCAACAAGACATCCCCAAGGATGTAACAAACACCCACAAGCCGTTTTAACGACTGCAAGCTGTCCCCCTGAAGGTATGTGTCCTCGCCCGGGGGTGTGGCACCGTCTTCAGGCTCTTCCAGGACGTGCACCTGGTGGCATGTTTTCATTAAGTATTTTATGAGCCTGCGTTGGATCCTTTAATAAGATGACACGCAGTGCATGACAGAATGCAGGAGGGCCGGGCCGCTGTGCTTGCACGCTGTGGCATGGCTCGGTGAGTTGCTGGCCTTCTCTGAGCTGCTGAAACTCTGGGAGGATGATCCCCAGCTCCAACGGACATTTATCCATTCAGATGACGTCTCCTGCAAACCCGCTCTGCAGGTACGGGGGCAGTGGCTGCGAAGGTTATACAAAGAGGTGTGGAGGGTTGCGGCTTGATGTTCCGTGCGTTCACCTGGCTCTTTTGCTGTGGTGTTTGATGACACCAGGATGCATGGCAGTTTCCAGTTCTGGTGAACCGCGCTTCACACTGGCTGAAGGAGGCCAGGCTGGCCTTCACCATGGTGCATCAGTCAGCCGCCTTCTAAGGGTCTTCTGTAGGGCAGTGGGGAGGGTGGTTAAGGTTGGGGGGCAGTAATGACCAGGGCAGGGCGGGTGCTGTTTTGGGGTGGGGGCCAGCGAGGCGCCCTCTGGCTCAGACAGCCTTGATTCTCTGGTCCTCATGTTTCTCAGCTCTAAAACGGGGGCAATGACGGGACGTGCCTTATAGCTGCGTTGAGGTGATGTGGTGTTGGAAAGTGGTCAGGGAGGTCGAAGAAGAAGCCGAGTCTCCAGCTCTGCGCCCAGGCATCGGAGCTCGGGGACTTTGTCCCTCAGATGGCGTCTGGTCCTGTCCCTTACTCCATGGACTGGGTGTGGAAGTCCTTCAGGGTCGTCCTGTGCCAGTGCTGTGGCAGGAGCAGAGAGGCTATGGGGCAGTGGTCTGTGCTTCTTGGGAACCGAGGGATCAAAGGAAGCAGAGCTGCCCCAGGGCAGGTGTGCCTTCCTTCCCGTCTTCGGTCTGGCTCAGGTGTGGCTGAGATGGGATGGTGCCTCACACCTGCATGGGGAGCCCACCTGGACTAGAATCTGAACCTTGTGGGTCAGCAGGGTTTGGGCCTCCAGCCAGAGGTGAACCTGCTGCCTGTGGTTTCCTGGGCTTCCCACAGAGCCGGGGGCTCTAAGAGGAGTTGGGAGCAGTGAGAGCTCTCAGTAAGGCCTGGAGCCTGATGCCTAATGAGATGCGGTGGCCAGGGCCCAAGGGGCACAAAATTATTCAGCAGAGTTGAGAATTGTTGCGGTACCCACCTCTCCCAGCTATTGGATTCAGAAATGGACTGGGATGCGAGACACTGTGAGCCACGCGAGGGGCTGAGCGTCTGCAGCCGTCATCACAATGCCACTCTTAGGAGGGGACGGGAGGGCAGTAACCCCAGATGACTGTCCCTGAGCAAAATGGAAAGGGGCTTTTTAGGGAAGGGTGGGGCAGGAAAAAACAGGAAGGGCTGGATCAGGCATAGAATCCGGAGGTCAAGACCCATCCCTCCTCCCTCTCTCCCTCCCATTCCCCTCTTCACTCAAAACAGATCTACTCTGCGTCCAAAGTCGCAGCACAGGCAATGTGGGGACAGTTTCATCTCTTTGGGTCCTTGCTCCCTCATCTGTAAAATGAAGGAACTGGATGGTGGGGTCCAAATATCTTTCACTTCTATGGCTTTTTACTTAAAACTCTATATTATTTTACTTATTGAACAGAACTGAGAAGAATTGAGTTTACTTCAGTATCAGTACATTTATGTAAATCCTTTATTGAAACATCCAAGGGTCTTGAAGAATAAATAAAATGCTTATTAAAATGCCTATGTCTTGGCATATAATAGATGTTCAGTAAGTGGCAAGTTACTTTTATTGTTGTTATTAGATAAGACATGAGTGTTATTAATAATGTATAGTCCTTTATAATTAGCATTAATGCTAGCGTTGAACAGGACCATCTAAACTGGAACCGTGACTTCCCTGAGGGGTGCCATGTGGCCCTGATGAGCCTGTGGCATACAGCACTGTATGGGACACATTCGTGCATAGGTCTCTGCCTTGGAGGCTGATGAGCTTTGTGGGCTACCTGAGTGAGATTTTATGCTTTTTATTCCATGGAATCAAAAGAATTAACATTAGGAAGGGTGGAACTATGGAGGAGGGGTTAGCTTAAGCCATTGGAGTATCAATTTCAGGGCAAAGATGATTTAACTTGACTGAACAGAGCACTGCTGGGGAGAGTCAGTGGGTTGGCATCAGTTGGATGGGGAGGTATTTAGGGACTTTGGGATTTAGCATTCCTGCAGTTTTGTGACTGAGAAAGACAGGCTGTGGCGATCGGAGGAGGAGAGGCACCTCTGCCTTGTCACTTTGAGCTCGTGAGGAGGAGAGGCGGGATTCATTTATGTGCTTGGTGATGGATAGGAAACCAGGGTACGTGTATGCCAGATGTTCAGGAGTCGCTTCCTGCAGGGGGAGACAGAACGAACGTCAGAGTGGGATCTTGCTATTGTCCTTCAGCTCAGGCTCAAGTTTGAATTTGAAGCTGGTATTTGTAGAGGCTTATGTTCATGGCATGTCAGAAAAAGCATTGCACAATTCCTCCCCCCATGGCTGCTGATGAGAAAATTCAGAAAGCATTGCCAGCAGGCCTTCTGTGTTACCTTCACGCCACCTCTTGGGGGATCCTGCATGGTCCAACCTGTCTCCCATGCTGTCCACAATCTCACTCTCATTATTAATAAAATGTCACTCCCTAAAGAACTCAATGCAATGATTTTTTTGCTTTATTTACATTAAAATCAACAGATGTTAGCAAGTTAATGTCATTTATTATATAAGATATGATGACAATACAATTAGTATTTCTAAAACTGTAATTGTAAAATTGACCTTATTAAAATTCCACTTCCTCCGTAATTAAAAAAAACTAATTACTTCTAGTAGATGGACCAGAAATGACATTTTCAGTTCATTAATATTCAGCAAATTGTTGTTGAAGATGTTCTTGGCGCCCTGCACTGTCAGGCTCTATCATTTCTGTTCGTTTCTTATTTAAACGTCATCTGGAAATAATAGTTTGCATTTTAACAAGATGTGTATCCATGAATTGATTTTATAAATAAAGTTTTTAATTGCTAATTAATGTGTGGGGCTATGTCTGTGTAACAGTTTCCAGGCATGAATGTGGTGGGGCTGGCGAGCTGATCCCGGCTGCCGGCCTGGATGGAGCCCGCCCGCTGCTGATACTCCTTTTGAAAGCGATGAGGCAGACAGGGACCTCAGGCCACGCTCTGCTGCTCCTGAAAGTCTCTGCCTAATCACTCAGCCTGGAAGGCGGAGGCAAATCAAAATAACAGAGTGTGAACTAGTTGTGTAATTAACTGGGCTCAGCTGAGAAGATTTTTAAAGAACAGAAATCAAGCCATTTAGGGCTGCCCTGGTGCAGTGGTTCTGTGTTCCAGAGCGCAGACACTGTTTGGACTGGGGGCAGGGGAGGGGCATTCTCTCTAAGATAAGGCGGAGCTTGCTGGAAGGGCTGCCATGATCCCATTCTCCCATCGTCCCCTGCAAAGTGACTGTCTTGCCATGTCCAATATGGGCTTGTTTGCAGAGAAGCATTTTCCTCACCAGCTCCCCTGAGTGTCATGATGTCCTCCTGGCGTGTGGAGAGGAAGTGTGAGTCCTGAACTGGCAGCTGCTTCCGAACAGGGTGGGCAGGGGGCATGGGGCCCCCAAGAAGGGGGATGCTGCTTTTTCCAGCAGTGGGGATGCTGGATGCCAAACGGGGTCCCTCACCGCATGCACACTGCACACATTCTGGAGAACCCAGGAGCTGGTGGACGTGAGGAGAAGATGGAGTTGGAAAAACACATGAAAAGGAAGGGGCAGGAAGAGAACAGTTCTAGGTCTTCACATGAGGCAGGGACCCGGGAAAGCCGAGGCTCGTCAGGAGGGAGCCTGGGCCACGTTCGCCTTTGTTTCTGCAGTGCCCTATTTCTCTAGAATCGACATGGCTTCGAGTAGGGAAAAATGCATGCATGTTTAAAGGAAAGAACTTCAAAGATAAGGGGACACCCCACCTCCCTAGGTGGGGATGAGAGTTGTCCCGGGACACTTTCTGCCCACTGTGCAAATAAAGACCACAGCATTGCTGTAAGGAAAGAGTTTAATTGAGGCAAGGCCAGCCACACCATGTGGAAGACAGAGTTATTACTCAAATTGATCTCACTGAGGCTCCTGGATTAGGGGTTTTTCAAAGGTAGTTTGGGGGAAGGAGCTGGGCTAGCTGGGAAATGGGTGCTTGCTGCTGATTTGCTGGGATGGAGATGAAATCATAGGGAATGGGAGTTGGGGTAGCTGGGAAATGGGTGCTTGCTGCTGATTGGCTGGGGTAAAATCATAGGGGGTGGAAGCTGAGGTAGCTGGAAAATGGGTGCTTGCTGCTCATTGGCTGGGGTGGAGATGAAATCGTAGTAGGTGGGAACTGTCCTCTAGAGTTGAGTTGCCTGTGGGTGGGGCCACAGGAGTGGTTGGCAGTTCCAGGTGGAAACCATGTAGGTCAGACATGCAAAAAAACCTGAAAAGATATCTCAAAAGACCCATCTTAGGTTCTACTCTAGTGGTGTTATCTGCGGGAGTAATTGGTGAAGTCGGATATTCTGTGACCTCTAGCATAATGGCTGGTAATCCTTTATGCCTGCGTCTTAGCAGGACTCAGGTGCCTCTCCTTCACCTAGCGGGCGGCTCTCTCATTAGCTTTACAAAGGCAAAAGCTATTGAACTTTGGGGAAAGCCTATTATCATTTAAACTATAACCTAAAGGTCTTCCAAAGTTAGTTAGGTCTAAGCCCAGGACTAATTAAGGCAGCTTGTGAGCTAAAGGCAAGAGTGGGGTGGGTGATATCGATCTCTTTCACTGTCATAATTTTCACACTGATAAAATTTCTGCAAAGGTGATTTCACCTGCTTCGTGCAGCTGGCACAGGACTCTGGGTCATGAATACAAGTGTCTAATACCCACAAGCCTGTCCTCCACAGATCCTTACTTGCAGCTCAGACCAGTGGCGCTCTTCAAGGAGTTGAGTCTAAGAAGTAGGGGGGTCATCTGGACACCCTCACAGAGGTCTGAATATGCAACGGATGTCCTCTCTATCCCATAATAATGAAACATGGGCACTCAGAGCCGGCCTTCTAGGCCACCTTCTGAAACAGCGGGTGCCATTTATCTTCATGCACTCAGAGTCTTCTCTGCCGAAGACCTTTTTCTCTCTACAAGATCCGCATACCAACTCAACACTGCGGGCTAATAAAAATGCCCAATAAATTCAGAATACACCTTCAAACAAGAACACCATATGCAAATGGCAAAGTAATTCCATTGTTAAATGTTATTCCTGAAACACTTGTGTGAGCCAGAGTTATTTAAATTGTAGGTCCAGCATAATTGCTGTTGTGTTTTCTGGCAGCAACAAAGGCTGTAGTCAAACGGCTATAAAATATAATAGGCAGTGCTCCCGGCTTTTGTTTTCCAATGTAAACTACTTGCATTACTATTTACATATCAATGAAACTTCCTTTCGCTAAATCATGCAAATAGAATAGCAGGGTTCTGCACAGTCCAGGAATGGAACACTGGAGATCACTTCGCAAGCTATTTCTTTTTTATTTATCCCAGATCCCCAAACATTTGGGCTGGCCAGGCCTGTAATGCAATTACTCTGAGTCTCTGGCTCAAAAGTGCTGGTATTTATTGTGCCCATTTGATCTGGCATAGATTTAGAGATTAGAAGGCGAGAGATGACTTCAACCCTTTGCTGAATCGCTGGCGCGCTGAGCAAAAGATGGGATTGATTGCAAAGCCGCCAGGGAATGCTAAAGTGGCCTGGATTTTTTTTTACTTTAGGAATTGCATGAAGTCTTTACACTCTTTTTACAGTCAGTAAAATCACAATTTAGTTTCAGCACAAAATATACAGTTATAAAGGGGATGGCCACTGTATTGGTTTGTTTAATGCTGCTGTAAAAAATACCATAGGCTGGGGGCTTATACGCAACGGAAGTTTATTTCCCACAATTATGGAAGCTGGAGGTCCAAGGCAAGGCTGCAGCAGATATGGTGTCTGGTGAGGACCTGTTTCCTAGATCACAGATCAGTGTCTCATGAGGACCCACTTCCTGGCTGACAGATCAGTGTCTGGTGAGGACCCACTTCCTGGTTCACTGATCAGTGTCTGGTGAGGACCCACTTCCTGGTTCACTGATCAGTGTCTGTTGAGGACCTGCTTCCTAGTTCACAGATGAGTGTCTGGTAAGGACCCACTTCCTGGTTCACAGATCAGTGTCTCATGAGGACCCACTTCCTCTTCATAGATCAGTGTCTGGTGAGGACCCACTTCCCGGTTCACTGATCAGTGTCTGGTGAGGACCCACTTCCTGGTTCACAGATCAGTGTCTGGTGAGGATCTGCTTCCTGCTTCATAGATCAGTGTCTGGTGAGGATCTGCTTCCTGGTTCATAGTCAGTATCTGGTGAAGATCTGCTTCCCGGTTCATAGATCAGTGTCTGGTGAGGACCCGCTTCCTGATTCATAGACGGTGCCTTCTCTCTGTGTCCTCATATAGTGGAAGGGGCAAGGGAGCCCTCCAGGGTCCCTTTTCTAGGGCACTAATACCGTTCATGGGGGCCCCACCCTCATGATCTTATCACTTCCCAAAGGCCCCACCTCCTAACACTACTGCCTGGGGGGTGAGGATTTCAACAAATGAATTTTGGGGGAACACTAATGAATTTTGGTTCTCCATTTTTTTCATCCATTTTCTCTATGTTCTTAAACATGGGTAATACAATTATTTTAAAATCCTGTCTGTTAACTCCAATATAAGGATCTCATGTGGGTCTACTTCTATCATATATGTTTTTTCTCCTGATCACCCATCATAGTTTCTTGCCTCTTTTCTTGTCTAGTAACTTTTTATTGTATGATTTTTGTAATCCTCCAATATCATTATTTTCTAGTACACGTGGAAAATTCCCTAACATAGACTGTGCCCTGAGTCAGAAAACAAACCTTAATAAGTTGGAAAGAAGTTAAACAAAGTATGTTCTTGGATATCATTAGCATTTGATTTGGGAAATCTGAATTAAAACATCTTGAGGCAGCAGTACATAGTTATTAGAATGGCTAAAATAAAGAATACTGACAGTACTAAGTGCTGACAAGGATGTAGAGAAAATAGAACTTTCAGACATTGCTGGTAGGATGTGAGATGGTGAGGGCCACTCTAGAAAATAGTTTCACAGCCCCTTCTAAAGCTGAACATTCACTTGCCACATGACCTATTGATTCCAGTCCTAGGTATTTACCCAAGCGGACTGAGAATTTTTTGTCCACATATAGATCTCTAGATAAATGTTTTTATATTGATTCATCATTGTTCAAAACCTAAAACAGTTCACCAAACAGGATATATGGGAGCAAACTAACTAAATACCCTTGAACAGGTGCATGGTTAAACAAACTTCGGCTGTGGAATGGAATACTACTTAGCATTGAAAAGGAATGAATGATTGATGTACATACCACCTGGGCGAATCTCAGAGACATTCTGCCGAGTGAAAGAAGCCAGTATTAAATAGTTACATATTATGTGTGATTCCATTTGTGTGATGTTCCAAATAAGACAAATCTACAGCAATGGAGAGCTGATCACTAGTTGTCAGGGTTAAGGCTAAAAGAGGTATGACTATAAAGAGACACAACATGAGAATTTTGGGGGTGATGGACTTGTCCTGTGTTCTGATTGTGGTGGTGGTCAAATGAATCCATACATACTAAAACTCTTTGAAGTATACACCAAAACAGTCCATTTTACTATATGATAATTAAAAGTTAAAATTAATAAAATATCTATGAGCCACATCCCTGCGCTTGTATTGTTTTTAGTCTGGTAGGTAAGACATACTAAGAATGATCTGAATAATAATTGCACCATTAACTGAATGTCTGCTCCTAAGATCTGTGAGTGATATATACATGTTTAATTTCTAGTAAAGCTCCTTGAGTTAAGTATGATTATTTTAATTTTACCCACATGGAATTTGAAACTAAGTGAAGGCAAATAATTTTTCCGAGACAAGGCTTCAACTAGATCATTCCTGTTAGTTTTTGTACACGAGTGTCTTCAACTTAATGGAAACAAACCAAAGAGAAATGGAAACCAAACAATAAACAGAAATCTTCTTATTTCCCTTCAGCTAATTGTTTTTCTCTCTCTCTCTCTCACACACCCACTGGTGCAAATCATAGTCCCAAAGTCACAATCCCAAAAGGTTAAAATCCCAAATGGCTGCAATCCTGAAAGCCACATTCTGGGGAAGGGATTGGTGTGTTTTCGGTTGTATGTAGGGTCGTTGCATTGTGTTAATCAGGGAGAACTACTACCTTGCTACTGTCATTATCTGAAAATCAATATGGTTTAAAGAGACACATATGAGTGCTGAGTGGACAAGGAGTGGACTTACAGCCTTAATTTTAGATGTCAACCTCTCTGGACTAAGGAATACCTAGAAATGTGGTGGGTGTGTCTGTGAGGGTTTTTCCAGGGGAGATGGGTGTGTGGATCTGGGTGGACTGCGCACGGAAGATTTGCCCTCCACGTCGGTGAGCACCATCCCATTGGCCAGGGCCTGCAGAGAACACATGTGGAAGGTGATGTGGAAGGTGAACTGGTCTCTCTCCGAGAGCTGGGACAGATTTTTCTTCTCCTGCCCTGGACATCGGAACTCCAGGCTTGGACTCCAGGACTTATAGCTTAGGCCCCAGGTCCTGAGGCTTTTGGCCTCAAACTGAGAGTTACCAGCAGCTCCCCTGGTTCTGAGGCCTTTTGACTTGGGCTGGGCCACACTGCCGGCTTCTCAGGGTATCCAGCTTGCAGACGGCCTGTTGTGGGACTTACCAACCACCATAATTGTGTGAGCCAATTCCCCTAATAAATTCTCTCTCATATATAGGTATTCGTATCTTATTGGTCTGTCTTTCTAGAGCACCCTGAATCATACAGATTTGATATCGGAGAAGCTGAATATTCGTTTTTCTTACTGTATTCCTTACAACCTAGTAGAAGGGACCTGCAAAATTGTTCCCTCGCAAAAAGGCTGCGGTCACTTAAGTGGACGATGCTACTCAACAGTGGAAGATAAACGTTTAGAAGCTAATTATCATCGGTGCCTCAAAAGCAGAAAATTGCCTAATTGCAACGACTGAGGAATAACTGGGCTTTTGAATGAACAGCAAACACTTACACAATTTGCAGACCACAGCCACTGCGCAGACACACATGCGGCAAGTGTCTTGAAGATCACAGGAGCCAAAAGGCTGGCAACAAATGTGAGGCGTCTCTTCTGCCAAACCGTTCAGTGGTGTAGGACTCCTGCCTCTTCACACATGGCACTGCTGTTTATTTCATCTCCATGTCATTTCCAATACTGGAGGTATAACTTGTGCGGAGACCTCCAGAGAGTTCTATTTTTTTTTAAAGCCCAGTGTGGTGATGCATGCCTGTAATCCCAGCTACTAGGGAGGTCGAGGTAGGAGAATCGCTTGAACCCCGGAGGCAGAGACTGCAATGAGCTGAGATTGCGCCACTGCGCTCCAGCCTGGGAGACAGTGTGAGATTCCATTTCAAAAAAGAAAAAAAAAAAAAAAAAGAAATGTGACCCTATTCCCTGGAATTAATTGTTCTTTGTCATCCCCAGTCCCCCTCTTCTGTTCAATGGGCCCAGTGGGTCCTACTGTTCTCTGCAGCTGTGACGTCTCCACCATCTTCCATCCCCCCATATCTTCTTCAGCTTCTACCTATCCAGCCAATGTCAGATTTTTCATTATGAGCGGACAGGGTTCACACCACGATTATACCTTCTTACCGCATGCTGTGTGCATTTCACTGTTATTTATGATGGGTTACCATATGGGCGCTCCCCAGGCTAGAAGCTCATGAGGGCTGGCCCGTTTCTATCGTGCACACAGGTGGGAACAGGGCTGGCATGTAGCACATGCTCAGTAAGCTTCTGTGGAATAACTAGATGAGTATAGAAAAGAACAAAACCCATCAAACCTGCGTGGGATGGAGCCTGCGTTTCAAGGCAGTTCTCATCGGCCAGAAAGTCAGGTCATTTCCATTTTGAATCCGACAAAAACGAACATCATGAGACTCCATGTGTAAGGAATGGAGAGTTAAACGGCACGACACACCTCCCTGTGCCGCCCATCTGGCCCTACGTGGCCGGTTGCCAAAAGGGTCACTGTGGATCCATCTGCGGTGCTGGCTGTGACCAGCAAAGCCACCTCCACCCGCACCCATTTGTTGACTCACTCACCCCCTCTGGGCTCTTCTTGTTGGTGATTTTGAGAAATAACATGAAATGCCATAAAGACAGAAGCCACAGGAACGAGGAGAGAAATACTGTGGGTCGTCGGCATGGCAGTGAGTCTGATATGCCTTGGTTCAATGTCTTGTCTTGTCCATCGTCATCATCATGACCATCATCACCACCACCTGATGAGGCAGGGCTGCTGCCCCCATCCCCCTATCCAGCAGGGCTAGCCACAGCTTAGGCCTGTGACAGCAAAGGGGTCGTCATGCCCACTTCTTATTATTTGAAGTTTCACTATTTGGCAGGTACTTGGCATGCTTTTTACATACGTTTCTTCATTTAATCTCCATGGATGGGGTCATTATTATTCCCATTTTACAGGGAAGAAACTGACAGGTGCAGGGGTTCATTATAATGCTCAAGATCACGTGGTTAAAGGAGGCATCTGAGATTAGAACCTGTGTTGGGTGGACTCCAGATTATGTGATCAATATCACTACCCCAGATCAACCCATTTTCTCCTAGAAATCACCTAGATTTGAGGTTGGGATGGCTCAGAGTTGTTGTTGTTCTTGTTGTTGTTCTTCTCCTTCTTCTTCTTCCTCTTCTTCTTCCCTTTCCCCTTCCCCTCCCTTCCTCCTCCTCCTCCTCCTCTTCTCCTCCTCCTCCCCCTCCCCCCCTTCTTCTTCTTCTCCTTCTCCTCCTCCTCCTCCTTCTCCTCCTTCTCCTTCTCCTTCTTCCTTTTCTGTGAGACAGAGTTTTGCTCTTGTTGTCCAGGCTGGAGTGCAATGGTGCAATCTCAGCTCACTGCAAACCCCGCCTTCTGGGTTCAAGTGATTTTCCTGCCTTAGCCTCCTGAGTAGCTGGGATTACAGGTGCCTGCCACCACGCCTGGCTATTTTTAATTTTTAATTTTATTTTTATTTTTAGTAGATACAGGGTTTCACCATGTTGGCCAGGCTGGTCTTGAACTCCTGACCTCAAGTGATCCACCTGCCTCGGCCTCCCAAAGTGCTGGGATTACAGGTGTGAGCCACCATTCCTGGCCCAGAGTACTTTTTAAAGAGTTTAGGCCACACTCTCAAAGTCCTGCCTCCCCTCCCTTCCTTCCTTCAAAATGTTTTTTGTACTAGCTCCATGATCTTTTTGGTTGACTCCAGCACATTCTCTAGGGCTGAGCCTAGATGTGCCCTCCCTAGACAACCTTCTGATCACCCTTGACTATGTTAGGTCGCTTATTTCAAGTTCTTGTTGCAAGCTACAGCTTCCCCTGGCGGCATTCATCACACGAGAGAAAGCGCTGTTATTATTAGATCATTGTTTTCCAGACTAGTGGGAGCTCCAGAGAACAGAGCTTCTTGTGATGGGCCCCTTTACCCAGCTCAGCAGGTTTACCATGGAAAAGGATGGATACCAGGGCCCGAGCTAGAAACACAGAGACATGAATGGTATGGCCCTCCCTCCAGCCCCCAGTGGAAGAAGCAGCATGGTGGCCCCCCTTTGGGTTAGAGGTGCTGAGTACTGCTGCCATGAAGCACAGAGGAGGGGCAGGTGCTCAGTGCCGAGGGATCAGGGATGGTTTCACAGGGAGCTGGGGTCAGTCCCCCACTGAAGGTGAGGAGATCTCACCGTGGGGAAATGGAAGAAGGACTTCTAGAGCTTCTCTGCGGATAGTCTGTATCTGGAGAGCTCAGAATGTCTGACTCCAGACAGTGTCCCCAGAGGTGCCTCATGCGGAGGGGGATCCATGCATTTTTAATACATGAATCGATTGGATTTGGTATTTCTGGCCGATCACGTTTCCTGGTCTGCTTATGCAGTGGTGTCTAAAGCACAGGCTGTGAAGTCAGAATACCTGGGATTGAGTTTTGATTCCTTGCTCATACTGTGTAACTTCAACCAGATGATGTAACCTCATGTGCTTCACTTTTCCCATGGATGTGTTAGGAAGAATAAATAGTATAATTGTCATATTAAATGTGATAATGAGTATTAAGTAGAGTTCCCAGTACATGGATTTAACTATCACCATCACCATTGTTATCATCATCATCATCACGATCATCACCACCATCACCATGACCATCATCACCATCACCACCATCATCACCACTATCATCACCACTGTTGTCACCATCACCCTCATCATCATCACCACCACCATCATCATTTTCGTCATAACTGTTATTATCATCATGATCATCACATTATCATAACAACTGTGATCATCTCCATCACCACCATCACCACTATCATCATCATCATCACCACTGTCATCATTTTATCATCATTATCATTATCATCACCATCATCCCATTATCATAACCACCACCCTAATCATTACCGTCACCATCACCACCATCACCATCATTACCATTATCGTTATAATCATGACCATCATCATCATCACCATTGTCATCACCATCACCCCCATCATTATTATTATCATTGTAATCATCACCACAATCATCATTATCATCACCATTACCATCATTTCTACCATCACCACCATGATCACCACCATCATTATTGTTATAGTTATCATTATCATCATCACCATTATCATCATATCATCTTTATTAACACCTATGTCATCACCACTGCCATAAATGCCATCATTATTGTTACCATTCTCATCACTATCATTACCATCATCATGTTAGAATCATTTTCCTTTCTTGTTATCAAAGTTTTGAGCCATGATATACTTATGGGAAATCTGATATTGACTTGTGTCCACAGGATTCTACAGGTAGCAAACACACATTTACTGTTTTCTAAATTGAATTGCGTTTTGCCAAATGTGGACCATTTGGAAACTAGAAATTACAGAGCTGTTGAATCAGCAAGAACAATGAATTTAACATTTGGACCTTGGCCATTGGCGATTGAACTTTTAGTCAGGTGTTGGACTATAAGGTTTCTGAAAAACTAGTAGGGTCTTCACACATGAGATATTGATGGCCTAGAATCAACCAGGGTGAACGAGGATAGTGTTGGGGCTGACCCGAAGTGGGAAAGGGTGGGATGAGGAATGGGCCACTCAGGGTTCAGTTAAGCTCAGCTTAATGGAATAGTATTCAGGGAAGAGTGAGTAGGCCCATGTTGTGGAAGGCTGGGCATCCGTAAGGGCTGGTGGGTAGCAGGGCGCCTGAGAGCTATAGATTCAGACAAGCCCAGGTAGGGGTCCAAGCTCTGCTGTGTTACCTTAGAATGTTCATCATACTTCTCCAAGACTCGGTTTCCCATCTGGAAAGTCACCATGCTGGGAGACACTGGTTTCTAGGTCTGTTGTGAACACAAGAGGAGATGTGGCAGCTGGAGCAGGCATCTGTGACACAGTAAGGGTAAGATCAGTGGGGATGATCTTGGTTTGTTGCAGTAATCAGAAACCTCAGATCTCTGTGGGTTGACATGTCAAAAGCTTATTTCTGACTCATGCAAATCCAGGCCAGTCCCTCTGTCTCTCAGGTAATCATCCCCCATGACTTGACTCAGAATTCCTCAGGCTGCTCTGACCCTAAGCACCCTCCATTTCAATGTAGGATTGCGGTGGCCAGGCAGCAAAGCACTGGGGGAATCACACCAGCGAGCGAGGGCTCTGGCCCCAAATGGCTTGTCCTGCAACTGCTCAGGACCATCACAGAGCTAGTCACATGGTCCCACCAGCTGCAAGGCAGTGGCAGGCACGAGGGCCCCTGGAGCCCAAAGGGATGAGAGAATTGGGCATAGGGCGGCATGGAGAGCTCTAGCCCATGCCTCAGCTCAAGTTAGGCAGGGTTGCTTCAGGTTTTGTTGTGACTGTTGTAAAACCCATAAAAATGCTTGAAACTATAATAACGTGGGTTTTGTTAAGCCATGTCTGAATGTTCCTGCATCAAGTTGGTCTTATGAAAGTTGCTTGCTCCAGATGGCCGTGCCAGAGTGTCTCGCTTCTGAGGCATAAAGAAAGGAATGAGTGTGGGAGGTGGGCTGTGGAGTTGGAGGGTCACAGAGAGGTCAAGTTTGGAGGAGTGGCCAGAGGGCTCTGAGGCCAAAGAGACCTCTGCTAGAGAACCAGCAAGTGGGGCCTTTATCATCTCCATCACCACCATCACCACTATCATCATCATCATCACCACTGTCATCATTTTATCATCATTATCATTATCATCACCATCATCCCATTATCATAACCACCACGCTAATCATTACCATCACAATCACCACCATCACCATCAACTCGGAGTTGAGAGACTCCGAGTAAGTTACTCCAGGCCTCTGAGTGTTGTCTGCATTTAACATTTTGCTGGGGTTGCAACCTGATTTCAAGACTTTAAAAATCTTGATGAGAAGTGAAAGCTGTTATTTATAATGTGCAAATGGCTTTCAACCTCAAGAGACAGACCCAGCCAAACCACACTGAGGCTGATTATAACTTGGTTTCAAGAAAATTAGCAGGACTGGCCTTACATGATAATTTAACCAAGGAGTTACTTGACATGTTCTACTTGACAACGTAAAAAGAAATTAAATTGTTTAAATTGGTGTAGCTCAGCCAGAGCTGAGCACTTCTTGAATTTCTTTTTCTTGGAAGTTGTATAGGCGAAAAATACATCTTGGCCAAATCGAAACTTAGGTGAACTGGGGTGTGCGGTACAGTTGGTCCTCCAGGAGTTAGGCACAATTTTATCCTAGTAAGCGCTTGTAAGATCTGTGCACATAAGGCCATGAGGCTGTCTTCTTGAATTTTGAAATTGGCCCAGGTGAGTTCACACATGGAGGTGGAAAGAGTGATGGGGGGTGCAGGTCCCCAAGATGTCACTGTGAGAGGGGAGGGAATGAGAGCCCAGAGATGTGGCCTTAGGTGGCAGATTTCAGCATTGAGGACAGAACCCAGTGGTGCCATGGGAGGCAGTGACCTTCAAGAGTGTGAGATTTTCCTGGAGCTAAAGGAGAAAGAATTTGGAAGGCGTGGTGTAAATTAAAAGGCTATGCTCCACTATGGGCGTCTTCCTGTGCCTCAATTCCCCCTCTTACCTCCACAGTCACTCCTTTGCCTACCCCTGGGGGCCGCATCAAGTATTCAACAAAAATTGGTCTCTGTTAGACATCAAGAGTCTGTCATCATCCTAGCCTCCCAGATGGGAAGCTGGCAGAGTTTCCGAGAAGGCAGCTCTATTTGAGGCATCCCAACGATTATGAGAGTGAGGCCAGAAGATGTCACACAGCATGGGATGTACCTGGTGTGACGAGGGAGCTGTGTCTTCACTCTGTACCCCCCGAACCCTGCTCTTGGATATCTGTGCTGATGTGGACACGCTGTTCCACGCTCACCTGCCCCTCTCCTCTGATTGTCAGAACTCCACTGACTCGAGAGAAACAGTTGGAATAAGGGCACAAGGAAATCTATTGTAAATTAATAGCGACAAATTCAAGCAGATGGAGAAAGTGAGAAGCTAATCAAAGTGCAGATCAAAGAAGTGGAAAATGAAGATTAAGGATCTGAAGCTCTTGCAGGCGTCTCGGCGGTTTCTGCTGTTTGCGACTTTTCAGTTGCCCTTTGCACCATTTCCGTGATGTCTTTTCAGTGAGTCACCATCCCTTCCAATACCACCACTGTTCGAATCTCCTCCCAGCTGGGGGAGGTGAAGCTGATTAATTCCCAACTTCCAACCATCACATCAGGGAAGATGAGTCCCAAGTAAAATTGGGCATTTTTGGAATTCAGCAGTGACATCAAAGAACAGAGGGTGTCTGAACTTGACTGAGGGGAAGGCAAATGTTTGAGTGTGTTTTCAAAATTGGTGTTTGGCATTTGGGTAAAAGGAATCTTTCAATCTGTAACTGAAGTCCTGACAACAGAGACAAGTCATCCTGAGTCTCCATCCTTCCAGCAGGTTCACATTGGTGACTCTATCTGGGTTTTCACAAGGTGTCATCCAGATTTACATTTTCCAATTTCAGTGTACATGAAAAAATAATCAATGTGATATTCTCTGCCGTATGATATCCCTGGTAGGCTGCATAAGAATCTAAATTCAATCCTGCCTTTCCCCATATGCTCCCCCACAGGCAGACACAGGCATGCTCATTTTTTGCATTGGAACATGAGTCTATGAGCATAGGATCCTGCTTTCAGAGCAAGAGCAAATGGTTCTTGAGCAGTGGGTCTCAAACAGGGGCTACTCTGACCCCAGGGGATATACGGAAATGTCTGGAAATATTACAGGCTGTCACAACTAGGGGTGGCAGTTGCTACTGGCATCTAGTGGGTGGAGGCCAGGGATGTTAGTAAATGTCCTACAGCACACAGGGCAACTTCCCACAACAAAGAATTAGCCAGACCTCAGATGTCAATAGTGCCAAGATAGAGAAATCTTGTCCTATGATAATTGTCCACAGACAGTAAAAGATAATTCATTATCTGATGATAGTGATGATAGATGATGGTGATGATCATGACAGTGATGATAGTCATGGTGATGGTGATGATGATGATGGTGATAGTGATAATTATAGTGATAGTGATGACGATAACAATGGTGATGGTGGTGATGATGATGGGGATAATGATAATGGTGATCGTGATGGTAGTGATGATAACAGTGATGATGATAATGAAGGTGATGATGATAATGGTGATGATAGTGATAATGATGGTGATGATGATGGTGATGGTGATAATGGTGATGATGGTGATATGATTATGGTGATGGTCATGGTGATGGTGGTTCATTGTGGTTTTGGTGATAGTGATGGTGATAATCATGGTGATGGTGATAGTGATGGTGATGATAGTGATGGTGGTGATGATGATAGTAATGATGGTGAGAGTGATGGTACTAGTGATGATAGTGATGATGGTGAGAGTGATGGTACTAGTGATGATAGTGATGATGATGGTGATAACAATGGCAATGGTGGTGATGATGGTGATGGGTATAATAATGGTGATGGTAGTGATAATGAGAGTGATGATGGTGATGATGATGGTGGTAATGGTGAAGATGATGGTGGTGATGGTGATGATGGTGGTGATGATCATGGTTTTGGTGATAGTGATGGTGACGATAGTGATGATGGGTGATGATGGTGATGATGATAGTGATGATGGTGATAGTGACAGTGATAGTGATAGTGATGGTAGTGATGATAGTGATAATGATGATGGTGATAACAATGGTGATGGTGTTGACGATAATGAGGGAATAATGATAATGGTGATGGTAGTGACAATGAGAGTGATGATGGTGATGATGATGGTGATGGTGATTAAGGTGATGGTGATGATGATGGTGGTGATTATTATGGTGATGGTGATTTAGTCTGATTTAGATCAGACTAAATTATACCACTGGCTTTCCTGGGTCTCCAACTTGCAGACCACATACTGTGAGACTTCTCAGCCTCCATGAGAAGGAGCCAGTTCCTGATAATTATCTATTTATCTATTATCTATCTATCTATCATCTGTCATCTATTTAATCTATCAATCTAATTATCTATCTATCTACCTATCTATCATCTATCCTATCTGTCTAATCTATCCTATCTAATCTATCTATCCATCTATCTAATCTATCTATTATCTATCCAATCTATCAAATCTATCATCTATCTATCTAATCTACTATCTATCTAATATATGTATCATCTATCTAATCTATTATCTATCTAATCTATTATCTTTATCAAATCTATCATCTATGTATGTATGTATTATCTATCTTTATCTATCAAATCTATCACCTATGTGTCTAATCTATCTACTATCTATCTGTTATCTATCTATCTCATCTATCATCTGTCTAGTCTATGCCATCTTATCTATCATCTGTCTTATCTACCTAAGCTATCATGTATCTCTTCTATCATGTATCTATCTAATCTATCATCTATATGTCTAATTTATGCTATCTAATCTATCTATCATCTATCTATCTTATCTATCTATTATCTCTGTCTCTCTGTCTCTCTCTCTCTCTCTCTCCCTATCTAATCCATCTATCCCCTACTGGTTCTGTTTCTCTGGAGAACCCTGGCTAATTACAGTGTCACTCTGGGTATGTGTGGAATTGTCTGCTCATTATTTCAGTCTCAGCTCTGCTGCCTTTTACTGTTTCCTTCTGCAAATGCACTTCATAGTCTCTTCAACATGGCTAAGAGCAGACATATCTGCCATGTCTGGTAGTGAAAACTTTATGGTCCTTTCATTCAGTGCTAAGCCTAACTTTTGGTTATATACATTTACATAAACTCATGAATGACAGTTGGGTGACAGTAATGCTGTCTCCCATGAGACCACATCAAGAGAGTGCTATGGGCAGGTTGGGGCTGCTGGGGGAGGAGACACCTCCTGGAAACCACAGCAGGGGTCCCAGTGCTTTGACTCAGTTTGACTAGGAAAGAGACTTAAGCAATTTTCTCAGTATCCCCAATTCTTTCATTTCCTGGAATTCATCTAAATATGAGACATGTTCCTTTCTTACTCTAGGAGTCCATAAGACATACTTAAAAACAGTCAGTACCAGTGTTTCTGTACAGAGAATCCATCTCTATCTCTATCTCTATCGCCCTATCTATCTATCTATCTATCTATCTATCTATCTATTTTTTAGAGACAGAGTTTCGCTCTGTTGCCCAGGCAGGAGTGCAGTGGTGCAATCTCAGCTCACAGCAACCTCTACCTCCCGGGTTCAAGCGATTCTTATGCTTCAACCTACCTAGTAGCTGGGATTACAGGTGTGCGCCACCCCACCCAGCTAATTTTGTATTTTTTTCTAGAGATGAGGTTTCACTATGTTAGCCAGGCTGGTCTTGAACTCCTGGCCTCAAGTAATCCACCTGCCTTGGTCTCCCAAAGTACTGGGATTACAGGTGTGTGCCACCACACCCGGCTAATTTTTGTATTTTTTTCTAGAGATGAGGTTTCACTGTGTTAGCCAGGCTGGTCTTGAACTCCTGGCCTCAAGTAATCCACCTGCCTTGGTCTCCCAGAGTGCTGGGATTACAGGTGTGCGCCACCACCCCCAGCCAGAGAATCCTTAGATATTTATAGGAGAAGATGCAGGCTGTTTTGGGAGAATTAATCATGTGTAATCCAAGGCTTTGGACGGCAGTTGGTGAGAGAGTTTTCAACACAGTTATTTTTAAGAACCAAGGCAAACAAAAGGGTATTCCTAGATGTGAGGCACTAACAAATCTGGCTATGGATACTCATTCTTGCTCATTTGTTTACACCTCCGTTCCCTCCGTTCCAGTCTGATTGGCCACCAAGGACTTCCCTGGCTGCCCTGTTTAAAATATGACCCTCCTCGTCCCTGCCGGGAGCCATTCTCTCACTTCGTGTTCTTCCCAGTACAAGTCAAGTGGTGCTCCCCACTAGCATGTAAGTTCCATGAGGAGCAGAAACTATTTTACTCACAACCCTCTCCCCAGTGGCTGGAAGGGTACTGGCACAGAGTGGGGACTCTAGGAATATTATATTCTGGCAATGAATAAAAAGAGTACGTGATGAGCGAGCTGTCGTATTTCATATCACAGGTGCGCTCAAAGTTCAGAGAAAGGAGAGAGTCATGTTTTCTGGGAAGCCAGCTGACAGGCATCTCCTAAAGCAAATGTGTGCTGAATTGGAAGGTTGGGCCAGCTTCAGGTGAGGAGGAGTGGGGAAAAAGATCAGGGGGTTCTGAGAGGCAGCAAGGACTTCGGCCACAGTGTGAATGAAGGTCAGAAGAACCTTCAAAGGCACCGGCCAGTTCCTGCCAAACGACTTGTGATGGAAAATCCACTGGAATGTTTGCGCCTCTTCAGTGTTAATAAATGTAGGATGTGCACTTCCATAGGACAAATATGCGCCCTGTTGGGTTCGAGGAGAGGCACTCCCCGTTGCACAGGTAATCGTAAGCCTGTTAATTATGTTATTCAGTCTTCTAAATGCTTACATATCATCTTCTCACTCATTCTTTTTTTTTTTTTTTTTTTTTGAGACAGAGTCTAGCTCTGTTGCCCAGGCTGGAGTGCAATGAATGGCATGATCTGGGCTCACTGCAAGCTCCAACTCCCGGGTTCAAGCAATTCTCCTGCCTCAGCCTCCCAAGTAGCTGGGATTACAGGCATGTGCCACCACGCCCGACTAATTTTTGTGTTTTTAGTAGAGACGGGGTTTCATCATGTGGGCCAGGCTGGTCTCAAACTCCTGACCTCAGGTGATCAGCCCGCCTTGGCCTCCCGAAGTGCTGGGATTACAGGCGTGTAATCCCAGGCCCGGCCTCTTCTTACTCATTCTATTAGAGTCATGCAGCACATAACAACCTTTTGATGCAAGAGGGACTACATACGTGACGGTGGTCCCATAAGATTATAATACCGTATTTTGACTGTACTTTTTCTATGTTTAGAAATGTTTAGATATACAGACACTTACCATTATGTTACAGTTGCTTACAGTATCCCTTATAGTACCTGTACATGCTGTACAGGTGTGTAGGTTAGGAACAATAGGATCTGCCACACAGCCTGGGCGTACAGGAGACTATGCCATCTAGGTTTGAGTCAGTATACTCTACAATGAGCAAACAATGACACAAGAATCACCTAATGACACATTTCTCCCTCCCTCTTCCTATTGTTACGCAATATATGATTGTATTTCCTGACAGAACTGTGCTACAAAGACCCTCCCATGGTGATTGTGAATCTTCCAAATTTTCCCTGTAATCCTTTCAGTTCTTAAAAATATTTTTGAAATTATGTTATTATTTGTATTTAATGTTCACATTCCTGTGTCTCCTTGATCAATTTTCCATTGGCCCTTTTTAAAAATTGGAATTATTCTTTTTGTTGCCTTATGTTATTTTCGCAAGCATATGCCTTGAGTATAATTCTCTTTCTCTGTGTCTCCTTTTAAAATGGCATGTTTCTTTACTTTTCTTTCTTTTTTTTTTTTGAGGCGGAATTTTGCTCTTGTTGCCCAGGCTGGAGTGCAGTGGCACGAATCTCGGCTCACTGCAAACTCTGCCTCCTGGGTTCAAGCAATTCTCCTGCCTCAGCCTCCCAAGTAGCTGGGATTATAGACGTGCACCACCACGCCCAGCTGATTTTGTGTTTTTGGTAGAGATGGGGTTTCACCATGTTGGTCAGGCTGGTCTCAAACTCCTGGCCTCAAATGATCTGCCCACCTTGGCCTCCCCAAAGTGCTGGGGTTACAGGCATGAGCCATTGGGCTCAGCATTTAATGGCATGTTTTTTCTAAACACCACGTAGCTTGAATTATTTTTAACCTAATTTGTTTGAGAGTCTCTGTATTTTAAAAAGTATATTTAACACACTTATATTTGTTGGATTTTTCATACAGTGGGACTAATTTCTGTCAACTTATTTTGTGCTTTGTACATATCAATCCCTGTCTTTGTTTTTTCTTCCCCCACTCTTTTCTTGACATTATTGTGATTGATTCAGTTTTCTTCAGAGGCCGTATTTAATAGTGGTTAAGGGCACGGACTCTGGCCTAGTTCTGAATTTTAGCTCAGTCACTTATCTGCTGAGTGTCCTTGGACAAGTTACTTCACCTCTGAGTGGCTCCGATTCTCCATTCGGGAAATGTGAATGTTAAAGAAAAATAAAGATGGAGGCCACACTTTAGACATACCTCATAACCAGCCACCCATAACCTCACAGCCAAAACAAATCATCCTGATTTCCTCAAAATTCTAGCTCTAGTCGTAAATGAAACACAAAACGTAAGCTTCACATTCTTACCGTCGTGATTCAGTGAAAGTAAACGAATCAACCTTCGACAAAACAGCTCAAACAGCTCTACTTGTGCTAAAAAAAAAAAAAAAAAAAAGTTAAAGTGGGCCGGGCATGGTGGCTCATGCCTGTAATCCCAACACTTTGGGAGGTCCAGGTGGGTGGATCACCTGAGGTGAGGAGTTTGAGACCAGCCCGTCCTACATAGTGAAACCCCGTCTCTACTAAAAATACAAAAATTAGCCAGGTGTGGTGGCACAGGCCTGTAATCCCAGCTACTCAGGAGGCTGAGGCAGGAGAATCACTTGAACCTGGGAGGCGGAGGTTGCAGTGAGCCGAGATGGTGCCACTGCACTCCAGCCTGGGCAACAGAGCAAGACTCCTTTTCAAAAAAAAAAAAAAGTTGAAGTATGCTAGTTAATCATGAAAAAGTTGGATTAGTTCCTTTTTATGCTTTATTAACTGGGCTGTGACTGCCATAAGACATGCTTTTTACACTTGGTTTAAAGTTTCTCGGATTGTGAGCTGTGCCTTCTCTAATTGTTTGACAATAGACTTTAAAATTTTTCCTAAGTTGATATGACTCCAATTTTGACAGATATAATAATAACTTCTTACCATAGCATTTGGGTGAAGAGTAAATAAATTAATGTCTGTTAAGTGTCATATAAAACTGCAGAGAACTATATAATTGCTAACCCTTGTTATTTTCAGTTTATTTCCCTCTGTCAGTTTGGTGCATTTTATGTGTGTACATTTGTGTATGAACACACAAGACATATTTATTACCCTTACATTTTAAGCATATCTTTTAAAATAAATCCAAAAGCATTCAGTGTCTCTATCCTCCTCCTGGATGAGACGGAAATTAGCGTGATTTAACTTCTGGCCACACTCACCCGTCCCCACAGCACCCACGATTCTCTCATCAATTATTTTGTCAGATGTTGTTATTTTTTGTTCTTATTTATCACCAATGCCTTTTGATATTTATGATGAGGCTCCACCATTTGTTTGCTGAGCCTTGATTTGTTGCACGAATGTGTCTCTGTGTTACCAGCAGTGTAGAATTTGGGGCTCGCCCTGGTGGTTCCTCCGGTGTGAAGGCTGCGTTGTCTCTGCGTCCTGTTGTGGGTGAGCACGCTGTTGCTGGTGAGCACCTGCAGTCAGTTCCAGGATGCTGCTCTGTAGATGGCCTGCCTTTGACCTGTGGGAAGTGTAGAATTCCTCTGTGTGTGATGTGTCTGGCTGCCCTAGATGGCCCAGGAGAGGGTTTTCCTCCCGCACTTGCGGAAGGTTCCTACCCACGACCTCTTAGACGGGACCTCCCTGTATGATCTCCGTCCTCCTCTGGCCATCCTCATGGCTCTGTGTGTCCCTCCAGCCTTGGAGTGATTCCCACTTCCCGTCTCTGGCTTTGGCTCTCAGAGCGTGCCAGCCTCTGCAAGCGCATGCATATCTGGCTGAAGCTGGGAACACAGGCGAGGCTGCCTCTTCTCTAGAAGTGAGAACTTGAGTGGGCTCTCCGTGCTTTGTTTCACTGTTCAGAATGACAGATTCCCCCTGCCCATGTGGATGGGGGCTTCTTATGGCCCAGAGTCTCCAGGTCAGGCCTGTCCGCACCCCAGGCCTGCAGCCTGCTGGGGTGCGCTCCCACCGCCTGGAGACCCCTGGGTATCTGCCCATCATCTGTATCCTAGGTGCTCCTGCAGGTGAAGCAAGGCTGCACACGGCCCCGGGCACCCCTGCCCAGCCCTTCCACACGGCCCCAGGCACCCCTGTCTAGCCCTTCTACGAGGCCCCGGGCACCCCTGCCCAGCCCTTCCACACGGCCCCGGGCACCCCTGCCCAGCCCTTCCGCATGGCCCCGGACACCCCTGCCCAGCCCTTCCGCGCGGCCCCGGGCACCCCTGTCCAGCACTTCCACTGCACCTGTGCCTCTGCTCTTGCTGCCTGCCTACCTGCCTCTCCCATGGCACCGCCCCAGGGCAGGGCTGGGTCCTTCGGCTCTGCCTCTCTGCATCTGCCCTGGGCCCGGGACAGCTGCTTCCATAGGCCTCCATGCCTATGGAAACCAAGCACACAGGTCAAGGTGTCTCTGGCTTCTAGGTCTCAGGTCAGACCTGAGCTCTCTGCTCCAACTGCATTGGAAGTGGGGGTGGGAGCACGGCCCCCCAGCCTACAGGGCTGGCTGAGCTGCAGTGAGAAGGCTCGGGCCTCCACTGTGTCCATCCCTGCCCAGGGAGCTCAGCCCATACTCACAGGCTGTTCAGCCAAACTCAAACAATAACCATGGAAGCCACTGGTGTCCCTGGCCCTACTCTCCACTAGCTCTCACTAGTGCCCCACGTCCTCAGCGTAGACTCTCTTGTGATCCCTATATTGAGGAGCAAAACCAGAAACAGTCCTCAGACAACTGAAATAAAGGAACCTACTGAGACCGGGTGTGGTAGCTCAGGCCTGTAATCCCAGCACTTTGGGAGGCCGAGGCGGGTGGATGACCTGATGTCAGGAGTTAGAGACCAGCCTGGCCAACATGGTGAAACCCCATCTCTACTAAAAATACAAAAATTAGCCAGGCATGGTGGCAGGTGCCTGTAATGCCAGCTATTCAGGAAGCTGAGGCAGGAGAATCGCTTGAACCCGGGAGACGGAGGTTGCAGTGAGCCGAGATTGCATCATTGCATTCCCTCCTGGGCAACAGAGCGAGACACAGTCTCAAAAAAACAAAGAAAGGGAGCCCACCAACCCGGGCCTCCCAGGGCAGCAGCCCAGGCCTGGGAATAGGGACACCCAACCTGTACTAAATCTAAAACCCTGATCTCAAGTGACAAGCCCCTTCCTCCTGCCCCTGCGGGAAGAAAGGACCCTGATGTAACAAGAGAATAAGGTGTGGCTCTTGAGGGAAAAATTATCAGTGACGTTCTCAAACCATCTCTGCAAAAGAAAAAAAAAGGTAAATAAGTCTGATGGATGGGTCTTTTACTATAATTTTTTTAAGAAAATAATTTTGTAGTAGGTTCATTACTTGACACTCCTTCAGCTGGAAAACCAGCTCCAAGCTAAGATAAACTTCAACTAAACAGCAGAATGGAATCCAATTTAGATGTTCCACGAATTCAGTAAACCTAATTAACTTGGTTCTGGTTTTTGAATCCATTTGCCGGGTGTAATGTTTCTGTTTGGTAAGCAGATAAGGAGATAAATGGGTCACTGTATTTATGACTCACTATTCCCTTTAATATCTACACTGGAGACAGTACGTTCTGATTACAATTAAAATGCTTTTATACCATTTTAGCAGTAATTGAGTGAACCCGGCAATTTGTACTTTGATTCTCTCGGTTAAGTAATTGACGATCACCAGCCATCATTGGATAATAACACATTCAATCACTCGGCCTCTGCCGGCGGACTTAAAAATAGCTCGGGACTGCACTGGCACGTTACGCAAGGAGACGGCCTCTCAGGAAAGGTGGGCACTTAGTTACTGACAGTGGCTTCTGGAGGTCACTGCTGTTTGCACAAACCTTCCCAGATTTAAGAGTTTGATGTTATCTCCGAGGGCTGTGGGTGAGCGTGGGTGACGGTACAGGCCCAGGAACCCATGTGGAGGTCTCAGCCTCTCTGATGAGCCCTGGACAGGAACCAAATACACACGAGTCGGAGGATCCACGGGCAAGTTCCCAACCCGCCTGTGGACCCTGCTGGAGTCCGGAAGCGACAGGTGCCACCAGGTGCACAGTGGGCCACCTTCCTTCCGGGGCAGCCGGCCGCACAGAAGAGGAAACCCCACACAGGAGTCAGGTTAGGAGATTTCGTCGGCGCCTTGGAACAGAGCCTGGAGGGGCCACTGGGTACAGCTGGGGGGCCACGGGCTTTGAGTAAAGGCTTGAAAGGGTTATGACGTCAGCCATGGGAATTTCCAGGGAAGGGTGACAGCTCCTTGAAGGCCCTGAAGCTGGGGCGGTCAAGAAACAGCAAAGATGGAGGAAGAGCAGATGGGGAGGTAGGAGGAGGGCCGGCTGTGCCCACCTGGGGGCCTGAGCAAGGCGTTTTAGAGATGGGGCCGGGCACGGGAGGGCCGGGGACCTGGGGCTGACCTCAGCCTGGGGGAGAACCGTCTGAGTGTACTTTGGGGGCCTCCTGGGGTCCAGGCCAGGTGAGCCCCTGATGTGAACCCCGGCGCTACACCTTCACGGCACTTGCAGAACGCACTTGGAGGGGGTGCAGCCCTCAAAGTAAGCCGGGGCGCAGTGCCTGACTTGGCTGCTTCACGGCGGGAAGGAGGGGACGGAAGCTGGAAGGCTGCTTGGTTGTGGGCAGCATCCCCAAACCACAGCTCACCCCCCTGCGAGGACCCGCACAGCCTGTGGGAGTGAAGGCCAAAACACCAGGGGCTTCAGAGGAGGGAGGCATGGGAGTGCAGATGGCTGGGGAGGGCTTCAGGGGAGGGAGGGATTGGAGTGTGGATGGCCCTGGAGGGCTTCAGGGGAGGGAGGGATTGGAGTGTGGATGGCCCTGGAGGGCTTCAGGGGAGGGAGGGATTGGAGTGTGGATGGCCCTGGAGGGCTTCAGGGGAGGGAGGGATTGGAGTGTGGATGGCCCCAGGAGGCCATGAGAGCCACATCAGGCCCCAGCACTTCCAAAGGGGTGCCAGGAGCACTTGGGGCTGCTACAGAGAAGGGGCTCCCGGCTCACTTTGGGCACAAACCCCCGTCTGAGCTGCCTGGTCTCAGAGGCCCCGGACAGGAGGGACTGGAGAGGAGTGTTCCTGTGTGGGACGGAGTGGCCGGTGGACTGAGTGGCTTTCCTGGGTGGGATCCCTTTCTTGGATATCCCAGAGCCATGGGAAGGAGACCTGGACCACATTCCTGGCATCCAGCTGGGGCCAGAGGGGCAGCCAGTCCTGGGCGGCAGAGACGATGGTGAGGCCAGGCCTGGGAAGAGGCAGCTGCAAGGAGGACCCCTGGCTCGTGGGAGGGCCTGGTTGCAGCCTGGAGGAGCTGGGCCTGGAACACAACCCCTGACTCGATGGAGGAAGCAAAACCAAACATCTCTGCAGGCACCTCTGGCCTGCGCTGGACAGGATGGTGCTGGCCTCCTTTCCCTGTTTCCTGGGGCACAAAGGAACGGGCAGGGAGGTGTTAGGGCGCTCCTGTCCTACCCAGGCCCTGCCCCTCAGGACACCGGTCCTGGGCCTTGTCCGTGAGCTCCCGTGCGCTGCCTTCTTCTGGCTGCTGGCCTGGGAACTGGGCTGATCCTGCCGGCAGCAAACACTGCATCCACCTTTCAAACCTGCAGTGACGGATTTGCTCGAGGTCTCCGCGGCTGGGCCTGCCGGGCTCCTCCTTGAGGTTTTAGTTGCGCTATGGGCGTCGGGCTCGCCGTTCACATGGGTCCAGGCGGTCTATGGGTTGGGACCCAGGCCATGGATGTCTGGGAGTCGGGGAAAGGGGGGATAGGACTCTTGGTTTGGGATCCAAAGACCCAGCGCTTGGGGCTGAGCCAGGCTGGGCTGCTCCAACCACGTCCAGCACCAGGGTACGGCTGCCTGCCCTGAGGTCCATGCAGCCCCCACACTCAGCCTTTCCAGCAGGGCCTGCGATTCTGGCTTCTCCCCACCTTCCAGGGCCTCCTCCAGGTCCCCAGTGAAGAAGCTGCTGTGCGGGGGGCGCAGGTGTCTGGCTGTTCATTTCCATGTTAATGAGGCCTTCATGGTGTCGTTATCATAGATTCTTCCGCGATCTGGGGATGGGAATTGGGAGAAGACCGGGCTGCTCTCTTTAGGGAAGTACCAGAAGAAGCACAAGATATAGGGCGGACCTGGCCGGGATCCAGGATGCAGCTGTGGGAAGATAAAGAAGGGAAGGGGGCCTGGGGGAGACGGGAGCGGGGCAAGGCTGGGAGAAGGTCAGGGCCCCAGCAGAAGCTCCCGCTGACAGGCGAGTGGGGTCTGCCTGCTCTCCTGCCTGGCCAGTCCGCCTGCAGTGCCCACCTAGACCAATCCCCTTTCTTTCCACAGCCTCGCAGCAGCCTCAGGATGCAAGACCCTGTTAGGCAGTTATGAGGTGGGCCTCTTGTTCCAGGTTAGTGTGACCAGGACCCCATTTCAGCACAGAGATAGTGACATGAGGCTGGTTCAACAAGACCACCTGGGCAGAGAGGCTGAGCTACCTGGAGTGGGGCCGTGGCAGCCGGGGTTGAAGCCTGGGGTCTGCTGGACCCTGGATGAGGCTGAGGATACCCCAGAGTCAGGTGGAGGTGGCCCAGGCCTCTGGCTTGGCAGCAGGTGGGGAGTCACGCCCAGGCAGTGGGTGAGCTAACGAGGACCTTGGAGGGCTCCATGGGCCTGGGGAAGCGATGAGACCAGGCCCGGGGTTCCTTAAGGAAGCAATGGCTGCTGCCAGTCACCAGCAGAGCCAGAGGGTGTCTGTACCCAAGGTGCGGATATCACAGTGGGAGGGCATCTGTACCCACAGTGCAGATATCATGGTGGGAGGGCGTCTGTACCCACGGCGCAGGTATCACGGTGGGAGGGCATCTGTACCCACACAGCGCAGATATCACAGTGGGAGGGCGTCTATACCCACGGCGCAGATATCACAGTAGGAGGGCGTCTGTAGCCACACAGTGCGGATATCACAGTAGGAGGGCGTCTGTACCCACGGTGCAGATATCACGGTGGGAGGGCGTCTGTACCCACACAGCGCAGATATCACAGTGGGAGGGCGTCTGTACCCACGGCGCAGATATCACAGTAGGAGGGCGTCTGTAGCCACACAGCGCGGATATCACAGTAGGAGGGCGTCTGTACCCACGGCGCAGATATCATGGTGGGAGGGCGTCTGTACCCACGGTGCAGATATCACGGTGGGAGGGCATCTGTACCCACGGCGCAGATATCACGGTGGGAGGGCGTCTGTACCCAGGTGCAGATATCACGGTGGGAGGGCGTCTGTACCCACGGCGCAGATATCACGGTGGGAGGGCGTCTGTACCCACACAGTGCGAATATCACAGTAGGAGGGCGTCTGTACCCATGACTCAGATATCACAGTGGGAGGGCGTCTGTAGCCACACAGCGCGGATATCACAGTAGGAGGGCGTCTGTACCCACGGCGCGGATATCATGGTGGGAGGGCGTCTGTACCCACGGCGCAGATATCACGGTGGGAGGGCGTCTGTACCCACGGTGCAGATATCACGGTGGGAGGGCGTCTGGACCCACGGCGCAGATATCACGGTGGGAGGGCGTCTGTACCCACGGTGCAGATATCACGGTGGGAGGGCGTCTGTACCCACGGCGCAGATATCACGGTGGGAGGGCGTCTGTACCCACGGTGCAGATATCACGGTGGGAGGGCGTCTGGACCCACGGCGCAGATATCACGGTGGGAGGGCGTCTGGACCCACGGCGCAGATATCACGGTGGGAGGGCGTCTGTACCCACGGCGCAGATATCACGGTGGGAGGGCGTCTGTACCCACGGCGCAGATATCACGGTGGGAGGGCGTCTGTACCCACGGTGCAGATATCACGGTGGGAGGGCGTCTGGACCCACGGCGCAGATATCACGGTGGGAGGGCGTCTGGACCCACGGCGCAGATATCACAGTGGGAGGGCGTCTGTACCCATGGCGTGGATATCACGGTGGGAGGGCGTCTGTACCCACGGTGCGGATATCACGGTGGGAGGGCATCTGTACCCACGGCGCAGATATCACGGTGGGAGGGCGTCTGGACCCACGGCACAGATATCACGGTGGGAGGGCGTCTGTACCCACGGTGCAGATATCACGGTGGGAGGGCATCTGTACCCACGGTGCAGATATCACGGTGGGAGGGCATCTGTACCCACGGCGCAGATATCACGGTGGGAGGGCGTCTGGACCCACGGCACAGATATCACACTTGCTCCTCGCCAGTCCCCCCAGTGAGGCCCACAGGTGTCCATAGATTCTGCTTCTTTTCCTGATAAGCAGGTCGGGGGGCACCTTCCGGTTCTCTGTCTCCAGGCATGGGGTGTGTGTCTAAGCAGCCCTGACTTCCATCTGGCTTTCTGGAGCCTGGCCTGAGGCAGAGGTGCCACCTGCAGACCAGGGTGCTGCTTTGGCTGGGCCTGGGGATCTGTGGAACCTGCCTGTTCATGGCCCTGGCCAGAGTGCTCAGGACGATGAGGACAAACCAGCCTGTCCTTGGCACACCTGAACGGTCACCACCGATGCCGCGGTCAACTGCCAGGCAGTTTTCTTGGAGAATCGTTGTCTGTGAGCCTGCAGAGGGCATGTGGTTTAGAAGCTGTTGTTTGAAGGTTGATAAACTTGCACCCATTTTAACCTCCAAGGAGCACTAATGTCTTTTCTGGAAAGCAGACAGTCATGTGGCCCCATGGGGGGACTTCGCGTCCGGCATAATCTTTATCTGAAATCTTCCTTGTCATGCCTAGAATAAAGTGTCATCATTCATTCAAATGAATATTCAATAAATATAAAAGTTTGCCAACTTTCTGGGTCTGAGATAAGCCCCTTAAGCCTCAATCTCATATTCTTGCAATGTCTAAATATCGCTTAAATTTGGGGCTAGATCCCACTGCTGTCATATTTTACAAGTTACAAAAGCTGTGACTTTTTTTCATTGTTTAATGAAGTTGTAAATGTCAAAGCCGATTTAGTGCCTACAGCGAAGTTTCTTTCTCTTTACTGGGCATGTGATTAAGAATTTATATTTCATTTAATTTTCTGTGTGCAGACTAGAAATAAAGCATTTCTCTCTGATTTCTTTTATGAACAAAACTATAAAACTTATTTTTCCAGTAAGTTCTTTGATGTCTGGGGGAAATGTCTGAGGAACATGGGGGCTGTTGTGTTGGGGGTTTGGCGCGTGGTGACCTGAGCAGACGGTGTATCTGTCATTGGTCACCATGAACTCGGCACATGACAAAGACCCCAACACCTCAGGGACAAGACATAGTGGACACTGGGCTCAGCTCAGGACTGTGGGTCTGCGATTTTGGTGGGGGTTGGCTGGCAGTTCCCTGCCCTAAGCCGGGCTCTGTCATTCGTCTGGGTCGGCTGAGAGTCGACAGAACTGGATTGGCCTGGGCTGGGTGGCCGAGGTGAGCCGGTTCAGCAGGCCAGCCCAGGTATGCTCACTAGGAGAGGATGAGGAATCATACAGGAATGCTGATGTCCCCTGCCATGCCTGCGGGTCAGGAAGGTATAGGAACCTCCAGTGAGCTGTAAGAACTCAGTAGGACTCCCACATTTGAAAGAAACAGACACAGCACACAGGAACTTGGCAAAGCATCAGAAAAGAGGAGAGGAAAAAAGATGGTACCAAAAAAGTAGAGTTTAAAACAAATAAGAGAAAAGAAAATGAAGAATATGGACGAGGTCTTAATGAGAACAGAATAAATTCCCCTTTCAGTGAAAGAATCACTGATTCATTTAGAAGACAAAAGTCAGCTCCATGGCTTATAGGAAACACCTGAAACTAAGTAGCAGAGGAAGGTCAAATATAAATTAGTGGCAATTTTAACTTCATTCAAGGAAGAATATAGACTTAAAAGCAGTCAAGGGGAAAGTAGATGATTACATAATGAAAAATTGTCCAGTTGATAAGAAATTTAATTAAATTGACAAAAACTGCTAAGTAACAAACAGGACACCCACTAAATGTATGGAGCAAAAACTACCAGAAAATCCAGAATAGTGTGAACAAAAACAGAAGCAGAGTGGGCTGTCTGCATACATCTCTTGGAACCCCAAGCAGAAAATACATAAAAAAGAATATAGAGGACACAAACAATAAATAATACAACATAATTTATGTTCTTCAACAAGAAAAAAAAATCACATTTTGTCCTATCAGTTGAATATTCCAAAAAATAGATTGCCTTTAGCCACCAAGTCAACCTTAACAAATTTAAAAAGGAAGAATCTCACAAATTGTAAACTCTGTTTATAATCCAGTAAGTTGAGATGCAAAAATGGTTAGAAACCAAAAAATCTAACATCATGCAATATATCAACAGATTTAGAGAGAAAATAAAGAATTTGTTTGTTTGTTGTTTTGACAGAGTTTCGCTCTCTCGCCCAGGCTGGATTGCAACGGTGCGATCTGGGCTCACCACAACCTCCCACTCCCGGGTTCAAGCGATTCTCCTGCCTCAGCCTCCTGAGTAGCTGGGATGACAGGCACCCGCCACCACACCCAGCTAATTTCGTATTTTTAGTAGAGATGGGGTTTATCCATGTTGCTCAGGGTTGTCTCTAACTCCCGACCTCAGGTGATCCACTGCCTCGGCCTCCCTAATTTGTGCTAAATATTATTAAATTTGTGCTGGGATTCCACATGTAATAGTATTTGGAAGGTATTCTTAATAAAACCTGTGGTAAACAGAGTTCCGCGGTGGTCTGGGTGCACAGGGTCTGTATCATTCCCTCCCTTGGTTGTTGCTGGAACCTATGAGCTATCTGGGTGGGCCTCTCCTAATCAGGTGATCCCTTTACAAGCAGCATTTTCTCAGGCTGGATGTTGACCTGTCCAAGGCCCATGCTACCACTGGCTATGAAGAGCAGCTATGTTGAGTCCTGCCTAGGGCCAGGTGGCAGGATCTGGGGTGGCCTTCAGCTGCTGAGAGTGGCCCTTCACCAAGAGCTAGTTAGGAGGTGGGGCCTCAGTTGTACAGCAACAAGGAAATGCATTCTGCCAGCCATCCCAGGAAGCACCCCCAGTCCAGCCCCCCAGTGAGGATGCTGCCAGTGGACAGTTTCAGCCCGATGGGACCCTGGGCGGAGGACCCAGCTGTCTCAGTCAGCTCCAGTGTCTAATAAAATACCACAACCTGGATGCTCAAATGACAGATGTTTACTTCTCAATTTTGGAGGCTGGAAGTCTGAGATCGAGGTGCCCTCAGGGTTGACCTTTGGTGAGGGCCTGATACCTGGCTTGCAGCTGCCCACCCTCTTGCTATGTCCTCACATGGCAGAGACAGACAGAGAGGGAATGTGCCTCTTCACGTAGGGACACCAGTCCTGTTGGATCAGGGCCTCGCCCTAATGTCCACATTGAACCTTAATTACTTCCTTAACGGACCTGCCTCCAAATACAGCCACACTGGGGGTCAGAACCTCAATCGATGAATTGTCAGGGGACACAGTTCAGCCCACTGCACCAGGTAAACTAGACCCTGCCAATTCTTCGTCCATAAACCTTTAATATAATAAAATTTATGTTGTTTTAAGCCACTAGATTTATGGTAATGTCATGAAGCAATAAAAACACAAAAATCCAAAGCAAATATGTGCTTAGACAGGAAATTAGGAAATGATAGAGACGACTGAAAACACTAAGGCGCTTCCTTTAAAACTGGGGCCACTAAACACCGTTATTCAGCACCACTTTGGAGGCTCCAGCTAACATAAGAAAGCAAATACTCAACAGTTAGTATAAATATTGGGGAATCAGAAAAAAGGCATCCTTTTAGCCAGTGGTCTGATTGTGCAGCCAAGAAACCAAAGAGATATTTTTACAAAAGAAAAAGCAAAACAAAAAACAAAAAACAAACCAAACAACAACAACAACAAACCCCCTACTATAATTAATTTCAAAAATTTGAAAAAATTGCTGGGTATAAGATGAATTTTCAAAACCAATAGATTTCCTTTATATTAGCAATACGGAGTGGAAAATTAAAATCAGAAAAATGTTTACAGTAGGCATAGCTTTGCTGTTAAAAATAACCGTGGAGCGATGGGATGCTGTCTCAGCTTGGATGCTGTAAGGGAAACACGGCTGGGCCGCTCAAACAGCAAACATTTATTTCTCACAGTTCTTGGAGCTAGAAGTCCAAGGTCAGGGTGCCAACATGGCAGGTTTCTCCATGATGGTGGGTTTCTCCGTGAGGGCAGGTTTCTCGGTGATGGAAGGTTTCTCGGTAATGGCAGGTTTCTCGGTGGTGGAAGGTTTCTCGGTGGTGGAAGGTTTCTTGTCAGGGCAGGTTTCTCGGTTGCGGCAGGTTTTTCGGTGATGGCAGGTTTCTCGGTGATGGAAGGTTTCTCGGTGATGGCAGGTTTCTCGGTGATGGAAGGTTTCTCGGTGATGGCAGGTTTCTCGGTGAGGGCAGGTTTCTCGGTGATGGAAGGTTTCTCGGTGATGGAAGGTTTCTCCGTGATGGCAGGTTTCTCGGTGATGGAAGGTTTCTCGGTGATGGCAGGTTTCTCGGTGGTGGAAGGTTTCTCGGTGGTGGAAGGTTTCTCGGTGATGGAAGGTTTCTCGGTGAGGGCAGGTTTCTCGGTGATGGCAGGTTTCTGGGTGATGGAAGGTTTCTCGGTGATGGCAGGTTTCTCGGTGATGGCAGGTTTCTCGGTGATGGCAGGTTTCTCGGTGATGGAAGGTTTCTCGGTCAGGGCAGGTTTCTGGGTGATGGCAGGTTTCTCGGTGATGGCAGGTTTCTCGGTGATGGAAGGTTTCTCCGTGATGGAAGGTTTCTCGGTGATGGCAGGTTTCTCGGTGATGGAAGGTTTCTCGGTCAGGGCAGGTTTCTCGGTGATGGCAGGTTTCTCGGTGAGGGCAGGTTTCTCCGTGATGGAAGGTTTCTCGGTGGTGGAAGGTTTCTCGGTGGTGGAAGGTTTCTCGGTGGTGGCAGGTTTCTCGGTGATGGAAGGTTTCTCCGTGATGGCAGGTTTCTTGGTGATGGCAGGTTTCTGGGTGATGGAAGGTTTCTCGGTGATGGAAGGTTTCTCGGTGATGGAAGGTTTCTCGGTGAGGGCAGGTTTCTCGGTGATGGCAGGTTTCTGGGTGATGGAAGGTTTCTCGGTGATGGCAGGTTTCTCGGTGATGGCAGGTTTCTCGGTGATGGCAGGTTTCTCGGTGATGGAAGGTTTCTCGGTCAGGGCAGGTTTCTGGGTGATGGCAGGTTTCTCGGTGATGGCAGGTTTCTCGGTGATGGAAGGTTTCTCCGTGATGGAAGGTTTCTCGGTGATGGCAGGTTTCTCGGTGATGGAAGGTTTCTCGGTCAGGGCAGGTTTCTTGGTGATGGCAGGTTTCTCGGTGAGGGCAGGTTTCCCCGTGATGGAAGGTTTCTCGGTGGTGGAAGGTTTCTCGGTGGTGGAAGGTTTCTCGGTGGTGGCAGGTTTCTCGGTGATGGAAGGTTTCTCGGTGGTGGAAGGTTTCTCGGTGGTGGAAGGTTTCTCGGTGGTGGAAGGTTTCTCGGTGATGGCAGGTTTCTCGGTGGTGGAAGGTTTCTCGGTCAGGGCAGGTTTCTCGGTGATGGCAGGTTTCTCGGTGAGGGCAGGTTTCTCCGTGATGGAAGGTTTCTCGGTGATGGCAGGTTTCTCGGTGATGGCAGGTTTCTCCGTGATGGCAGGTTTCTCCGTGATGGAAGGTTTCTCGGTGATGGAAGGTTTCTCGGTGATGGCAGGTTTCTCGGTGATGGAAGGTTTTTCGGTGATGGAAGGTTTCTCGGTGATGGCAGATTTCTCCGTGATGGAAGGTTTCTCGGTGATGGAAGGTTTCTCGGTGATGGAAGGTTTCTCGGTCAGGGCAGGTTTCTCGGTCAGGGCAGGTTTCTCGGTGATGGAAGGTTTCTCGGTGATGGAAGGTTTCTCGGTGATGGAAAGTTTCTTGGTCAGGGCAGGTTTCTGGGTGATGGCAGGTTTCTCGGTGAGGGCAGGTTTCTTGGTGATGGCAGGTTTCTCGGTGATGGAAGGTTTCTCTGTGATGGCAGGTTTCTTGGTGATGGCAGGTTTCTCAGTGATGGAAGGTTTCTCGGTGATGGCAGGTTTCTCGGTGATGGAAGGTTTCTCGGTGATGGCAGGTTTCTGGGTGATGGAAGGTTTCTCGGTGATGGCAGGTTTCTCGGTGATGGCAGGTTTCTGGGTGATGGAAGGTTTCTCGGTGATGGAAGGTTTCTCGGTGATGGCAGGTTTCTCGGTGATGGAAGGTTTCTCGGTGATGGAAGGTTTCTCGGTGATGGAAGGTTTCTCGGTGAGGGCAGGTTTCTCGGTGATGGAAGGTTTCTCGGTGATGGAAGGTTTCTTGGTGATGGAAGGTTTCTCAGTGAGGGCAGGTTTCTTGGTGAGGGCCCTTTTTAGTTATGGATTCACATGACCTTTCCTTGGTGGTGCACAGAGAGACCTCCTGGCTTTTCTACCTTTTGACAAAGGCACTCATTCCGTCATGGGACCCACCTTCCTGACCTCCTCTGACCCTAATCACCTCCCCAAGGCCTCACCTCCAAATGCCTTCACAGTGGGGATCAGGGCTTCAACTTGCAAATTCTAGGGGCACAAAGCATTTAATTAATTACAGCAGTGATCCCATGTTCTTGGAGAGAAAGTCTTCATAGAAAAAAACAAAGTCAATTCTCCCAAAACTAAAATAAAAGTTCAGTGAGATTCAGGATGAAAGTCCCCATAGACTGATTGTGAGGAGTGGATAGGATGATCTTCCAGTCCATACGGCAGAGTCTCAGAATGCCAAGAAAATCATAAAAGGAATCAGCGGTTGTCTCAGTCCGTTTGTGGTGCTATAAAGAAATACCCAAGGCTGTGCAATGTCTAAAGAAAAGAGGTTTATTTGGCTACCAGTTCTGTGGGCTGTACAGGAAGCATTGTCCTGGCATCTGCTCCCGGCGAGGCCTCAGGGAGCTTCCTCTCTTGGAGGAAGTGGAGCTGGGTGCAGAGATCCGGCAGTGAGACAGGAGGCAAGAGAGAGAGGAGGAAGACCCCAGGCTCTGTGTAGCAACCAGCCCCTGCAGCAACTGCAGAGTGAGACCTCCCCAGCATGAGGAGGGTACCAGCCATTCCTGAGAAATCCACCCCCACAGCCCAAGTACCTCCCACCAGGCCCCACCTCTAAAACCAGTGATCACATTTCAGCCCGGGGCCTGGGGGACAAACATCCAAACTCTAGCAGTGGTTCTAGGAGGACTATTCAATAATCAGGCGTTAAGTTATAGAGATGTGGGAATGGAAACCATTTGATAACCTCCAGGAAATGAACAACTTGGTCTGTGGGAGCTGGAGTGGGTCCCAGCACACGTGGGGCTCGATAGGAAAGGAAGGCGGCCTGACTGTGGTGAACATTTGAAGAGGGAATGTATTTAGCAGCTGTGTGAGGTTCGATTCAGGTGAACCCATTTAAATAAGCGTATAAGCGTGCAGAGCCCTCTCTGTGTACACAAAGGCCTCTGAGATAGTCTGAGCTCGAGGTGGTGACGGAGATGCGGCCCATCTAACCCCATTTCACCCCCACGGATCTTCCAGAAACAGCAATGTGTGCAGCGTTTCGGGGGCCCGGCAGGAGAGGTCGGACGGAGGCACAGCTAAACCATACACAAGCCGAGCTTTTTGTAATTTTCCAACTCAACAGAAGGGGAAACATTTACAGAGCCTTCTGTTAACAGTGCACATTTAAAGAACTATTAGCTGAAAATGGAGTTTGAATTGAAAACTTGCCTCGTCATCCATGTTCCCAGATGTGCAGGGCCAGGGAGGGTGTCAGGAGCTGGTGTTGGGAGAGCCGCGGCCGCCGTCTGGGTCTCTTCCTCTGGTTGCCGCTGCGACCCCTCGCCCTGGGAAGTGGAGGAACCGGCGTCCAGGCCCTTCAGGGAGAAAAGGGAGAGGCCATCTTCACAGCACATTGTCCCAAGGTCTCCACGTGGTGGCCTCAGACAGGTGCCCAGCACTGCGGCCTCTGGCTGGGTGACTCTCAGCAGCACACACGCCCCGCCCCGCTCCCCCCATGGCAGTTCTGTGCACTTGGCTGGTCGCTGAGCTGGGTCCTCTGCGGCCCCTCCTGCGTGTGGGCACCGGCCTCAGCAGCTCCAGCGCTGACCCAAGGAGTCCCAAGCCACCTCCACCCCCTCCTCTTTCCTCTCTCTTTCTCTTTTCCTCTTTCTCTCTCTCTCTACCTCTGTCTCTGTCTCTCTCTGTCTCTCCCTGTCTCTCTCTCTGCCTCTGTCTCTCCCTGTGTCTGTCTCTCTGTATCTGTCTGTTTCTCTCTCTCTGCTTCTGTCTCTTCCTGTCTGTTTCTCCCTGTCTCTGTCTCTCTGTGTCTGTCCCTGTCTCTCTCCCTGCCTCTGTCTCTCCCTGTCTCTGTCTCTCTCTTTCTCCTGCTCTCACATCCTCTGCCCTGTGGTTACCCTGGCCTGGAGCTCTGTTGCTGTCCTCTGTTCCCTTCATTCCTCTTTGTCCCCTGACCCTCACCTCCAGGAACCTGTGCTGGTGCCAGTGATTGCAGCCCAGCCACCCTCACCCTCCCTTCTGTGGGAATTCCTTCACTCCCCTCCCTGCCCATGGCCTCCTGCCAGCACACCCCAGAGGCTGGGGCGGCCGCCGACCTGCATGGCTGTGACGGCCTTCGGAGACAGATGTGGTGGCTGACAGCTCAGCAGAGAGGCCTCCTGTGCGTGCTCAAATGAAGTCAGGGTGCCAGAGGGACAGAGGGATCAGAGAGAATGGGGGGTCTCGGAGAGGACAGCGGGGAGACTTGGAGAGGAAAAAAGGGGACTCGGAGAAGATGGGGGGACTCAGGATGGGGGGGACACAGAGAGGACGGGGGATGGGGGAATCGGAGAGGAAAGGGGGAACTGAGAGAGGAAAGGGGGGACTCAGAGAGGCCAGCAGGAACTCACTGGCTCTTTGTCATGGGTCTGGTTTGCTCTGAGCCTGATGCCCACGTTCAAGAGCCCCTCAGTCCTGGCTGGACAGACATCTGCCCCCTGGCCCTCCCGCCATCCTTCCCTAGCTGTGCAGGCTTCCTCAAAGCTTTACCGTCTTCCTTCTCTGGGGTGAGTTCCTTGAGAGGAGGAAGCACTTAGCGTTCCAGTCTGTGCTCGAGGTGTAGGAAGTATGACGCCGGGCACGGAAGCGAGGTGAGTTACCAGGTGGCCACCTGAACAGGCACCCCGGCTCTCACTGGGTACCTCTGTGATAGGAATTTCTTCTAATGTGGCAATGCATTGAATTTTCACCCGCGTCTATGAGGCAGGTACCATAATTATCCCAACTTTATAGATGAGAGTTTGTGCCATTTTCTGAGATGACCCAAAGGACTGGATTTGCAGAATCAGTTGTCTGCCTCCGAGCCCCCATCCTTCCACACGTCAGAAGGGTCCGCACCATGCAGCACGGAGCTATGCAGATAAAGGGGCCGTTTGAGACAAAGCCGCAAGCTGTAGGGAGAACCAAGCCACGAGGAGTTCTAAGGCCCAGTTCCATCCTTGAAGGAAGGGCCCAGGACCACCCGCGCCTCTCTGATCCCACTGGCCTTTGTTCTGCCCCAGCATGATGTGACGGGCATGGTGTCACCTGCAGAGGCGTGTCTGTCACCTCCGGGGCATGGGCACGGTGTCACCTGCAGAGGCGTGTCTGTCACCTCCGGGGGATGGGCACGGTGTCACCTGCAGAGGCGTGTCTGTCACCTCTGGGGCATGGGCACAGTGTCACCTGCAGAGGTGTGTCTGTCACCTCCGGGGGATGGGCACGGTGTCACCTGCAGAGGTGTGTCTGTCACCTCTGGGTGACGGGCACGGTGTTACCTGCAGAGGTGTGTCTGTCACCTCCGGGGGATGCCTGGGTGAGGTTGTGGGGAATCTGCACTGTCATCCAGGATGTACTTGCTGGGAGGAGACTCACCTGCACCTGGGAGGCGATTCCACCTGCTATGAGCTTTACGCCGTGGTGGGGGGCGGGCAAAGGAACACAGCCTTAACCCTGCGTGGTGCTATACTGTGCTAACAGTGTGTAAACTGAAGGGATCAGCCACACCCCCAAACAACCCCCAGTGTAGCAGGAGAGGAACGCACAGGTCCATGATTTTAGGACATCCGGTGTTTAAAAGCCACAGGCTTCTCACCAGTTGCAGGTTCCTGGGCCTGGATCCCATCTGGGGTCACGTCTGGGGAGCTGTGTGTTAACGAGCAGGTTGAGTGGTTCTGTCGCACAGGCTTTTGGACTGTGAGCGGGCAAAACCGAGATGATCAAAGAACCAGTGGGTCACGGGATGCAGGCTTCTGGCTGCTGCATGCAGGGCCCTCGCCACACACCGCGGAGGGGTCCTGTTTTATTGATAATAGTGCTAATAGTACCTTTCTATTATCTCTGTTATTATGACAGCCGGCTGCTTCAGGGAATCAAGACTAGCGCAAACTTTGCACCTTCCTCAGAGGCTCATGGGGAATGGGATGGGCTTTAACAGACAGGAATGGCAAAGCCCCACATGTGTACACTGTAGGTCCCCGCGGAGGCCTGCATCCAGAGGTGCGAATGCCATCTTGGCTCATCGCTAGGGGAACAGGGCAGCTCTGGTAATGCCCCTGCCAGGTGAGGGGTGCTTATCACCCCAGGAATCTGGAGGCAAAAGGCCTTCTCACTGGGCCTAGGTTTATTTTGCAAGTAACTGCCTACCAGGGTGAATAATTCATTTATTGCTTTGCTCTGACTGTAATGGGCTTATTAAGCCATGGAGTCCGGGATTCCTTCCAGGGCCTCATCTGTTGTGCAGTGGCCTCTTCTCTCACAGGCTCCCGGCTCATTTGTGCCAGGGAAGGGGTGGCTCACACCTGCAGCTGACCTAGACCTGTGGCGGGAGGAAGGGGTGGGCCTCCAGGCACAAGGACCCCTTTGGAAGGTGACACCTCCACCACATGTGTCCGAAGCTCTTTCTGGTGGCTGCTCAAATATTCTCCTACCCTGTTACCAGCTCCGGCCCCGCTCACTCTTCCCTCCTGCCTTAATTTTGCTCATGACCCTGACCGTCGGCGTAAACCGTGGAAGTGCGGCCGCAGTTTCGCTCAGGGTCTGCCCTTTCCCAGCGAGTGGGACCAATGGTTGTTTCATCCACGGCTGAATCCAGGCATCCAGAGGAGGAGAAACAGTGACAGCCACACCCCTTCCCATCTCCAGTTCTCTGACTTGAGGGAGAAGTCAGACAGAGTTCTAGGGAGGAGCAGGTGCTGCCCTCCTTCCTCTCACACTGGGGTGACTGTGAATTATTAGCGAGCTCCAGCACTTACAGGGAGGAGGTAGCTGATTAATAAGACTCAGTTCTGTTTTCTTCTGATCGTCTATTTTTTCCTGCATAAATCCTCTGAATGACATGTAGATAAATTCTTGAAATGAGTGCCCCCCCTTGAGACAGGATTTCATCATCTCACCTATTTAATTAATTTATTAGTTACAATTACAACTCACAATGGCACCAACTTCAGCATAATCAAAACTACATTTCAATTATTCATTGAGCCTTTAATTAAGAAGCCCTACTAAATTAATAAAAACTTCAGTGTGAATGAAATGAAAAAGCCCGTGGAAAGTCTTGGCCAACTTTTCTCCGTCTCAGGGATTAAGTTTCCTTCTACAAATGGCCGCGAGCTCCCTCCCGACAGGCGGGGGTCCTGCCGGCAGGTGGACACGCGTGTGTGAAGGGAGGCGGCCGGGTCGTGCTTCTCACCTCGACAGCCAGGAAGGAGTTCTAAGTTATCACTTGTGCAATGGCTGCGGACGCCCAGGGAGGAGGATGCCAGTGGAATGGAGGTGGGCTGCGTGCAGCCTCGGGTGGGAGATAGTGTTCCATGCGTGCAGCAACCGGCCTCCGTCTCCTTTTCGCCCTGCCCAGAAGCTGCCTGTAAGCACAGGTTTCAGAAGCTGGAAGGAGGGAGCTGACCGTGATGCCGACGCCCGTCCGGGCTTCTTAGGACCTGGCAATTCTCCCTGCAACTCTGTCCTGCCCACAGCGGAGGCCCTTCTGGGCTCCTCCTTTGCTCCTCCTCTCCGTTTCCTGCCGTGGGAGACACGTCTCCTACCCAGGGTCGGTTTTCCAAGTGCTCAGCCTTAAATTCAGGGAGGAAATGCAAATTAGGGTGAGGCAAGAGGCCCGTTCAATCTTGTCTCCCGCTGAAGGCTCCATGCCAGCCCCTCAGCTCAGGCAGCTCCTATCCCTGACTTCCCGACGGACAGAATCCATCCTGCTCTGCTCATCACCAAGAGCTTAATTCTCACGCGGCTGCAATCAGCTAAACTGACACCTCCCTTGTCCCTAAAGCTGCTACCTCCGCACCCTGCTGGGGAAACCCACCTGGGTGTGCGCCAGGCGAGACAAGGGTGTAGCAAAGTGCCCACACAGGCAAACCCCAAGAAGACGCCCTGACAGTGAGGAGAACACAGGCTGCTCTGCTTGCCTGTCCCCTGGAAGGGTGTGTCCACATCTCCTTTAAAATGCCCCCACGTCATGAGCGCGCTCTGCAGCTCTGCCAGTTTAGGCAGCCCAGCCCCCCATCACCCCGAGGTCAGGCGGGGGCTGGAGTCATAGCCTGCGTGGGAGGGCTCCCTCTCTCTGGCCAAGTCCCAGATCCAGGGGAAGGCATAGATATGAGTCTGCTATTTTCTTTTTCTTTTCTTTCTTTCTTTTTTAGAGACTGAGTCTCGCTCTGTCACCCAGGCTGGAGTGCAGTGGCACGATCTCGGCTCACTGAACCTCCGCCTCCCAGGTTCAAGCAATTCTCCTGCCTCAGCCTCCTGAGTAGCTGGGATTACAGGCACCCACCACCATGCCCAGCTAATTTTTGTATTTTCAGTAGAGACGAAGTTTCACCATATTGGCCAGGCTGATCTTGAACTCCTGACCCCAAGTGATCCGCCCGCCTCGGCCCCCAAAGTGCTGGGATTACAGGCGTGAGCCACTGCGCCTGGCTAATTTTTGTATTTTCAGTAGAGACGAGGTTTCACCATATTGGCCAGGCTGGTCTCGAACTCCTGACATCAGGTGATCCACCCGCCTCGGCCTCCCACAGTGCTGGATTCCAGGCGTGAGCTGCCGCACGCAGCCGAGTCTGCTATTTTCAGAACTTGGTCCCCACTTGCAGGGAGACGCCACTGAGGACACCGCTGAAGAGATCTTGAAAAATTGAAGAACAAAAAATTTATGCGAGATTAATTCATTGCACTTTAGCGCTTGTCAGAACATTACTGAGATGGTCGCTGCCAATTAATAATGAATCTTTATGTAACATCATTTATTTTATTTTCCTTAGCATTAGGGGCTCGAGTACTGCAGTCAGCATATGTATTCAATTATTTATTAAAAACACAGGCAAGAAATGACAATACAAGCAGCATTTACCATCCAAAAACAGTAGAGAAGGATACTGCCCTAGAGTACCTGGTTTCTGTGCAGAAAAGTAAAATATGTGCAGCTTCTCAAGGGGACACTGTTTCTTTGGGTTTTGTGTCAAAAGGGTCTTAAGAAACAAACATCCTGGTTTTTGTCTGTGTCTATTGATGCTTCCCTGAAGCTACGCTCACGTGATACATCTCCTCTCGTCCCTCTTTTCATGTTAATAAAGAGATTATTTTAACCCTCCGGGGCCTAAGACCAGAAGGAGGGCAGTGCGGGACTTCCCTCCCCATCTTCCCCTCCCTTCCTCTCAGTCCCTCTCAATCTCCCCTTCTCCGTGTGTCCTTCACACACACATGCACGCCCGCACGCACACAGACACACACACACCCCTGTACCTGATAATCTCCTGCTTTCTGGGGGAGAATCTCAGAATCTCAACCTGGAGATGCTCACCTGTCCCTGAATCTCCTCTAGAAAATTCTTTGCTGGAGTTGATTCTGCCATTGCTCCGGTGCCTCCAGTGAGGTCAGTCTCCAAACAGAAGCAGCTTACGGAGTCATCGCAGGATAAGATGATGAGGAAAAACCTCTAACGGCACAAGTTAAACACAGAGAAATGCCATCCATACGTTCAGCTGTAATCTTTCTCTCACTTCCTGACCCTTCTGTATTTCAGGTTGGCCCCTGGAGAGAACACACACACACAAACACATTCTCTCTCTCTCCTTCTCTCTCTCTTTCTTCTACTTGAAATTTCCTCCAATATTTGAAGGACTCTTTCATGCATTCTCTTCACCTTTTCTGAGCAGGGCAAACCCAGGCCCATCCATAGATTCAAGGGTCCCAGACTCTGTCACTCTAACATCCACCCAGCTTCAGCAAACACCATGGAGCACCTGCCACGGCCGAAGAAACATTCGTGAACACGTCACGAGTCCCTGTGTGGGTGCTGCGTCCCAGCTAATGCCTCCTGCCCAGTGCTCATGCCATGTCCTCCTGGAGCGGGGGCCCTGGACAGACAGAAGTCTTAAACACTGCATCAGGGACCCTGCAGACCACAGGATCTCACACTCTGAGTTTTCTACTTTCATTATACAGCCCAGACTTACCTACGTGCTTCTACATCACATCACATGGACTTTAATGCAAAGTTCTTTCCCTTTTCTTTTCTTTTTTTTTTTTTTTGAGACGGAGTTTTGCTCTTGTCACCCAGGCTGGAATGCGATGGTGCTATCTGGGCTCACTGCAACCTCCACTGCCCAGGTTCAAGCAATTCTCCTGCCTCAGCCTCCTGAGTAGCTGGAATTACAGGTGTCTGCCACCACAGCCAGCTAACTTTTTTTTGTATTTTTAGTAGAGATGGGGTTTTGCCATGTTGGCCAGTCTGGTCTTGAACTCCTGACCTCAGATGATCCACCCGCCTCAGCCTCTCAAAGTGCTGGGATTACAGGCGTGAGCCACTGCACCCGGCCAATGCAAAGTTCTTTTTCTTTTTCCTTTATTTATTTTTTTCGAGACAGAGTTTTGCTCTTGTCACCCAGGCTGGAATGCGATGGTGCGATCTGGGCTCACTGCAACCTCCACCTACCAGGTTCAAGTGATTCTCCTGCCTCAGCCTTCCGAGTAGCTGCCTGCCACCAAGCCCAGCTATTTTTTTTTTTTTTTTTTTTTTGTATTTTTAGTAGAGACGTGGTTTCACCATGTTGGCCGGGCTGGTCTCGAACTCCTGACCTCAGGTGATCCTCCTGCCTTGGCTCCCAAAGTGCTGGGATTACAGGCGTGAGTCACTGCGCCTGGCCAATGCAAAGTTCTTAGATGGAGTTTTTTGGTTCTTTAAAAGATTTCTTCATGATATGGCTTGGATTTGTGTCCCCACCCAAATCTCATGTAGAATTGTAATCGCCAATGTTGGACGAGAGGCCTGGTGGAAGGTGATTAGATCATGGGGCAGACTTTCATCTTGCTGTTCTCATGATAGGGGAGTGAGTTCTCGCAAGATCCGGTTGTTTAAAAGTGTGTGACGCCCCCTCTCCTCTCTTCCTCCTGCTCTGGCCCCATGAAGGCCTTGCCTGCTTCCCCTTCACTGTCCGCCATGATTGAAGGTTTTCGGAGGCCTCCGCAGCCATGCTTCCTGTACAGCCTGCGGAACTGTGAGCCAATTAAGCCTCTTTTCTTTATAAGTTACCCAGTCTCAGGTAGTTTTTTACAGCAGTGTGAGATGGACTAATACACTTCGTTTAATGATTTAAAGCCTAGAGATGCATCCTTGAAGCTCTTTTACGTTCTTTTCCAGGTGAAATCAGAGAAGCATGACTGGAATTAAGAGGAACTTTAGACTCCATCTGACCCTGTGCCCCCATTTTACAGGAGTGAGAACAGGGGACCAAGGCATGAGCTTCTTCATTCATTCATTCACTCACTCATTCATTCTGTGCAATAATTTTATTGTTGCTGTAGCCATCTTCTCTCCATTAAATTATTTTTTATCAGCATAATTTTAATGACTAAGTTCACTGACTCCGAATTCTTCATATTCAAGGTAGACATCTCAGCACAGCCTTGTGGCACATTCATTAATTGATTCTTTTACTCAACAAAATATTTTAACTTTTTATTATAAAAAATTTCAAAGCTCAAAAAAAATCAACAACGTGCCAATGTTTCTTCACCTATTTTTACAGTTTTTTTTTCCAAATATTTTAAAGCTTATTCTGGACATCATGTCATTTCACCTATAAATACTTGAGTATGCATCTTTACTTAAAATAATACAAAACACAATATCTATATGTATCTTTCTATCCATCTAGATATCTATCCATCCATTCATCCACCATCCATCCACCATCCATCCATCCAACCATCCATCCATCCACCATCCATCCACCATCCACCATCCACCCACCATCCATCCATCCATCCACCATCCATCCATCCATCCACCCACCCACCATCCATCCTCCATCCATCCACCATCCATCCTCCATCCATCCACCATCCACCATCCATCCATCCATGCATCCACCTTCCATCCACCATCCATCCATCCATCCATCCATCCATCCATCCACCTTCCATCCATCATCCATCGACCATCCATCCGTCATCCATCCATCCACCACCCATCCACTGTATACCACCCATCTATCCATCCATCCATCATCCATCCACCATCCATCCATCATCCATCCATCCACCCTCCATCCACCATCCATCCATCCACCACCCATCCATCCATCCATCCACCATCCATCCACCACCCATCCACCACCCATCCACCATCCATCCACCATCCACCCATCCATCCATCCACCATTCATCCATCCATCCATTCACCATCCATCCATCCACCATCCATCCATCCACCATCCATCCATCCACCATCCATCCACCATCCATCCATCCATCCATCCATCCATCCATCCACCTTCCATCTATCCATCCATCCACCATCCATCATCCATCTATCCATCCATCCCTCCATTCACCATCCATCCATCATTCATCCATCCATCATCCATCCACCATCCATCATCCATCCATCCACCATTTACCATCCATCTATCCATCCATCCATCATCCACTCATCCATCCACCATCCATCCATCATTCATCCATCATCCATCCATCCACCATCTATCTATCCATCCATCCACCTTCCATCCACCATCCATCCACCATCCATCATCCATCTATCCATCCATCCCTCCATTCACCATCCATCCATCATCCATCCATCCATCCATCCATCCACCCACCCACCATCCATCCATCCTCCATCCAACCGTCCTTCCATCCATGCATCCGCCTTCCATCCAGCATCCATTCATCCATCCACCATCCAGTCATCATCCATCCACCCACTGGTTGCAAAGCACACCATGCTATTACCACATCTAACAAAGGTTAAAGTAATTCATTGTTATTTTATAATTTCCAATGGAAATTCAAAATTCATATTCAAAATGTTATTATTGTCTCAAAGCAGTCTTTTAAAAATTAATTTATTCTTTGAGTTTGGTGGCTATGTATTTTCAGGTTTTTATTTTTGACAACAGCTCACTTTTGTTTATATACCAGTGGTTCATTTATTGGAGAAACTGGTGTCATTTGACTTGTGTGTCATATAAACTGCTCGCTTGATCTGACGCTCGATTTGATTCTAGTTCAGTTTTTTTTAGCAAGAATTCCTTGCAGGTGGCACCAGTGTTTGCTTCACAGCAGGAGGCCCATTCGGTCTTAATGACATTAAGATTGGCAGGGTCAGACTTACCCTGCTCCCCGCCTCCAACCACCATTTTACTTAATGAATGTGGAAAGCAGCCATTTGTGATTATTGAATAGATCAGTTATGTCATTAAGAGCTGCAAAACAGTGACTTTCTAATTCTAACTTCACTTTTGAGTAATGCTGGAAATTTTCTCTCAATAAAAATTTTCTTTTATCCATTTTTAGCTAAAAAAAGAAAGATAAGCATTTGAACCCTCTTTCGTTTCAGAGCCAAGAGTTGGTTCTATCATCCTCCCATTTTGACCAACAAGGGGAGACTTTATGAGCAGCAGGTGCACATACGGGTTTTATGCGTTTGATGTGTTTCAATCTGTTGCAGTTATCATTCTTTCTGATTTTCTTTTTGTTCTACACCAGGCTGGTGAGAACACTTTTCTTTACATGAGAGTTTAAAGTTTGCATCAAATTTAGAAAAAAAAAAATAAGTCTACCATGTCTTCAAATATTTTTCTGTATCTTTTTTTTCTGGAACTTCAGTTATGGGCAAGTTAGACTGATATTGTACTATGTGTAACTGAGACTCTGTTAATTATTTCTGTTCTTTCTTTTCTCTCTATGCTTTGCTTTGGATAATTCCCATTGCTATATTTTTCAAGCTTGATTTTATTTGCTTCTGCTGTGTTTTATCTGCTCATAAGTCCGGTAAGCGTATTAGTCACTGTGGATATTTATGTATTTCTTCTTAACAGTTCCTTTTTCTCTCTTCATTGTGATCATGTGTTCTTTTAAATCCTTAAACACATTTATAATAGCTCTTTTAACATCCTTGTCTGAAAATTCCAACATCTCTGTCATTTCTGGGTATTTTTCTATTGACTGCCTTTATTGGGGTTACAGGTCATATTTTTCTCCTGCGAACGTGGTGACTAATTCCTAACTGGATGCTTGACACTGACTGTTTTGGTGATGAGTTTTTGTGTTTTATTGTCTTCCTTTAAAGAGTTTTGAGTTTTGATTCGGTGACATTTATGTTACCTTCAGGCTACGCTTGTCTCTCCTGAGCTTTATCTTAAGACTCAAGAGCACAGGTCTGGGACGTTCTCTCCTGGGAGGCTGATTTAGCCGCAGACTCTCCAGTTTACGCTGAGCACACTGTGTATTCGTCAGGTTCTCTCTACGTGGGCAGATGGAAACACGAGTGAGTCCCCGCCCTGTTTGGATTCCTCGAATTGTTGAACCTATGGATCCTAGGATATCCGAGAATGGCCTGATGGAATTTTGCCTTCTGTCTACCTACTTCCACATTGAGCCACAGACTCAGGGAGACCCGTGCCGATTTCTGGAGCCCTCTCTCTGCATAGATCCTTTATTGATGTTGTTCTTCCTTCCAATTTTTAGCCACCTCAGCATCCCAGAACACGGGTCTCTGTACCCTCAACTCGGTGAGACTTGCATTCTGCCTGACATCCCTCTGTGTAGTGGGGTCAGCCTCCAGGCAGAGGGCTGGGCAATGGTAGCCTCATCGTATTAATTCTCTTCTCTCAGGGATTCCTTCCATTCTTGGGCTACCTGCTAGTCAATATCTGAAATCAATTGTTTCATGTGTTTTTCTAGTTTCCAAGTCTTTTATGGTAGGAGGGAAAGTCTGGCACCATTGATATTGTCTCAGTGAAACATGGAGTCTTGTCAAGGTTTGTGTTGAGATTACTTAGCATAAAACATATCAGGATGATATCAGATAGAAATTCAAAAGGAAATTTAAATAAGTTATCATGGGAGATTACAACGTCTTTTAAAATCATGGATATATAAAGTAGACAAACAATTCAAAAGACTGGCATGTGAGCTTGTATTCGTACGCTTGCTTCGTGGAGTCACTCTTTCCACAAGTGTTTACAGCATGTCCATTTTATACGAGGTGCTTTTTTAGGAACCGCGGCTGTAACAGTGAATAAATCAGGTCCTGTCTCTTGTGTTCATGATACTCACTACAGTGCAGGTGGGAAAGACAGACAAAAGTAAGCAAATGAAACAATGATGGAAGTTACACACAAATTTTCCCTCCTAAGGAAACAATGCTTTACATCTCCCTGGCCGGATGAAACATGGGAAAATGAATACTAAAAAGGCTCAGAGAAAGTCTCAATTACACCAGGCAGACATTTTATGGATTGAACTCTAACCCCTATGGAATAAAGTTTGATGTTAATAGAAAAAATAAATGTTGGGGAGAAAAGGCTGTTTTCCTGAAAAGTGTACTTCATTTTTTACTGGTCAAATTGAAGAAAGAAAGCAAAAATTTTGAATTATAGTCTATCTTAGAAAAATCCTGGGCCAGGCACAGTGCCTCATGCCTGTAATCTCAGCACTTTGGGAGGCCGAGGTGGGTGGATCACGAGGTCAAGAGATCGAGACCATCCTGGCTAACACGGTGAAACCCCATCTCTACTAAAAATACAAAAACAAAATTAGCCGGGCGTGGTGGTGGGCGCCTGTAGTCCCAGCTACTCGGGAGGCTGAGGCAGGAGAATGGTGTGAACCCGAGAGGCGGAGCTTGCAGTGAGCCGAGATTGCACCACTGCACTCCAGCATGGGGGACAGAGCCAGACTCCATCTCAAAAAAAAAAAAAAAAAAAAGGAAAGAAAAAGAAAAATCCTGAAGACAACGTGACATCCTCGCCAGTTGCAGAGACGTTTGGTTGGTGGGCACAGGAAGGGCAGGTGCAGGGCCCGGCAGGGGACTTGGCCCACTCACTTCTCAGCTCAACTCGGCCCTGAACCAACTCCCTCCCAGGCTTTTCTCCCTGGGGGAGGAGCAGAACCAGCAGAGTCCCCAAAGCCGAGTCCTCCTGGCTCCAGTGAAGGGCAGGAGCTGCTCTCCTCCACACCCACTCCTGCCCCAAACCAGCTCCGGTTGCAAGACGGTCCCTCTGCTGACCTCTGCAGATAAGCCCGTTCCTGTCTCCCCCTGTCTGGGGACCGACTGAGGGGGCCCCATTGTCAACCACCCTGGCCCGTCAGGCCTCAGACATTCACAGTGACAGGAGTTCAGGCCAAGGAGCATTTGCCACTGACGGTGAGGGGAGCATGAGGTTCCAGCTCCCACACATTGTAGGCGAACCTGCACTTAGGGGGAGATACCAAACTTTCCACACTTCAGCGTTTAAGATGGAAGACGAAATTAGGTGAACCAAGTATTCAATTCGTAAGCTAGAAATAGAATAACAAAGTAAAAGTAAAGAAATTGGGATTCCTGAGTAAAGAAGAAAATAATAGATTACAAGAGATGTATTAAGTGGCTTTATAAATAAATTAAATAACTATTTCTTTTAAAAGACTAATAAAATAGATAAATGTCTAACAAATCTAATCAAGAGAAAAATAAGAATGTGACCATACACATTTTATGGATTTTAAGAGGGGATTATAACTACATAAAGTGGGTACTCAATAAACATTTGTAGGATTAATGAAAATATATTTTAAAATGGAATTCTGTGTACAACTGTATAGCAACAAATTTGAAATCTGGATGAAATGGCTTATAGTCTAGGAAAGCATAAATCACCAATATTGACTCAGAAAGAAATGTTTACTCCATGTTGGTGAGATAGCCGGGCAGGAGATGAGCTTACAAAAATCCATAGTTTTTCTTATGCTAGAAATAAGTATCTGGGAATGGAAATGAGGACAAATATGTTGCGCACAACATTGGCAGAAACTATAAAATGCTCAGGAATCTGTCTTGAAAATAAAGGTGCAAGACGATATAAGGCTAGGGTTAGACTAACCTTGTACAATATATATAATATATTATAGTCTTATATAGAATAAGACTATATGGAAAGTCTTATTAAGGGACATAAAACAAGGTCTGAAGTCACGGACAGATAGCTCGTCCTTATAGGGAAATGCCTAATCTCTCAAGACAGCAGTTCTTCCAATCTTAATGTAAAAGTTTAATGTGATTCCAGTGAGATTACCAGGCGTCTTATTTCACGAACTGAAAGTTCATAGGGAAGGATAAATTCCCAAGAATAGTCAAGCAAACCCTAAAAAAGAACGGTAATTGTAAAATTGCCTGATGTGAAAATGATAACTTGTTTCCAAGGCGCTTTAATCAAATCAATATGGTACTGGCCCAGGAATGGAAAAGCAAATGGGGGAATCAGGGCACTGAGAACCAGAACCTAGTCTATGAGGTCTGATTTGTGATAAGAATGGCGTCCAATTCAGGGGAAGGGACCGGTTCCCCTCGTGAGTGCGTCCTGCACAGAGATGCCCATCAGGATGGAAATGACTCAGTCCTCAACATCAAACCAGTGACAGACACAAATGCCAGGGGAATCAAAGGCTTAAACAATAAAGATAATAATAATAATAATAACAATAATGATATTTACATCCAGAAACTTCTAGGTTCTGCAACTGAGGAATCTGCAACTGAGGAAATGACTTTTTTTTGAGACAGAATCTCACTCTGTCACCCAGCCTGGAGTTCAGTGGCGTGATCTTGGCTCACTGCAACCTCCACCTCCCAGGTTCAAGCAATTCTCCTGCCTCAGCCTCCCAAGTAGCTGGGATTACAGGTGCCCACCACCATGCCCGGCTAATTTTTGTATTTTTAGTAGAGATGGGATTTTGTCATGTTGGCCAGGCTGGTCTCCAACTCCTGACCTCAGGTAATCTGCCTGCCTCAGCCTCTCAAAGTGCTGGGGTTACAGGTGTGAGCCACCATGCCCAACCAGGAAATGATTTTTAATAAGGGATTTAGAAGCCATAAAAGAAAGTCATTTGTGCTCAGATAGTGATTAAAGTATTTTCATGGCAAAAACGATACTTTATGTCAAGCCAATTTAAAAGTAATCTATTGGTAAAATATTTTTTAATGTAAATGACATTACATGTGTGACATTATTATTTGTAATATCCCAGAAACATATATTATTAGAAAGCTGGCAAAGAATAAAAGCAACAAACTAACAAATGTCTGAAAGAGATGTCCCAACACACAGCTGCGTAGAGATTTGCCAGTGAAAGAAACCATATGTTTTATCACCCTCAGACTAAAGAAAATAAAGGGAAACATAACATCTCTTGTTGGCAGGGAAAATGGCACTGTTTTTAATATTCATGTAAATTTAAGTTGTTAGGGCATTTTGGAAAGCGATGTGGAAATGACGCCAGTGCCCTCTGAAGCTCTTTGGTGCCACCATCCCAGTCTCTTTTGTGTGTATTTGTGGCTGGCAGGGGAGTGGTAACGCAAACATATGTTTCCACCAGTCACGCTGCAGTCACACCTTGGGAATCCACCACATAGGAATAAAGTGCCAATAGGAAACCACATGTGATGTATGTGGATGTTTCTGGAAGCACGTATGTGTGTGTGTGTGTGTGGCGGTGGCGGCAAAACAAACAACAGAGCCGTCCAGCCAGAGCAGCCCAGGAAACGGCGCGGACACCCGTGATGGACGGGGTGCGACCTGGGCTCGGCCTCCACCATCCCGCCAGGCACCTCCCTCTCCTTTGGTTCCCGTGGGTGAAGTCAGAGGAAAGGTGTTTGGAATTCCCGCCTTCCCCTGACGTCTGTTCATTCCTCACACCTGCTGCACTGGCTTGTCACCAAGACCAATGATGACCGCCCGAGGGGACCTGGCTCCGTCCTCCTTCCGCAGTTGGGGCCTGTGGGGTTCCTGCTGTTTGGAAGCCTCTCCCGCGTGGCAGGTTTGCAGGCGAGCACGTGCACACATTTCCCTCTGGTGTCCTGGGCGCGTTTCCTCGGCGTCACCTGCATTTCCTCTTAGTCCACCTTCTCTTTTGAATCTCAGCCGGAGACACATAGAACTGAGAGGCCCATGGAAGCTGCTCGGTTTATGTTCTGTTTGCTACTACCTTGAAACATTTCACAACCGGCTTCTCCTGAATAAGCAGGAGGACTTGGCCGTCTTCCACCCACATTCTCACAGGGACACAGGGCTGAAGCTGAGCTGCAGCCGCTCCTCTGGACAGGGGCATGCAGGTCCGCTGGCTCCTGGACATGGGGCCACCTCGCGTTCTCCTTCCTTGCCAAGCCCTGCAGGACCCTTCTTGGCCGTTTCCTCTGAGTGTTTACTGCTCCCTCTGAGACAAAAGGTCCCCTGTGGCAACACAGGGCCTGGTTTCTGTGTCTCTGACGGGCCCCGAGGGGATTCGAGAACTTTCCTGTGTCCTAGGGACTCAGAAGCCCCGATTGTAAACCTCGTCCCCTCGGTCACCCCTGTGATTGGATATGAGCGCTTCAACCACTGAAAATAGCCGGGGGCTTCCCTTGCTTTTCTTCGCCTGGGAGTGACCCTGCCCCCCTCCCTCTTCGCCACCACCCGAGGGTCTCCATAATTGCCCTTCCCACCCCAGCTCCTCCCCCAGGGTCTTTACCATGGAGGCTTCTGGGCCATGTCAGCTGTGGCCTGGAGTTGGGCCTCTTTCGTGGTGAGATTTTGAACGACCCAAGCCAAGCGTGGTGTGCCCACCCTGATTCTCCACATCTCTGGGGGTGGCTGATCACCGGCTGTCCCCTGACCAGGGGCTGTTTCTTATGGTCTCATGGAAAGAGCCAGGCAACCACAGAAATCTCCTGAAATGCTGCAGATTTTGACCCAGATGGAGGCCACCTCTTCGCTCTTATTCTGGAAGATCTAGGAGAGAAGCCTGGGGTTGGCGACACCTGGTCGCATGTTTCAGATGAAGTTCTGGGATTGGAACCTGGAGTTGGTGAATACCTGGTCCCACGTCTCAGATGAAGTTCTGGGATTGGAACCTGGAGTTGGCGAATCCCTGGTGTTTCATCTCCTAGAAACACAGGGAGACTAGAACCCAGCCTGTAGGAGAGAAATTGAAATACGATGGGGACGCCTGCCATCCTGCCACAATCAAGTCCACTATTCCGGCTTTCCCAAGGCATAGCCCCTTCTTGTCTACGTTTTGTGTTATCCAGCTGCTTCTCATGTTGGAGGGGAGACAGTGTGATTTCTGTCCTTCATAAGCAGGGCTTTCTGACTGCCGCATTCCTCAGGCTCATTTGGACCCTCCCCTGCACTGCCAGCCTTTGTTGCGTTGTGGGGCTACCGTTTATGACACTGTTTCCAGAGGAAAACGTCTTTCAAGTACCAAGCACATCTTACAAATAAACCTAGGGCATGACTCATGTGGTTTATAGGTGGAATTACACAGATGATCGGGAAGTTGCCTTAGAAACAAAATGTTAAAAACAATGAAAAATAAAATAGAAACACTATGTTGCATTTGGAGTTTGGAGATTTGCATATTTATGAAGTTCTGCAATTTGAAAAAATATTTCTCTTCTTTCCTGGGTGTCTATTCGGAATACATTGCCATGTGTCAAAATCAACGCAATCAGAATCAAGGCTGCCAGCCTGCAACAGCCTCTGTTACAATGCTGAGATGACTTATTATTCATAGATTCATCTGAAGATAAGATTGGAAATAATTTATCTAGATCCGTGTGTGAATTGCATTTATTTTAAAGGTTGTTGCATCGGAGGCTTAAACATACCCAGCAAATTATGCCAGGAAAGGTTTTCCTCAAATCTTTCTAAACCCAGGGTGCTTGTCAGTTTAAATCTCTTGGACTGGTTTTTCTTTAATCACTCCAATATTTGGAGACTCTTCTACCTGTCTAGAGAGTGTGGCCTCTGGCCATCTACGGGTTCGGGTTCCTCCTCCTTTTCCCTCCACTGACCCGCACATCCCCACGGAGAAGCACGTGGAGAAAACACTCCAGCCAGTGGAGAGATGATGGCTTTTACTCTCAAAAGGAAGAAAATGAAGACGTACGGCCTTGGAGGTCCGAGATGTTGCAGTGAAGAGATTGTGTGTTTTCAGCAGTGCTTCCCCTGCGGAGATCTCTTTCCCCCACTGCGCCCAGCACACGTGTGAACAAAGCCAGGGTTCCTCTCCTCTCTCTGGGAGAGACTGGCAGGAACCGGAGGATTTACATTCGTCACAATGATTAAGGGAATGCAAACCAAGGCCCCCCAGTCCCTTCGACGAAGCCTCTAAGCTCACTGGAGCAATCGCACCACAGTTAGGGGAAGAGCAAAGTTCAAGCCAATGGTCAAGCTCATTTTCCCGATGACCATGGAGGGCTGATGGGCCAGGGCTTGTTCTATGTGACCCTATTTTTCAGGGACTTGGCCTTAAGCTGTTTGTCTCTCCAGGAGGAATGCTTTCTTGGCAGGGGAAGTCGAGGAAGGTGGTATTCAGGGTTGGAGAAGGAGCGTGCCAACACCTGGAGGTTAGCTCAGGGAGACAGTGGCCCTAAGTTGGCTATAATGTCCCAGGGACAGCAAGCTGGCCGGAGAACTTGGAGATATGCTGATGTCACTCAGCGGTCCCCTTCCTGATGGGGGATGGTAACTGGGACCCTTTGAGCTCAGGGCTGCTCACCTGTCCAGGATTCTGTCCTCACACTGAGGCGTCACTGGTTCTGTGCCACCATTCACTGAACTGGTGTTTTCTCATGCCTTCCTGCAGGCCGCTCCTTCCACCCAGAATGCCCCGTTCCAGGCAGGCCTCTTTCTCAGCTCTGCCTTCTCTCTTCCCAGAGCCTTTCCTGACCCCACTCCGTCACCCCACACCCACCAGTGATGCAGGAGGCTGGGGTGCTTTGCATTCTGGGCACGCCTCTGTGGTTCCGTCGCAAAGCTCATCAGATCACACGTGAGAGAGCAAGGGCTGGAGCTGGGGCAGTGCTGGGCTCAGGGATCAGGGGGTCATGGAACTGCCCCACTCAGGAGGGTGGCAGGGGCTTGCCTGCCAGGTATGAGGTTGTACCACTGTGATGAGATAGTAACCGTGGTGGGCTGTGGATGCCTGAGCTCCGTGTGCAGAGGCTCTCCCTATGTCCCTTCCTTCTTCTATTGTAACTTTTGATATTCACAGGGCTGCTTTCATTTCCGCATGAGTTAATCACGAAATAACAGAATACAGCTTTGAAACTGTAGGCCCCTCTGCCTGCTGGCAAAAGCAGGCTTTCTGCTGAGCCTCTGCTAAGCCGCAGAAAAGCAGAGGCTGTTCTGTCTTGTGAAACCGCCGCGCAACCGAGGACGTTGAACTCTGGAGCCCGCAGTTCCACCCGTGACTGTATCAGCCAGGATTCAGCCACAGGCAACAGAAACCACTTGTTATTTCCATGGGGACAGAATGTAAAACAGAGTGTCCAAGGATGACAAAAGCACAGGGGCTGGAAGAGGGGGCTCCAAGCCCTCTGCCAGTGATTTCCAGAACAATCCAGAGTGGCCCACCAGTCAGGAAGCGTGGCACACTGGAAGCCCCTTGTGAATTTGCTGGCTGCAGAAGCCACGTTGCCTTCACTGGTTCGGGGAGCAGAGGCTCTGAGGCGAGGCTACTGACCACAGCTGCAAGCTCCATCCCCTCACTGCGCCAGCGGAGACCCAGACCAACCAGGACACGGTGGGCTGAGCCCTGGCCCTGGACACACCCAAAGCCAGAGGCTGATATGGGAACTGCTGAGGCCACAGCAAGAATGCTGGCCAGGAGAAGCCGGGGCTCCTTCCATCTCTCACCACCACAGCACATGGAGCAAGGTGGGAGCATCATGCGCAGGTGCAGAGAACTCCCACCCACCCCAGCACACGGAGGAGCAGGGGTGGAGCACTACATCCAGTGCAGAGAACACATGTGCGATTCCTGGCACCCCGGCCTCTGTAGTTAGGAAGGCCCACGAGAAGGAGAAGTGAGCTTGGCAAAGGCCGACCTCTACAACTGCCTTAAAAATATGTGTGCCTAATAGCAAAGACTTGGAACTAACCCAAATGTCCATCAATGATAGACTGGATTAAGAAAATGTGGCACATATACACCATGGAATACTATGCAGCCATAAAAGGGATGAGCTCATGTCCTTTGCAGGGACATGGATGAAGCTGGAAACCATCATTCTCAGTAAACTATCATAAGGACAGAAAACCAAACACTGCATGTTCTCACTCATAGGTGGGAGTTGAACAATGAGAACACTTGGACACAGGAAGGGGAACATCACACACCGGGGCCTGTCATGGGGTGCGGGGCTGGGGGAGGGATAACATTAGGAGAAATACCTAATGTAAATGATGAGTTAATGGGTGCAGCAAACCAACATGGCACATGTATACATATGCAACAAACCTGCATGTTGTGTACATGTACCCTAGAACTTAAAGTATATATATATCTATATATAAAATATGTATGCCCTGGCAGTGGCCCTTAAACTCCTGTTTGTCTTCTGACGATAGACAGACTTAGGAGCTTGCTTTGTTTAAGCCAGATGTAAAGGGTCATCCCTTCTCTCTTTTCCCATACACATGGCAGTTAGAAAAATAGAAAACCAATGATTTAGTTTGATTTCTTACATAATGAGATAATGTAATCCACTGATTTCATGTCAGTCGACACAGAGGTGCGGCACAGAAGCAGATACACAGACCAGTGAGCACGGCAGCTGCACTGCACCCCCTGAGTCCCTCGGTGAGGGGTGTGAAGGGGAGGCTGGCTGGAGAATGGGTTTTGGAGAATTGGTGAACTCTTGAAAAAGAAACAGAACTCGTTCCTTCAGACCAGGTCAAAATTAAATTCTAGATGTTCTAGATGGGGTTGGAGGAAAAACAAAGGAAACCCCAACAGTGTCAGAAGCTGAGGAGGATGAGGAGCAACTGGCCCCTTGCTCATGGCTGGAAGGGGTGTGAAGTGGGGCCGCCCTGGGGAAGACGGGTCGGCCGTCTCCTCATAAAGGTAAACGGACACTCCCTGGTGGGCATTTACCCAAGTGAGCTGAAGACCGATGTTCACCCAGAAACCTGTGTGTGGGGCTTTAGAGCTGCGGTATCTATAATTGCCCCAAACCCGACAACCAAGATGTTCTTTAGCAGGAGCAGGAGAAACAAGCTGTCAGCATTCGTAGAGAGGACCCTGACCCAGTGGGAAGAGACGCAGACGAAGCAGGACTCACGCGGCCAGACGAGGATTCACGTGGACAGACGGGTCCCAAAGGCATTTTTTGTTTTTTTGAGATGGAATCTCGCTCTATCTCCCAGGCTGGAGTGCAATGGTGAGATCTCAGCTCACTGCAACCTCCGCCTCCCGGGTTCAAGCGATTCTCCTGCCTCAGCCTCCCGAGTAGCTGGGATTACAGGCACCCACCACCATGCCTGGCTAATTTTTTTTGTATTTGTAGTAGAGACGGAGTTTCACTATGTTGGCCAGGCTGGTCTTGAACTCCTGACCTTGTGATCCGCTCGCCTCAGCCTCCCAAAGTGCTGGGATTACAGGTGTGAGCCACCGCGCCTGGCCCTGAAGGCATTTTGCTAATTGACAAAGCCAGGCCCCAAGGCTCCGTATTGTGGGATCCCATTTCCATGCCCTTCTGGAAAAGGCACAGCTGTGGAACAGAAAACAGATCCGTAATCACTGGGGTTTAGGGTTGGGGGTGGGATTGGCAAAAAGGGGGCACAGAAGGTACATCTGAGGGTGGCGGAGTGGCCCCTGTGACACTGTGGCGGTGACTACAGATTCTGTGCTTCGGTCAAAGCCCGTGGAATAAAGTGAACTTTATGAAAATGGGAATGATCCACCAGCCGGTGCGGGGTCCTGGGAGGAAAGGCAAACTGACACCTGAATCTGACGGCATTAAAGAGGCACGGCACACCTTGCTGGGGGCAGGGTGGGGAGTGGGGCTCACCTGAGCAAATTCCGCAGAGAGGTTTTTGACTCAAGACAAAAGGAACTGGTCTCAGTGCTGGCTCCAGGCGGTAAGTTTGTCTCTCTCAGGGGTGCAGCCGAGCAACTATGTAACCACTTCACATGTATACTCAGGTGGAATAAACCAATGAATAAACAGTAGAAGGCAGGGGTCAGATTTCTCACTGTCAGAGGAAAAGTTGCACCTAAGCAAAGGCAATGCGTGAATGGACTCTGGGGCTGTATTTTATTCAGAGACCTCAGAAAAATAACACACATGCATGCAGGCATGCAGTGCACACACACACACACACACACACACACACACACACACACACACACACACACACACACATATATATATATAAATGTGAAAGACAAACACGCCCCAGCTCGGTCCCTGAGATGGTTGAGAAGCAGTGACATCCTGCGAGAATGAACAGGTCTTGAGTCCCCACCTTGGTTTCTAACACTTCCCTAATATGGGAAAGTTCTGACCTTGGTTTCTAACCATTTCCTAATACAGGGAACCAAAGCTACCTGGGTGAGTGGGTGACTCTAGGGATGGGGCAGGAGAACTACAAGATGAGCCCAGGGCATCGTACAGCACCACAAAACCAGGAAATGCCATAAAGAGGGTGCACATGCGTCTACACTGATGTCAACACATGATTTCATAAGTAAACGAAGAGTGGAGAGTCCACCAACATTCCATCTATAAGAATTTTGAATAATAGCCGGGCGCGGTGGCTCACGCCTGTAATCCCAGCACTTTGAGAGGCTGAGGTGGGCGGATCACCTGAGGTCGGGAGTTCGAGACCAGCTTGACCAACATCGTGAAACCCCGTCTCTACTAAAAATACAAAAAAAAAAAAAAAAAAAAAAAAAAAAAAAATTAGCCGGCCATGGTGGCAGATGCCTGTAATCTCAGCTATTTGGGAGGCTGAGGCAGGAGAATCACTTGAACCTGGGAGGCGGATGTTGCAGTGAGCCGAGATCGTGCCATTGCACTCCATCCTGGGCAACGAGAGTGAAGCTCTGTCTCAAAAAAGATAAAAAAACAAAACCAATAATAATTTTGAATAATAAAAGGAAAAGGACGGAGGGAGGGAGAGAACCACCCCAAGAACACCACAGTCTTAATTGCTGCAGGAATGACCCGAAGGGCAGGGGCCTTGGAAGAGAAACAGGGCATTCGCACGGCCTCAGAGTGTGTCACGCAAAGCCTGCACTCGTGACTCTGGCGGTTGTACCATATATCCACAAACTGTCTCATGCCCCTTCCTTCCGGAGGTGGGGCCTAACTCTCCTCCCCTGGAGTGTGGGTTGGACTCGTGACTTACTTCTAACAACGGAGCAGGAAGGAGCAAAACAGTCCGTGCAGCAGAGAGCTGGGCGATGAGCCGGGTGGGGTGGGGGTCAGCCTGCTGCAGGCAGGGGAGGCAGACAGCACCCCGGCCAGGGACAGAGCTGGTGCGCCCGGCACGCGTGTAGTGACGTGCAGCCGCTGCGTGACGGGAGACGGAGCCCACCGCCCCTCCGGGGAACTCTTCCCCCAAACCCACCATGTTGGTCTCACCAGGAGAAAGCATTAGAGAGTACAAGGTTTTATAAAATCCGTGACCAGAATCCAATGTTGACAATTTCTCATTCTTTTACTTTATTGAAAATTTCTCCATCTTTTTATTTTCTTTTTTGGCCAACTTTTCAGTCTTTCTATTAAAATAATCACCTCCAGTTGTCAGAGTTTGGAGGATGCAGTGAGGAGACCCGGTGACCACATGCAGCGTGATATCCTGGGACAGAAGGAGGACGCTGAGGGAAACCCAAGTCCGTATCAAGCCTTTCATTCAGCTCGTCACATGGTATCACCGTGAATTTCTCAGAGCCACAGACGACTTAATAAGCACATCAATGTGAGCTGCGTTAGCAGAGGGGGAGTGGGTGACAGGCATGTGGACGCTCGCTGTGGTGTCTCTTCAGCTCTTCTGTAAATCTAAAATTATTTCAAGACACAAAGCAAAACAAGTAATACTTCCAAGCCTCTATTTCAGTGATCTATATTTGCAGCATTAATGAGCTACAAGAAAAACAACATGAAAAAGTCCAGCCGATGAAGCATCGGGGACACTCTTGGGGGCTTCCTGAGTGTGGTGGGGAATGAAGCGTGACTGAAGGCCAAACCCCCTCAAAGCCGAGCTGCTGTGGACCCCGGGCTCTAAAGTCCCCGATACACCGGCTGCACCTCTCCAGGCCACAGCCTCTGTCCCACCTGGGCTCCTTCTGTGGGCTCAGGGGTCACCCAGGCCAGGCCCATCTGGGTTCCCTGGAGCCTTACCCTATAGTACATGGCCACCATAGCCGAGGGAACCCACGCGTGGGGGATGGATTTCCAGGCTGGAAGCCTCCGGCGATGCAATCCACCTGGTGGGTCCCCTTCTGTGTGTCTGCCTTTCCCTGTGACGGCTCTGGCCATGTCACCGACAAACACCTCTGGGTCTCGGCCGCCGCCACACGCTCCTGCGGCACCGCCCACCTGGAGGCACCACCGCAGAGACACGAGCCTCGTTCTTCTGAAGAGCCGTAGTCTACACCTTTATTTTATTCCGGAGAGTCATTAAAGGGAACCAAATCCGTATCGGGGCAATGTCTGCTTTGGGGCCCGGTGTCCCCCCAGTTTGTCAGGTAGCCGTGCTTCCGCGTCGCTGCCTCTTCCACCCTAAAATCTCAGCCGAGGAGGTCCAGGAGGACACTCGGAATATGCAGAGGGGGAGACGTGGACGAGGGATGACCAACAAACCAATAAAACCCTGACCTGGAGGCGAAGGTTCTAAACACGGAGTGGGGAGTCACCGGTGTGGGGTCTCCTTCACAAGCGGCCTTCGAAATCAGAAGAGATTCCTTCCCTGCTTATGCCAGGGGAACTAAGAATCAGCCCACAGGCAGTGGATTGGCCAAAGTGACCTTTCAGGATGCTGGCCTTGTGCCTCTAACATCTCCCGAAGAGCTGATGAAGCCGAGCCACTTGCTGTTGTGTGTTGAAAATGGTGCAAGACCCTACACGATCATCCCTGAACCCATAATGCTGATGCTCTGATGTAAAAGGAATATTTTCCCCCTTGAGATAAAATGCCATCAGATGCCATCTGTGCCGCCTGTAATTTTAGCCATAAATCCTCGTTGTATTTATCGGAGATTTGTTTTTCAAGATGGCTAATTTTAGTCTCCAATTCAACTGCACACTAATTTTCTTGTTTCTTTCTTGCTGAGAAATCTGATATAACAGCTCCTCATAGAAAGGGCTTGGCAGGTTTCCAAAGCCCAACAGCCTCATTTACTTAAGAGAGAGGTTATTTTTTCTTTCTTCCTCTCTCCCCTCACCCTCCTTGTTTTGGTAGCACGGTTAGAATTCAGAAGGGTTGAAATAAAAACAGGATTGCCCTTGTAGAGACAAGTGAGGATGAGCTGGGTGCGGTGGGCATGGAGGCGAGGGGTCAGCCTGCTCCAGGCAGGGGGAAGGTGTCCCTGGACTCGGGGCTGTGGAAGGGGCGTCCCTATCTGGGAGCGCAAGGAAATAGAACAGCAACAGGGGGGGTCTCCGAGCCCAGCACCACGACATTCCCTGGGCACAGCGTTACGCTGTGGAAAACATTTGGAAAGCTTCCTTCATTTTTCTGAAATAGCTGAAGTGATGCAGAAGGTTGGCTGAAAGTCTAAACTAATTACAATAGATAATCTGGAACAGCCCGTCAATGGGGAAGGAATTATGTGATGGAAGCTTTTTAAAAAGAGGCACTTAGCCATGAAATCTGCATATACCAGTAAATTTCATCTACAGCAACCAAAATGTGCATCTTCCATCTATTTCCAAAAACTCTGAGTTCTCTTGAGAAGCACCATGACTTGAGTGGAAAATTTTCGGACTGAAGGTGCACGGAAGGGCATTCTATCAGTGGGATGTGCCTTCCTCCAAGGCCTGAGAAGGAGCCCGCCTTCTCCCATCGCCCGGGACAAGATTCCCCCACACAGGGGAGGACGCAGGGGAGGAAGGTGCCCTGGAGCTTCTTAGAAAGCTCAGAGCTCAGATAACAGATGACTGGGCTGAGGATTCTTTTAGATGCTGGCTTATGTTGGAATGTGATTACTGGGGGGAAAAATCCACTTCACCATTAGGTGAAAGCTAAATACAGCTACAATTGCTGACAGCATCATCACAGCAAAACTGTTCCACAAACATTCTTGCTCTTGCCGTGTTACAGGCAAGGCTTAGAGAGGCTAACGGCCTGTCCCAAGCTACCTGCAAGTGTGGGGCAGACCTCCACTCTGCTGTCAGCCTGCAGAGCCCAAACTGGTGCCTCAACCACCTTGCGTCCTGAGGCAGGGTTCCTGTCTCCAGGGGGTCCCCTGAGCCTTACGCACTGCCAGGCACACAATAGGTTCTCAAGAACCATCTAGTGCACATTTTAATGAAAATTGATTATATTTATTTTTTGTCTCTTCAATAGAGGCATCTTATGATATCCTGATTCAATCAGAAGTCACCCAAAGCATCATTTCCTGTGAAGTGAACACAAATCACATACAGACATTGGTGGACACATTGAGAAGCTGGCACCTCCTGAGAAGTGAGAATAGGGTTCTGCTCTCCCCTCCCTCTCTCTGTCCCTTCTTCCCTCTCGAATCCCTTCCATCTTTCCATAGCCAGACAGGGAGACGTCACACAGACCGTGTCCTGGCAAGGTGTATATATATAGAGAGGGAATTTATTACAGGTATTAACATCCACAAATGCTAGTTTATGGGATACATGATGTTGAAGGAGGAAAAATGAAAAGTGCGGGTCCCCACGCTGCAGTGTGTGATCACAATCAGTCTCACTGCCGGGCAAGGCTTCACCGGATGGCCCGTGAGGAAGGCTGGTGCACTTCCACAATGAGGGCAGAGAAGCTCTCCAAGACGAAGATGCCAACATGGCAATGAAGCCATCCATCTGCAGCCCTCGGTCCAATGCATCAGACCCAGAGGCTGGAGGAGCCATTTCAAAAAGACAATGTAACCCCCTGCACATGGCATAACTCATGGTGCAGGGCCAGGAGACGCGGCACCTGCTCCTCACGAGGCTCCTGCCCAAGTCAGACTGGTCAGCGATGTTGGAGAGAAACGACCCTTGGCCAGCTGTTCATTGACCTCTGCGTCCCATTCCCAGACTGTGATTCTAAAATCCACCTGCCATTGTCATCTCAGGGAACTGACATTTGACTGTGAATCCTGGACTCTGACTTGACTCCAAATCGTCCCTCCAGAAGGGCTGTTTCACAGAAAGGCAAGAACTTCATGCCGTCCAGAAACACGGCGTTACCTGTCCTGAACAGCTGGCACGTGAGCACACAAAGCCAGGGTGGAAGGAGCGTTCAAGTGCTCTCCCACTGCGGACAGTCAGCCTGGGGTCAGGGAGTGTAGGGCTGACCAGGTGCCCTGGCCAGGGTCGTCCCGTGCCCCACGCTGCACCTGCATCCCTCAAATGCAGAGTGATGTCAGCGCCCGGGTTGGTCCGTCCATTTGTAAGGGCGGGATGGACACCCCGCAGGGGCTGGGGGTTCACATACTCAACACTGAGTCACAAAGCATGGAGACACCAAATACACACACGCAAGACTCACACAGACAAAACTGAGACATACCAAACATGGAGACACAATATGGACACACAATGCTGACACACAGGCAATACAGACACACAATACTAACACACACCACAGTCACACAACACTAACACACATCACACACAACAGGGACACATGCAAGCAACACTGACTCACACACATAATGTGGACACACAGCACTGAGACACACACAACACAGACACAACACTAACACATGTCACACTCACAACAGGGACACACACATACAACAGTGACCCACACACAACGTAAACACACAGAGCACTGAGACACAACACAGGCACAACACACACACCACACTCACACACAGGGACTCACACATACAACACTGACCCACACACAGTGTGGACATACACAGCACTGATACACACACAACATGGACACACGCCAGCGGGCTTATGCAAACAACACTGACACTTACACACCCTGCTGACACACGCCACACAGACACACATCACTCGCACTCACAACGCTGACTCTCCTGCACTTGCCCCCTTCTGCCTTGTGCCCTGTGGCCCCCATCCTGGGCCAGGCCTCGGCGATTACCAAGGGCCAAGCAGATGTGGCCAGTGGTCGGGAGACTGTTTTCCTTTGTTGAGGGACGCACAGCCGTGGGTGATTCCCAAGCTCCGGGGCTGCGCCTGTCCTGCAGAGTTAATGGAAGCCCACCAGCCTCTCTGCCCATCTCTGTCTCCACCCGGGCAGCTGTCTGGTCAGGACAGCATGAGGGGCAGGGGATCCTAGACTCAGAGGAGGGGCTCAGGGTTCTGTGTCCTCAGCCATGTCCTCCAGGGCTTCTTAGCCAAGGTGCCCCCGTCACTGATGGCTTTTAGTAGAGCATGGTGCTATCTCTGTTAGTGGTTTTTATACCTATTCTCTATTATATAAAATAGATACATCTTTATAGTCACATGTGTGCAAAAGACACATTTTTACCCAAATGGGTTTAATATTTTAGACATGGATTTTTAGCATCTAATAATAGATAATTTATTTGAAAATATTTGAACCCCTTACCATGACCACCCATGTGGATTTGACATATGACACTGTTGGGTGCAGAGACCATGATTTATTAACATGTCCTTTGGTGGTAGACAATTAAGGCTTTCCAATTTTTTCCTGGTTTCTGAGATGTCACAATCAACATTCTTTTTCACAAATGTTTGTGTCCTTATGCAAATATGTCTATTTTGAAATAACCCCTAGAAGTGGACGTATGTGTCCAAGGTACCCACATTTTAAGTTGCAAAGAAGTTGTCAATTGTCTCCGGATGGTTGGTGTCTTCCTAAGTTCCACAGCAGTGTACGGCGACGTGTGGTCTCCCACATCCGCCCAACCCCGGGGGCTGCTCAGTCACGAGCCTTTCCAAGTCCTGTCTGAACAAGGCTGCTCCTCTGCTGATGAGGGCGTTGCTGAACCCCCGGCCAGCCGAGGACCCCTCCCCTGTGTTCCTCCCCCATGAATCCCCGATTTCTGTGGGCTGCCTCTGCTCATGTCCTCGGCTGCTTTGCTCTTCTCTTGGATTATTTACCTTTTTACAACTTGTAAGCGATCTTTGTGTATTAATGACATTATTAACCTTTTCTGTGATATGTGTGACAATGTATTTCCATTTTGTACCTTTGCCTTTAAATCTTTATGATATTTTTAAATTGCCTGAAGCTTCTCAAATTTTTTCTTTTATAGCTCACAGGGTGTGTATAATGCCTTGAAAGCTTTCTTTTTTGGTATTTTCTTCTTCCTCCGTATTTTCCTCATGGTTTCATTTTCAGCCCTGGTTCCATCTGGAATTGTGTGTGACTTTATATTTAAAGTGATAAAAACTCCAACTTTTTTCTTCTGGCTGCCTAGGGCCCTGCAGTGGTTACCAAGGAAGCACCTCAGGTCTGGAGCTAAATCCTTTGCCCTGTGCTAAATCCCACCTGTGTTTGGGACCTGTTTGGATTGTGAAAACCCTGCTGGGTTTGTCTGCCTATCTGTGCCTGCAGAAGTCTAGAAGCACCTTCATCATCCAGTTTAAATTACGTTATTGGCCGGGCGCGGTGGCTCATGCCTGTAATCCCAGCACTTTGGGAGGCCAAGGTGGGTGGTTCACCTAAGGTCAGGAGTTCAAGACCAGCCTGACCAACATGGTGAAACCCTGTCTCTACTAAAATACAAAATTAGCCAGGCGGAGTGGCACGTGCCTGTAATCCCAGCTACTCAGGAGGCTGAGGCAGGAGAATCGCTTGAACCTGGGAGGCAGAGGTTGCGGTGAGCCGAGATCGCGCCCTTGCACTCCAGCCTGGGCAATAAGAGCAAAACTCCGTCTCAAAAAAAAAAAAAAATTACATTATCACACCAGGGAGGTGCAGCCCTTCCCAGCCCTGGTTTCCTTGGTCATACGTTTATTTTTCCAGATAAACTTTAGAATTATTTTACAGCATTTCCAAACATCCTGCTAGTATTTTATTTGGGGTCTTAGTGAGTGTGTGAGTGAATCAGGAAGCATCGCTGTCTGGAAGGCACCTCACGACTTCCGGGAAGCAGAGGCGTTGGCCGCTCTGGCTGTGTCCCCAGAATCTGTGTCCCTAGAACCTGTGTCCGTAGAACCTGAAGCAGGGACTGGGCTCAGCGCATTGTTGGGTATTGGATCCTGATGGCCTCAAGTCTTCCTGTTCGGGACAGATGTGGATTTTTATTTTATATTCCTCAACAGAATGTCAAACTTTCTCTTTTAGGTCCTGCTCATTCACATCTGCTCCTTTGCAAGCTGCTCCTCTGGGTGCTGCTGGTGGGGTCTCCTTTCCCCTCCCAGCCCCTCCCAGACAGCACTTGGCTCTCTAAGACACCTGCTCGGCTGCCTGGCTGTTCTCCCTCTGCAGAGCTTCCCCACGTGTCCGCGTGAATCCCTCCCTCCCTTCCTGCAAGGCTCTGCCAAGAGTCACCTTCTTCATGCAACCCTCCCTAGCCACCCCGTGCTCTCTCCCTTCCTGCAAGGCTCTGCCAAGAGTCACCTTCTTCATGCAACCCTCCCTAGCCACCCCGTGTGAACACACACAGACGTGCACATGTGCCACAAACAAATGTGTGTATACAGACGTGCACACACGTATACGTGCTCACACGTGTGCAGACATTCACACGCATGTGCGTGCACACAGATGCACACAAACACAGAACTCCCCACCCTCCCCTGCCTCACGCTTTGCATAAAGCGCTGGCTGTCTCACGTGATGAGCGTTTTTCTTATGTACTTGATCTGCCGTCTGTCCCCCCACCTAGATTCCAGGAGGACACAGAGTTCCCACAGTTTCTCCCCCGTGGTGTCCCCACCACTTAGAACAGTGGCTTGCAGGCAGTGGGGCTTAATCAGCAGGTGTTCAGCGGCCACGCTGCCCTCCTCTTCTGCCTCTTACGTGAATCTTGCCACTCTCAATGCGTCCGTGACCACTCACTTTTAGCCACTCCCCCCGGAAGCTCTTAGCGACTGGATGCCAGATGTGGGGTGGGGGGAACACAGTGAATGACCCCTCCCTCATGAGCTCTGCGTTTGCAGGGAGTGCCCTGTCCTGTGTCCCCCAGAAAGCCTAGCGCTTGGTGTTAATTATAGAAAAGTCAACCGATGGCTCATGATTCACATATAAATTGATGTGATGAGTGGAAATAACAAAAGTGGCATCCTCAGGAAACCAGGAACGGTTAAGACACTAATTCCAAATGTTCTTATCTGGTTGCTAAAGCAGACCCTGGTCTCTGTTACTAAATGTACTTGAACGTTGAACAGGAGTGTTCCCTGCACCGACTCCACAGCATGCCCTCGTGCTAACGCCTACACTTGGTGCAGGCAGTGGGGATTTTTGGCCCCCAGGGTAGCCCTGATGGCCTTTCCCCAAAAGGCTTCCCATCTGTGACCTCACCAGGTGGCCCAGGGGTAGAAGTGGTCAGTCACACAGTCCTTGCATGGCAGCTGCCCCTGTTCCGCCCGGGCAGCAGCTGGGAGGCCTTCCTCCTTGTTGACTATCTCTGCAGAACCATCTCTTAAGCAGGGGGCTGGGAGTCAGCCTCACCTCCCTCCCTGGCCTCTTCTCCCCATTCCAAGCCTTAGGATTCTTTTGTGTGGAGGATTTTGGCTGAGAGATCCTGTGAGTGGCCCTGTCTAAGGTGCGTAAGCTATCCCAGACTTGGAACAGAGAGAGAGAGAATTGGTAATACAAGCTCTCTATCTGAGATATATGCAAAAAAGTAGATCTTCTCAATTATCCATAACTTTAAATCTCAAGTTTTTTAGTAGAAAATCTCCCTGGACATCTGAGAGCTGCTTCCATCACAGGCAATGGGAACGCACGTACAAGATGCACAAACTCACCATGAGTATTTCTTAAGTACCTGCTGAATAATTGGCTCCTGCCAGCATGCTAATGGAAGCCCAGAGGACCCGAAGTTGACTCAAAGCCCTTCATCTACAAAGGCACCTGTTCCATTTGCATTTTCACCTTATGTGCACTCATTACTATTTCTTTTATATGTTACTAATTATGCAACTTCAGACGTCGCTTTCCCTTTCTTCCATGTGAGAGCAGTTGAATTGCCTGGTGAACAATAGAAAGGGAGATGTTTAAAAAGCACATTTGCACACGTGAACACACCTGGTGAGCATGCTGCATCCCAGCCACGCAAGGGCAAAGGCGCCCACTGGAAGGTGAGCCCGCAAGAGACTGGGCCAACACCGAGCACGGAGGGGATCAGAGCGTGTGTGTGTCCCGGCGGTGTCCAGGTTAATTGCACAGACGCCCTTCCCTCCCTGCTCCTTCTTTACCAGCAGAGGAGCTCTGCCTCCTCACAAGGCAGCTGCTGACTGACAGTCCTGGCCTAAAGCGGAGCGTTTGAGCTCTTTGACATTGTCACAGAGCAAATTGGCACAGCCCCAAAGCTTCTTCAGAGCGTCCACTGCAGTGCTTAATGAGAAGCGGGACAAGAGGATCTGTGGGAGGAAGGACAAAGGCCGCAGGAGCTACCAGGTGTCAGAGATGGAAGCAAAGAGGAAGCAGGAAAATGAGATAAAGGGAGAGGAGGCACAGTACTGGGAAGGGCATGGAGGGTCTCAATGGGCAATGCCAATGGGGCTGAATGTCCTTCACACTCTATGGCCTAACCACAGTCAAGGTGCCCTGTGAGACCTGCAGAGAGTAACATCACTTCCAGAGGACTTTAGGACCTTATTATCAGCCCAGTCCAATAAAATCAAAAGCATCATCCATTCATCCATCCACCCATCCATCTACCCACCCACACATCCATTGACCCACCCATCCATGCTCCATCCATCCATCCTTCCACTCACACATCCATCCATTCACCCATCTATCCATCCATCCATCATCCATTCACTCATTCACATATCCATTTATCCATCCACCACCCATCCACACATCCATGTCATACATATATTCAGGCACCCACCCATCATCCATCTGCCCATCCACACCTCCATTCATTCATGCAACTATCCATCTACCCACCCACACATCCATTTACTCTCTGCAGGTCTCACAGGGCACCCATCCTTTCATCCACACACCCATCCACCCACTCATCTACAATCCAGACATCCATTCTTCCACCAACATCCATTCAGCCACCCATCCATCCACCCATCCACACATCCAATCCATCCATCCACCACCCATCCACACATTCACATCATCCATCCATATAGGCACCTGTTCATCTACCTACCCGCACATCCATCCACCCACCCATCCATGATCCATCTATTCATCCTTCCACCATCCATCGACCCACTCATCTACCCATGCATCCATCCATCCATCCATCATCCATACACCCATCCACACATCCATTCATTGATTATCCACCACCCATCCATCATCTCTCCACCCATCCACACATCATCCACCCACTCATTCATGATCCATCCTTCCATCCACCACCCGCCCATCCATCCATTCATCCATCCACCCACCATCATCCATCCATCCACACATCCATTCACTCATGTACCTATCCATCTACCCACCCACACATCTATTTACTCACCCATCCTTCCATCCTTCCACCATCCATCCACCTGCACATCCATCCATCCACCCACCCACACATCCATCTATCCATCCATTTACCCACCCACACATCCATCCACACATCCATCCATCCATCCATCCATCCATCCATCCATCCATCCATCCATCTTTCCTTGCTTCCATCCATCCACCCATCAATCTCAACGTTCAGCTCTGAGGGTCATGGGTGCTATCTGGGTTTGAACTCAGTCTCTGTTACATACAAGCTGTGGGTTTGTGCACAAGTTATTTCATTCTTTGTGTTTTTGATTCCATGCAAAATCATGGAAATGATAGCACCTTCTTCCCAGAGCTGTTGGGAAAATTAAATTAGCCTGGAGATGTGGACTTAACACAATGCCTGGCCCACATTCAAGCTCATGGTCGTTAGCTCTTCATGTGGTGGTGGCTGTTATTTTAGACCTGAAGTGTTTATGGAAGGCTTTGGGGAGGCTCTATGTGAGCAGAATCCTAGAGGGAGGGCTTTGGTCAGGAGAGGCAGCCTGGACAAAGGAACAACTGGGGAACAACAGAGCACCATGAGAAGCCAGGGCTGAAGGGGAGGGTGTGAGTGTGCTTTGGGCAAGGCTGAAGGGGAGGGTGTGAGTGTGCTTTGGGTAGGGCTGAAGGGGAGGGTGTGAGCGTGCTTTGGGCAGGGCTGAAGGGGAAGGTGTGAGTGTGCTTTGGGTAGGGCTGAAGGGGAAGGTGTGAGTGTGCTTTGGGTAGGGCTGAAGGGGAGGGTGTGAGCGTGCTTTGGGTAGGGCTGAAGGGGAAGGTGTGAGTGTGCTTTGGGCAGGGCTGAAGGGGAAGGGGATGGAGGGGAGGGTGTGAGCGTGTTTTGGGCAGGGCTGAAGGGGTGGGTGTGAGTGTGCTTTGGGCAGGGCTGAAGGGGAAGGTGTGAGTGTGCTTTGGGTAGGGCTGAAGGGGAAGGTGTGAGTGTGCTTTGGGCAGGGCTGAAGGGGAAGGGGATGGAGGGGAGGCTGTGAGCGTGTTTTGGGCAGGGCTGGAGGGGAAGGGGATGGAGGGGAGGGTGTGAGCGTGTTTTGGGCAGGGCTGAAGGGGAGGGTGTGAGCGTGCTTTGGGCAGGGCTGAAGGGGAGGGTGTGAGCGTGTTTTGGGCAGGGCTGAAGGGGAGGGTGTGAGCGTGCTTTGGGTAGGGCTGAAGGGGAAGGGGATGGAGGGGAAGGTGTGAGCGTGTTTTGGGCAGGGCTGGAGGGGTGGGTGTGAGTGTGCTTCAGGCAGGGCAGGTGGTAGGGGCCAGTGTGAGTCCTGCCTAGGAGGGGCCTGGCTGCTCTATCTCAGTGGCCCCCTGTTCCAGCTTATTTATTTTGCCCACGTGGGTCTGAGACGCCAGTTGGCTCCACTCCAGGGTCATCCGCTCCATGCTGGCTGTTGGGGCTCACACTCTGGTAGGTTCAAATCAAGGGTCCTCATGTATTTTTTTCAGTCCTAAGGAAGTGGCCACATCCTTTCCGGGTTTCAGTTTTCTCATGTTGAGAATTAGTATCTGAATATTTTGACATGAATCCTTTGGAAGACATAATGAAATAATTCCCTCACTCAGTAAGGTTTACCAAGCTCTCAAGTATACCAGGCCCTGACCTCAACAATGGGGGACGGCCGTGGACAGGGAAAAATTCCTGGAGTGGTGACATTCATGCCCCGGTGGCCAGAGGCAGACACTGGACACACCACGCATTGACTCTGGGGATGGCGAGCACCATACAGAGAACAAGGTGGCTGGGGACTGGCCAGCCACGGACAGTGGACGGCATCTCCTCTGCTGAGACGACATTCATCACTCTTGGGTACAAGGAGGGTGTGAGCTCTGGGGATGTCCAGGGACGGGCAAAGGGGACAGTGACCTCAGCGTGGTGACGTTCTGCTTAAAGCAGTCACTGACTCTCAGCCCGTGTTGTCAGCTGAAAGAAGGCAAATGCTAGCTAGTAGCTAAAACACTTTCCTTCTGGAATTCTCTTTCTTTCTGAAATACACTGCTTTGAAATTCATGAGTGATTGTCTGCTGATTGCAAACTCTGGGTTTTGTTCCTCTGAAAATACCTTCCTATCTCTCTCCTTATCAAAAATATTTTTGCGAGTTTGCCATTTAAGTTCGGCAGTTATTTTCTTCCAGGGCTTTGAAGATCTTATCTGACTGTCTTCCAGCTTCCAGGGCTGCTGAGGAATCGCCTGCTGGGTGGAGTCCCCTCCCCCTGAGCAGGGGGCCTTCTTTTCTCTGCAGCTGTTGACTTGGTGATTTGCATTTTCAGCAGGAGGTGTTTAGATGTGTGTGTTTAGGGAGTCAGGGAACCTTTCGGGGCGCGGCGCCCATGCCTGTCCCACGTGCCATCCTGTGAGCCCTCTCCTATTCCCCAGTAAACACCTGCTCACCATCTCTTCTCTTTTTCCTCCTGCGACGCTCAGGGACACACTGGGCCTCCTCAATCCTTCGAGTTTCTTAACCTTTTTCATTCACATTTTTGGTCTTTTTGTCCTTCTGCTTCACCGGGAAACTTCGACGACACGTCTTTCCATTTTCTTGAGTTGTGTCTGACTGGCAGTTGGTTTTAAATTCCATCCATCTGTTTGTGTATCTTTCACGATGCTCCATTTTAATTCTGAGAGTCCTTGTTCCTCCACCACCTTCCCCCACCCCCCGCCCCGCCTCCCCTGGACTCAGCTCTGCCGTGTGAATTCTGAGCTGCAGCCTCCCAGTCCTGCCAGACCTCCGCCCTGATCCTGCGTTTCTCTGCTTCCCTCGACTCATGGGTGAGGTGGCTTTTCTTGGCGAGGCTGTGATGTCTGTTTAATGCAACCCCGTGCTGCCTGCAGGTGTGGGAAGCACAGCCCTGGCCGAGCGCTGCGTCTGTCACTGAGAACTGCGCGTGGACGGCGTGTCGGCCCCGTGAAATCTCCGGCCTTTCCTGTGGGGGGAGGCGGGGGCTGCACACGTCGGTGACGATGGAGGCGCTGGGCGAGAGGTGGACGGGTGGACTCTCTTCTGTTTCCTCTGCTTTGCCAGAGCCAGGCACGGGGACCCTCTCCCGTGAAGTCATGGGAAGAAAGACCAGGATCCCTTTTCCAGCTCATGCTCCAAATTGTGGCCGTTTGGGGTGTCCTGGCTTTATGGATGTCTGGATTCCGAATTCTCCCGCTTTTAGGGTCCTGCCCCTGCTTCTGCCCCCGCACGCTGCCCACGGCAACTGGCTTCAGGCCCAGGACTGAGCCACCTGCGGTGCCCTCCTGCCCGTCCCGCTCTCCTGAGGGCAGCCCCCATGCCCCGCGGCGTTTCTGTCCTTATTACCAGCGCAGCTACGGGCTTCCACATCTTACCCGGCGTTTCGGCTGCTCTGAGTCAGAAGGGCTTCGCAGGTGCTTTTTCTGAATTCAGCCACATAAACATTTCCTTGTGCATGTGTGTATGCGTGTATGCATGTGTGTATGTGTATATGTGTATGTATGTGTGCGTATGTGTGTATGTATGTTTGTGTGTGCATGCGTGTATGTGTGTATGCATGTGTATGTGTGTAGTGTATATGTGTGTATATTTGTGTATGAGTGTGTGTGTGTATGTGTGTCTGTGTCTGTGTGTACATGTGTCGTGTGTACGTGTGTATATGTATATGTGTGTATGTGTGTGTCTGTGTCTGTGTATGTGTATGTGTGTCTCTGTGTGTCTGGGTGTATGCGTGTGTCTGTGTGTGTGTGTCTGTGTGTGTGTCTGTGTGTGTATGTGTTTCTGTGTGTATGTGTATGTTTGTGTGTCTGTGTGTGTATGTGTGTGTCTGTATGCGTGTGTCTGCGTGTATGTATATGTGTGTATACGTGTGTGTGTATGTGTGTGTATGTGTGTCTGTGTCTGTGTGTGTATGTGTATGCGTGTGTCTGGGTGTATGCGTGTGTCTGTGTGTGTGTCTGTGTGTGTATGTTTGTGTGTGTGTCTGTGTGTATGCGTGTCTGCATGTATGTAGATGTGTGTATACGTGTGTGTGTACATGTGTGTCTGTGTGTATACGTGTGTGTATGTGTATGTGTTTGTGTGTATGTGTGTCTGTGTCTGTGTGTATGTGTATGCGTGTGTCTGTGTGTCTGGGTGTATGCGTGTGTCTGTGTGTGTGTGTCTGTGTGTGTATGTGTTTCTGTGTGTATGTGTATGTTTGTGTCTGTGTATGTGTGTGTCTGTATGCGTGTGTCTGCGTGTATGTAGATGTGTGTATACGTGTGTGTGTGTGTATGTGACAGGGAGACAGAACAAACCTGCCCGGGGTGGAGGAGTCCTTCCCAGCGCAGCAGCACTTCCAGGGTTACTGCCCCGTTTTATCCCATTTTTGCTGAATCCCTCTAAGCCGTGGGACTTTGGAGAGAAGCACCTGAAGGCCTAGTCGCTTCTCCCTGAGCCCCTGGATCTCTTGGAAGGCTGGAGGCTGGGCCTCCGCGGCACCGTGTTGCCTTCCCGCTGGGGAGACGGAGGCGGTCGTCTCCCGGGAGGCCTGTGTGTTCCGGGGGCTGCTGAGTGAGAAGCTCATTTCGAATCCAGAGGCGTCGGCCTCAGGATCAAAGAGCTCACTGTACTCCTGCCTGTGTAACAAGGGCCCTTTCTTCTAGATTCTATTTTTAGAGGTAATATGTTACCACACTCCACTTGTTTGCTAAATGAACTCATTTTTAATCAAAAATTGCTATCATTAATTATCAGCTGTGTAATCAATATTCATTTTAATTCCGCGGATAAGACTCCCTCTTGAGTTCCCCACCTGACTCGCACACACTCACACACACCCCACAAGGAAATTTATTTTCATCAGGGTTCTATGCATCATTAAGAGGTAGTTTGTCTTATTACAGCCTGTTATTAATGTTCAGAATTCATTTAATTTCACTTTTAACTGACTGTACAATGGGATAATTGATTTCATCGGGGAGGCCATGGCAGCCGGTGCACTGGGAAGTGGTAGGAAAGGTGAAGTTGAGTGTCCTCAGGGCCCAGGGGGACCTGAACCCCCGAGTGCCCCACCCCAGGGCTCTCAGATTTCACCCTTGCTCTCCTCTCCATCCCACCAGCACCTCAGTCAAGGGAACTCATTCACAGCTCACCCTGTTCCTGACTGCATGGTATCATGGACAGGGAAAGAGCCCAAGGTGGCCGGCCACACACAGCCCCGCTGAGCCAGGGAGGATGGAAGGTGCCCCGCACCCCCTGCCCGGTCCACGCCCCCTGCCTGGTCCGCGCCCTCCAGCCTCTGTAGCACGGCCCATCACAGCAGGGGGCTTTCTCCCTGTGGCCCCGCAGGAATGGGGTGCTGCCTCCTCGCTGGGCTGGGGGCTTCGTGGGAGCATTGTTCCGACTGCCTGCACTTGTAGGGTGGGCCGGATCATGCCGATCTCTCTGAAAAGAGAGGAGAGATCAAGTTCAAGTTCACTGATGGCCTTGAGGAGCAGACACAGCAGACTCCAAAACTCAGGACCCGCCACTAACCCTGTTCAGATGCAGTGTCTCCCAGACACACATAAAAGCACAGCTGAGATCTGAGGCTGGGCCACGTAAAGCTAGTAGGCTGGTCAGACAGCTGTGACAGGATATTCTGCATTTAACACACGAAAACGATACTTCTGGAATTCTCATGAAGAAAGTAAATGGCAATTTTCTTGTGTGATGATGCTGAGTCTTACACAATAACTGTGTGGGGAAGGCATTCCAGAAGCCCACAACGATGGCGAAAGCCATATATGAACATTTTCGATGCTTGCACAAATAAATATTTATGACTTCTCTATGCCAAAATAAAATTAAAAGGCTGCCAACTGGGGTAATACTTGGGATTTATGTGATAAAGAGTGAACGTTCCCTATGTAGAAAGTGCCTCTACAAATCCATAAGGAAGTGATGAAAAATACTTAAAAATGGGCACAGGGAACCGTCTGGCAATTCAGAAAGGGATATTCACAAACGAGCCATCAGCAGACCAGGAAACACTCAGGCCTTCCACCCACCGATAGTGGAGGACGCGTTGGCGGAACAGCACCCCGATGTCTCTGCTCAAACCAGCCCTGGCTGGGGGTGGAAGGGGCTCCCTCTGACTCAGGGCCCTGGGTTGGGGGTGGAAGGGGCTCACCCTGACTCAGGGCCCTGGGTTGGGGGTGGAAGGTGCTCCCCCTGACTCAGGGCCCTGGATTGGGGGTGGAAGGGGCTCCCCCTGACTCAGGGCCCTGGTTGTGGGTGGAAGGGGCTCCCCCTGACTCAGGGCTCTGGGTTGGGGGTGGAAGGGGCTCCCCCTGACTCAGGGCCCTGGTTGGGGGTGGAAGGGGCTCACCCTGACTCAGGGCCCTGGTTGGGGGTGGAAGGGGCTCCCCCTGACTCAGAGCCCTGGTTGGGGGTGGAAGGGGCTCCCCCTGACTCAGGGCTCTGGGCGGAGAGGGGAAAGGGCTCCTCCTGACTCGAACCAGCCCTGGGCGGAGGGTGGAAGGGGCTCCCCCTGACTCGGGGCCCACAGGGTTGGCTTTCATCATCCTCCTGGGAGCACCCGGATAGATACATTAGACACCAGCTTTTCTACTTGAGTCGTAATCTTCAAACAGGCAAGCATTGTTGACAAACACGTCGCTTATGATGGGAGAAGATGGATGTAACCCAGGGGGTCCTACAAGGGGGTGCTGATTAAGGAATTAGCAGAGCTCAGCTGCAGACCGCCCCTTCCAGATTTGCCGACGCCTTTCAATAGAGGATGAGAAACGGAGAGTGAGCGTGTGTCTGTTACTTCCCGCAGGGGCCTCCTGTCGGGGGAAAGCAAACATGACCTTGTTCCTATCAGTGGATAGAAAGCAAATTTTTGTTTGCTTTTAGTAGTGCCAATTTTTGTTAAAAAAGGGGAGTCAGTGGAGCCAGGGAAGAGAGGTGGTCTTCCCCTTGCGGAGCTGGAGAGGGAGGGCCTGCTGAGGGCAGCCCGAGAACCAGCTGCCAGCTGGACGCAGAGGCCCGAGAGTCAGCCACCAGCCGGACGGAAGGGCCTGAGAGCCAGCCACCAGCTGGAGAGAGAGACCTGGCATTCCCAGCCCCTTGGGGAACCTCTAGACTCAGCCCCATTGAGTATCTGGGCTGCCATCACCAGTCCTCAGCTTTGCCTGCTTTTGAAAAAGAAGCAAACGGAATTTTGCAGTTTGCACCTTTGGATTGTCTGCTGTGTTTTGATACTGGGTGTGAAGGGTGAGTGCCTGCTGCTGTGCACGGCAGCTGTTTGTAGCTCAGGATGATACACAGCTGTGAAGACGCTATACTTGATTCACCTTTCCTACCACTGCTGCCCATTTCAGTGGGAACATTTTTAGGTTTAGCTGTTAGGCATGTTGCATCTATTGGGTATAAACTCAGTAGTGGACTTGCTGGGTGATATGGTTTTGCTGTGTCCCCAGTCAAACCTTATCTTGAATTGTGGCTCCCATCTTCCCCATGGGTCTTGGAAGAGACCCACTGGAGGTAATTGAATCATGGGGGCGGGTTTTCCCCTGCTGTTCTCGTGATAGTGAATAAGTCTCCTGAGATCTGATGGTTTTATAAAGGGCAGTTCCCTTGCACACGCCCTCTTGCCTGCTGCCATTTAAGACATGCCTTTGCTTCTCCTTCACTTTCTGCCATGATTGTGAGGTCTCCCCAGCCATGTGGGACTGAGAGTCCATTAAACCTACCTTTCTTTCTTTCTTTCTCTCTTTCTTTCTTTCTTTCTTTCTTTCTTTCTCTTTCTTTCTTTCTCTTTCTTTCTTTCTTTCTTTCTTTCTTTCTTTCTTTCTTTCTTTCTTTCTTTCTTTCTTCTTTCCGTCTTTCTTTTCTTTCTTTTTTTGTTGAGACAGAGTCTTGCTCTGTCACCTAGGCTGGAGTACAGTGGTGTGATCTCGGCTCACTGCAACCTCTCCCTCCTGGGTTCAAGCAATTCTCCTGCCTCAGCCTCCCAAGTAGCTGGGATTACAGGAGCCTGCCACCTTGCCCAGTTAATTTTTGTATTTTTAGAGACAAGATTTCACTATCTTGGCCAGGCTGGTCTCGAACTCCTGACCTCGTGATCTACCTGCCTCAGCCACCCAAAGTGCTGGGATTACAAACCTCTTTTTCTTTATAAATTATCCAGTCTTAAGTATTTCTTCATAGCAGAAGAAATGAAAATGGACTCCTATGAAAATTGACTCATACACTGGGCCATACAGTCGGGGTGTTTTTACCTGTGGTAGATACTGAAATACAGTTTTCCAAGGAGGCTGAAGCCACCAACATTCACACGAGCAGGTGTGAGGACCCCAGTTCCTTTTCCCGCTCCTCCGCAGCACCGGGCACCGTCTGCTCTCACACGCTGGCCTCTCTGGGGATGGGTGTTAGCACGACACGGTTTTCACTCCCATGACCGTGAAGACTAGTGGGGCTGAAGATCTCTTCTGTGCTCGGTGCACATCAGACACCCTTTCTGTGAAGTGCCTATTTCAGATTTCACAGTTTTCAGTCGACCCGTCTTTCTTTGTCTCACTGGTTTGTATGTCTCTTCTGTGTGTTGGCTGCAAGTCCGAGGTTGAGAAAAGTCCTGTGATGTCTTCTTCTCCTTGGGGCTTGCCTGTCCGCTCTTAGAGCTGTGTTTTCGAGGACAGAAGTTCTTAAGCTGAGTGTCTACCAATGTCTACATTCTACTTGTGGCAGGTGCTTTTTGGGGCCAAGTCAAAGTTCTCTGTCCAACGCAAGGTCAGGAGGAGCGTTCTCCCACACGTTCCTCTGTGAGCTTTTTTTGTTTTGTCTTTCACATTCAGGTCTGTGGTTCACTCAGAATTAATTATTCAGGGCAATATAACATAGCAGCAAGGATTCACTTTCTTTTCCTCAAATGGATCAAAAAGAATTTAGTAAGAAGATCTCATCTGCCTGTGCCTCACAATGTCACCCTCGTCCTGAGTTCAGAGACCACGTGCATGTGGGGTGATTCTGCAAAACTCTTCACCCTGGTCACTGAGTCCACCTGCTCTGCTTCCAGAAATATCACACTGCCTGGATTACTAGGGCTTTGTAATAAGTTACCTTCAACACCTAGCTGTCTAAGGTCTTTTAACATGAATAGATGTTGAATTTTACCAAGCGGTTTTCGCATCTTCTATTCAAACAATCATATAAATTTTCTCCTTTGCTGTCAAGGAGTTAAGTGCATTAATTAATTCCTTTAATGTTAAATTACCACTGCATTGGTGGGATTAAATACCCACCAATTAAATACCACTGCATTGGTTCGATCATGATGAATCCTATGGTTTGCAAATTGCTGAATTCAATTTACTTGTATTTGGTTTAGGATTTAAACCGATGTGCTCCTGAGGAAGACGGGGGTGTGGCATTCCTGCCCGTAAGTCAGTTGCCAGGCTTTGGTGTCTGGGATGCCCAGCCCCCTGTGACTCTGGGATATTTTGCCCCCTTTCCTATTTCTGAAAGACACTGTGGAATGTTGTTATCCGTATTTAAGCAAATTTACATGAATTTGCTAACAGAGCTCTCTAGGCCTGAAGATTTTTTGTGGAGAGGTTTTTTATTTCAGATTAAATTTATTTTCCAGAGATTAAAGCTTTCAGATTTTGTTTTTTTTTTTGGTGGGCTTTGCAGGGCTGCACTTTTTATCCACCTATTTCATCCAGTTGTTAAATCGACTGGCATAAACCTGCTCATAATTTCCTTTTTTAAAAACTGATTTTATGTCTTTAGGCTGTCTGGTTGCCCACTCTTCATTTCTGGGTTTGGTAACTGGTACCTGTTGTCTTTATGTTCCTGTCGGTCTTGGTAGGGGGTGATACTTTGAAGGAGGCTTCTCAGGGAGCTAGTGTTTGGCTAGGTTGGTTTTCCCTGCTGTGTGATCGTTTTCTAAAGTATTGAGAACTACTCACATCTTTCTTACTCCCTTCCCACTCCATTCTTTTAGGTATAATTTGCTAATATTTTCTACTATTTGAGATACAAAGCTGGATAACTGCCTTGTAGCCTTCAATCTTTGGTAACATAGTACTTCAGGATTGAACTAATATTTTCTACTATTTGAAATACAAAGCTGGATAACTGCCTTGTAGCCTTCCATCTTTGGTAACATAGTACTTTAGGATTGAACTAATATTTTCTACTATTTGAGATACAAAGCTGGATAACTGCCTTGTAGCCTTCAATCTTTGGTAACGTAGTACTTCAGGATTGAACTAATATTTTCTACTATTTGGGATACAAAGCTGGATAACTGCCTTGTAGCCTTCAATCTTTGGTAACGTAGTACTTCAGGATCGAATTCCCTCTAATCGGGGTTCTGGCTGCACCCACAAGTTTTTCATGGAGAATTTTATCATTAATTTAAAATATTTTCTAATTTCTTGATGATTTCTTCCTTCAACTATGTGTTACTTAGTAGTGTAGTGTTTAATTTCCAAACACTTTAAAGTTTCATAATTATCTTTAACATATGGCTTTCTGGATGAATTCTGCTGTGGTCAGAAAACATACCTAGAGTGATTTAAATCTTCTGAATTGGAAGAGACTTTTTAATGGTACAACATGTAGTCAATTTTGGTAAATATTGAGTAAATATTTACTAAGCTTTGACAAGAACACGACTTGGCCATGCACGGTGGCTCACGCCTGTAATCTCAACATTTTGGGAGGCCACAGGGAGCAGATCACGAGGTCAGGAGATTGAGATCATCCTGGCCAATATGGTGAAACCCCGTCTCTACTACAAATACAAAAATTAGCTGGGCGTGGTGGTGCGTGCCTGTAGTCCCAGCTACTCAGGAGGCTGAGGCAGGAGAATTGCTTGAACCAGGGAGCTGGAGGTTGAAGCGAGCCGAGATGGCGCCATTGTACTCCAGCCCGGGTGACAGAGCAAAACCCCGTCTCAAAACAACACCAACACCAATAACAGCAACAATTACACCCATGACTCTGCTGCTGGGCATAGCGCCATGCCTGTCACCAACAGGGATTAATAGGGGCAGTTTGTTGTTTGTGTGTTTAGGTCTTTATCAAGGTCGGCAAACTTTCTGTAAAGAGCCAAATAATAAATATGTTGGCTGCTATGCAAAATCGGCCATAGAAAACACACAAGTGAATGGATATTGCTGGGTTTCAATACAAATTTATTTACAAAAATAGAGGGAAGGCAGTTTGACCCATGGGTCTTGGTTTGCTGATCCCTGGACTATACATGAATTATATAGATCATGAATTAAAAGATCGATAACTTGGAAACGGGTAAGTATTCAGGACGAAATGTTATCTGGCAACCCGAATGAACCCTCTGCAACTGCTCTCAACAGTGCAGATGAACCTCGCAAAGAAAATGTGCAAAAGGAACTAACTAGAAAATACAAAGTACTTTACGATTCTATTTATATAATGTGCAAAAATGAATGCGTTGATAAAAACTAAGATTGCAGTTATCTCTGGGCGTGTGCAGAGGATAGGAAGGACTTCAGGACTCGGTAATGTTCTCTTTATTAATCTGGTGACACGTGCGTCCTGCTGGGTGAAAGTTCACTGAGCTGTACCTTGCAGGCACCGTTTTGTGAATATGTCAGACATACATCATTAGTAATTGACTCAGAGAAATAATAAAAGGATCTGCAAGGATACAGCCACAGAAATACACACCCAATGAGTAAGAAGTGAAAATTATCGTTAGACAATGTAGAATCTAAGGTTAAAATAATTACATTGAATAGAATGGCTGCCTGTATATCAATAAAACATAAACCTGGTGACTGTGGTCAAAAGGCTGGCAGGGAAGTGCATGAAGTGAGAACTGTTGTACGCACGAGAAGAAGGTTCGGAGAAAAATCCAATGTGCCATTTCAATGCATCTATCTTAGAATTTTATTTTTTATTTTTTGAGATGGAGTCTTGCTCTGTCACCTGGGCTGGAGTACAGTGGTGCAATCTCAGGTTACTGCAACCTCCGCCTCCCAGGTGCGAGTAGCTGGGATTACAGGCATGTGCCACCATGCCCGGCTAATTTTTGTATTTTTAGTAGAGACGGGGTTTCATTATGTTGACCGTGCTGGTCTTGAACTCCTGACCTCAGGTGATCTGCCCGCCTCGGCCTCCCAAAGTGTTGGATTTACAGGTGTGAGCCACCGTGCCTGGCCTCTTAGAATTTTAAAGTTGTAGAGATAAGTAACCAAATGCTTATGAGAATTGTGTGATAAAACCCACAAATGTGTTGAGGTTAGATAGGGAGACTTACATGCCTCAAGCAGAGAATGTGCATTTTTATATAGACAGAAAAATTTGCAAAAATCCTTCACACATGTGGGCACACACATACAAACACACACAGGGACCTGAACAAACCCCATAATGCTGATAGGATCCACCCCACTCTTTGATCATAAGTCAATCACATTTAAGGTAAATTATTTAAATGGCCACATTCTGGACATAGCTGGTGCTCACTTGTGTCTCTGGTTCTTCCATGCATCCTCTGTGTTTCAGGAAAGACAAGCCAGGCCATGTGACTTGCTTTGGCCAATGGCGTGCAAGGGGAGGAGAGGTGCCCGCCTCCCAGGAGATGCTCTGAGGATCCCTCATGGTCCCCATCTAGTCTCCAGTGGTGGTGGTTGCGGAAGCTTATGGGCAGGCGGAGGTGCCCTGGAACTGAGGGAGCTCAGAGGGGAAAATTCAGCAACATGGCTGGATATAAAGGAAACATAGGCCAGGCATGGTGGCTCATGCTTGTAATCCCAGAACTTTGGGAGACCGAGGAGGGTGGATCACCTGAGGTCGGGAGTATCTAGACCAGCCTGGCCAACATGGTGAAACTCCATCTCTACTAAAAGTACAAAATTAGCCGGGTATGGTGGCACATGCCTGTAATCCCAGCTACTCGGGAGGCTGAGGCAGGAGAATCGCTTGAACCCAGGAGGTGGAGGTTGCAGTGAGCCGAGGTCATGCCACTGCACTCCAGCCTGGGCAACAGTGCGAAACTTTGTCTCAAAGAAAAAAAAGTTTCTCCCTTCTAGCAATCAGTGCTAGAAACAGAACTAGAAATATACTCTCTTGCACACACACAGGCAGAAACATAGGACAATCTTTCTCCAGAAAGACACAGCACACGTGAAGAGAAGTACAGGACATTACTAAATGACAAGAGAATATCTACAAAATGAAACATCTCACGTGTTTTGGGGTAAGGATACACTAATTTAAAACTGTCACTTCTCCTAAATGAACATGTAAATTTTTGGCAGTTCCAATTAGATTCCTGCACGGCCCTGCGTGAGGCCCAGCTGCGAATCACAGACATCCCCACGTGACAGTGGTTTCAGCAAGAAAGAATTGTATTAAGTGGTGTTTACCTTTTAAAACCTGCAAGAATGTTCTTAGCATAGAAATGAAAATGGAATCACAGAAGATGAAGGGCGAGGGAGGCCATTTAGGGCCGGCCTCAGGGAGGCTCAAGAGGGAGCCACCATCCTCCTGTACCACCAACCCCCTCCTCCCTCCACTGGGCTGTCAATGTCTCAGAGAGGGGGCTTCTGGTGACCCTCTGCCTCAGGCCAGCTCCTCCTTCCTCTCCCCTCCCATGGAGGGACACCCCATGACAGGACCCCCTTGTGTCATTGAAATCCACGCACTTCATGAGTTGAAGTCATTTGTCTTAATGGGAAATGTTGTTATTTCCCGTCAAGCACTGAAACCAAGAATCCCTGGGTATAAATGCAAGGTCACTGCATAACACACAGCACGAACACAGCAATGCTGCTGGATTCGGCCTCTGCACTCTGGGAGGCTACAGAGACTTCAGCATATGTCACCGGCTCCAAACTCCAGACAATCCAAAGACTAAGAAGAAAAATGGGGCCAACTCCTTTCTGAGGCTGCTGTCCAGGGCGATTTGAGCCGGGTGCCGAGGTTCTTCCCTGAAAGCCTCCCGCTCTGTGCGGACGGAGGTCCTCAGTGGCGCTAGGACCCACATGGGAGCCCAGTGTCCTGGACCCGTGTGGACATGCTTTCTGCCCTATGTGGCCTCTGACCAGGAGCCTGCGGGCGTCTGCTGCCTCTGTCTGCCTGGCAGACGCTGCTTGTCTGGGACACCCCAGCTCCTCTAGGCCAGCCCACGGCCACCATGGCCACAGAGGATCGCAGCTCTGAGGGCTTTTCCATAGTGAAAGGTGGGAGGAAGGAAGCTGGGCTGGGTTGCTTTTCCTACTCATTCATTCATTCCTCATTCATTCATTCATTCACTCCTAACTGCCAATTTCTCTGGGGAGGAATGGAGGGCTGCGGGAGTCCTTTTCTTTCCTGCCTTCCACCTCTGCACCTGCTGCAGGTGTGGGGTTGGCCATCTGAGTTCCTCCACTGGCTCCTCACACGTACGAGAAGACCGTGTCACTACTCTCACCCCAGGAGCTGGAAAGCAGAAACACCGAGGTGCGGCAGTAGGTAATCTTTACTAAAAATGGCAGGAAAGGAAAACAGTGAGAAAAAATGGGGAGACACTGTGAAGGTGCCCACAGTCACCTGGACGTGAGGAATGGGCCACGCTGCTGGCAGCTGTGCCCGAGCAGGTGGATTTGGGATCCTCGTGCAGCTCTGGGCTCTGGCGTCGTGACTGGGACGGGGTCCTGGTGGCTTCTCCTCTGAGGGGAAGAGAGGGAGGGCAGCACGGACTGCTCCCCAGCAAGCATCCTCCTTTAGATGCGATCAGACTTCCTGACTCGGTCCCGCTCACGTCGCAATCGAAAAGCACATAGGTGATAATAACAGAGGTTATTTTTTAGTGGGGACTCTTACAGCCAAACAGATGTGGGAGGCAAGAGGTGTATCTGGCCTTTGCTTAGAATATGAATTCTCCCGTTCTGGTCTTTGCTTCTCCGGGAATTTTTTTGTTTTGTTTTTATGTAGAGTAAGAAGGATTACATCTAATTAGGCATTGTCACTGCCAAGGAATTAATTGCAATCTCTGAATATTTTGGATTATTGAGCTGTGCGGCAAATCTTTAATTACTGTCTACTGACTCTGCCATTTTTGTCAACAATAAATCAGTCCTCCTCGCTGTGGCTGCAAACGGTGCCATCCTCGCTCAGCATCTTACACAACCTTGGCCTTCCCCTTGGGTGACCAATGTCTGGAAGTCACCCACTGCCTTCCTGTGGAGGTCAGATCCCTTAATTCACTGAATAATTAGATTTCCATAAAAATCAAAGAGAGCCAACTCTGACGAGTGACAGCATTTCTGTGCCATTTACGATCCCCACACACCTTGACCACTTTTTATGGATGGCTCTTTATATTTTAATGAAAGAAAGCTAATTAGCTATAAACTGATTACTAAGAACATAATCAGGGTCATTTCTTTGCAACAAATCAATCAACAAAATGCTAATTATGGATGGTCTTTTAGACTTGGATTAATCTATTAGTAATTAAAGAGAAGTGCAAATCCAACCTCGATCTTAATTGTAGCCAAAAGGCACAGACGTCTTTTTGTTGACCCAGAAGATGCTGTTACTTAGCTTAATGCGGAAGGAAAACCCATCAATTGTCTGGAACTTCGTGGCTCTAATAACATGTTCACAGGAGGTCTTTGGAGGCATTCATGGGAAATGTAACTGGGGTTATGCTTTGGAAAGATGGAGATCTTTTTTTCTGATTCATTTATACTTTAATTTGCATTTTTATTGTGCTGGTAAAAGAAGCTTTTTTCTAAAGCAGAGTAGTAAATTTCCAGACCTAAGCCTCGTGAAACCCGACTAATTTCTTTCTTTGACAGAGAATGACGGCTGGACTGGGGTGAGGTCAAGATGACACAGTGTTGTTGGGATGACCCAGTCCGCGGGAGAGAGTGGCTGAGAGTGGCTTAGTCCACGGGAGAGAGTGGCCGAGAGCGGCTTCACCTGCAGGCTCCTGGGAGCACTGGGCAGGGGTCACGGCGGATGGGCACTGCTGTGTGGCTCTAGGGACCTACAAGTCTCTCCACATGCACACCATTTGTTTTCTTTACAAAGCTTGGTATAATTTTGAATGATAATTTAAAAACGAATGTGTGTGAAGAGTCATATTTTACACAGAGAAGAATTCCTTGCTTGAGGTCCTGTGAGCAGCAACAAGGCGAGGCAGGGGCTCAGGGTGCGGTCAGTCTCCCTGATGGCGTGGGTAGGGGCATGGGTGAGGAAGGCGAGTTATGGACACAGAAACCAGCAGGGGCGTGGCAGCCAACTTAGGCAACAAGCAGGACTTGCTTGGTGAGGACAGTCTGTGGAGAAATGGTTTCTATCCATGGGAAGCGAAGCACCAGCATGGGTCAGCACGGGTCACACGGTCAGCATGGATCACACAGCACGGATCACACAGCACGGATCACACAGTCAGCACGGATCACAGGGCGTCCACCTGCTGGAAGCCAGGCATGCTGAACGTGGTGTCAGTGTGGGCCTCAGCGAGATGGGCTCACAGGGCGTCCAGTGGGGCCAATTCCTGCAGACACTCCGCTAAAGGAATTGATGTCACCTGACTTGAGTCCATGTGGGCGCTGCAGCCTTTCCCTCCCATGTCTGTATTCCTGACATGACAGGCAGCTCTCGGAAGCGTGTAAGGTGCGTATACATGACCGTGCTTACAGCAAAGAAGGGGGTTCTTGACAGACCGAGGGTTTTGTGAGAAATCCCGCGATGATAAATTGCACATATCAAATTAAAAAGGGAATTTATACCCCTGGGCCCCTCTGTTTAAGGCGGGACATTTCTGCTGAAGCATCTTAAGGGAATTGTAATCGGTGCCCCCAGAACGAGGAGGAAAGGCCTCTCCTGACTCAGAAAATCCAGTTCACTCGCCTGTGTCTGTTTCCTTGAGTCTAAAGTTCTGGTAATGGATTCTATTTTTTTTTTTTTTTTTGAGATGGAGTTTCACTCGTTGCCCTAGCTGGAGTGCAATGGCACGATATCGGCTCACTGCAACTTCTGCCTCCCGGGTTCAAGCGATTCTCCTGCCTCGGCTTCTCAAGTAGCTGGGATTACAGGCGACCGCCGCCACGCCTGGCTAATTTTTTGTATTTCTGGTTGAAATGGGGTTTTAGCATGTTGGCCAGGCTGGTCTTGAACTCCTGACCTCAGGTGATCCTCCTGCCTCGGCCTCCCAAACTGCTGGGATTACAGGCATGAGCCACTGTGCCCAGCCAAGTTCTGGTAATGGATTCTAATGCATGGTTTCCTGAGGGTCGAGTGAGTTGATAGTTATCTGCACAGCACTTAGAATAGTGCCTGAAATGTGGTCACTATAATTGCACTCCATCCACGAAACAAGAACAAGTAACTTTGAAAAAAGCCAATGAAAGATCATGGGAACAAAAACACAGTTGCTGAAATAAAAGCACATCACAGAGCTGTGGAGGGCTCTGACCCATTGCCCCTCTGGGCTTCACTGACCCACCCGCTGCCCTGCCAAACGCACGTGGGCTTTGCCGGAATCCCTTCTCTAGATGCAGCCTTTAACGAGTGAATTGTAGTCGCAGTCAAAGCCCAACAAAACCCAAACACAGAAGCCCTTCCACTCTGGGACCATCCCAAACCCGCCAGGCTCGCCTCATGGGAACCTCCACGGGACTTCACGGAAGGCCCTGGGACCATCCCAAACCTGCCAGGCTCGCCTCATGGGAACCTCCACGGGACTTCTCGGAAGGCCGACGACCATCCCAGTGTGACGCCCGCAGCACACTCTGCAGGTGTCGCTTCTCCTTGTTCTCGCTTGGTTATTGGTGCAGGTTATTAGGACAGGAGCAGCTCCCATGGGGGACGTGTGAGGAGGCTGTGGGATGGGGCTCCAAGCTCCTGTGACGAGGACAGCTTCAGCCGGTTGTGCCACCTGACGGCCACACTGCCCTAGAGAGCGGGCCTGGGGAGGACGTGCCCAGTTTCCCTCTTCCTGAGGCTGCCTCAGGCGAGCTCTGCCTGCCTCAGCCTGTCTGAGGACCAGGGTTGCCGGGACAGATCCTGGTGGGAGGTGGATTCGTGATTTGTTCTCCGGCTTCCTGAAGTGCCTGGAGGACACCAGTGCACCAGCCACAAAGCCAAGAACTGGATTCTTTCTCATCCATCCTGGGGTCTGCATCTCAGCTTCCTCATCTGCCCCGTGAGGATGGTCACAGACATGGAGAATGGCTCATCTGAGGACCCCTGAGGATGAGAATGACACGGACTCAGCTGTGCCCTGAGCCCTCCAGCGGTGCCGCTGGCTCACTCCTGGCCCGTGCCGAGGACTGAGGACGTAGCCACGGCCAGGAGGCTAGCAGGGGGTTGGGCGAGCAGGAGCCAGCTCTTCCCTGATGCTGAGCTGCAAAACGATTCTCGTCTAGCCTTCGTCTTCCGTCCTCCCCAACGGTGGCTGACCAACCACCACCCTCTACTGGTCCTGAGCCCTTGGAGATGTCAGCCCCTGTGTGCAGCGCCAATCCACAGAAACTGAGGAAGGCCTGGTACCCCCGTTTAGATCCAAGACCCCAGGTGCGGGACACCTGTGGAGAGGCCACCCAAGTCCATCCCATTGGCCTTCACCCTCTCAACTCCCCGGCATTTCTCATGATGGGGCAGTACTGGTGACCTTCCCCAGCAGGGAGAGGGCAGATGGATGGTCGCTGCCTCAGCTCCCAGGCAGGGAGAGGGCGGATGGACGGCTGCTGCCCCCTGGGAGAATTGTCCACAGCCCTGGGAGGTCACAGAGGCAAGTCTGGAAGATGGATGGCCACTGAAAAAAGCCAGAACGCTTGTTTCCAATAGGAACGCTTGCAATTTGCATTAATTAGCAAAGCAGTGGTGATTGTAGTTATGACCTAGAGAACAAATGGGAGTACGCATCTGTGTCTGTCAGGCTGGGACATGGACGTTAAAGGCACATGGAGGCAGCTTCACGCCCCTGGGGCCGTTGGGAGGCTGAGTTCCCTAGTCCCCGCCTTTCCAGGGTTGCTTTGTGAAGAGGGGCCCAGAGAGAGTGTGTAGGCTGCAGGCTGGGGATGGGACCTGGAGGAGGCCAGCCCAGGGCCAGTGCTGAGGCAGGGGCAGGCGGGGAGCTCAGCCTCTCTTCCCCCCCCCCCGGGAATTTCACATGGGCTCAAAGGCAAACAAGGAACAAAGAAATAGCAAGCCCCAGCGACAGCACACCTGCCCCAGAACACCCACCTCTCAGGCCTGCGTTCTCCTGACAACTTTCTAAGTAACTTTAATATATAGCATTTATTCTAAACATGCAATTCCCTGCCAGTCCCAAGTGGTTCCCAAGGAGCCATTTCTCCACTTGTGTGGATGTCGCTGCCTCTGAAGGGTGGAGCCGAGGGGAGCACGGGAGGTGCTGTCTCCTCCCCAGGAGTTGCCAAGGGCGGCGGTCAAGCTGAGGTCCAGGTGGGATCAGGGCGCTTGAATCTAAGAGTCCAGTCGATCGTTTTTTGCCGTTTGCTTTCCTTTGTGGAACCTCTCCATGCATGTCCTCCTCAAGGCCATGGTTTCTCTAATTATTCCGATATCTTTTCTTTTAATCTCTTGAGCATATGTAACATTTTGGGGATGCAGATAAATCGGGCTTGGAGGAAATCTTATAGCTTTAATTGCTTATATTAGAAAAGAAGAAAATTTAAAATTGGTAATCTGACTTTTCAACATAAGCAGATAGAAAAGCAACTTAAAGGAGTGAAAAAAAAATCAGTGATAAAATATGAGCTATAAGTTGATGGTGTAAAAAAAACTAATAGAAAAAATACAATAAAACAACAATAGAAAAATTTCTGTGACAGTATTAATAAATTGTATAAATGTCTAACAATGTAAGACATGGCTGAAGAATAAACATAAGTTCTGGAGAGCTTGATTATCTATTAAAGAAATAAATTGTAAACCTTCTCCAAAGGGAAACCACAGAGACACAGGATTTTACTTGTGAATTCTGAAAAACAAGAAGTCAGGAAAAAATCGCACCAGTTCTACACAACACTTCCCCCAAATGGAAGAGGAAGTAACACTTCCCAGATTTTTTTTTTTTGAGATGGAGTCCCGCTCTGTCACCCAGACTGGAGTGCAGTGGTGCTATCTTGGCTCACTGCAACCTCCGCTTCCCGGGTTCAAGCCATTCTCCTGCCTCAGTCTCCCAAGTAGCTGGGACTGCATGTGACTGTCACCACGCCTGGCTAATTTTTGTATTTTTAGTAGAGACGGGGTTTCCCATGTTGATCATGATGGTCTTGATCTCCTGATCTTGTGCTCTGCCCTCCTCAGCCTCCCAAAGTGCTGGGATTACAGGCGTGAGCCACCGTGCCTGGCCAGTCAGTTCTTTTTATGAGGTTAGCAACACCATGACACCACACTCAAGAAAGGCATAACGAGAAGAGAAAATGACAAATGTTCTCCGTGGATATCTGTGGAAGAATGCTCTGTAAAACATTAGCAAACAGAACCTGGCAGTCTACAAAGCCATAATAAAGACTACTTACTGTAGATGACGGATTGATGGGTGCAGCAAACCACCACGGCACGTGTATACCTATGTAACAAACCTGCACGTTCTGCACATGTACCCCAGAACTTACAGTATAATTTTTAAAAAAAGATTATAACAATAAAAAAACAGACTGGGACCAAGGGAAGCCCTGCGAGGTGGATTCAACATTCAAAAACTAATCACTGCCGTTTACTTATTAACAGAATACAGGAGAAAACCATAACATGTTATTAATAGATGAAGAATAATAATTTGACAAAATTTAACACTTATTCATGACAAAACTCAGCCAAATAAGGTAGAACAAAATTTCCTCCTGATGAAAATCATCTCTATGTATAGATGTATAGTGTATATAGATAATCATGTATCTATATTATACAAGTGACACCACACCAAATATTGTGACATTAATTGTTTTGTCTCAAGATCAGGAAAAAGTGAAGAATGTTCACTCACACCTATTTAGCAGTGCACTGGAGGTTCTAGAGAGAGCATCGAGGCAAGAACAATAATTAAAATGCATTTATATAGCAAGAGAAGAAGTAACATTTTCTCTGTTTGCAGGTGACATGATTGTGTATGCAGAAAATTCTAACAAATCTACAGAAAAATTATAAGCATAGTAACAAGGTCAACATGCAAAAATTGTCATAATTGTGTAAAAGAACAATGAACAACTGGAAAGTGAAATAAAAAAATCCATTTACAATAGCAGGAAAAATGTATTTAGGAATCAGTTGTGTGAAAACTATCCCAGCTGTTTACACTGAAAGCTAAAAAACTCTGCTGAGTGAAATTAAATAAGACCTAAAGGTATGGGAATAGATGTATGGCACATGTATGGGTTGGGAGACTAAATATTTGCAAGATAACTCTTCTTTCCAAATTTACTTATCCTGATAGTCTTTTAAAAAACGAAATAGAGGCCGGGGTGCAGTGGCTCATGCCTGTAGTCCCAGCACTTTGGGAGTCCAGGGCAGGTAGATCACCTGAGGTCAGGAGTTTGAGACCAGCCTGGCCAACATGGTGAAACTCCGTCTCCACTAAAAATACAAAAATTAGCTGGGCGTGGTGGCGGGTGCCTGTAATCCCAGCTACTCAGGAGGCTGAGGCAGGAGAATCACTTGAACCTGGGAGGCGGAGGTTGCAGTGAGCTGAGATAACGCCACTGCACTCCAGTCTGGGCAACAAGAGCGAAACTCTGTCTAAAAAAACCCAACAACACAAAATAGAAATTAAAAAGCTGGTATTAAAACATTTACGGTGATGTCAAGGATCTAGAGTAGCGAAACAATTTTGAAAAAGGAGAACTTTATCTAACCTGTGTCATTTGGATGTATAACTGTATTTTTTTTTTTTTTTTGAGACAGAGTCTCGCTCTGTCGCCCAGGCTGGAGTGCAGTGGCGCGATCTTGGCTCACTGCAAGCTCTGCCTCCCGGGTTCATGCCATTCTCCTGCCTCAGCCTCCCGAGTAGCTGGGACTAGAGGCGCCCGCCACCACGCCTAGCTAATTTTGTTGTATTTTTTAGTAGAGATGGGGTTTCACAGTGTTAGCATAACTGTATTTTTTACTACATTCTTACAAGTTCTCCTTTTTCACTGCAGGACATAACGTACCTGGAAGTGCTTCCTGTGGGTGGTGAGGCAGGGGTACGATTAATCAGGGCAGGATATTCTGTGTTGTTGGGGGAAAGTAAAAGGACAGCAGGAATCTCAGTGGCAGAGATGTTACCTCCCAGGAGTCTCACACCCTGGTGTGGGCTGGGGGCTGCCCTCGGAGCTCTGCAGACAGGTGGTGACTCGGGGATTCAGGCTGCTCCTGGGCCCCCATGCTGCCATCTTAAATATGTTCCTCCGAAGGACAGTCACCAGAGCTGAGGGCTGGAGGTGGAACAGGCGTTCTCAGGGTTAGAATGGGAAGCATTTCCACCTACGCTCCAGGAGCCAAAAACTCAGCCACGTGGCCCCCAGTTGGAGGGAAGGAGAGCTGGGAAATGGAGTCTCCCTGTGTCCCAGCAGGGGGAGCTGTGACAAACACACAGCGTTTCTTCCTCAGGGCCTAATGAACGGTTTTGCATTCACCTGTGTCTTTATTTTAAATTTTTCAGTCAACTGTCTCAGCCATAATATTTCTATAACACCACTAATGTTGTTTCCGTACATGTGTGGATCTATTTTTGAGGCTTCTGTTAGGATCTCTTTGTCTCTAAGTTCATACCCCACTGCCTTAATTCCTATAATTTTAGAATGTCCCTATTACCATAATTGCTTGTTAATGTTGATGATAGGCTAGGCGCGATGCCTCAACGCCTGTAATCCCAGCACTTTGGGAGGCCGAGGTGGGCAAATCACCTGAGGTCAGGAGTTCAAGACCAGCCTGGACAATATATGGTGAAATCCTATCTCTACTAAAAAATACAAAAATTAGCCAGGCACGATGGTCTACACTTGTAATCCCAGCTACTTGGGAAGCTGAAGCAGGAGAATCACTTGAACCCGGGAAGTGGAGGTGTCAGTGAGCCAAGATCGCACCACCGCACTCCAGCCTGGGAAACAGAGGAAGACTCTGTCTGAAAAATAAAAAAGCACCCCCCACCCCCCAAAAAAAAGCCAGGTGTGGTGGCTCATGCCTGTAATCCCAGCACTTTGGGAGGCCAAGGTAGCTGGATCACCTGAGGTCAGGAGTTCGAGACCAGCCTGACCAATATGGTGACACCCTGTCTCTACTACAAATACAAAAATTAGCTGGGCGTGGTGGCCCGCGTCTGTAATCCCAGCTACTTGAGAGGCTGAGGCAGGAGAATTGCTTGAACCCGGGAGGCAGAGGTTGCAGTGAGCTGAGATTGTGCCACTGCACTCTAGCCTGGGTGATAAGAATGACACTCCGTCTCAAGAAAAAATAACAAAAAGGAATGTTGATCATAAATGATCCTGTATGTTATAAAAATATTGCCCCATTTGAATACACCATGAGCCTCAGCTTCCTGATTTGCAAGTGAACATGGAGCCTCTGCATGTCTATCTGAGAATTCCGTGATGAAACCAGGCATGGCGTGTGACAAGCTCAGCCACAGCGGTCCAGCAGCGGCTCCACGCTTCCCTGTGCCAGTGGTGAAGGGAGGTGGCAAAGAGGAGCAGGTGGGGCCAGCAGGCAGCCCGGGTTTCTGGAAGTTCCACGCCTTCTTTTTACATCGATCTTAAAGAGGATGGTACAAAAGAAACCCTATTCCTGATGGGACCATCCCTTAGTGTGAGAGGTTGGATGGGGAGTTGGTGCCAGCTTTCCTGCTACATGAAAATTCAATCCCAACTGCTACCCAGACCCGCTCTGTCTGCACTACAGCAGTGGGGACTGAGGGCATGCCTGCCATGCCAATCCCGCAGAGGACTTTGCTGCAGGGAGACAGCCCCTTTCTCCCTCCATGACAGGGTTTAGAAGCCTCCTCCTCTTGCTGCCACCGTGGGAATTTAGGTGAGCAGCTGTAGTTGCCGGGGAGTCCTGAGCACAACACTTAACGCTGCTCCTGCAGTTTCATGGGCCATTAACAATTTGCTAATATTGTTTTAGCTTGCAAATTATTGCAGCTCCGTGGGTAAGGAAAGGCTCTGTGGCCGTCATCAATCAGATGGAAATTCTCCATGCATGAGATGAAAAACGATTTCTAGCCTTTGAGGCTCAGACGGCAATTACTGTAACCAAAAAAAATGGGTGATGGGGAGCCGGGGGGAAGAGAGCTCCTTGCAAAGTCTGTTAGCAATTCTATGAACTTTGTTTCTTGATGCACGAGAGGAAACTATGAGGATTTCCAGCCAAGGGAACTTGATTTTCTTAGTTACTAATAAAGTGGCAATCTAAAGGAGCCCTCTCCAACTGTCCTGCTCCCAGAAGGCGGGGAGAGAGGATGTCCGTGTGGCAAGAAGGATGACAAAGCTGTGAGGACCTGGTGACTGTCTTTGCTGAGCTCCCAACTGGTGACACTCACCAGGAGGATGCCACAGATGGCTCTGCCAAAAGTGCAGACAAACCTTGGCCTTGTTTGTTGGAAACCATGTTGCTTATCCCCCATCCCTCCCACCTTTAAGCACCAACATTTTTTCCTTTTAAATATTGATACGAGACTGGGCTGGGCATGGTGGCTCATGCCTGTAGTTCTAATGCTTTGGAAATCTGAGGCAGGAGAATCACTTGATCTCCAGTTCTAGACCAGCCTGGGCTAGTGAGAACCCCATCTCTACAAAAACATTTCAAAAATTAGCTGGGTGTGATAGTATGCACTGTGGTCCCAGCTGTTTGGGAGGCTGAGGCAGGAGGATCACTTGAGCCCAGGAGGTCAAGGCTGCTGTGAGCCATGAACGCCCCTCTGCACTCCAGCCTGGGCAACAGAGTGAGACCCTGTCTCTTAAAATAAAAGTGAGACTGTTATGAAATATGTTCTTCACAATTGTGTGCCATTTCTGTTTGGAAGGTGGTTCAGAGAGAGGGTTATGAGACAGGCGATCTAGGGTTGAGTCCTGCTACTAACACTTGAGCAGGGTGCTATTATTATTAGACATCCCATAATGAATAGAACGTAATCCAGCCAGGCTCAGGGGCTTCAGGAGGCCAGTGTGAGTTGCAGCTATGGCTGTGCATCCTGGCTGCAGCAGGGTTCAGGGTACCAAGATGCTTCTTGTGTGTTTGACAGGGCTGACAAGCACTAACTTGCTTGGTGGCCTCAGCCACCTACCTGTACAACAGACCCCACCATTATCGCTCCTTGTTATGGACTGATTGTGTCCCCCCACATTCACAGGGTAAAGCCCTATCCTCCAGTGACTCTCAGAACGTCACTGTATTTGGAGACAGGGCCTTTACAGAGGTGATTGTTACAATGAGGCCATGATGATGGCCCTAATCCAATATGATCAGAGTCCCTAAAAGAAGAGGAGATTAGGACACCCAGAGCCCAGCAGGGCTGCTCCCACACAGCAGAAAGACCAAGGGAGGATGCTGTCCACCAGCTGAGGAGAGAGGCCTCTGGAGGAATCTGCCTTTCCCACATCTGGATCTTGAATTTCCAGCCTCCAGGACCCTGAGGAGGTAACGTCTGCAGTCCACGCCACCCGCCTGCAGTGCTTTGTTACAAAGCCTGAGCAGCACGATGCACTCCAATTTACAAAGGAGGATGCAGAGAAACCCAAAGCATCTTAGCAGGCCAACGGCCCCCGGGGCAGCGGGGCTCAGGTGCAAGCTGGGGCAGTGAGAACACAGAGTCGGCCCAGGGAGCAACCTCACGGGTTCCTTTCCCAAAAGAATATTCCTGTAGGTTTTTGAAACCACTATGGGTGTATATGATAAAGCGCTGGAGCTGGTAGGTGCCACCAGGCTGGGATTCCATTCTCCTGTAATCTGGCGGGGAGAGGAAGGGTCTGAGCTTCCTTCCAGCACCTGTCTACACTTGCATCCCGGGTCCCGCTCTTGCTCCACAAGAGCTTGTGGCTCCTTCCTTCTGGGTGCAGAAACAGGCCTATCTCTCCAACTTACGGCGTTCTGTAATTCCTCACTCATTCACAGCAAATGGTCATTGGGGAGCTTCTGGTTTTGAGGAATATTCTTGCAAATGCACCTTGTGGATGGGGGAGTTTCTCCTGCCCCCGGGGGCTCCCAGCACGTCACAGCAGGGGGTGCTTGGAAGAGGAGATGCCCCCTTAAAACCAACCTGCAACTGAATTTTGGTCAATTCTGACCCACTGGTCTCGAGGGCAGTCCTGCCAGCTGCACCCCCTGGGTGGGTTGTGGGCCCCCCACACCTGGCCAGCACTGGGGCTTCCCGTTGTTTCGTCCTGGCCAAGTTCCCGGACAAATAATCGCTTATTGCGACTTCACGTTGTCTTTGTTTTGTTCCTTTAAGGTTGAATCCTTTTTCTTGGTTATTTTCTGATTTTTCCCTTCTCCTGTGATTTGCCTGTTTATATATTTGGCCCATTTGTTTTCTCAGTCGCGGTGTTCGTGTTGACTTTAAGGAAATTTCATGTTTTATGGATGTGAGTTTTTTGGCATATGGAATGCAAAAGTTTTTTACAGCTTGCAATTTATGTATTTGCCTTCTTTGCTCTGCCTTAACACTTTCATACACCCAATTCTTTCTTTTTTATGGTCTGGATTAAAACTTCTAAAAATAAAAAAGGACTTTCCTTATAAAAACAATAAAATATACTCTATATTTTATTTTGGTTCTTTTTTATGTCAAGTTATTAACCTTTGGTAATTTAATTTGTATTAATGAGAAATTATTTTTCCCGAAATGCTTAACTGGTTGGCTGGTGCCACTTAAGGAATAATCCATTTTTAAGACTATGTTTCAAAATAATGCCCTTTTAATTTCGACAGGGCAAGTCCTATTTTATTCGTTATTTATTTGGAAAAAAAACAAAAGCAGTAGCTGCTCTCGGGTCAGCCAAGACATCGGTGACCAGGGTCTGCGTTCGGAGCCTTCTGTCCCATGGGGAAGCAAAGGGGCCCCTCGGGAGTTCAGGGCTCACGTGGGCCCACGGCATTCTGTGCCACCCACGTGCCCGATGGGTCTCTTCTAGTTTTACATTAATATTAAATATACATAATGCAAAACATATAATATATATACAATATATACGGTTGACCCTTGAACAGTACATGGTTTAAAGTTCATGGGTCACTTATATGTGGATTTTCTACCACCTCTGCCACCCCTGAGGCAGCAAGACCGGCCCCCGCCGTCCTCCTCCTCCACTCCCTCCACGTGAAGATGAGGATGGAGACCTTGATTATGATCCACTTCCAGTTAATGAACAGTAAAGGCATCTTCTCTTCCTCACCATGTTCTTAATACAATTTTCACTTACTTTATTGTATGAATACAGCATATAACACAAAGTATGCATTAATTGGCTGTTACTGGTAAGGCTTCTGTTGAGCAGTAGGTGATGAGTAGTTAAGGTTTTGGGGGGGGTCAAAGTCACATGGGGATTTTCGACTGTGCAGGGGTTGAGGGGGTCTTTGTTCCTAACCCTAACATTGTTCAAGGGTCAGCTGTATAATATATAGGATTTTATTCAATAATTATATAAGTATTTATAATATCTGTTAGATATATAGTATCTATAGGAATATAATATATGACATCACATACTTGAAAATATTGTATATTAGATATATAAATATATAAAATATATAAAATATATAACATGTAAAAAATAAATACAACTATTCTGCATTTATAATTATATAAATAATACATGTGAATATTTATATTAATTATATATATTCCTGCAAAATGAGTGAAAAAAATTAGTATCTGACTCAAAGGATGCCTGTGAAGGTTAAAAGCAACATCACAAGAGGAGCTGAGACCTGGCTTGGCAGAGGCAGCGATAAACTCGAGGCATTGCAGGTTTATGATCCTGAGTCACTGGTCTGGAAAGAAGAGTGAGGTGAGCACATGGAGGGACAATGGAGATGCTCCAGGGCATCTGGAAAGCTGAGACGCAGAGGAAATGCAAAGACCAAGAAGGGTCAGGGCAGAGGGTGGGCGAGGGCTTCACGGCAGGAGAAGGTCCAGGGGCAGGAGAGGACAGGGCTGGGTCCAGACACTGGGGACATTTAGCAGGGCTGGGGGGACAGCAGTGGCAGTGGGGGGGGGGGCAGGAACAGGTGAGCTGAGACATTAGTGCCACCTGCCAGTTTTATATTGTCAATAATAAAGATGATAGTTAGAAGTAGCCAAACCTAAGTAAAACTAACAGTGGCTAAAACTGAGCATTGATTCAAGATTGATGAATGAATGAATTGTGCTTGAAAAATAAATTAGATATGTATAATTTAATACCCTCAAATTGAACTTTATTGGTACAATTGCTCTAAAAATCCCTAAAGGCAAAAACTATCATCAGGAAGATTGACATGGCTGAAAGAACTACTAGTCATATCTTTTTGAAAAATAAAAATGTGAAAAGTGTGATCCAAATGAAAATATATCAATTTAATGGAAATGGAAACAAAATATTGGGAATATTGCTTTATCTGCCCATGTATTTAAATTTGATTCAATAATTGAATTGGATTAATAGAATATAAAAAATTTCTGGCCAGGTGCAGTGGCTCACACCTGTAATCCCAGCACTTTGGGAAGCTGAGGTGGGTGGATTGCTTGAGGTGAGGAGTTCAAGATCAGCCTGGCCAACATGGTGAAACCCTGTCTTTAGTAAAAATACAAACATTAGCTGGGTGTGGTGGTGCATGCCTGTAATCCCAGCTACTCAGCAGGCTGAGGCAGGAGAATTGCTTGAACCTGGGAGGCAGAGTTTGCAGCAAGCCAAGATCACACCACTGTGCTCCAGCCTGAGCAACAGAGTGAGACTCCCAAAAAAAGTATATATATAAAATATATTTAAAACATATTTTACATATAAACTATATATATATAAAATGTATATATAATTTCAACTCAATGGATGCTCATCAGATTCGGTGTGATTCTGATTAAAATATTTGCATCAAAACATCTTTCATGGTGAAATGGCCAACTCCAGGGCTGTGGTGGGGAAGGTGCACTGCTGTGCCAAGGAGTGAGGCACTGCCCCCCAAATGGTGGAGAACTGTCCTGAGAACACAGGAGCCCCTGGCCAAATCCAGGACCACTTAAACGTCAAAATAATTGAGGACAGAAATGAATTATGGATCACTGAGCAACTGATCCGTGAATGGGCTTGGTGGCTACTAGGAAGGCTCTTCCGTAGAGTAGCTGCTGACCGAGGAATAGGGCATTTTGCAATGACCAGAAGTAACTGGCTTCAGTAAGAATGGGGATGCACGCTGTCAATGGATGCCAAATTTAGAGGGATGATTTTTTACTTCATTATTTTTAACTTTTTATTTTAAAACAATTTCAGGCTTACAAGAAAGTTGCAAATCTTTGTCACAAAGAATTCCCGCCCATGTGCCCTAAATGATATAGCTTACATACACATCAATTCTTTTTGGTGGAAGCTAGCTCGATTCTGTACCTGTTTAACTTTTTCCCACAATGTTTAGCATCCAATCAAAAATTACAAGACTTAGTACATTAAAAAGTATATAACTGAATAACTGAAAATCAAGAGGAAGGAATGAAACAGTAGAAACTGGTGACTTTGATATTGGAGTTATTAGGCAGGGAGTTGAACTACCAATAATATGTGCAGAAACTAGAGAGGAAGGTGGAGGTCAGCATCAGAGACCAGGTCATAGCAGAAGGTAAAAAGGAAATGTACATATATAGAACAAGGGATTAGTGAGCTGAAAGCAAGGCATGAGAAACTATCCTTATCTAAACAAAGGAGAAAACGTGAAAAACATTGGAAGAGTGCTGGAGACATACAGGGAGTGGTGAACATGTAATGTGTATGTGGATAGAATCCTAGAAGGAGAGGAGGCAGAGAGTGGAGCAGAGGCAGCATGTGAGAAATGATCCCCGGGAATTTTCCAAAGGGATGAAAGAGTCAAACTAAAGATTCAAAAATCTCTGTGACACCTAAGCAAGATAAATACAAAGAAACCCACAGCTAAGCACATTAGAGTCCAACTGGAAAACTAGAATGGGTTTACAACTATCAGACCAAGTAGATTTTGAGGCAACAAAAATATATATTAGAAATAAAACATTTCACCTGTAATCCCAGCACTTTGGGAGGCCGAGGCAGGTGGATCACGAGGTCAAGAGATCGAGACCATCCTGGCTAACACAGTGAAACCCCGTCTCTACTAAAAATAAAATAAAAAAAAAATTAGCTGGTCATGGTGGTGGGCGTCTGTAGTCCCAGCTACTTGGGAGGCTGAAGCGGGAGAATGGCGTGAACCCAGGAGGCGGAGTCTGCAGTGAGCTGAGATCAGGCCACTGCACCCCAGCCTGGGCAACAGAGCAAGACTCCGTCTCCAAAAAAAAAAAAAAAAAACCAGAAATAAAAAATTTCATAATGATAAAAAGGCCAAATCAATGGGGTGTATGATAGCTATCCATTTGCAAACATTTACTAATTTGTAAATTGTTCAAGAGAAATGGGCAAATCTACTATCATATGTATAGATTTTCATGCTACTTTCTCTGTAACTGTTGGAAAGAGAAAAAAATTGGGGAGGATACTGAAGAGCTGAAGCACATAATTAATACATGTCACGTAACAGAGATATGGAGACATTATACCAAAGAATGCAGACTACGCATTTCTGTTCTGTTCTCATGGGGCGCCTGTGCCTCATCATGAAGCAAGTCTCAACAAGGTCAAAGGACAGAAGTCAGAACGCATCCTCTGACCCCAGGGTAATTACAGGGGAAATCAGCAGCAGAAAATTATAAAACCTCCGCAGAGCTTGGAAAATATGCAGTGATCTCTTATACAGCTCTTGGGTCACAGGGGAATTCACAAAGGAAGTGACAAAGTAGTTCTAGTATTTTAAATGGTGGTGAAAATTCAACCTATGACTCTACTTCCCACCAACCTGTTGAGAGGTATGAGGATGCTTCACAAAAATGTTCCCCTCCCCTCTCCCCTCACCCCCCCCCCACAAACTTCCACTCCCAGGAAGTGCAGAAGCAGCTCTGCAGTTGATCATCCAGATCAGGCCCTGCTCAGTGACCCCAGGACTCTCCCATCTCTGTCTCTCTCTGTCTCTCTCTGCCCCTCTCTGTGTCTCTCTCTGCCTCACCATGCCCGCTCCTGTCATGGTTTTCAGTGATTGGCATATGTGGCTGCCCTCTTCACTGTGTATGTTCTATTTTAGGGAGAACTATTTTAAGAACTGTCTACTTTTCTGCATATTAAACTGGAAGCAGGGGTTGCTGATTCTCTCTCCAAGTGACCAATGTGGTCCACTCACTTGGATGAGCCCCTGATGCCCACAGCCTGGTCTAAGGCTTGGTATCGTCTCCTCTGGGGCACTAGGGAAGGCTCCCGTGAACCCTGATGCCCACAGCCTTGTTTAAGGCTCTGTACCATCTCCTCTGGGGCACTAGGAAAGACTCCCATGAACCCTGACACCCACAGCCTGGTCTAAGCCTCCGTCCAGTCTCTGGGGCACTAGGGAAGCCTCCCGTGAACCCTGATGCCCACAGGCTGGTCTAAGGCTCCGTCCAGTCTCTGGGGCACTAGGGAAGCCTCCCGTGAACGCTGATGCCGGCAGCCTGGTCCCAGGCTCCATCCAGTCTCCTCTGGGGCACTAGGGAAGCCTCCCGTGAACGCTGATGCCCACAGCCTGGTCTAAGGCTCCGTCCAGTCTCTGGGGCACTAGGGAAGCCTCCCGTGAACGCTGATGCCGGCAGCCTGGTCCAAGGCTCCATCCGGTCTCCTCTGGGGCACTAGGGACACCTCCCGTGAACCCTGATGCCCACAGTCTTGTTTAAGGCTCCGTCCAGTCTCTGGGGCACTAGGGAAGGCTCCCGTGAACGCTGATGCCGGCAGCCTGGTCCAAGGCTCCATCCGGTCTCCTCTGGGACACTAGGGAAGCCTCCCATGAACCCTGATGCCCACAGGCTGGTCTAAGTCTCCATCCAGTCTCTGGGGCACTAGGGAAGCCTCCCGTGAACGCTGATGCCGGCAGCCTGGTCCAAGCCTCCATCTGGTCTCCTGTGGGGCACTAGGGAAGCCTGCCGTGAACGCTGATGCCCGCAGCCTGGTCCAAGGCTCTGTCCGGTCTCCTCTGGGGCACTAGGGAAGCCTGCCGTGAATGCTGATGCCCGCAGCCTGGTCCAAGGCTCTGTCCGGTCTCCTCTGGGGCACTAGGGAAGCCTCCCGTGAACCCTGATGCCCACAGACTGGTCCAAGGCTCCGTCTGGTCTCCTGTGGGGCACTAGGAAAGCCTCCCGTGAACCCTGATGCCCACAGACTGGTCCAAGGCTCCGTCTGGTCTCCTGTGGGGCACTAGGGAAGCCTCCTGTGAACCGCGAATCCACGCTGCATGCCCACTCTCTGCTGATGCTCATAAACACACATGGGATGGTGCTGCGAGCCTCAGTGGCCTCTTCATATTCTTGGGATGAAACACACATGCCTTCCTATGACCTTCAATGCCCCTGGGACCCAGCCCAGCCTTCCCTTGCAGCCTCCCTCCCCTCTTGCCCTTCCCAGGAGGAAGCCACAGCACCTCCTCTCCTGGCTCAGGGCAGGTCCCGCTCTTCCACGCCCGCTGTTGCCACCATCTCTCCCACCCCGAGGACCACAGCCTGCTCTGGGTGGTCCGATGCCCCTCGGGAGAGATGCCTTCCCTGACACCCCCAGCCTTTACCCCGGGGTAGGGGGGCTCCTGCTTCAAGTTCCCAGAGTGTTTTAAATGTTTGGCTTGAGAACCTTCCATTTGGTTTGGAGAATTCCTGGGCGTGAGTTCTTCAGATATTGCTTCTGCTTCATTCTTTGCCTCCCCTCCTTCTATGGCTCTGCTGACACGCAAGGTGCTCCCCACACTCCTACACTCTTTCTGGTGTTTTCCAAATGTCTTCTTCTTTGTCTCAGATGTACCTTCTCATGCTTTGCCTTACCATTCAAAAGGATGGCAATGAGGCTTAAGTATGTGAATAACATAAAGTGCAAAGGACACTTGCCTGGCAGAAAAAAAATTATAATGTTTCCCCAGCAGCCAGTGTTCCCAGCACGGCCCTCACTGCGTTCAGTCTCCCTGAAAGCCCCGTTGTTTTAAGTCCACGCTCTGTTTGATTCCCTCTTCCCCGTTCACACTGTGGCCGTGCATAGATTTGGAACTCGTCACCCCTGAACAGGCTCATAGATTGGACAGGGTTAAAGAATACATGATAGTTTGGAATTCAGCTCAAAACCTCACCAACTGTGTGCCCTTGAGCAAGACAGCCAGGCTCAGAGCTTCGATTTTCTCATCAGTAAAGTAGAAGGAACTGGGGAGTCTCCCTCCGTGGGGGCTGTGAGGATTCAGTGAGTTAAAACCTGTAAGGTTTCCCAGAGAGCACGTGGCGTGTGAGGACCGCAATGGGAGAAGTAGCGGCTGCTATGACGATTGACCGCACACTGGGGTGAGGTGGTAGCACCCAGAACAGGACGCTGTATGAGAATGCCCAGCACAGTAGCTGAGGCATGGGGGAGGCTCCTGTATTATTCATATAAATTAGACAGTAGCTGAGGCATGGGAGAGGCTCCTGTATTATCCATGTAAATTAGATTATCACAGCTATTTTTATTTGTAAAGTAGCATGTCATTTTTATTCTATATAATATATCTTCTTTCTTCTTAATAAAAACAAGTCAGGCTGTGGCTCTCCTACCTGGACCCAGCACACAGGTGGGGCTGAGACTCTCCTACCCGAACCCAGCACACAGGTGGGGCTGTGACGCTTACATACTTGGGTCCACCCATAGCCCGAGAGGAAACTATGATGAAATTGATACTAAAGACCCAGGCCCCTTGAATGAAGACCCTCCCACCCCCATCCCCACCCCAAGGCCCAGAGTCCAAAACCAGGCTTCCCTGTGGTGGCCTGGAAGCCACACACATCCTGAGGCGCCTATCCCGAAGATGCCTCTTTTAGGGTATTTACAATCAATGTATAGCCACATTCAGAAGGCAAACACTGTTAGCTTTCCTTAAATCATCTTTTCTGAGACACAATTAGTGCATTCTTATTTTAGAACAATTGGAACATTTATACAAATAGAAGGAACAAGCTGCCAGCCTTTGTGGTCGCACCCTGGGATAAACCATCACTAAATGTTGCATCAGTGACTTCCATCCGTTTATTTGTCACTCACATACTTTACATCTTTGAGGGCATAAGATACATGAAAATTTCCATTCTTACTCTTAAAATTAATAAAGGAAACATTTTAAGCCTCTTTTTTTTTTTTTTTTTAATGCCATGCGTTTCTTCATCTGACCTCCGACATACTGGATGGACACATCCTGCCCTGATCAAGCACAGCCCTGGGAGCTCGGCTCACGCAAGCACAGCAGCAGGGCCTGGCTCAGCCGTCAGTCATCCCAGCCCAGCAGTCATCATCCCCGGCTTTCAATGCCAACTCCACCGCTGTGGCCGACTGACCGGGCCCCCGCTGAGAGCTGTGATCTTTGCGGCCCCTTTCAACACCCTGAAGGTTCTGCGTGTGTCTTTGAAGAGCAGAATGCAGGGGAGCGGTGAGCCGCGGTCTCAGGAAGCGCAGTGCGTCTCTGCCCGCTCTCTGACGGGCTGTGCTTACTGCTCTGGAATCTCTTCCTCCCTGTGAGAACCAGCCAAGGCCAGGCCTCTGGGGCAGAGCTGGGTTCTCACAGTCAGCCCCAGCCAACATGGCCGCTGTGATGAGCAGCACCACGCGGCCACCCCCAGACTGTGAGCGAGACGAACGGCCCCTCCATACCCACCCGTGCTGAGTTGCTTTGTCGCCTGGAGGTGGTTCCCAGCTGCAGCCATGCTCCAGATACTGTGACCACAGGCAAGCAGCGGGACCATCCTGTGTGTCAGTGTTCTCACCTGTAAGGTGGGGATAACAATGGGGTCCAGAGGAATGTCACAGGTGTAAATCTGTGAACCATCTACAGGAGAAGGAACACTGCCTGCCAGACATAATTCGTGTGACGTGAACACTCGTCACTATTACTATTACAGAGCTCACCACCCTGCCTCCACCCAAGCCCCTTCATTCTTAATTCTCCACCTTTTCCAGCTTGAATTCAGCAGTTCCTCCTTGGACTTAGGATTTTTGCCCAAAGAACCCAGCTTTGGAAGAATCTCACCACCTGCCTTTGCGCACCTGACCTCAGGCCGCTGAGGCCTCCAGAGAAAATTGCAGAGTCTGGAGGCTGGGGTCATGGTGAAGTTGCCATGGCCGACCTCAGACAAGGACCCCCATGCTCTGGAGCCCCCGGTGTCCTCCTGGCTGGCAGGCTGTCCACGCTGCGCATACAGGTTTACCCCTCCCTCAGCGCTGGCCCTTCCCCGCCCCACACTGCCCCTGTTTTCTGACTTATCACTCCACCTGGTGTTCCACAGAGAGGTTGGCTGCTGTCATCTAGGAGCTTTTTAAACGCTTTCTGCTACCAAATCTGCAAACCTCCCCACATCTACATCATCTCTCTCTTCCTCCTGTTATAACACAGGGAGGTCCCACCTCTATCCAGGCTCTGAATCCTGGATTCCAGCCATGTTAAGTCTTAAGGGTTTCACGTGCTTGCTTATCTTCCTTCTTTTTCTTATTTTTAGCACATGCCTCTCTGAGAAATAACTTCCGTTAGCTTAGAAACGTGAGCTAGAACTGTCTGTACTCAAACAAATGAATAGGACATTTACATCTCTTAAACCAACAACACATCCCTACTGTTAGAATTCCCTTTATTTGCTGCTGTTTGAAGCCAAAATCTCACCCATACACCATGACTCCATTTGTCATCAGCCTTTACATTTTTCTGAAATTTTAATATTTTTGGTCCAGGTTATACACATATAGGGTTTTAAAAGTCGAATAACTCTATGAGGCTTATAATGAAAAATTCCAGTCTCTACTCAGTCTCATCTTACCCTCTCCTAATTCCACTTCTCAGGGCCATCATTCTCAACTCTTAAAGAGTTTTGTTCTTTCTTATTCAAAGTTACTCTATTGTGTAACGCAATGCCAGAGGCTATGGTAGATGAACTCTGATATCCCAGTGTCTTAGCAACACTGAAGTCAAGTTCACCCACCATGCTCTTGACCAATTGTCTGCTCTGCTCCAGCCGGCGACTCAGGGCCTCAGGCCCTCGCACTCCACAATCTCCCCATCTCCCACCTGCGATGCCTGAGGACTCTGAGCCCACCTGCCTGAAGGCTTCCAGAGAGAGAGTCTGAAGGGGGTGCCTGTGCTATGGTGGGTAGCTAGCTAGGTATGAGCAGGGCAGGAGGGGGCTACCCCTCACCACACACCAGGAGTGTCAGGCAACCATCAGGTGTCGGTCAGGCGGTTTTTAAACGTTTCTCTAAAATGGTCTCAGCTGGCACCAGGATAAGGCAATCTCCTACTAGATAGAAAACACCTGAAACTCATGATCAGCAGCTTCCTGATGAGATCTCAGGCATGGGGAGAAGGAACACAGGTGCCTGGAAATAGGTCAGCATATAAACCCCAAGTCAAGAGGTCGAGCTGGGCACTGGGTCGCTCAAGTCACCTGCCCGGCCCTCTTCCAAGTGCGCTTTCTTTCCTGCTCTAAAGGTTTTTTTTTTTTTTTTTTTTTTGAGACAAAGTCTTGCTCTGTCACCCAAGCTGGAGTGCAGTGACACCATCTTGCCTCACCGCAAACTCCACCTCCCAGGTTCATGCTATTCTCCTGCCTCAGCCTCCCAAGTAGCTGGGTCTACAGGCACCTGCCACCACGCTTGGCTAATTTTTTTATATTTTTAGTAGAGACGGGGTTTCACCATGTTAGCCAGGATGGTCTCAATCTCCTGACCTCGTGATCCACCCGCCTCAGCCTCCCAAAGTGCTGGGATTACAGGCGTGAGCCACCACGCCCGGATCTAAAGCTTTTTAATAAACATTCACTCCTGCTCTAAACCTTGCCTCAGTATCTTCTTCTGCCTGATGCCCCTTGTTCGAATTCTTTCTTCTGAGGACGCAAGAAATGAGGTTGCTGCAGACTCAACACGAGTTCATCTCACCGGTAACGTGTGGAGCTTTTCTCGCCAGGCCTGGAGATCATGGCCTCATTTCTACGACAGTCCACAGACTGCTCCTCAGCGAAGTGGCCACACTCAACTGCCAGGAACACTCGGACATTACCTGGAGGAAGAGGAAGGAATGTGCTTGGGAAGCAGCTAGCTAGACTTTGTGAACATCTCGTGGACTCCCTGTGGGGAGGGGAGTGAGGGAAGCGCCCCAGACACTGGCCCTGCTGGAGGGGGATGGCCGCTGGCCAGTCCTTCCCACCCCCGGGGAGGTCCAGGGTCATTGCTGTCACCCGAATGGAGCCCAGGGGCACCCGCAGAAACAGAAGCTTGGAACACTATCCATGTGCAATGCAAGAATGATTGTTATGTTCTAAATGATTGAAAAACACCCCAGACTTTTAATATGTGATTTCAAAATACAATCCAGGCTTGTTTTGCTCGCAGAACCTCGTGTGTGTTGAAGACAGGGCATATTGACACTCAGGCCGTCAGCACCCGAGGATTCACACTGCACCTCAGGAAGAGGCGGCTTGGTTTGAGCCGCCTTTCGTCAAGGCTTGGGAGGAACAGAAATTCCTCGCGCTTTACGCTTCAGGAAGCTTCTGACATTCCGAGGACACCAGCTGCTACCTAGAGCCTCCCCATGTGCATCCCCCATGGTCAAAAAAGACTGGCGACCCCAGGCCCGGGAAGCAGCCTGCAGGAATGACGGCACAGTGCGTCCCATGCCCTGTGCTCCGCAGGAGAGGGCCCCAGACACACCACTGGGGCTTGGTGGACAGTGGGGCTCCCACTCGAATTCAAAGACCAAATTTCCTCTACAACATCAAAGACATTGCTCAGTCGAGTGTTGACAAATCCACTTTAATTTCCAATAATTTCCTGGAGACGACAAATGGTGAAGAAGCGGGCAGAATGTTCTAGCTCCTAAGAAGACCTGGGTGGGAATTCCTGTGCCTGGGTTTGTCACTAGACAACCTCTGGTGGGACAGACCATGGTGGGCCTCAGTTTCCCCACCTGAAAAGTGAAACGCTCACGTTGGGGATGTCTTGGGGGCCCTCTGGCAGTCCCACTCATGGGGTGCAAGCTCTCCATCGATGCTCCCTGCCCTGACCACCAGGCCATGCACGGCCACCTCTGGTAGTCCCATGTAGACACAGCCACCCCAGTTAGGGACTCTGCGGTTGGCCTGTGCCACAGTGAGGTTATTGCACTTCCTTTTATTTATACCCCGTAATGCAGTCCATCAATCAAAGACGGAATTGTCCGTTTCTGTTTCTTTCCATTAAAAGGGGCATTTCTCAGCTGCGTGACAAAATGAGTTAGGAGCTCCATTTCAAACTTCAGTTTCTGGAGCAGGTTCATTTAGGAGCATCCCCACTGCGAAATGAAACCAGAGGAGGGAGCGGCCGCCACTGCTGGCTCTGCATCCACGTATCTTTATTTATTTTGACTGTCTTTAAAATGAAAACACCGTGGCTCCCCTAGGGAGGTCTGGGTCCTGGGAGGAGGTTGATTTTATTTTCCTGGGGGGAGCTGTTTCTTCATGTGGGTCCCAACCTCATGTTGCCTCATGACTAATATTTTCTGTTGCATTTATGAGATCACATAGAAAAAAATGATAAAAACATGAAACACGTTATGAATTTCCAGGTCATGAATATTTTACAGTTGAATTCATCAAAAATTTAGTTCAGAGGCTGCTGACTTCTGACTTGGCCATATGCAATGCTTACCTGTGGCGTGGAATCTTGATTCGTGAGGAGGGAAGAGGTTGTTTCTCGAGTCGGCGGGCAGAGGGAATCCGCTCGAACTGCGATATCCTTTTTCTCTGCATGATTCACAGGAGGCTTATGGCCAGCACGGAACTCCAGGAAACTCCATTTAGAGCAACATCTGAGTTTCTGTAGAAAACACACTGCTCTGGACAAACCTTGTTAACTGAGGAAAGAAACGTTGAGTCTCTGGGACTCTGCTGGGACTCCGGTGCACGGGTGCTGCCCGTCCCTGGGGCGGAGGCTCTGCGAGGCGGCCTTCCCTAGGTGGATCTGCCCCACTGCCTCCTTCAGGCCATGCAGGCCTGTTCTGGGCTTCCCCAGGCCCAGGCCGGGGAAGCCAAACTCCTGCAGGTGCTGGTCCCAAGCTTGGGGGCCCCATCGGCCTCCCTAGCCTGCACGGGTGTATGTGACCCCTCCTGCCTCCAGCCCTCCCGGGCCTGATTCTAACGCATCTCCACTTCCCCAACCCGAACACACCCTCATGGCAGACACAGCAAAACCTTCCTCCCAGCAGCAAACCTCTTTCCAGAGAAAACTTCTCTTTCCTTCTTCTCTGCTTGGATATCGTGTTGTCTACACTTTTCCTAAAGCAATTATCCCAGTCTGCATGCATTTAAGTGTGTGCGTGTGTGCGTGTGTGTGCACATGGTGTAGTACATATGGTGTGTGGTGTGTGTGTAGAGTGTGGTGTGTGGAGTGTGTGTGTATGTGTGTGTGTGGTGTAGCATATGTGGTGTGTGGTGTGTGTGTGAAGTGTGTATCTCTGTGTGTGTGTGGTGTAGTATATATGGTGTGTGGTGTGTGTGTAGAGTGTAGTGTGTGTGTATGTGTGTGTACGGTGTAGCATATGTGGTGTGTGGAATGTGGATGTATGTTTGGTATAGTGTGTGGAGTGTGGTGTGGAGTGTGGTGTGTGGAGCGTGTGCCTCTGTGTGTGTGTGTGTGGTGTAGTATATATGGTGTGTGGTGTGTGGAGTGGGTGTCTGTGTGTGTGTGAGTATGTTGTAGCATATGTGGCGTGTGGTGTGTGTATAGAGTGTGGTGTGTGGAGTGCATGTGTCTGTGTGTGTGTTCAGTGTGCTGTGATGTGTGTGTCTGTGAGTTTCCAGAAGTCACATGACGTGCGATCTCACAGCGGCTTGAACGTGGAAGCAAGGATGAGCCTGAGCCTCCAGAAGCCATCTATGAATCTGGGCATCTGAGAGATTTGCAGCTGTAGGAAGGGGTGCCTCACTTATCACTAAATGTTTTTTGTTTTGGAAAATAGAGTCATTGTCCATGTATTTACATCAACTGGTAATGGGTGTATGACTGCTACTTTGAAAGGAATTAATGAAAATGTTTTTAAACTTCCTATGTTAGCTTTGAATACAATGGGTATTGATAGACACAACCCACATCACAAAACTCTCCGGTGCCATGAACAACCTTTGGGTGTATAAAGGTGCCCCTAGGCCAAAACCTTTTAGAACGGCTGCGCCAAACAATGTTTTGGAGTTGTAGGTGCCTTTGAGCGCCAAGCGGATGGAGTCAGACGTGTATTTGATTCTGGGACTTGACGCCTCTCCCTGAGGGACACCCATCTGGCCTGTGCGGGGGAAATGCACGAGTTTTCACTGGCGTGCCGCCCTCTGGTGAGCGAATATCCCCTGGTCCAGTTGCTCTGGGGCTGACGAGCATTGGTTGTGGGCAGGCCACACACCTTGAGCTGTTTCTGGGTACCTGTGTGTGTGTTTCTCTAGATCACGTGCCTAAGAATGAATCTGAGGGCTGTGCACATATGTGACACAGCTCAATTATGCCAAATTCTTTTCCACAGTGGCCATATCCACTTCTCTTCCCATCCACAGGGCGTCAGAATCTCTGCCGCTCCAGGTCTCTGTTAATGCTCAACTTCTGAGGCCAGAGGGGCTCTGACTCCTGCTTTGTGTCCCCTCCAATAACTCCCCCTGGAGGAAGGTGGCGCCACATTCTGAGGACAGGGCAGGATGACAGCGATGTCACAGGGGAGGAGCTGAGGCCTCGCGTCCACAGCCGGCATCACTGTGCTGGCCCCGGGCACGAGCCGGCCGATGCTCGAGTGAGTTGCACAGGGGCACGGGTGGTGTGGAATGCTTGCTTCAGCTTTGGGTGAGCCAAAGCCCAGGGCGCCGTCAGGAGGAGAGAAGCCGGCCAGGGGGTATGCAGCGGGTGGCAGAGCTTTTGGCTAGTGTCCTCTGCAAGCCCTGTCCCGGGGCTGCCATGAGCTCCACCCCACGGGCTTCTCTCTCTGTTCATCCCTCTCCCTGCCCCTCCGTACTCCTGGCACCCGGGGGGCCTCCCAGTGGTGGTTTGGAGCTTGGCTGTGGCTTCGGTTTACATTCTGGGTCCTGTTATTGCTATGTATTCGGAGGAGGACGGGGGCCCCACTCAGGTCTTGCCCCCTGCAGATGTCCCCTGCCTCAACCTCACTATGACTGCCTTCCTTTCACTCGGAGTGTGGAATGAAGTTTGCCAAGGATGACCAGCCGCTTTCCTTTCTTCGTCTATTGAAATGTATGTATGTATGTATGTATGTATGTATGTATTTATTTTGAGACAGAGTTTTGCTCTTGTTGCCCAGGCTGGAGTGCAGTGGCACGATCTCGGCTCACTGCAACCTCCGCCTCCCAGATTCAAGCAATTCTCCTGCCTCAGCCTCCCGAGTAGCTGGGACTACAGGTGCCCGCCATTACAACCGGCCAATTTTTATATTTTTAGTAGAGACGGGGTTTCACCACGTTGGCCAGGCTGGTCTCAACTCCTGACCTCAGGTGATCTGCCCGCCTCGGCCTCCCAAAGTGTTGGGATTACAGGCGTGAGCCGCTGCCCCTGGCCTTGAAATTTATTTTTAATCAGACCACAGCTTATTAAAAATATAACGAAAGTGTGAGACTTTGGGGATGGACTTCAAGGAAACTGTCTCCATTTTAGCTGCAGAGGCTTTTACTCTGACATTGAATATTCTGGGTGAATTTCTCCTGTGTTTCCTCAGCTATAAATGCTTACATAAATCAGTCAAACCGTTCAATTTTCTGCTTTGCTCAAAGAATTACAAAGAATGTACTCTTGAATTTAAGGGATAGTTGAGCTGATAAATGTCACAATATATGCCTGCAATTGCACAAAATGAGAATTTCCGACAGTGGCTGATTCAGGCCGCATCGTCCCAAACAGGAACTAGAAGGGCATTGCTATTCGCCCGCATAAATTTGAGGACACAGTCGTCTTAGGCCCTGACAACCGGCGAGTGAGAGTCCCACGTTCCATTCATGTCTCAGGTTGTTAAATATTTTAAAGATTTAACAGATTTGATGAAGTGAGCATATGCATTTCCAGACAACTGCTGCCAAGATGTGTCAGCTGAAGAATTTGACCACAGCCCCCAGGCAGGGTGAAGTTACTCAGGGGCTGACCTCACAACAATGCAATGTCAAGATGGGGGTCGCCTGGCCCCCTGGTGCCTGCTGCTGACTGTAGGATGTTTGTCATCGTGGCCACAGTGATGGGGACATGGGCGTATATGTTTGCCATGACTCTTCCAATTGGACACTTTTGATGGTACATTATTTATACATCAGTAAGGTGAATTAAAATGTTCTTGATGCTATTTGGTGATGCGAACATTGAATATCATGTTGCAACATGATTTTTAAGCTATGTAATATTTACCTGTTGATTCCTGGATGGTGACATTGTGATCGTGCACATGGCAGGATAAAGCCCGGCACCCATGTGCCTGAGCAGGCATCCCCGAGGAGTTGCTCAGGAAACACACAGAGGCTGAGACCTGCACCAGGGCCAGGTGAGTTCATGAAGCTTCAGTTCCTGCCCCCTGCAGAGGGCACTGAGACGGGTCCCGCAAACAGGTCACCTTTGTGGCTTCCTCCCTGGGCGTGGCAGGGGCTGCAGCAGCCGTGGGAGCTCCGTCTAGGTCCCATAAGGAAACCGCATGCGTGCCCCTGTCAGCCTGGAAGGAGCTGCTCGGGGCACCTGTTACCTTCCTTTCGTCCCTGCAGCACTGAAGCACTTTAAGGAAAAAGTGACATGAATCCTGGATTATTTCAGGCAGAGTCTGTGGGATTGGCATCTCCCTGTGGTCCTTCCTTCTATGTTTCGATATTTAGTTAACAGTTTCATCTGGTTTTTACATTTCATAAAATAAAGTCTCTCGATGTGATGTGAATATAATTCTGCTTTGATCAATTCACTCTTTTCTTTGCTTTTTCTATTTGTTCAAAAAAGCAAAAACAGCCAGTGACCACAGGGTCTCCTCATGGCCTTACCTCTCCTCCTCACCCCAGCTTCCAGGGAAATGAGGTCACACTCCCTGCTGTGGCATGAATGCGGCCCCCCCAAAATTCAGGTGTTGAAACAGCCCCCAGTGTGATGGGGTGAAGACGTGGGGCCTGTGAGGGTGATTAGGTTCTGAAGCCTCCTCTCTTGATGGAATTGAGGCCTTCAGGACAGCGGCTTTAGCAGGTGTGGCTGGCAGCTCCCTGCCTACTGCCCCGCAGAGGACACACTGCATGGTGCATCGTGGAAGCAGAGAGGGCAGCCCTCACCAGACGCAGAGCCTGCCTGTGCCTCAGTCTTGGACTTCCAGCCTGCAGAGCTGTGGGAGCTGCATTTATGATGCAATCGCAGCAGCAAGCAGACCCAGACACTCCCCTTTGTAGGAGAGGAGGGGGACGGAAGGGGGCTGCATCATGACCACAGTCAGGGAGCAGCCGAGTGCTAGACCCCCACATCACACAAGGGGGGCTGGTTCCAGCCTCCTTCATTTTGAGTCCTAAGTGCTTAGGAAGGTTGGGGTTGGCAGCGCTGGAATTCGCCCATCTCTGTCACTGTGGTGCCCCCGCACCTGCATTCACCACTGTGCTGGCTGTGCTGGGGGTTCTTTTGATCTCCTCATGGTTTCTGCTTTGATTTTTTTGAATTAAAAATGTTCCTTTCTGTCTTTTGCTTTCTTGCATCCTTGCTGTACAATGGGTTTTCAGTCTTCGGCCGTAAGTGCTATACCTTATTTGAGTTAGAATTCAGTGTTTATCTAGAAAGAATATGTCCTATTTTTTAATTCTTCTACTGGTTACCCTTCATTAAAAAAGCTGGCCTGCACCTGTGCGCCTGAATGACCAACGCAAACGCAATGCTGGCCCGCTCCACTGCCTTCCTGTGCTGTATCAATCTGTTCTCATGCTGCTACTAAAGGCATACCCGTGACTGGGTAATTTATAAAGGAAAGAGGTTTAATTGACTGACAGTTCAGCACGGCTGAGGAGGCCTCAGGAAACTTACAATCATGGCAGAAGGGGAGGCAAACACGTCCTTCTTCACAAGGTGGCAGGAGAGAGAAGAAAGAGCTGAGTGAAGGGGAAAGTCCCTTATAAAACCATCAGATCTTGTGAGAACTTACTCACCATTATGAAATCACCCCCATGATTCAATTACCTCCCACAGGGTCCCTCCCATGACACGTGGGGATTTTGGGAACTGCAATTCAAGATGAGATTTGGGTGGGGACACAGCCGAACCATACCACGTACAATGGCTTGGGGCACTCTTCATGCTTCCTCCTGCTGGCCGGGCAAGGTGAATAAATATCTAGTGTTCACATGTGATCCCTTTAAGTCTGGATTATTGGTTATTATTATTATTATTATTTGGCTTTTGTTTCAGAATGAGTTGTGACAATTGCGTTGGCTTTGAATTCGTTTTCCAACTGGCGTAGCATGAATTCTACACTTAGATATTCTCAGTGAGAGGACCACAGGTCCCTGTAGCGGGTGTGGTTGGTGCCTCTTAAGATGCACCTCTGGGCCAACACATCCACCTCGGCTCAGAGGCTGATGTGGCTTGATGTTCACAGCTCCCCCTCCTCTGCAGAATGGCTCCCCACTGACCCGGGACTGTCTCATCTGGAGGTTGCAGTTTGTGGTCCTGGATCCTGTCCTCCCTCCTCTTTCCCCACCATTCTGTCACTTCCCTGCTCATGAGCGCCTCCCCTCAGTGGGTCTGTAGCTTAGGCTCTACAGCTAGGGAAGTCATGCAGAGAGAGGAGCACTCACTACCAGTGCACAGCACCTTCAGGCGGAAAACCCGAGGCCCAGAGAGGGTGAGTCACCTGCCACGGTCTGCTCGGGAGCCTGTGGTGAGTGGCTGAGGCACATCTCTGATCCTGGACAAATCTCTCTCTCTCTCCGACTCACTTTCTCCATCTCTCCATTCTTTCCTGCTTCCTTTTCCTGGGGATGTTGAACATGTCACTCATTTATCCTCCATGGACCAAGTTGATTCTCTGCAGTACCACTTCTGCTTTTTACTACATTTTCCCTTTTAGTTTTTTTTTTTTTTTTTTACATTTTCCGCCCCTGCTGTGCAGGTAGGTGGGCATAGCTGCTCTGCCCAGCCCTACCCTATGGGAATGCAGGTATAGTCTCCACATGCCATGCCCCTCGGGATGCGGCATGGGGGTGGGGCAGGTCCTTTCTGACCCTGGCTCCTTCAGTAACTACAGGTGGGATTTGGGGCACTTTCCTTTCCCCTCGCTTTCCTCATCCAAAAGTGGAGGTGATGTCAGCTCCAGCTCCCAGGTTGGTGCTGAGTGGGTTATTTCTATCACATAAAACAGGCGGGTGCTTGGAGGGTGCTGTCCAAGGTGACCCCAACCTCTGTCAGTCAGTGATCTGCCCAGTGGCCTGGGAGGAAGCCAAAGCCATGCCCTCCTGCCCAGGGGAACTCCATCTCTCCGTGGCCTCCCTTTGCTTCCGGCGAGGCCTCTTTGCTAAACGCTGGGATGCTTGTCTCCTTTGGTTTGCTGGGCCTCCTCTCCGAATGCCATTCCACATTTCTCCTCTGTCCCATGTCTATTCTTTCAGGTGAGCTACGCTTGGCAGGAAAACTCATAGTCTCTGGGATCCCACGCCAGCCCCTCTGCTAAGCCCCTCTGAAGCCCACTGACTCTTGTTGGTGAAAGAGATTTTGTGTGGAGACAGCCCCGTGTTGCCCCAGGGCCTCACCTCTCAGACCGGCAGAGTCACACAGCTCCTGCTGGCTTCTCTGGGCTCCAGCTTTCTTGGGGATGGCTTCTCACTGGCCCTCAGCAACTTCCTTTAATTCTGGTCCCTGCTGTGGCGTGCATGGCAGATTTCCTTTAACAATGTCCTGAGTGATGGTGATGTGTCCTCATCTCCTAGGGTCACCACGACAAATTGCCACAAGCTGGGGGACCCAAAGCTGCAAACATGATCTCGCACAGCCTGGAGGCCACAGGTCCAAAGTCAAGGTGTTGGTGGGCAGCACTCCCCTTGGAAGGCTCCAGGGGAAGACACTCCTGCCTCTCCCAGCTTCTGTGGCTCTAGGACTCCCCTGGCCGTGGCTGCTTCCCTCCAGCCTCTGTGTCTGTCTTTGCGTGACTTCTCCCTGCAGCTCTCCATATCTTCTTGTGGGACACCAGTCAGTAGATTCACAGCCCACCCCAAATGCAGGATGGCCTCATTTCGAGATCCTTAACTAATTCCATCTGCAAAGACCCCATTTCCAAATAAGGTCCCCTTGACAGGCACTGGGGGTTAAGAGCTGGACATATCTTCGCTTTCTTCTGCCACCGTTTAATTATACACATATTTGGCTAAGTCCACCTGGGAGCTGGAGAAGTTAGAGTTTCAGGGGTCCCTTCAGAGGGTGAGTGGGTGTTAGCAAGAGGACCAACTCAAAGCAAGAAAAAATAGAAAACAGCTTTCTTGTGGGAAGATCATGTTCTGGAATCTGGAGCACATGGCGAGGAAAGATGCATTTTTCAGGACTTTCTGTGCCTTCTGAGTCATACAGGATGGAATCACCTCTTGTTTACCTCCCAGGATAACTCTGGGACCCGCATTTGATGAGCAAATTGGGCTTCTTCCAGAAAATTGGTGCTGGCCGGGTGAGCCACGGCGCTGGCCTGGGCTGCTCCTGAGAGATGGGGCCTGCGGTCCTGGTTTGGCTGCTGCTGATTCCTCCCAATTCCCTCTGAAGTATGATGGTAGTTTCCACAACTCCCCCTCCGAGAACCAACACATGGGAAACATTCTGAGTGCCAGGCACTTGGCTAAGGAGCACAGAATTGCACCTGAACAGCTGTGGTGTCCTGGTTAAGTGGAATTCAGGGACGTCTGCTTGAACAAGAGTCATGGGGCCACTGTTCTGTGTGGTGGAGAGACATGATGGAGAGGGGGGTGCACCCGCATTCCCTGGTTGGGAATCAGCATGCTCCCTGTGAATTAACCATCGCCAGCCCTGGTTTGTCTCTGCCCGGAGGAGACGTGCTGGCACCCACACAAAAGTAATTCCAATTTCCACATTGGCTTCTGCCTCCTAGCTTTACAGGGGTTGATCCTGTAATCTTAATTCAGTGTCTCAAATGCTCATGACTTCCGTTCATGCCCGGCCTGGCCAGGGAGGCTCGCTCTGGCACGTGGGCAGGTGTATTTTTGTGGGTCATTCTGAGTGAACATAGACAAGAATGGCGATGACTGCTCTTCACACTGCCTGGGCTGTTTCTTGTGGTGTGAGGGCCCATGTGTGTCTTGGCGAGTGTTTCCTGAGTGCATCAGGCGCAGGTCCTGAGATCACCCCCATGGACACGACTCACAGCCGAGCAAGGCGTGACGCCCTCGTGAGCCCCTGCTGCTTCCCGGTAGAGTGTGCAGGGCACCACCCCTGCTACTTCTGGGTAGAGTGTGCAGGGCACCGTGGAGGGAGGGCTGGGCGGCGTCCGTGGGCAAACCCTGGCTAGGGAGGCCTCTCTCGGGGGTGCCGCTGAAAGCCATGCCTCTCGCAGTGCCTGGCAGAGGGCAGACAGAGTGAGATGGGGCTCCGGGTGGCCTCGAGTGCAATGCCGGAGCGGGGGCTGCGTGAGGACAGTGAGGCAGAGATCACCACCGATGGAAGAGAGTGTGGGGTCAGGAGGACCCCAGCTTCATATCCGATGGGCTGAGTTGAGGGAGCCTGGAGCCCCTTTCAGAGGAGAGGGTGACGGAGGAAAAACAGGTCTGGGCCAGGTAGCGGCACGGACTGGCTTAGACGTGCTGAGTGGGACGTGAACGGCCACGGCTGGGTGTGGATGCTGAAGCTTTTTCTCTGAAGGCATTTGTGGATTCAAAGACAGTGGCTGAGGAACTGCGAATCTGAGCATAAAGTAGCAAGGACCCTATAACTCAAATAATCTCATTTATTATATTAGTTTAAAATACGTTAAAGATATATTTAATATACAATATAATATATTAATACAAAATTGCAATATAAAATAAATGTTTAATGTAAAATAAAACATATTACATATATTTAAAATAATCTTATTTAGCATATTAATTAATGATAATTAAATATTTAAATAACAGTATTTGAAGCAAAATTATTCGCAGTGTACTTTGTAGCATAGCTAGAAATACAACAGGAGACCACCCAGGACATAAGGATGCCGCGTGGAACTGCAGTTCTGAGGCTTTCTCAGGGTTCTGAAATAGAAAGATGTCCTGTGAATATAATGACTGACCGATGTGTACTTAATTCCTAGGCTAATATATAAACATAATACAGAGAAAGGCTACAAAGTCAATTACAGATGTCACATAGAATACTAAAAATATACAGTTTACTCACAATCAAGCAGAACAAAGAACTCACTGAATTAGTATTTAACAAACTTCAAAATGAGAGACTTAAACCCATCATAGCAATAATTATATCAAATCTAAACAGATTAAGTGCTCAAAATGAAAGGTAAATATTATGAGACTGAATCAAAACAAAACAGGAACATTCTTCCTGGAAGAAGCAGGTTTAGCTGCAACAACGTGGGGAGGAGGAAGGTCGGAGGGTGAGACGGGCCCGGGAGCTCTTCTGAGCGTGCGAGAGCTGGCGTGGCTGTGCTGGCATCAGACAGTGTGGAGCTGAAGAGGACGAGTGTTATGAGACACCGAAAAAGGGAATTTTATCACGACAAATTTATTAAAGAGGCACAATATTTTAAACATATATTAACCTAACAGCAGAGATTGTCGTTAGATTACCTAAAGCAAAATGGACAGATATAGAGAGAAACAGGCAGCCACGGTCAGCCACCTGTATCACTGATCTAGTAATTCCTTGGTAGAATAGCCAAAAAATCTTTAAGCTTATCGAATAAGAAAAGTACTGTCAACCAACTTGGATTACTTAATATTCAAAGAGCATTACAACCAACAACTACAGAGTATGCATTCTTTTCAAATGCACATGACATTTTCCTTAAGACGGATTATAAAAATGGTCTTATATATTAAATGATTAAAATTAGACAGAATAGGTTCTCTAATCATAACGGCTTTAAAGTAGAAATAAGTAGCAATAAGACACTTAAATAATCCACAATTTTTTGCAAGTTAAACAACATACTTCTAAATATTCCATGCATGAAAGAAGACATTACAAAGGGAATGAGATGGTATTTTGAATTGAATCGGAATGAAAACCTAACGTATTAGAACTGTGGTAGGCAGTTAAAATGGAATTTAGGGGGAAATTTATAGCTTTATATATGTATGCATTTAAAAAACAGATATAAATAAACTATGATCCCACCTTAAGAAGCTAGTAAGGGAAAGGTGGACTTACTAAAGTGAGTAAAAAAAAAAAAAAAAATCAGAACTCAGCTCAGATCAGAAAGTAATAAAATAGAAAACAGAAAATAATCCACTGAAGCCAAAGGTGGTTCTTTCAAAAGATTAATAATATTAGTAAACCTCTAACAACACTGATCAAGAAAAATAAAAGAAAAACACAAATCACCACTATCAGGAATTAATATTACATAAATTGGAAGTCTAGCAAGGGAAAATTAGCAATTCTTTTATGTAAACAATCTCAACAACTTGATGGAAAAACAAATTCCTTGAAAAATAAGAAGTAACCGATCAGACACAGGAAGAAATAGAAAATCTAAGTAAACTTAAATCTATTACAGAAACTGAATTCATACTCAAAAACATTCCCAACAAGAAAACTCCATATTCAGATGGCTTTACCAGACAATTCTTTCAAACATTTAAGAAAGAATGAACCCCAATCTTTAAAAAATTCTTTTTTTTTTTTTTTGAGACAATCTTGCTCTGTCCTCCAGGCTGGAGTGCAGTGGCACCATTTCGGCTCACGGTAACCTCTACCTCCCGGGTTCATGCCATTCTCCTGCCTCAGCCTCCCAAGTAGCTGGGACTGCAGGCACCCACCACCACGCCCAGCTAATTTTTGTATTTTTAGTAGAGGCGGGGTTTCACCATGTTGGTCAGGCTGGTCTGGAACTCCTCATCTCAAATGATCCACCCACCTTGGCCTCCCAAAATGCTGGGATTACAGGCATGAGCCACTGCACCTGGCCAACAAATTCTTTTATAAGAAGGGCGGGATCGACTCAAACACCATCAAAGAGATTATGAAGAGGATAGTTGCAGACCAGTATCATTCCTCCACAAAGATTCAGAAAGACTGAATGAAATTTTTCTATTTAAATCAAGCATTGGGACGAGGTGGGTTTTAACTCCAGAAGGCAAGGTTGGTTTAACATTAAAAAATCAAGGCAATGCACATCAGGAGGATAAAAGAGGAAAAAACAAACGTAATTACCTTAATAGATGTGGCAAAAGTGCATGATCAATTCAGCACCTCTTCATAGCAAAAACCCTCACCAAAACAGGAGTCAACGTGGAAAATCTGATGAAGGACATTTATGAAAAACTTACAGCTAACACTTTAATTGATGTTAAAATACTGAATGTTTCTTCCTGAGGAAGAGGAAGCAGGCCAAGACGTCCACTCCTTCCACTTCTATCAAAATTGTACTGGAGATTCTTGCCAGTAAATTAGGAAAAACAAAGAAATAAAAACAATATGAATTGGAAAAGATGAAGTCCAAGCATTTTTAGCTGCAGAGTCAGTATGACTCTGCACATAGAAAATCTCTTAGACGTGAGTCAGTATGACTGTGCACATAGAAAATCTCTTAGACCTGAGTCAGTATGACTGTGCACACAGAAAATCTCTTAGACGTGAGTCAGTATGACTGTGCACACAGAAAATCTCTTAGATGTGAGTCAGTATGACTGTGCACAGAGAAAATCTCTTAGACATGAGTCAGTATGACTGGACATAGAAAATCTCTTAGACGTGAGTCAGTATGACTGTGCACATAGAAAATCTCTTAGATATGAGTCAGTATGACTGTGCACACAGAAAATCTCTTAGACGTGAGTCAGTATGACTGTGCACATAGAAAATCTCTTAGACGTGAGTCAGTATGACTCTGCACATAGAAAATCTCTTAGACGTGAGTCAGTATGACTGTGCACACAGAAAATCTCTTAGACGTGAGTCAGTATGACTGTGCACATAGAAAATCTCTTAGATGTGAGTCAATATGACTGTGCACACAGAAAATCTCTTAGACGTGAGTCAGTATGACTCTGCACATAGAAAATCTCTTAGACGTGAGTCAGTATGACTCTGCACATAGAAAATCTCTTAGACGTGAGTCAGTATGACTGTGCACACAGAAAATGTCTTAGATGTGAGTCAATATGACTCTGCACACAGAAAATCTCTTAGATGTGAGTCAGTATGACTGCACAGAGAAAATCTCTTAGACATGAGTCAGTATGACTGGACATAGAAAATCTCTTAGACGTGAGTCAGTATGACTGTGCACATAGAAAATCTCTTAGACCTGAGTCAGTATGACTGTGCACATAGAAAAAAATCTCTTAGACGTGAGTCAGTATGACTGTGCACACAGAAAATCTCTGAGTCAGTATGACTGGACATAGAAAATCTCTTAGACGTGAGTCAGTATGACTGTGCACATAGAAAAAAATCTCTTAGACGTGAGTCAGTATGACTGTGCCCATAGAAAATTTCTTAGACGTGAGTCAGTATGACTGTGCACATAGAAAATCTCTTAGACGTGAGTCAGTATGACTGTGCACATAGAAAAAAATCTCTTAGACGTGAGTCAGTATGACTGTGCACATAGAAAAAAATCTCTTAGACGTGAGTCAGTATGACTGTGCACACAGAAAATCTCTTAGACGTGAGTCAGTATGACTGGACACAGAAAATCTCTTAGACGTGAGTCAGTATGACTGTGCACACAGAAAATCTCTTAGATATGAGTCAGTATGACTGTGCACACAGAAAATCTCTTAGATATGAGTCAGTATGACTGGACATAGAAAATCTCTTAGACGTGAGTCAGTATGACTGTGCACATAGAAAAAAATCTCTTAGACATGAGTCAGTATGACTGTGCACACAGAAAATCTCTGAGTCAGTATGACTGGACATAGAAAATCTCTTAGACGTGAGTCAGTATGACTGTGCACATAGAAAAAATCTCTTAGACGTGAGTCAGTATGACTGTGCACACAGAAATCTCTGAGTCAGTATGACTGGACATAGAAAATCTCTTAGACGTGAGTCAGTATGACTGTGCACATAGAAAAAAATCTCTTAGACGTGAGTCAGTATGACTGTGCACATAGAAAAAATCTCTTAGACGTGAGTCAGTATGACTGTGCACACAGAAAGTCTCTTAGATGTGAGTCAGTATGACTGTGCACACAGAAAATCTCTTAGACGTGAGTCAGTATGACTGTGCACAGAGAAAATCTCTTAGACGTGAGTCAGTATGACTGGACATAGAAAATCTCTTAGACGTGAGTCAGTATGACTGTGCACACAGAAAATCTCTTAGACGTGAGTCAGTATGACTGTGCGCACAGAAAATCTCTTAGATATGAGTCAGTATGACTGGACATAGAAAATCTCTTAGACCTGAGTCAGGATGACTGTGCACACAGAAAATCTCTTAGACGTGCATCAGTATGACTGTGCACATAGAAAATCTCTTAGACGTGATGAATTACACTAGTGAGGTGGTCACGGGTCCACCTGTGTCTCGTGACTTAGCAATTTCACTCGCAGGCATTTACCTGGGGGTAGGGTGGCTGCATGTTACCATAGGCACCTTCATAAGAATGTTTATAGCTCTGTTATCCGTAATTGCCCCAAACTGAAAATAACCTAAAAGTCTAAACAGAGCAGAAGGTGTGTGAAGAGACAGGGGAGCTTCCTGGCGGGACGGAGATGGTTTGTGTCTTGCTGTGGGTGCTGGGACACAATTTATACAATTGCTAAAGTTTATCAAACTGAACATTGAAGGTCTTTGTATTTTTGTATGTTCATGATATATTCAAACAAAACACTACAGCAATTCCCCACATTAATAGAATAAACCAGGAGAAAATGATAATCTTAGGCACAAAAAGTCTTTTGAAAAACATCAATATTCTTTTTTTTTTTTTTTTTTTAAGATGGAGTCTTCCTCTGTCGCCCAGGCTAGAGTGCAGTGGCATGATCTCGGCTTACTGCAACCTCCACCTCCCAGGTTCAAGCGATTTTCCTGCCTCAACCTCCCGAATAGCTGAGATTACAGGCGCCCACCACTGCATCCAGCTAATTTTTGTATTTTTAGTAGAGATGGGGTTTCACCATGTTGGTCAGGATGCTGTTGAACTCCTGACCTCGTGATCCACCCGCCTCGGCCTCCCAAAGTGCTGGGATTACAGGTGTGAGCCGCCGCTCTCGGTCCAATATTCATTATTGATAAAATATTTGACAAACTGGGAAGAGAATGGAGTTTCCTTAATCTGATAATGCCAGGCAGCTGATGACATGATGGTGCGACAGGGATGCTCCCGTCCTCCCTCAATTTTCATATTGAACTGCAGATTTTAGGCGGATCATTAAGGGGAGGGGAATAACTCAAGCATGAGGATCAGAATATAAAAAATCAAAGTTATTTGGGTACAACAGAATTGATTAGGTAACATTTCAAAAGGTCACAGAATAATTATGAGAATTAATAAGTTGCATGTATCTTGGTTCCTGGAACAAGGTAAATATCATGTCTGTTTTTATATAAAAATCGACAATTAAAAATGGAATTTTAAAAACTGTTCTATAAATAGTATCAAAAATAAATAAATCTATGAAAAGTGTGCGTGACCTCTGAGCAGAAAGCGTCATCGAGAGAAAGGAAAGGCCGTCCAAGGGAACTCGAGCTCCACACCGCAGGGGTCAGGCTGGACCCACACGGCAGGGTCAGGCTGGACCCACACGGCAGGGTCAGGCTGGACCCACACGGCAGGCATGAGGCTGGACCCACAGGGCAGGGTCAGGCTGGACCCACACGGCAGGGTCAGGCTGGACCCACAGGGCAGGGTCAGGCTGGACCCACACGGCGGGGTCAGGCTGGACCCACACGGCAGGGGTCAGGCTGGACCCACACGGCAGGCATGAGGCTGGACCCACAGGGCAGGGTCAGGCTGGACCCACAGGGCAGGGATCAGGCTGGACCCACACGGCAGGGTCAGGCTGGACCCACAGGGCAGGGTCAGGCTGGACCCACACGGCAGGCATGAGGCTGGACCCACAGGGCAGGGTCAGGCTGGACCCACAGGGCAGGGTCAGGCTGGATCCACACGGCGGGGTCAGGCTGGACCCACACGGCAGGCATGAGGCTGGACCCACAGGGCAGGGTCAGGCTGGACCCACAGGGCAGGGATCAGGCTGGACCCACAGGGCAGGGATCAGGCTGGACCCACAGGGCAGGGGTCAGGCTGGACCCACAAGGCAGGGTCAGGCTGGACCCACACAGCAGGCGTGAGGCTGGACCCGCACCAAAGGGGTCTGACTGAGCTTCCATCTGAGGCTGTGAGGGGCAGAGGAGAGGCCATGAGGCTCAGTTGAGGACACATCCCGGGGGCTCTGACACAGCTCCCGGCCTTGGCACTGGGAGAGAAGCGAGGGTGGAGGAAGGATTTGCAGAGCTGACAGCACTTGCTCCTTTATTCCCCAAATGTGAGCCTGGTTTTCTCAGAACCGCCTTCCCCACTTCCCTCCTAACTCAGGACCCTCCCGGCTTATCCTCATGGCCACCTGCTTTTTGTCTCTGCAGCATTTCATGCAAACTAAAGTTATTTTACTTAGTTTGTTTACATGGAACCATTTTGGTTTGTGTAAAATGTACAGAGACCATAGAAGCAGGTGGCCATGAACAGACACCGGGAAGCTGGGGGACACTGCATGAGGAGAGGAGTGGGGGACGTTTCTCCTGCTGAGACGGAAGCCGCAGGAGCCAGGTCAGGAGAAGCTCTTTCTGACAGAGGTACCCGGTGCTGCACCAGGCTCTGAGTCAAGGCCATGAGCAAGGTGGGCGTGGCCCTGTTCCCCCAGACTGTGCACGGAAGGCGACCAGTACAGCAGGGGCTTTCAGGGATGTATTTAATTACATGTGAGGTACAAGGAGAGTGCCAGTCCAGAGCCCCACTGCTTCCTGGAACGGAGTGGTCAGAGGAATCCTGCATAAACTGGAGCCGGAGGGAGTAAGAGTTAACAGGAGAAGGAGGGCGGGAAGGAGGGGCTTCCTAGGAAGCATGCACAGCACCCGAGCCCTGAGCCCTGAGCTGGGGAACAGTGGGGCAAGGTTAGGGAATGAGGACAGGAGGACAGCCAGCCCTCCAGGACAGGAGTGCATACTAGAAGGGATGCAGAGGAAGCAGAGCCGGGCAGGTGGGACATCGCAGCTGGGGTCATAATTTTGGACCCAATGGCAGTGGAAAGCAGCTGAGGTCTGGTAACCAAGAGTGTGACCCAGTGAGATTTGTGGTTTAGAGATGGTGTGCTTTCAGAACCAGGAGAAAGATGGGTGGCCACTCGGACCAGAGTGATCGCCTAGAGATGGAGGCCTCATAGACTGGAGAAATGTTTTCTACTCGAAATCACCGCACTTGAAGATTGGCTGGAGCGGAGTTGGAGGAAAAGGAAAGGCTGACTGAAAGTGTCTGGGGAGTGATATTGAGAGGAGCGTGGATTCGTAGAATACACACCTGGATGGGGAGAGCGGACACCCGAACTCCATCACGGAAAGCTCTGGAAGCCTTGGGAAGGGATGAGTTGACGAGCAGCCGTGTCGAAGGCCACCCCTGTGGGGGATGGTGGTGTGCTGAGGGCCGGCAGCGGTATGCTGCTTTCTAGACTGACTGGCTCTGTTTCATGCAATTTTTATAGAATTTTGTGTGCTAAGTAGGACACATGGTCTTTTAATTACAGAGCAGAACCATAACCAAGCTCAGACCTTGGAGCCTGCTGCGTTTGGTGTTGACTGAGGACTGCCCTCAGCCTGCCTGGTGAGTCAACACCTTGCAGATCATCACCATCTACTCCCCAAGTGTCCAGATGACTGGGCTTCCTGAAGTGGCTGCAGATCTTGGTCTGACTCCAGGTTGGATAAAGTGAGGTTGAAGGTGGGGGTGTCAAAGGTGACTCAGGTTTCACCAGGTGCAGGGAGCTTTCCAGGGATGGGGAAGACACGCCAAGGCTCTCTGAGGAGGCAAAGGCCAAGTGCATCCTGTGCGTGTTGCTTGCAGGAATCTTTGCATACTGAGTGGAGAAGGTCAGGTGCATCCTGTGCATGTTGCTTGCAGGGACATTTGCATACTGAGGGGAGGTGTGCAGATGCAGGAGAGGAGCTCATCGGATCCCTTACAAGGCGATGCATTGATTTCATGTCTAACCTGAGAACTGCAGTTTTTAGTCCCTTTTACGAGGCTGGGGAGCCAGGAGAAGCACGGCATTTGGGGAGAAAGGCAGTCACCTTGAGTTTGGACACGCCACATTGAGGCCTTTGTCACACACTCCATCCAAGTAGAGATGAATCAAGGACAGTGGGGCCTTGATGTGGCCTCTCTCCTTTCGGATTTGTGATCTAAGCCTGCATCCTGCTGTTTTAATCCACCTTCAGCCTTTAAACCCCACAGGTTCTGGTCTTTGGTGAAATCTAAGTAATGACCATCCCCTTCCTGGGAGAATCTTCTGTTTTCTCCCACCTGACTGACTCCTTTGTTTCCAGCCACCCTTTGCAATTTGGGTCACAGAGGTACCACTCAAGTGCTCCGTCAGGGAACTGACCGCATTCAGTGTGGACCGTTTGGTGGGACCACGTTGACAAGGGTGGCCTCTGCGCCTTTGGCTAGGGAGAAGACTTTTAAGTGGGTTGCAATTCTGTGTGCTCAATTATTCAGCAGACTTTTTAGCTGAAAGTGTTGAAAGAATTTGCAATCTGTTATATTGTGGGTGCCTGCTATGAAATTCTCCATGTCCCTCGAGTTCTTTAGGCAACTGACAAAATGAGGGTATGAAATAACTTTTTGTTCCCTGTTAATAATGTTGGGGGAATGCAGAATCGATGCTTTTAAATATTTCATGGCCTTTCATTCTGAGATGGGTAAACAGAGGAGAAGCAAATTGCAAGACTTACATGTTAGTGGTCGGTAAAGACTAATGACCCAGTGCAGTAACTCATGACAAGTTGGGCTAAAAAATCTCCCACTGAGATCCCATTCCCCAGGGTGGCACAGACTGGCAAACCAAATGTGTGAGAAAAGGGGCAGGTGCATTATTCCCCAACTTCCCACCCCGTGGCCCTGAATACCCTCCTGTTAATGCAAGCAGCAGAGGGAGGGGACACACCCTCCAGGAAGCAAGTGGGAGTCCCCACAGTGGTGGCTTTTGTTTTTTTGTTTTTAGCCACTGCACTTCTGCACACAGATTTTCACTTTCTTTTGGAAGCAGAATGAACCCATCCAACATTTTGCTGATGAGAAAAAAGACATAAGGAGGGTGATATTTCTCAAAATCTAGTTTTTCCTGAAATTTAGCTGATATTAAATGACTCTTAGGCTCACTCAAATGGGCACTCACACTAAAGATGATAAGAAACTGCCTTTGTCCTCTTCTTCCTATCCAAACGCCTGCTCCATCACCATCAATTCTGTCTTTAACCTCCTGTAACCGGGTCATGTTATTTCACCAAGTCTGCACTGGAAAAATTAACTACCTGGTTCCATATTGTTAAATCCAAGGGGCACAGTGAGTTCTTTTCCTATTTGACACTGTTGATCGCTCCCTCTGGCTTAACTCTCTCCTCATTAATTCTGTAAAATGACTTTATAGCACTTCTTCTTTTATCTCTCCGATCACGCTTCCCATTGTCCTTCAGAACATTTGTTTTACTGAATTTACTCTGTCCATCTCCTGTGCACCACTGGTCTTCAAGGGTCCATTCTGATCTCATTTCTTTATTCGCCCTGCTCTGGGAAAAGCACCTGGGGGTAGGTGCAAGCGGGAGGAAGTTCGACTCGGAGGAAGTGTTTATCACTCAAACCCTGCAGTTTAATTCCAAAGCATCGGGAAGGAAGGCACGGGGGTTTTCACTTCTGGAGGGAGGGAGCGCATGAGGGGTGTTGGGAATTGTCATGACCTCTTAATCCAGCGTTGCCCACAAGCTGGCTTTGACATCTGTCTTGGTGCTGATATGTTAGAGGTGGCGTCTCCAGCCTGCACTGTCTCTGGAATTCACCAATCTGACACCACCCCTACCCACACCCTACACCTGACACAGGCAACTCCCGTCAGTCCCGTCTCAGGTCATCATCCTCATGGTCAGATACCGTCTCTCCCCGGATTCCATGTGTCAGCTGGAACTACCAAGAACATCCAATCCCCCCACAGAAGATTTTAACTATCTAAAGTTTAAATAATATAATAACTATCTAAAATTTAAATAACCAGCTCTCTGACCACTGCCTCCTGGCTTTAGCAATCTCTCCATCATTCCCAGAATATTACTTGCACATGCTGCAAACAAACCGCTTCCTGATGGCCTCTGTCCACTCCACGAGCTCTCCTGCCTCCCAGCAGAGTCCAGAACCCCAGTGCTTGCTCCGATTTTCTTTCTCCTGAGCTGAGGGGGTGGGGTGTACCCCACCCTGCCGAACCTTATTTTTGGATATCATTGCTTTATCTGCTGAAACTGTTAGAGAAAACTGTAGAATTGTCCAGTCTGATGACATGACTAATTGATAGCCATGGTCTCCATTCCACCAGGTCCCAGCCCTGGTCTTCCTCCTCCCCATGTCCCTGGGATGGGGCACAGAAGCTTCTCCCTGACTGTCACCCCCTTCCCCCGTCATTTGCTGTCCTGAGGGCATCTCTTGCGCCCACAGTCCTTACTCTCTTTCCATTCCTACCTCAGGACATTGTCCCCAGAAATGCATCCCATCATCTTGGCCCCGTTCCTTTCATAAATTCCCTTAGACAGTGATTCCTCTCTCCCGGATTTGCCACTGCACTTTTTCTTTCCCTGGCAAATTCAAACATCCTTAAGTTTTTCCTATCTTAGTAAAAAGTAAAGATGAAATAAATAAGTAAAAAATAAATAAATAGATGAAAGAAAGCTTTGGTTCCAACGGAACCCTCCTTGTGTCCTCCTCCCGCTCCCTCACGTGTCTTGAAAGAGTGGGACTCAGTTTCCTCAATCCCCAGAGCCCCGGCTCCAGCCGGCTACTGACATCTACCCTCATCCCCGTCCGCTGGAAACTCCTGTTGCCAGGTCAACGTTCCTCAAGTCCCAGAGCTGACTAACATCTACCCTCGTCCCATCCACTGGAAGCTCCCGTGGCGAAGTCACCCTCCTGTTGCGAGGCCCAGAGTCTGCATTTAAGGACTGTCTTTTGAGCTCTCTACACGGTTGGAGCTGTTGGCCATTCTCTGTTTTCTTTGTGGAGAGTAGAGGGAATAAGGGGAGAGTTCTTCGCTTCGACCTGACTTTGCACATCTGGATCTAAAGTAGCTCATCGTGTGCACCTTTCACAGAAACACTCCCACGCACTCACCGCGGAAGATGGAAACTTCTCCGGAGATGATGCCCTGGGATAGATCTCAGATGGAGACAAGGATCCCACATAATTCCATCCCTTGGGAAAGAAAAACTGTTAAATAGCATTTCATCCCAACAGTGAATAAACTCTTGCACTCTCGCACATATATTTCAAGGTCTCCACTATATAGATTTTATTCTATTTTTTTCACTGATTACACTTATTTTACTGTGTGGTTAAACAATGCCAATAACGTGGTTATAAATTTGATGTCAATAACAATGAATTTGTAAGAGAAATAGATGTAATTTTGAAATGTTGATCAAATCATGGTAATATTAAACCTTATTTTATATTAGCCAAATTTAGAAAATTGAATGGAACATGTGTAAGATATTAAATCATGATGAATCATTTTTCTTATATGAAGAACTGGCTTGGTTAAAAGTTAAATTAGTTAGCATATTGAAGGCACCTGTACCAAGCCTAAGTGCTACAAAGATGTTATAGCTGCTATTGTTATTATGAGTCCAATATTTACTTTATACAGTAGACCCTTAAATAACCTGAGGTTTATGGGCACTGATCCCCTTCACAGTGAAAAATACTCATACAACTTTGGACTCCCCCAAAACTTAGCTACTGAGAGCCAACTCTTGACTGGAAGCCTTACAGATAACATAAAAACTCAATTAACACATATTTTGTATCTGTGTTATATACTGTATTTTTATAATAAAGTAAGATAGAGAAAGGAAAATGTTATGAAGAAAGTCCTAAGGAAGAGAAAATCTACAGACTATTCATTAGGTGGGAGTGGGGCACAGTCAAGGTCTCCATCCTCGTCGTCTTCACGTCAAGTGGGCTGAGGAGGAGCAGAAGCAGGAGGAACTGGTCTTGTTGTCTCAGGAATGGCCGTGGTGGAAGAAAATCCAAGTATTAGTGGAGGAACATGGGTTCAGTTGGAAGCATGGAACTGCAGAAAAGAATGAACAGAATCAGAACAGGAAAATGTACTGTTTGTTGCTTAGAGTAACAATAATAACCGTATCCTTTGCATTTCTAAAGTAGATGGTGGCAACGGCCAAAGGGCAGATGAGAAGTAAATATACTTAAACAATGATAGATTCTTGCATTCTTTAATAAGTGATAAAAAATTAATTTAAGATAAACTGTAAGGATAAGTAAGATAAACTGTAAGGGTAAGTAAGATAAACTGTAAATTAAGGATACACACTTAAACCTTCATGCGTTCAGGAAGAAAATAACACTAACATGCATAACTGATAATATAAAGGATATAAAATAATAAAAATACTTGATCACTGGAAATAAGGCAAGAAAAGAGGAAGGAACAAAGAGTAGACGGGTTGAATGCAGCACTCCTAGCAAGATGGCAGACTTCATGCAGTTATATCATCGGTTCCATGACATGGAAATGGGCCAGACATTCTGATTAAAATCCAAGGAGTATTTGTTTGAATGTTATTTTAAAGAGACCCAGCTATGTGCTATTTGTAATATAAATGCTTTAAATAGAAGGAAACACATTGAACACATTGACTGTAAGGTAAAGGATGGAAAAATACACATCATGCAAACATAAACAAAAGAAAGTTTGAGGCCAGGCATGGTGGCTCACACCTATAATCCCAGCACTTTGGAAGGCTGAGGCAGGGGGATTGCTTGAGCTCAGGGGTTTGAGATCAGCCCGGCCAACATGGTGAAACACCGTCTCTACTAAAAATACAAAACAAAAATTAGCCAGGCCTGGTGGCATGTGCCCATAGCCCCAGCTACTCTGGAGACTGAGGTGGGAGAATCACTTGAGCCCTGGAGGCAGAGGTTGCAGTGAGCCAAGGTCATACCACTGCACTCCAGCCTGGGCTACAGAGTGAGACCCTGTCTCAAAAAAAAAAAAAAAAAAAAAAAAAAAGAAAAGAAAAGTAAAAGAAAGAAAGAAAGAAAGAAAGTTTGAGAGTATACGAAGCTATACCCATTTCAATTTCAAACAAAACAGAATGTAAAGCAAGATGTGCTGCCAGAAATAAAGAGGGATTTTTAACAATGACAAAGGGCCGATTCCACAGGGGGAGATAACAATCTTAAATGTACATGCACCTAATGACACAGCTTCAGTTAGATGAAGGGAAACTCGGCAGACTGGGAGAGAAGCTCCCAAGTCTATGTCGAGTTGATATTCCTCCATACTTCCCTCACTAATGCTACCTGCAACCACACCTAAAACCTACAGAACACACATGCTTTCCAAGTTTTTAAGTTTTAGTGCAAGATTTATGAAAATAGACCATATACTAGGCCAAAAAGCAAGGCTTAATACATTTCAAATTATTGGAATCATGTACATTATATATTCTTATCATAATGTAATTAAACTGGAAGTCAGTTACAAAAAGATTATGAAAAAAGCCCCAAATATTTAGAAATTGTGAAACACATTTTAGATTTCCCATGAATTGAAGAAGAAATCAGAGCAAAATTAGAAAATATTTAAACTGAATAAAATAAGAACTAGATGTGTATGTGTATATATATATATATGTATATAACATATAATATGTAACATATATAGAACAGATCTAAACTTGTGGGAAACAGCCAAAGCAAAACTTAGAGGGAGATTATAGCTTTAAATGCCTGTGTTAAAAAGAACAAAATTTGAAAATCAATGATGTAAACTTTCAATTCAAGGAACTATGAAAGGAACAGTATATAAAACCCCCAAAAACTGAAGAAGGAAAATAAAGATAAGAGCAAAAATCAATGAAATAGAAAGCAGATTTACCTTTGACAGGTTTGTTCTTTGGAAGTATTAGCTAATAATTCATTTCCTAGGAATAATATTTTAAAAAACCAGAAAGAAAACACAAGTTATGACTGTTAGCAATAAAATAGGAATATTCATTAAAGGTCAATAGATATTAACAGGGCACAAAGAGGATATTAAGAGTAACTTTTTGCCTGTTAGTTTTATATTGAGGAAATGGACAAAAGACCTCCCACCGTAGGATTCCACGGCATTGATCTTACGAAAAAGGCAGGCCGTAGGGAAAGAGAACGCCTCGGCCGGGGAGCTGGTAACCCTCCTCGTGGGATCCTGTCTTGAGGGTCCCAGGACGCTGCGGTCCCGGGGTGGAGGGGCTTCGGGCACCTGGTCGCTCCCTCTGCCTGCAGATAAAACTGCCGTCTCCAGAGCCCACTTGCCAGCCTCCTGGAAAACAGGAGCGGCCTCTGCCTGCCCAGTGCTTGGAGGTCACCTTGGCAGATGATGGCATTCGGTGGCTGCTCCTGTCACCAAAGTCAGGACAGAGTGCGTGGGGAGTGGCTCCGTCTCCTGGCTCAGGACCCGGGCATTTCATGGTGGATGCCCACTGAGCATCATGGCCTCTCCCAGCAACGCTGGGACCCCGTCTTTCTCTCCCCGTGGCTGTGCATAGGGCATTTCCTTTGTTATTTTGGAGCTCCACGTTCTGCAGCAGCCACAGCCCGCGTCCTTTCTCGGGGCTTCCTGACTCCACTCTGGGTCACCTGTGTGTCTCCCTTTTTCTGGGCTTGTTTGTGCAGTGGATGCTGCCTCATTACGGAGCTCCACGCCACATTCTTCTCGCATCAGGATGTGGACAGGGTGAACAGGGCCAGCTTCGCCTCCTGGGCTGCCCCTGGCTGTTCACTGCTGAGCCATCGTCTCTGCCCTTCCCATCTCCAGTCACACTTGTCCTGGCTTTGGAGCAGTTCCTGGGTGGACGTCTCCCTGTGCTTCCCCAGCTGGGACCAGCCCCACAGGCCCCCTGTGGCAGCAGCATGAGGCTGGGAGTTGGCCCCTCCTGCAGGGACCGGGACTTTTCTTCCTCTGAAACAGCTCCTTTATCCCCTGTTTTGCTGACTTTGCCTTGTGGATGCCTCTGGCATCTTCTCTGTTTGTTTCTGGTCCTGAGGCCTCCCGGGCCCTGCTTTCCTTCCGGACCCTGGGGCTGACCATGGCCATACTCCCAGGTGCGAGTGACCTGCAGAGACGGAGGCTTCCCAACCCCAGGCAATGCCCACCGTGTCCCTCTTCCAGGGACCTACCGCCGCCCTGGGTGTTCCTCCTGGCCATGCCCACGTGGTCATCACTGAGGCACTCTGGGCCTCCCTCCTTGGGCTGGGTCTGGCTCTTCTGCACCCTGAAAGCGATGCCTGCAGCTGGCTGGCCTGCCCAGCACCCGGTGCTTCCCTGGGCTCCTGCTCACCTCCCCACGGCTCTGCCCTTTCCAGCCCGAGGACGGCCTGGCAGTCGGCACTCAGGACAGGAGCCCTCCAGAGCAGAGGCTGTCTGGTCATAGGCGGGGGCGGCCTCCAGCAGGGCCACCAAATGGCTGGTCATTCCTGGGGACAGAGAGGGTGGGGACCGAGTCAGACAGTCCCATGAGGGCTGAGCTGCTGCCACCTCCAGGCTGAGTCATTGTTCTTCCCGCCAGGCCCTTCCTGCATACCTGGGAGAGGCTCATTCACCTCCCTCAGCCAGTGCCCCTGATGCTGTCCCCCCAGCCAGGTCCTGCTGACTGGAAGGCTGCAGGGAGGACCTCGGAGTGCACAGGGAAGAAGGACCCAACCCAAGAGCCGTCCCCAGTGCAGACGGCAGAGACTGCAGCTGCGGGAGCCTTCAGACCTGCTCCAGGCCCCAGAGTCCAGGGCCCATTCTGAGCACTCTCCCTGGTGCTGAGGCTCAGGAAACCTGGGGGCGGGGTGGGGGTGACGCTGTTTTTCTCCCAATTCAGTGAAAGGATGTGTCCTCCCCGTGAAGGCTGGGGGTGCGGGGAACGGGGCCGTGGTGCTGACAGTGGTGAGCAGTTTCTCTTTCTTCTGAGGATGCCGCTGCTTTCACTGAGTTCCAAGGGCTTCGTTTAAGCAGGCACCTAGCTAAAGCAGGCGAGAGAGGAAGAATCACTCAAGGCACCCAGGCTCCTTCACAACGACTCCCTGGCTCATGCACTTCCCTCGGGCGCCGTCCTGATTTCCCTGCAGCACCTGGACGTTCCCCGGCCTGGGACTCCGACCACCTGACTCCCACCCCACAGCACCCATTCGCCAGCCCAGAGGCCTGAAGCAAATCTGTGGGGTCAGTAACCCGCTCTGCATGCGGAAAGCCTGGGATCACCCTCTCCCCGGGCCGTGTCTTCTGTGGGGTCACAGCTGAAGGCACAGACCACAGCGGAAATGCACGTGCTGCTGGGCATGGGGGGCTGGGGTACGGGGGGGCACGGGCTGTGGGACATGGGGGGCCGGGGTGGCCACGCCCAGCACACAGCTCCCCTGGTGGGGACACACTTAGGTGACTCAATGAGCCCACAGGGTCCAGAGGGTCCCTTTGGGGCTTTTCAGAGAGACTTAGACTGTGAAAGGGAGTCTGGAGAAAGTGGAGCCCGAATGAGCCTGGGCATCCCAGCGCCCCCAAGGCTTCGACCAGGTGTCCAGAGGAGCTTTCAGGCTGGTGGACCACGTGAGCTGGGTGGACCTGGCGACAGCCCGGTGCCCGTCTGCTGTCCTGCCATCCTGTGCAACTACGCCCCATGCCCCTTTCACCCTTGAGTGTGCCCAGGCTGAAGGAGAAAGCACGTCCATCTCTGGATCCGTCTCCTCCTGGGGAGATTTTCAAGGATCCTTTGCGGTTTCAGACATGGCTGGAAACACCCACCCGGGACTCTAAAATCCCAGGGCAGGGCTGGGTGGACTTGCTTTACGAAGCTTGCGAACAGGGTGCTGCACTGGCTCCCATCTCCGTGGTGGCAGGGAGGGACTGCAGGACAGGGAGGGCCGTCACTGGCCTGGAGGTGACAAGGACGCTGCAGAGGCCACCACGTCTCAGGGCAGAGGCCACCAAGTCTCAGTGCGGAGACCTGGGCCTGGTGTTCCATGGCTTTGGAGAGGGCTCCTGGTGGAGCTTATGCTTCATTAACACGGAGTCTTGATTCACACGTAAAGCAAGTTCCCATCTCCACTTGCTCCTCCCTGACATTCCGGCTGTCACGAGCCCGGGCAGGCTGGGGGTGGCCTGCATGAGCTTCTCAGCTGAGCACAAAGGGTGTGGGCTTGGAGGGGTCTCAATGGAGTGAGGAGCATCAGCCCAGGAAACGACGCCTCTCCCCAGTGTTTTAAGAATGCACCATTCGTCCGTGTGCGTGTGTCATGCGAGGTGCGCCGGGAAGGAGCTTGGCTTAGGCAGCACCTGCTTCTCTCTGAAAACCACCGGAATGGTCGGCCTGCGTCCCAGGAAGCTCGCCACATGCAATAAGGAGGCAGGCATCGTTTGGAAAGAGCGGGCTGTCGATAGCCCGTCAGGGCATGCAGAGCTGGCCGCACCTCATTTATCAACAAGTAAAAACCTCCTCCTCGCGACGAACAGATGACCCTAAGCGCAAGATCAGACAGACAGCCGGTCTCCCGCAGCTTTCCGGAGACAATGTGCTTTGAAACAAGGCGCCTGCTCTTCCATCGACAGTGCAAAGGCTTGCATTATTAAACAAACCGCTTAATAATTTAGGCTGAAATAAACTTGGAACACAGAAGAAAGCGCTCCGTCTGCCCTCGCAATAATGAAATGCTATTGAACTTGGGTTTGGAGGGATGTGGACGTCCAGTTCAAATGAATTATGATACCTTGGGGCAGCCATGGACAAAGAGCCTGTGACTAATGCCTGAAGTGAGCCCACTCAGCACACCTCTCAGACCCCACAGAGCAGAGAACCCAAAAGCCCAGTCCCTGGGTCTCCTCCAGGCAGTCCACAGGGATTTCTCCTGTGCTGTTTCCACTATCAGCCGGGAGACCTCGGCAGCACAGCCCGGGGGAAGCCACAGAGCTTCATCGAGGCACTCTTGCCAGACAGAGTCTGCCTGCAACCCTGTCTCTGCTCTGTGCCCAGCCAGTGTGAGGCTTAGGGGGTCCTTCATTTCCCTCTCCTTGTTGGAGCCCAGAGCCAGCGATGGCAGTCCTGCTCTTTCCTCTCGGGTCTTCCTCACTGCTTCTGTGCAGTGAGCATCCTCCCTGCTAGGGTCCCCTGTAGCCAGAATCACCTCAGCCCTTCCAGGCTAAAATGCAAGCTGCTTCCCCAGGGCCCCTCATCCCAGGGGCCTGTCCTTCCTCACCCTGGCCATGCGGTCGCCACCAGCTCGCGGTGTGCACAGCCATGCGGTCGCCACCAGCTCGCGGTGTGCACAGGGTCTTCCCAGATGCCAGTTGCTCCTGGCTTCAGAGGCCTGTGCGCTCTCCCCTGCCTGCCAGGCTCTACTTGCCTCTGGAGCCATCTCCAACTTCTGCAGCCCTGGGCACCCTCCCCACACCGCCGTGCACACCCTGGTGCTCCTGAAGCCCCCCAGAGTGATCCTCAGGTCCGGCCTCCCCTTTATTCCTCCTTCCCTCCCCCGAAGTGTGCTGTGGGAAAGGAAGGGAGGTGATTTCCCCTCAGGCCCATCTCGAGTCCTGGTGTCTCCATGTGGGCTCAGGCTGCAGGCCTGGGCTGCCCCTTCAGGTTTGCCAGCCAGGCCCCCACCACGACGGGCTCCTGAGGCACCAGTGCAGGCCCCTGCCTCACCCAGGCTGAAGTGGGGTCCTATTTTGGAGCAGCTTCTCAGCCGTGCTGCTTGCAGGAACCTCTCTGGTGAGGTGAGGTGAGGGCCCTGGGGGTGGGTAGAACCTGAGCTCCCTTGGGGGGTCGTGCTCTTTGCAGGAACGTGGGGGCAGGGCTGCCCGAGTCCGAGGGGGAGGAGCAGCTGGCGTTGCCCGTTTCATCTTCACAGCTGCCCGCAGCACTTTCCAGTGGTGACTAAGAGTCAGGCTTTCCCCCGTGAGGCTCCACGAGCCCAGGGTCTCCTTGAAGTCCCCTGAGGGGGCCTCCCACCCATGGGGACAGTGAGCTGAGAGCAGGAAAGTGACACTGCCTGTGAAGGGGAAGGGCGTCGCCGACGTGGGCGTGGACTGTCGTCATTGGATGGAGTCGGTCAAGGCTGGGGACGCGGGGACGGAAGCGATCTGCAGACAGCAGTTCTGTGGCCACAGCCTGGCTGTGTGGCGATTCTCAGCCGAGGACCGGCGGGCACGGGTGGAAGGGCGAGGGAATGCTGCTTCCTCTCACACGGTAGCAGAGGCTCCACGCGGTGCTGTCCAGGAGCCACGTGGGGTCACACAGGAAATACCACGGAGGAGAGAGTGGGCAGCGGACGCGACGAGGGCGTGGCTCCTGGAGGCAGAGCTGAGAGCCATGGGGACGCTCCTGGGAGAGCAGGAGTCGGACGAGGCTTGGCTGTTCCCGGGCTCCTGGCAGCCAGTGTCACCCGAGAACATCGGAGCCCACTGGGTCTCCGTGGATGATTGTTGTGACAGTAACAAAACCAGCAGCCATCATTTGTGGGGCTGCGCTCATGGCCAACGCCTTGGCTCTTAAAGGCACAGTGCTGGGCACGGCTGGGGGTGCTTTGCTGCCTTAACGTGCCAGATATGCCAGTGGTGAGCAGGGACCCTGGGGCCTGAGCAGCTCAGGGATTAGCTTGCAGTGATGCAGGTGGTGAGTGGTGGAGCTGGGATTTGAACCCAGAGCCTCTGGCACGAGGGTCCCAATGCTTTACCTGCTCTCTACTCCTGGGGGCTGTGCAGGAGTGGGGAGGCCAGCGCTGGGGGGCCGCACTTGGTGTCTACATTCCTGGAGCCTTTGGGGAGACGCAGAGGCCAGGCCTCCCGAGCCTCGCCTATGTGCTGAGGACTCTGGATTCTCTGCTGATGGCAACAGGGAGCCAAGGATGATTCTAAATCAGGGAGAATCATGGTCAGATTTGTGTCTTAGGAAGGTTGCTCTGCAGTGAGTGTTGTGGGGCCATCAGATCAGATGCCAGAAGCCGGCGCCTGCAGGGCGGTGGGTCGTGCAGGGCGGTGGGACTGCAGATGCAGGAAGAGGTGGCCGTGCTCAGAAGCGGGTTCTGGAAGTGGGAGAATCTGAGCGAGACCCAGGGGTGTTTGGATGTGAAGATCTTGGAGCAAGAGGGGCACGGAGCTGAGCTTCTGTTTGGGCACCTGGAGGATGGATGGAGATGTTCTTCCGTACACCCGGTGTGTGGGAAGGAAGAGGAAGTTCAAAATGTTTCATGTAAGGATCGTGGGGTCTGCCCAGCGAAGTGCTCAGAAGGAACCAACTGTCACTCATGGTAAATTTTATGTTGTGTGTTTTTACCACAATAAGATATATACATGTGGCCGAGCACAGTGGCTAACACCTGTAGTCCCCGCACTGTGGGAGGCCGAGGCCGGTGGATTACTTGAGGCCAGGAGCTCGAGACCAGCCTGGCCAACACAGTGAAACCCCATCTCTACTAAACATACAAAAAAAATTTAGCCGGGCATGGTGGCAGGCGCCTGTAATCCCAGCTACTTGGGAGACTGAGGCAGGAGAATCACTTGAACCCTGGAGGCGGAGGTTACAGTGAGCTGAGATCACGCCATTGCACTCCAGCCTGGGTGACAGAGTGAGACTCCATCTTAAAATATATATACACATATCTACATGCATGGTGAATCTGTAAATATATACATATAAATTCCAGAGAGTGGGCTTAGTCATGCTTAAGCCATATTGCATTTTCTTTTGAACTGTGATTTTAGGAACTTTCTTCTCATCATGGCTCAGAAGATGGCGGGGAGCATACAGCCCCTCCCTCTGCTCTCATGGGGGTGGTGCACTCAATCACGCCAATCTCCCAGGGAAATTGCCCTCTGTGCTGTGGGCAGGTGGGCCAGATCCCAGGGCTGAGCCACGCCTCTGGTGCCTGTGGGTCCCTGTCCAGCCAATTCCGTGCTGAAACCAGATGCAGGGGCTGCAATGGCAGGTCCCCACTGAAGCACAGGGAAGCTCAGGCTTGCTGGGTGGGTGTGATGCTTGCATTAAAATAAAACCATCTGAAATATTTATGTTGCTCAAAAGCATGAAACTTCAGGGCCATGGATAAAAAGCCAAAGAACATTATTCAATTTAGAATATTATTCTATTTAGTCACCAACCCTGCAGTGCAGGGGCAGGAAGGATAGAGGGCCTTCAGTATGTTCACAAACATAACTATGTGGTCAAGTCCGGGCTCGGTGGCTCACGCCTGTAATCCCAGCAATTTGAGAGGCTGAGGCGGGTGGATCACCTGATGTCAGGAGTTCAAGACCAGCCTGGTCAACATGGTGAAAACCCATCTCTACTAAAAATACAAAAAATGAACCGGGTGTGGTGGCATGCACCTGTAGTCCCAGCTACTTGGGAGGCTGAGGCAGAATTGCTGGAACCTGGGAGGCAGAGGTTGTGGTGAGCTGAGATCACGCCATTGCACTCCAGCCTAGGTGACAGAGTGAGACTCTGTCTCAAAAACAAAAGAAAACAAAACTATATACATATATATATATACACACACACTATATATATACTATAGATGTGTGTGTGTGTGTGTGTGTGTGTGTGTGTGTGTGTGTGTGGTCAAATGCAAACAGAGGCAGTCTTCCATGGCCCGGTTCCCTGCGGATACACACTGAATGTGGGTGGTCATCTTGGAGCCTCCGTGTGGAGACCCCACGAGGTCTCCTTAAATTCTTTCCCACCACACATGCTCCACCGCCTTCTGGCATCGGAAGGCCTCCCTCCCGGCCCAACTCCTCATCCTCCGGGCCCTGGACCCACCGTGGCACCTGCCTCATGGTTCCTTTTTCCAGGAGCTTCTGCCCCTGACTCCGCAGACGCTCCTCTCTTCTGTCAATAAACAAGCTCAACTCCCACCCACTGCAAAATTCATTTCCGGGACCTGCTCCCCCAAACAAACCCTGACTCTCTCGTGACTCTCTCTGTATTTCCAGAAGGCAGGACATGGAGATGCTCGGCCCCTGAGTGTCCCCACCCAGCTCCTGCTCCCGGCACCGCTCTGCACACTCTCATGATGGTCCTACCTGGCACACAGTAGGTGCACAAAAAATCTTTGCAGAATGCGTGTAGGAGAGGGAAACGGGGCCGTGAACTGGGCATGTTCTATTCCATCTGCACTGATCTCCGCTGACCCTCCCTCCCTTCCCGGGGTTCCCTGCACCCCAGCTTTGTGAATGCACATTCTCCTTCCTCTTCTTCACCTCAGGCGGTTTCTCCACAGCCCCCACGGCGCCCCTCTGACCCATCAGTAAAACATGCATGGACCCCGGGTGGTGCTCAGCCGCCCTCCTCACTCTGTGTGCTCAGCCGCCCTCCTCCCTGTGTGTGCTCAGCCGCCCTCCTCACTGTGTGTGCTCAGCCGCCCTCCTCCCTGTGTGTGCTCAGCCGCCCTCCTCACTGTGTGTGCTCAGCCGCCCTCCTCACTGTGTGTGCTCAGCCGCCCTCCTCCCTGTGTGTGCTCAGCCGCCCTCCTCACTGTGTGTGCTCAGCCGCCCTCCTCACTGTGTGTGCTCGGCTGTCCTCCTCACTGTGTGTGCTCGGCCGCCCTCCTCACTGTGTGTGCTCGGCCGCCCTCTTCACTGTGTGTGCTCAGCCGCCCTCCTCACTGTGTGTGCTCGGCTGTCCTCCTCACTGTGTGTGCTCGGCTGCCCTCCTCACTGTGTGTGCCGAGGACCCCTGGGTGGTGCTGGGCCGCCCTCCTCACTGTGTGTGCCGAGGACCCCTGGGTGGTGCTGGGCCGCCCTCCTCACTGTGTGTGCCGAGCTGGGGCGAGTTCACCCTATAGCACGGCCTCAATCTCTGCATCTATGTCAATGCATCGCAAATCCATCTGAACTGACTGGGCATCTTCCCAGAGATGCAACCCTGGACATCACTCAACCTCCTGGAAATCTCTGCCCGAATGTCCCTCAGGTGCCAGCATGCTCCAAAACACCTCCACAAGCAGCCCCGCAGGACTCTCCTTAAACGGGGCAGCCCAGCCCTCTGTCTCCCACCCCAGCCGTCCACCAGCCCTCCAGGCTGCACAGCTGGGCACCGCTCCATACCCAGCCCCTTCTTCGTCCCTACATCCATTCTGTTCCAGGCAAGTCTCACCAATTCTGTTCCTAAGTACTTTTCAGACTGGGCTCAGGCCCTCCATGACTAACACCATGGTGCTACTATGAGCCTCCCTGCATTTTCCCTGGAGGAGCAGGAGGATAGTGGGAGGGGGAGCAGCAGGGGGTCTTTATGCTCTGCTGAGGATGCGGCAGATGCTGCACCAGATACATCGCTGGTGGGTCTGAGCCGGCTTCACGATGAGGTCACTGAGGCTCACAGCAACCTGGCCTCAGCCCCTGCTCCTCGCCCCACGCTGTGCTTTACTTTTTACCTTGCATGGTGTCTGGCAAACACAAAACGGTCAGTAAGGCCGGGAGCAGTGGTTAACATCTGCATTCTCAGCACTTTGGGAAGCCAAGGTGGGTGGACTGCTTGAGACCAGGAGTTCAAGACCAGTCTGGGCAACACAGCTAAGCCCTGTCTCTACTAAAAACACAAACATTAGCTGGGCGTGGTGGTGCACGCCTGTAGTCCCAGCAACTCGGGAGGCTGAGGCGGGAGGATCCCTTGAGCCTGGGGAGGTGGAGACTGCAGTGAGCTGTGATCACACCACTGTACTCCCACCTGGGTGACAGAGCAAGATCCTGTCTCAAAACAAATAAAATAAAATAAAATAAAATAAAAAGCCCAATAATGTAATTGTGTCAATAGTAAACATTGATCCTGTACTGTGTTTATTTTTTACTGCTGCCATTAAAAAATCACCTTTGACTGAGCGATGTAACAGCACAGAGTGGGAGCATCACCCGGCAGCTCTGGAGGTCAGAGGTCAGCCGTCCAGCCTGGGTCTCATGGGGCTAATATTGAGGTGTGGGCAGGGCTGCATCCCCCAGGGGCTCCAAGGGAGGATCTGTCTTTCCAGCTTTTAGAGGCATTTTCCTCCTTGGCTTGCGGCCCCTCCTCCATCTCCAAAGCCAGCGCCATCGGCCGAGTTTTTCTCTTGCTGGTGTCTCTCTGCTTCCACGGGAAACAGGCCAAAGAGGCAGCAATGACGTGGCCAGGAGGGTCCGAGTGCCAGGAAGGGGAGGGAGGAGAGGGCCTGATGACACGGCCAGGAGGGTCCGAGCGCCAGGAAGGGGAGGGAGGAGAGGGCCTGATGACGCAGTCAGGAGGGTCCGAGCGCCAGGAAGGGGAGGGAGGAGAGGGCCTGATGACGTGGCCAGGAGGGTCCGAGCGCCAGGAAGGGGAGGGAGGAGAGGGCCTGATGACATGGCCAGGAGGGTCCGAGCGCCAGGAAGCGGAGGGAGGAGAGGGCCTGATGACATGGCCAGGAGGGTCCGAGCGCCAGGAAGGGGAGGGAGGAGAGGGCCTGATGACATGGCCAGGAGGGTCCGAGCGCCAGGAAGGGGAGGGAGGAGAGGGCCTGACGACGCGGCCAGGAGGGTCTGAGAGCCAGGAAGGGGAGGGAGGAGAGGGTCGGAAGAGAGCATTGTCAGTGGGTCACACCACAAGCCAAGGATGCAGAATTTCCACCTGAGCGGCCAGCCGGGAGGTCACGGAGCTTGGTGATAATTTGTTAGAGCAATGGCGGGGACAGGAGCAAGTGGCAAAGTTGGAAGGATCCAGGAAGATGTGAAGACGGGATCAGGTAAACGCCTGACAACATCTCCTTCCTAAGGTCCCCAAACCATCCCTTTGAGGAACAGGTTGTGGAAAGCACCAAGGTGCGTGTGGACTCTGCTCCCCCCACAACCTTCAGGCTTTGGCACTTGAGTCCTGCCCACGACTCACAGGTCCCCGTTCACGGGCTGAGACCTCTTTGGGAAGGTGAGGCCACCCTGTGTGACACCAACAGGCGAGGAAGGCCGTCGGTCCATGTGAGAACTTGTGGGCTCCCACAGACCCTCCCTGAGCTGCAAATTCACAAGCAGTTAACCTTGATGAAGACCTCCGCGGCCTTCGTGGACAGTTTAATCATTTGCTCCACGCATTGCCGTGGTGCAGACATCTGATTTACCGGGTGACAAAGAGGAGCAAGCTGGTACACGCAGCCAGAGGTATCCGGGGGGAGGCTGCCTTCCCTGTGTTAAGAACGAAATAAGAGTGCTTCTAAGGGGACGCCCTCGCCGCAACTCTCCTCACTGAGCCAGAAGACACACAGCAGAGGAAGGCAAGCTCTTCTCCAAGGACCCCGTGGGGCTGTTTGTCGGCTCTGCCTGAGCTGGAGCAGGAGGTGTCGGGAGTGGGAGCTGATGTTCCGTGGGGCCCCTGATGGTCGGCGTGTTCTGAGTTAAACTCACAGCTGACCCCTGATGTATAATGCACCATTGAGTATTATAAGGTTGCAGTTAAACCTTCTGTTGTGGACACTCAAACACATAGGTGGGGAAATAACACACATAGTCACTGTGAATACACCAGAGAAGGGCGTATGAGAAAGAGTTAAATCATCCTCCTTTGGGGAGGAAAACACGTAAAAATATTGGTGTGTACTCTTTAAGATAGTATCCATATATACATATACAGAGAAATTATATGCATCTAAATATCATGTCACAGCGCATATCACATGTCACATTATATATCATGTCACATCATAAATCATATCAGGGCCAGGCACAGTGGCTCACACCTGTAATCCCAGCACTTTGGGAGGCCGAGGCAGGTGGATCACAAGGTCAGGAGATCGAGACCATCCGGGCTAACACGGTGAAACCCCATCTCTACTAAAAATATAAAAAAATTAGCCGGGCGTGGGGGCGGGAGCCTGTAGTCCCAGCTACTCAGGAGGCTGAAGCAGGAGAATGGCGTGAACCTGGGAGACGGAGCTTGCAGTGAGCCAACATCGTGCCACTGCACTCCAGCCTGGGTGACTGAGCGAGACTCCATCTCAAAAAAAAAATAAAAATAATCATATCATATCATAGTAGGAAGACTAAAGCCCTCCTAAAGACACCTGTGTCCTGATCCCTGAAACCTGTGAACCTGTTACCTGGATGGTACCTGTTACAGGGGGCGCTAGGGTTGTAGGTGGAACTTGGAGTAAGGGAAGCGACCTTGGATTATCCAGGTGGGTCCTGTCTTCCACTTAAAGGTGGAAGAGGGAAGCGGAGCGATACGATGGGAGAAGGACTCCACCCTCCGTTGCTAGCTGTGAAGACAGAGGAGGCCCTGAGCTGCAGAATCCGGTGGTTCTAGAAGCTGAAACAGTCAAGGAAAGGGATTCTCCCCCGGAGCCTCCAGGAGGCCCTGCCTGCGGAGACTCGTGCTGGACTTCTGATGCCTGGACCTGTAAATGAATAAATTAGTGTTGTGTCTGGCCACCAAGTTTGTGGTCATTGGTTACAGCAGCTACAGAAAATTAATACAAATGCTTTGTGCTTTTGAAGTCTTAGTTTCTGAGGCAGCAGCTGATAAAACACAGGACGCTGCATGTGTCTGCAAACACAGTCCGGAACAGCTTGCTTCAGGGATTATCTGCTCCTCCAAAGTGTGATAGATTCCCTTTTCATGACAACCTTTTCCAGGTTTTGTTGGACGCGGGAGTCTTTGGCTATAATTTTAATTTCTTTAATAAGTATTGGTCTATTTAAATTCCCTACTTATTTTTCAGCCTGTTTTTGCATTTTGTCTGTTTATCCATTTAATCATTTTTCAAATGCATAGGGGTAGAAGAGTGGACAAACTTTTAGCGCGTTTTCATCTCTGCGTCCCTTTAATTCCCCTGCATCATGGTTGCTCTCTTCCCTCTCTCTGTGATTTGTCTTTCTCTCCTCTCCCTGCATTGTTCTTACTCTGATTCGTGGAAAGCCTATTCTATAATCTCTGTAAAGAATCAGATTTTGGTTTCCTTTGTGGTCCAATCACCTTTTCTATTTCACTGATTTTTGAAATAGATTTAAAATATATTTTTAATTGACAAATAATAGATGTATATATTTATGGGCTACAACATGGTATTTTGATATGTGTATGCATTGGGGGAATGATTAAATCAAGCTAATTAACATTTTGTTATATAAACTTTTAAATTATATTATCACCTCATTTACCCACCTTTTTTTCATAGAGAGAACATTTAAAGTCTCCTGAAGCAATGTGAAATGTTCAATACATTACTTATTCTTGACAATAGTCACCGTGCTGTGCTGTGGATCTCAAAACCCTTTTCTTTTGCCTGAAAAACTTTGTACCTAATCCCTATAACCAACACAGATGGACTTGGAGAACATGAGGCGAATGAACTATTTCAATGATTTTCATCCTCTTGTTCTCGTTTCTATATTTCTGGTTTCTTTGGGTTGTTCTGATGTGTTTTCCAAACTTCTTGATTTGAAAAATTAGTTTATTGTTTCTAATCTTACTGGTTTCCTGGTTAACACAAGGAAAGCTATACATTTTCTCCCTGAAGATTTTCCTTCCTGACTGCTTTTGCTGTGTCCGCACATTTTACATGTAATATTTTTATCTTCATTTAGTTCTAAATACTTAAATTAGTTTTCTATTCTTCTTCATAACCCAAAGTTTACATAAGAAAACATTTCTTTGTTTATCTTCGTTTCCAAACACTTTGACAATTTAGATACATTTTTGAAATTAATTTCAATATTGATTGTATTATAGTTGGGAGATCTTTTTCTGTATACTATTTAGACTGAGAATGATTGAAACTTTATATGTCTATGCTTATAAATATTTCCTAGATCTTGAAATTATTGATTCAGTCTTTACCTCTCCTTTCTTTCTGTGTTTGGTTGCTTGATCTAAAAATATCCTCAGAGTAGTTAAAATAGCCAACCACAACATTTGACTTAGCTGTCTCTTCCAGCAGCTTTTTTTTAGATCTTGCTGATGTGCTTTTCAGCTGTGTGATTTGACGCTTGCATGTTGATGATAGCTATGTGTCAGTTTAGCTGTCCTCTTACTCCTCCATCGCATCCTGCCTTGATCTTCAGGGTATGATGTAGTTGCCTGTGATTTTCTCCAACGTTGTGGTTGCTATCTAGCCTTACTTGGATTCATATTTAGATAGCATATCCTTTCCATCTGTTTCTTGTCCATCATTCCGCATTCTTCTGTTATGTCTCCTACAGATCACATGCTGTTGGCTCTTTTTTATTTTTCATTCAACCTGAAAAGTTTTGTCTTAACTTTATTTTAAATGTTTATTTGGTAGAACTTACCTCTACTATTTTATTTCATTTTTCCATTTGTCATTTATCCTTTTATTTATTTGGTTTACTTTCATTGCAGTCTCTGTATTTTCTTCTGTTTGCCATGTTGCATAACCTATTTTATTTTACTAGTGGTTACCCTTAAGACCATACTCATATTTATTTACCACTATTGATTTTTTACCATATATATTTTTATGTTGTTTTTCTAAGAAGACAATTAGTTTAGCATGCTCATGTTCCTTTCTGAGTTGTCATGAATATTCTTTCTTTTACCTCTTTGGCTTAGCTTATTTTCTTAAATTTTAAGATAATGGCACATAAATATTAGATCACTCTTATTCTCCATCTTGCTTGTAACATCTCTAGATTTGCTGATTTTACTTGAAAAATTCAAGAATTTTTTTTGTGTTGTTGTTTGGTTACTTGTTTTTTTACACATAAATGACAATATGACTAGATAATACATTTCTAAACTCAAACTTATTGTCTTTTAACACTTACATCGATTGCATCCGGAGAAATCTGGCATGAGTCTTACTGCTGTTATTGTGAGCAAGCTGCTCCTTCCTCTGCAGGCTTTGATCAGTTTCTCTTTGTCTTTGGCGTTCTGGAATTTTGCTATAATGTGTCTAATTAGAAAAAGTTCCTCACTGTGATCTTCAGTCTCATGATTTTTTTTCGGTTATATCCATTCTACTATTTATTGTGTTTGTTTTGCATTTCAAAAATTGCATTTTCATGCCTAATATTTCCAATTGCTTTGTTTTCAGTGAGTTTTCCTTGTCTCATTTTTTTTTCTTTTTTTTGGAGACAGAATCTCACTCTGTCACCCAGGCTGGAGTGCGGTGGCGCGATCTCGGCTCACTGCAAACTCTGCCTCCTGGGTTCACAGCATTCTCCTGCCTCAGCCTCCCAAGTAGCTGGGACTACAGGCACCTGCCACCATGCCCAGCTAATTTTTTGTATTTTTTAGTAGAGATAAAGTTTCACCATGTTAGCCAGGATAATCTCGATCTCCTGACCTCGTGATCTGCCCGCCTTGGCCTCCCAAAGTGCTGGGATTACAGGCGGGAGCCACCATGCCCGGCTGTCTCATTTTCTTCCCTTATATTTTGGCATGTATTTGGCCATCCTTATTTTAAGTCTTTCTACCCTTGTTCATAGCAGTTTTCATGGTTTTCCAGGTGTCTTAGCCTGTGGGAATGTGAGCTTCTCGGTCGCTCCCAGCTGGGGAAGGATCAGAGGGTAAGACATTTTCTACACCAGTCCCTGCCATTTAAACAGAAGAGAGGAGATGTCTTCTCAGGCAGTCACCACGGCTGATTTTGCTTGCTTGCCGCTGGGTCAGTCCACACCTGCTTTCATTAGCTCCTCCGCAGCAGGCTTCAGACGTTCCCCTTTCTTGAGCAGGGCTGTCCTCAGACCTGGATGAGAAGCTGAGAGCACTGACACAGCTGCCTCTGCCCGAATGAAAGTGCCTTGGGAGAATATATTGGTATTAGACTGTACTGAATTGCTAATTCTTGAGGCTTAAGCATATATCTATATCTATCTAGATGTGTGTTTATCTCCTTCAAATAAACAAAATTTATATTACATGAGTGTCTGTGTGTGTGTGTGTGTGTGTGTGTGTCCTTCAAATCAAAGAGAAGAACCTGCGACTAACACATTTAAAGAGTGGGCAAAGGACACAAACAATTTAAATAAAGTTGTATAAATGACAAATAAACCTAAAATATGATCGACCTCACTAGACATTTAAAAATTCTAATAAAAACAGGCCAGGTGTGGTGGCTCATGCCTGTAATCCCAGCACTCTGGGAGGCCGAGGTGGGTGGATCACCTGAGGTCAGGAGTTCAAGACCAGCCTGGCCAACGTGGCGAAACCCTGTCTCTACTAAAAATACAAAAATTGGCCAGGTGTGGTGGTGCGCACCAGTAATCCCAGCTACTCCGGAGGCTGAGGCAGGAGAATTGTTTGAACCTGGGAGGCGGAGGTTGCAGTGAGTTAAGATCACACCAGTGCACTCCAGCCTGGGCGACAGAGGGAGACTCCATCTCACAAAAACCAAAAATTTATAATAAAAACAATAAAGACCTCTGTCAAATTGGCAACATTGAAAGGACTCATAGCATTCAGGTTTGACAGGAGGCTGCTGGGGGGCCCCTTTCTGGTTTGCACTGAGGTTCGGAACAGGAGTGACGCTCTGGAAGGGAATCTGAGAGACAAAATATAATCCACACAAAGCTGCGCTCAGCCTTCTCCCCACTGCTGCTTCCAGCCGCCCCCTTTCCTGGCGGGTCCTTCTCCCGCCACAGGCAGCCTCTGGGCTCCCAAGCCCCTCAGAGCTCCGTGGGTGCAGTTGTGTTTGCAGAGGAGCTGGTGGTCCTGGTGGCTCTTAGAATCCCTGCCTCTCTCAGGTGGCCCGGGGGAGTTGGGGGTCTGCTCCCTGCCCTCTTTGGAAGATGCTGCTGCTGCCACTGCCGTGGGGCCTGCGCTCTCCCGTGAAAGCACCACTCCTTCCCATGTGATCCTTGGACGCAGCTCCTGAAGAACCTGCTCCCTGGTCGTTACCCAGTTGCTGGCATCTGTTTTCCTTTGGATAATTTTGGCAATTGGTGTTTCTCCCCAAAATGATCCTTTTCAACTACACGGTCTGGATTTGAGTGTATCGCTCAGTAGACGGCGTCCTTGTCATGCAGTGGCTTCGCGGCATCTGAATTCTTTTTCCTGACTCGTTGTTCTTAATTAGAGTTGACAGGGGTGTCTCTATTTGATTGGTCTTTCCAAAAAAAAAAAAAAAAAAAAGATTCTCGGCCTTAATTATTCTGCTGAATTACCGCTCACAAGTCATTACTTTCTGCTTTTGAGTTAATTAAGTTCTTCCTGGCTTCCTTTGGTCTTTGGTTGGTCTCGTTCTAATTTCTTAGATTTAATGCTCATTTTATTTATTTTTATTGTTTCTTTTAAAATGGAAATAGTTATAAAAGTAATGAAATTTAACTGAGTGGCGATTTGGCCTCATTTTTAAAGTTCTCAAATGAATTACTTTCTTGATAAATCATAATGACAGTTTTAATTTTTACGTTTGGCCAAGGATTTACTGGAGGAAGTGTGGTGGCCATGGTGGCGGGTATCTGTAATCCCAGCTGCTCTGGAGGCTGAGGCAGGAGTATTGCTTGAACCCACTAGGCAGAGGTTGCAGTGAGCAGAGATTGTACCACTGCACTCCAGCCTTGGTGATAGACCAAGTCTCAAAAAATAATAAATAAAAATAAAAAGATGTATCCTTACCAACAAAATCCAAAAGAGTCTAGGCATTGATAAAATTCTCTAGAACTGAACCATGTGCCTCTTGAATTGTGTCTAAAGATTGAGGGCCACTGGATATGAACAGAGAGGACAGCTCACGATTCCATTGCTCGCCGTTGCACCTGCCCTGCCTGATGGGTTTAGGTCGTCTATTAGCTTGAGCTGTGGTCCTTCCCTTTCAATTAAATCAAAGGTAGCTGCTCCAGACTAATCAATTTGGAAGCATTTGTTGAGTGTTAAACATAAGCCTAACTGGACTCAAGAGCTTGTGTTTTTGTAAATAAGCTCAAACTTGATGCATCTTGGATTTCACAGCACAAACCAGACTTCGGGCAATTGTAGGCATTCGTATTTGTGATTCACATAAAAATACTATCAGTTTATTCCTGGAACGAATGTTTGCGGTCCCCCACCCCGTTCACATGTTGTGACCCTAACCCCTAATAGGATAGCATTTGGAGATGGGATCTTTGGGAAGGAATTAGGTCATGAGGATGGAGCTAATAAAAAACAGGATTTGAGCCCGCATACAAATATATGAGAGCACTTGCTCTTTCTCTCTCTGCTGTCTTCCAGGCATGGAAACAGGAGGAAGATGGCTATCTGTCCACCAGGAATGGGCTCCCACCCCTGGGCCTGCCAGCACCTTGATTCAGACTTCTTGGACTTCAGAACTGTGAGGAGTGAATTGCTGCTGTTTACGTCACCCCATCTTTGGTGTTCTGTTTCAGAAGCCTGAATTGACCAGGATAGGAGTTGGTACTGAGAACGGGGTGCTGCTGTCACAATCATCTAAAAATGTGGATGCAGCTTCAAAGTGCATATGAAAAAATTCTGATATTGCTGCCAATGGACTTTGTAAGGTGATTGTGATGAGGGCCCAGAAAGGAAAAAGAGCTGTAGAGAAAGTTCTCATCTTCTTAGAGAATACGTACTTCACTATGTAGTGAACATTGGTGGAAGCAGGGGCGTTAAGAGCTCCTCTGCTGAGGTCTCAGATGGAAAGGGGGAACATATGATTGGAAACTGCAGGAAAAGCCGTGCTTGTCATCAAGAGGCAAAGAAGGTAGCGGAACTGTGTTTGTGTTCTATCATTTCAAGACAAGCAGAGCTTGTCAGTGATCACACTCGATATTTAGCTGAGGATATCTAAGCAAAATGTTGAAGGAGCAGCTTGGTTTCTCCTGAAGAGAAAAATGAACAGAGATGGAATTACCAAGGAACCAGAAATTAAACAATTGGAAAATTCCATATTACAAAAAATAAAACATCTTCAGCAAAGAACACCAAGGGTGTGGTGACTCGACGATCTGTTAAGGCGATTGGTGTGGGTGTGAGCACAGACCTTCTCCGTCATCTCCGCAGAAACCAGGGCTGAGATGGGGTCAGGGCAGCGGAAGCTCTGCAGAGGGATTCCGGGAAGCAGAGGACGTGGGCAGAATGAAGGGGGACCGTGCAGTGTTCTGTCCTCCAAGAAAAGGGGAGAAGCGCCCCAAAGGTTATTCAGACATCGTCAGGATGGCCTAGGTTTCAATAAGGCGGAGGGCTTCCAACAGAAGCCACGGGGCTGGCAATGCCTGGCAGAGCCGCGGCAGGGGTCAGGGCCTGGGCAGCACCCCACTGAGCTTTGGAGGTGGCGTTGCCACCATAGTGGGCCCGGCAGGCAGACTTTCAAGCCAAAGAGGAAATTCTCATGGAACCTGCCTCGCTGGGATTTGGACCCGCTTGGGACTTGTCATCCTTTCCTCCTTCCGTTCCTCCCTGCGGGAGGGAGCGCCTGTCCAGTGGCTGTCCTGACATTGTGTTCTGGAAGCACATCGCGTTGGGTTTGCAGAGGCATGGCTGGAGAGGAATGCTGCCTCAGCATGGCTCTGGCCTCGGCCTCCCTCACTTTTGATTTAGGCGATGTTAAGGCAGGCTCTGGGTTTTAACCCTCACAGCAGCTGGGGTGAGTTATGGCTGTGGGGGCTGTTGGGATGGAATGAATGTGTTTTGCCTGTGAGGAGGACAGTTGGGGCTGGTGGCAGAATTAGAGGCTGGGTGTCTGCACTCCCCACTGCCAGCATCACATGCTGAAATCCTAATGAGCCTCCTTGTTATTTCCCTGTTTTCTCAATCCCTGAAAACATCTTTGGAATTTCCACCCGACAGATACTGTGATAATAGAAGTTATTTCATCTCCAGGGAATGTTTCCAAACTTCTAATGAACCCATCTGGAATGTACCAATTAACCAGGAAATGCATGACCCTCTCCCACTCTATTTTGAAATGAAAGCTCTGTGTTCACCCCAATCGGACCCTTTACAGGGATCCTTCAGGGTTTAATCACACGCTCTGTGGTCACCCCAGTCGGACCCTTTACAAGCATCCTTCAGGGTTTAATCCATGCTGTGACAGGGTGAATGAGATTCAGGGCATCGTGACTTTGCTCAGCTTGACGGATTTGCTGAGGATGGCTTGGAGACAGGCTTGCGGCCAGCCTGGGTGTGCTCAGACCCCTGAGGATGCTGGCCAGTGCCTGATGCTCCACAGTGTCCTGTTCTGGGCACCACCTGCCGGCACCCAGCCATGAGCGCCTTGAGGAAGCCTCCTGTGACCAGCAGTCAGTGAAACTCTGTCTCCACCCTCAAGAGGAGGAAGGAAACTCAATTCTGTTAGGGTTAGCTCTCTAGGACGTGAGAGAGATCTGCCACGTCAGGGGACCTTTCAGCGGGCACCATCCTGTTTCCTCTCTGATGATATCCACCGTCTGTACTTACCATCTATAGAATTGTTAGAAAACAAATGTTTAAAATCTGTTTATGAACATATTTTTTAAAATTTCACTGTCTTTTAACACAATGGAGAATTTCTGACTGACTCTGGAATGTTTAAATATTTACACATATTTAATGCTCATTGTTTTGCATATTACCATTATCCCATACAGTAAATCCAAATGAAAATGTGAAGACAATGATATAATCAATGTTACAAAGTACAGTCTAAATTATCGCTTATGAATCCGTTCTGTGCTTGTTGATTGAAAAAAAGATTGATGAAATTGACTGGTACTGAACTAAATTGCTAAAATCTTTAAGCTTTCTTGAATTAAGATGATATATATATGTGCGTATATAATATAGAGATAAATATATATCTCACACATCAACAAGAAAAATACAACTAAAACAATTAAAGAATGGAAAAAAATTATATGAACAAGCAAAATAAAGAAATATGTATAAGTGGCAAATAAACATAAAATACAATCAATCAACCTCACTAGTATAAAAACAATGATACCTCTCTCAAATTGGCTAAATTGGAGGGATTCTCAACATTCAGGATTGGTAGGGGCTGGGGAAATGTGTGTGCTCCTGAATTGTGAGTAAGACTCTCAATTGGCTCAGTCCTTGGATTCATTCATTCAGTTAACGTTCCCAGGCCTGGAAACGCAAGGGGAGATGATAGGAGCCCCGTGTCTGTCCACAGGGTGTCCACAGCTGATGGAAACACAGCCGATGGAAACACAGCCAGGCTGATGGTCAGAACATGGATTAGCTGCAGACAGTGAAAAATTCTAAGGAGAAATCATGAAAATAAACCAGAGAAAATGGATACGTTTCAGGGGCAAATTGGCAGCATCTATCACATTTTAAAATATGCATTTTCTTTTATGCAGCAGTTTTAGGCTTGAAAATCTCTGCAGAAGTCTGTGCATGTGCAGAAAGTGGCCCCCAGGAGGATCCTGCAGCCCTGCTCCCGAGAGTGAACATTTGCAGACGACGTCAACGTTCACGGGTTGGAAACCGGTTATGTAAATGATGATGCATCCACGTCACAGATTCACATCAGTTCCGTGAAACGAGGCCGACCTCAGTGGCAGAAAGACGCCGGGAAGAACTGAGGAAGGAAGGAAGCAAGTTGTGGTGTAGAAAGCGCCACTCCATCGGCACAGGAGGCGTGAAACGGCCATGTTCACGGACACCGGCACCCTTTCCCTGCCCAGTGCAGGAAACCAGGAGAAAAACATGAGGAAAAAAAAATCAAGCACCACCTCAATTTAACCACAGAGAAGAGGAAGGAGTGAGGCTGAAACCCCTCAGTTCCCTGCCGGGCCCTGCCACATCTGACGTGACCCCTCTCCCCGCGGGTTTGATGTGGCTCCCCCCTCTGTCCTCCAAGAGAAGCACCCAAAGGCATTCAGACATCATCAGGACGGCCTCGGTTTCAACAAGGCAGAGGGGTCTCAACAGAAGCCACGGGGCTGGAGATGCCTGGCAGAGCTGCAGCAGAGGTCAGGGCCTGGGCAGCACCCCACTGAGCTTTGGAGGTGGCGTTGTCACCTGCCTCTGCCGGCTTGTCCCCTTGGTCACTTGGCTCCAGCCAGCCTTGTCCATTCCCTATGACTCCAGCCTCAGAGGGCGGCCCCGCTGGAGGGCTTGTCACAGGGTTGCGCCTGCCTGGGACGCGATGCCGGGGGATCAGCCTGGCTGTTCCCTTACTGCGTACGTCACTCTGCCATCATCTGGGTAGGAGTGCAGACTCTGATGCTTGTAACTCTAACTGCAGGCAGACCCACGCTTTCCCAGACACTGCTGTGACCCTCCCGTAGCCCTTCCTCACCTGGGGTACTGCCTCCATCCCTCTGGCCCTAGGAACACTCATCCCAGTTACGACTTGCTCCCTTTATCTGGAAATCAGCCGCTTGTGCCGTGACCGTAAGCCCCTCTGTGGAGGCCGCTGTGGCGTCGGAGCTGGACTTTCTATCATTTAGTTTCTACCAGGACAAGAACTTCCTGGATGAGGAAACTGCCTTGGCCACTGCCCATCTGCGTGGAATCCTTTAAGCGGTTCTCCTGGCCATGGAGAACGAATCATGGAACTTAGAGCTCAACCATTTGTCTCTATTTTCCATGTGTGGTACAGAAACCAATTTTCCTGTGACTGTCCCTTAAGGATGAACCTCTAGACGCTGTTTTGGTGAATAATTCTATAGCTCACTTGCAAACGGCATTGCACTCTGTCTGCCTTAATGAGAGCATAAACAGAGCCTTAGTCACACATCAGAGAGTAAGGGGCTGCCGAGGGCAGGGAGGCAGGGTTGAGAATGAACAGAGACAGTCTTGGCAGCCGGCGGTCGCAGACAAGCTTTCTGCTTAAAACCAGGCCGCTGCGGGAACATAGACACGAGCCATCTTCAGGAACTATTTGATGTCAGCTGGAGCTCAGGCGGGCACCGTGCAGCCACGGAGTGCCAACTCCATCTCAGCCGGTGACTGATGAACTGGAGATCCGGAGATGCAGACCTTCAGCGTCCTGCCATCTGGGGCCCAGCGGCAACCTGGTCCCAAAGGCGGTGAGGCAGGAAATGGGTTGTTAAACAGGGAGGAGGTCAGGAGCCGTGGGGCCGAGATCTGCCTCTGAAAGTGGAAGAGAGGACCCCCGTGCTGCAGACACCCACAGCTGCAGACGCCCACAGCCGAGCCAGTGGAGCCGTTCTGGGCAGGTGTAAGGCCGTGGTGTCTCAGGGGACATCCGGTGTCACAGCCCGGAGGTGTGGGGGTGAGAAGTTCCTTAAGGGAAATTTGAATCACTCTTAGCATTAATGCTGGGGAGATTGCAATATGTTCTGCAAAGTAAGCATCAACAGGAACTGATTTTTCTTTGTAATGTTTTAATTGTGGTAAGATATACATCACATTTACCTTCTTTACCACTGGTGAGTGAACTGTTCCATGGCAGTGAGCACATTCACAGGGTCCTGCAGCCATAACCACCCCCCATCTCCATAACTTCTTCATCTTCCGAAACCGAAACTCCGGCCAGGAGCTGTGGCTCACGCCTGTAATCCCGTCACTTCGGGAGGCCAAGATGGGTGGATCACCTGAAGTCAGGAGTTCAAGACCAGCCTGACAAACATGGTGAAACCCTGTCTCTATGAAAGAAAATACAAAAATTAGCCAGGTGTGGTGGCACATGCCTATAATTCCAGCTACTCAAGAGGCTGAGACAGGAGAATCGCCTGAACCCCGGAGGTGGAGGTTGCAGTGAGCTGACATCGCACAACTGCACTGCAGCCTGGGTGACAAAACAAAACTCCATGCCCATTAAACACCAACTTCCTACCACCCTCCGCCAGCCCCTGGCATCCCCCATTCTTCTTTCTGTCTCTGTAAATTTGACGCCTCTAGGGCTCTCCTAGAAGTGAAATCATACAGTGTTTGTCATTTTGTGAATGGTTTGTTTCACTTGGCACAACGCCCTTAAGGTTCATCCGTGATGGACCATGTGTCCGACTTTCCTTCCTTTTTGGGGCCGAAGCTGCCCTCTGTGTGTGAGGACCGCATTGCGTTACTGCTTTTATCCCTCCAGCTGTCGACAGATGGGCCCCTGGGCTGCTTCCACCTTCTGGCCGTTGTGAAGAAGGCTTCTACCAGCAGGGGTGTGCAATGGTCTCTTTGAATCTCTGCTTAAGAATCATAATTGCTAGAAGAGTGAGATGTGCAAACCCCACTTTATCTTGCAGTTTCGCAAAACTGGTGGCATGATCTGGTTGGTCCCCAGGTCTTAGGGAGGCAGGGAGGCCGGGCTGCAGAGAGCAGGTGCCGCAGGGTGCCCTGGAGGATGTGGAGGGGCCGCATCAGAGGCACTGGCAGCGCCTGCGGTCAGGGAGAGCACGGCCAGCCCGGAATTTCTCCCGGTCAGGGACAGAAGCTCCACGGAGTCTTGGCAGGTGCCTCCAACAGCAGAGGTGCTAACTGTGACTTTTGTTTCCAAGCTTTGACCTTCAGGTCCTCGCTGACCCTGGAGGGACTGCTCCCCCGAGCTCTAATCCCTAGAGATGGTGGGTGACTTGCCTCTGAGCACACCTTTCAATACAAACCACTCAGATTGGAGGCCCCACCTCTCCCTCCTCCCTGGGCTCTCACACCCTGGGTCCCATCCTCCAGCCCTCATCGCCCTGGGCCAGGTGGCCGGCAGCCAGGGACAGCCCCTGCCCAGCACCCACCGGGGTGTCCACACTGGGCAGTCCTAAGCCCGCTGCCCCGCCCTGCCCGTTCCTTCCACGGAGCCACAGTAAAGGCCTTGCCCACGCTTCCCCTTCTCTGCCTGTGATGACCCTGGTGCCCCTGCGTGGCCTGGCGTGGCACGGGTGCCCCTCTTCTGGGGATCTGAGGGACAAACTCTCTTCCCAAAGCAGGTGTTTCCTGATCTGCTGGCTCTGCCTGACCTTGCATTTCCTATGCATGCTCTGTCCCTCAAAGCCTGCGGCTCTGCTCCTCACAGGCCTGTGAAGGGAGGGGCTCTGACAGGCCCAGAGCAGGCGGGGGCCCCATCGCTGGAGCTACCCTGGCAGTGGTGGCTGACCAAGGGGCCATGCCCTCCCAGGCAGCAAGAGCCCTGTCCCATTGCCCCTCAGGACAGAAGCCATTGTCCTCTGGCCCTTACTCCGCAAACCAGGCCCTTCCTTCTACCTTTCTGCAGAGATGTGAGTGCCTGTCGCCAATTGTCTTTCTGCTCCTGGGTGGCTGCAATCCAGCATCCACCTGCCCTTACTCGCTTTGTTGCTAATTGAATTGAGATATGACACTAAGCTCCACATGAAGCTCTGGAATTGAAATGGATTTGGAAGCAAACCCAGGCAGAAGCCGCTGGCCTGCCCTCCTCTCTCGCAGGGCTGTGTGGAGGGCTGTTTTGCTGACCAGGCCTCGCCTCACAGCCACCTCTCGTGCCTTCTTCTCCCAGTTCCTTAGCTTCACACGCAGGTCAGCAACCAAACCTCCAGGCCTGGAATCCAGCCATGGCCCCAACCAGCAAGGTCAGGAAGGGGCAAGAAGAGGTGTCGTCCCCCCGAGGCCATCACAGAACACTGAGGGCGCTCTGCCATGTGGGCCGACGTGCCGAGCCCATATCCAGTTTCCGAGGACAGCACGGGTGTCCCCTGCTATGCGCTGGCCACTGCCATCTGCCAACCCTCCATACACCCGACACCAGAATGTCGGTCCTCTGGGTGGTTTTTGAGGAAACCTGGGAGGGAGTTAGAATAGGTTGGTAGGGACCAGGGATGGGAAGATTGCTGGATATAAAATCCTGGGAAATGACACTTTTCTCCCCAAGTCGGGTTTGGCCTGGAATGTCGCCGAACTGCTTCGTGGGTGCCAAGGTCAAGGTCAGCTCCCAGTGTTTTGACCTCCCCAGGTCAGCAGCCTGAAGAAGGAGAGAGAAAACGCCAGGAAGTGGCGGAGGTGCGGGCACCAAGGAAGGCCTTTGTGGTGACCGTGTGGGTGGGTCTGTGAGGTCGGTGGGGACCACGGAAGGAGAGGGTGTGGCTGGGAGCTTCTCACTGCTTTTCCAAAAAGGCCATAGCTCAGGAAGTCTGGTGGTGTGGTTTGCAGGGCTGAATGGAGTAGCCGGCTCCTCGGAGGCAGCCAGGGTCCTGGGAGCTTGGCCGTTGCTGCTCAGGGCCTTGCTTGGAAGCCTGTCTTGGCTCTTGCCAAGCCCACTCTGGTTTCCCTCTCTCCCCTGCATGGTGGCTGCGGGGGGCTCAGGAGGGGCAGCTTGTTCCCAGGTGTGTGAGAGACAGAACCGTCCTGTCTTCTTTTCTCAGAACCAGAGAGTTCAAGTAGACAGCATCCTACACCAGCATTTCCTGTAATTGTTCTTAGCCTTGAGTGACAATGTCAGCAGTGCTGGAAAAGTGGGCTGAGCAGGCAAAGGGGACAGGAGAGGGAGACTCAGGGTCAGCAGATGCCTCCAGGGTGCAGAGAGGGCCCTGTGAGCTCCTCCATTATACCGATGCCTCCAGGGTACAGAGAGCACCCTGCAAGCTCCTCCATTATACCAATGCCTCCAGGGTGCAGAGAGGGCCCTGTGAGATCCTCCATTATATCAATGCCTCCAGGGTACAGAGAAGGCCCTGCGAGCTCCTCCATTATACCGATGTCTCCAGGGTGCAGAGAGGGCCCTGTGAGATCCTCTATGATACCAATGCCTCCAGGGTGCAGAGAGAGCCCTGTGAGATCCTCCATTATACCGGATGCAGACAGGGCCCTGTGAGCTCCTCTATGATACCAATGCCTCCAGGGTGCAGAGAGGGCTCTGTGAGATCCTCCATTATACCAATGCCTCCAGGATGCAGAGAGGGCCCTGGAGCTTCTCAGTTATACTGATGCCTCCAGGGCCCAGCGAGGGCCCTGCAATTTCCTCCATAATACCAATGCCTCCAGGGTGCAGAGAGGCCCTGTGAGCTCCTCCATTATTCTGATGCCTCCAGGGCCCAGCGAGGGCCCTGCAATTTCCTCCATAATACCAATGCCTCCAGGGTGCAGAGAGGGCCTGTGAGCTCCTCCATTATTCTGATGCCTCCAGGACCCAGAGAGGGCCCTGTGAGCTTTCATCATACCAGGAAAACCAGGGGACTGAATCCATGTGGTTCTGTACCAGTGAGCAGTGGGGTCATTTGCTGTCTCTGTGTTGGCCTCTGTCCCTCCGGTTCATGCTGACAAGAGCCAGGGGCCAGTCCTTTGTCGTTGGCAGGGGCCCCGCGACCCGGTTCCTGGGTTGAAGCTGAAATCCTGCATGTGATGTCTGGGCTCCAACTCTCCAGAGTGTCGCTCAGCATGTGGTCTGGAGAGGACTCAAGGGGATGCATTGCTGAAACCCTTTATCATTCCCGACAGCCACCCCTCCCTGTGTTGCTGCTTGTAGCCCCTGGTCTTGTTCAACTTGTCCACCCCCCTCACCTTCATCAGCTCATCCCCAGCTCCAGCCCCACCCACCTCTCTTGAACTGGAGGCCTGGGCTCCTCCTCCCTCTGCCAGCCAGGCCCCACCAGCCACCCCCGCCTGTGGGCCCCCACCCAGAGCTGCATTCTCAACCCTCTGACCATGGCTCCCAGAAACGTCTTTCAGGATTTCTGTTCTGGGCCAGGCGTGGTGGCTCACACCTGTAATCCCAGCACATTGGGAGGCTGAGGCAGGTGGATCACCTGAGGTCAGGAGTTCGAGACCAGCCTGATCAACATGGTGAAACCCTGTGTCTACTAAAAATACAAAAATTAGCCTGGCATGGTGACAGGCACCTGTGGTCCCAGCTACTCGGGAGGCTGAGGGAGGAGAATTGCTTGAACCAGGGAGGTGGATGTTGCAGTGAGCTGAGATCGCACCACTGCACTCCAGCCTGGGCGACACAGCAAGAGTCCATCTCAAATAATAATAATAATAAAAAGAATTTCTGTTCTGATGTCCAAAGCCGTGCCGCGATGCCCTGGCAACAAGTTTCCTTTATCCTTACCTACCTTCCCATCTCAGTGACCTGCGGCCATCCTCCCAGCTGTCTGGGACTGCCAGGCATATCTCAGAATTTCCTCTTTTAATTCCTGTGAATTTCATTTCTAAACACTTCAAATATCATCCGTGTCCTCTCGATTCTTCATAATTGCACCTTTTACCTGGACCAAGTCTTCAGGAGATGGGATGCTCTCTTTTCTGCCTGTTCTCTCCTGCCCCTTCCCTGGCAGACATCAACAATCAATCGGGAAACTCCACCTCTTGAACCCTTCCCAGTTGGGTCCTCAGGTCTACCCCCTGGCAGACATCAACAATCAACCAGGAAACTCCACCTCTTGAACCCTTCCCAGCTCGGTCCTCAGGGCTGCCTTGTCCATCTGCCAAAGAACTGCACCGTCTCCTCCCACCTCTGCAACAGCAGCACCTTCACCGACCTGCTCTTATTCATCTTGTCACCATTGTCCATCTTCCTCCTGCCTCTGTGTGGCCACCTGAGCCCAGGCAATGCTTCCGTATCTTCTGAAGTTGGAGATACACGTGGACGGCAATTCTACGAACAGACAAGCACCCTGAGTAGTGTCCTGTGATTGTGGTAAGATGCTGTTTATCGAAACAAAACCAAAGCCTGGAAATAGACGAAAACTCCCTTGACTGCAAACAGGTCTTCTGTGTCATTACAGGATCACACCTGTGCAAGGTGATGTCACACAGCCGCAGATGCGGGTGAGGCAGGCTGACACGGACACCCCTTGCGGGTAGGCTCCTCCATGCAGGTATTTTCTTTCCATTTTGTTCATTTCTGCCTTTTTAGGGGCTGGAAGGGTTGTGTGGCTCATGGTGGGAGCTGGCACCTGTTAGCTTTAGCCACAGAGCAAGCCAGGCCGACAGGCAGTTGTTTAAAGCAATGACGTCATGTAGGTCAGGATGGTGTAGGCTGATGATGTGGGCAGGCGAGGCCCTTTCTGGGTGTCCATGGGTCCTGCGTGCCACATGGGACACATGCTCACCTCAACCTCCTCCCCCAGGACAGCGGTCCCAGCAGGGATGCAGCATCAGTGGCCCCTCTCTAGGGTCATTGCGCAAAACAGTGCTGGCGTTATCTCAGACTATAAGAATGAGCCACTTTTGAATATCAGTTAATGAATATCTTTCTTTCTTTTTCTTTTTTTTTTTTTGAGATGGAGTCTGGCTCTGTCACCTAGGCTGGAGTGCAATGACATGATCTCAACTCACTGCAACTTCCGTCTCCCGGGTTCAAGTGATTCTCCTTCCTCAGCCTCCCAAGTAGCTGGAACTACAGGTACATTCCACCACACCCAGCTTATTTGTTTATTTTTTTTTGTATTTTTAGTAGAGAAAGGGTTTCATCATGTTGGCCAGGCTGGTCTCAAACTTCTGACCTCAAGTGATCCGCCTACCTCGGCCTCCCAAAACGTTGGGATTACAGGCATGAACCACTGCACCTGGCCAATTAATGCATTTTTAATAAAATTAAAAAACATGTAAGAAGACTGATAATTAAAGAAAGTACTCACTTAGAAGACAAAGGTGTCCTGGGTGCCACACCCGCCGGGTACAGCTCCAGGTGTCTTGGGAACAAGGCAATGGGTCTGGGAGGAAAGGGAGGTTTTATTTCTTGTCGTGCAGGTCACTCGGTGACAAATAGAATGCAAAATGTCAAATACAATCTCAAAATTAATCTGCTGGGTTTAGACCCAGGACAAAAACATCACAATGTGTAATAGTCAGAATCACCTAGTTTATAGGGCTTTCCTGAGACCAGACACTAATCCAAAAAAGGCTGGAATTACTTAGAGGTATTGTTTCAATTTCTTCCAGTCCGGCTGGAAATCTCCTGTTGATGATAAATAACTGAATATAATTTCTGATGTGACATCTCATTTCCCAAACAGAAGCAGGATGCACTCCCTCAATCCATGTCTTGCAGCTCTTGCTGCCCAGTGGAGGAAAAAAATATCCCACACAGACAGCTGTGCTCAGATTTCAGCACCCTCTCTCCTTCCTCCAGGTCTGCAGAGGCTTGTTACCCGTTAGGCGCAGCAGGCGCGGTCCCTCCTCCTGCTTCTGTTCCAGCAAAACACTCACACAGGCTGAAACATCCTACACCCCAGAGTCAAAGTTCTTAATAACATTTTCCAAAGGACTGAGTGCTTTTTTATGAATGCTTGGAGAAAATATGGTGCGGGTTTAATATTGTATTATGAGCCTCTGACGAAGGATTTTAAAAATATGCTTTATGCATGAATATATAAAATGGGCATATGTTGCAGTAAAGTTTCACTGTTGTACATAAAGCATATTATAATAAAAGTTGTAAAGTTAGCCCTTAGTGGAGAATTGAAGAAAGAAAAAATGCGATGCTTCCAGCCAGTGGGGATGGAGTCTCCCAACACATTCTTTGTTTTGCCATAGAAGCCGCTTACTCTTGCTGGAATGTCTCTGTCGAGCCAAGGCTGGCTGGGGAGTAATGGTGGGGCAGTTATATGATGAATAAAAGGGTCAGAGACAGGTGCCCCCCCGGGCAGCCCAAGCCCCAGCCAACAGCAGATGCAAATTTGCCTCAGAAATACACATGGATCAAAATCTTAACACTGCACTTTGCAATGCTCTTGGAATGTCCCCAAAGAAAAAAATGAGGGATTTCAAAGCATGAACACTGATGGCTTTTCTTCCAGGCAGATTAGCTTGAAAATTACTGTTGGGGTTATTTGCATTGCACTTAACACTGACTACTGTGTGTTGAGTATTTAATTCTCAGGACAGGCCAGGAGTTCCTTAAAGGCAGAGATTCCTCATGGGCATTGCCCCACCACCCCCTGGACCACACACACACACTCACACACCAGCTCGTCTTATGCCCGCAGCCGTAAGCATTAGCCAGTGATTAGTTGAATGCATTACTGTATTGATGTCTTTTTTTTTTTTTAAAACACACTCAATGAACTAAATATAGGCATACCTTAGAGATATTGCAGGTTTGGTTCTAGAGATATTATAGGTTTGGTTTATTAAGCTAATATTGCCATAAAGCAAGTCACAAGAACTTTTTGGTTTCACAGCACGGATAAAAGTTATGTCTGCACTATCCTGCAGTCTATTAATTGTGCAATAACATTGTGTTAAAACATAGTGTAAATATCTTAACTAAAAATACTTTGTTGCTAAAATATGCTAATGATCATTTGAGTCTTTGGTGCTTCGTCATCTTTTTGCTGGTGGAGGGTCTTACCTCGATGCTGATGGCTGCTGACTGATCAGGGTGGTGGTTGCTAAAGTTGGGGTGGCTGTGGCAGTTTCTTTCTCTTTCTTTCTTTCTTCTTTCCTTTTTTTTTTTTTTTTTTTCTGAGATGAAGGTTTGCTCTTGTTGCCCAGGCTGGAGTGCAATGGTGCGATCTCGGCTCACTGCAACCTTGCAACCTCGGCCTCCCAGGTTCAAGTGATTCTCCTGCCTCAGCCTCCTGAGTAGCTGGGATTACAGGTGCATGCCAGCACACCCAGCTAATTTTGGTATTTTTAGTAGAAACGGGGTTTCATCATACTGATGATGAGACTCATCAGGAGTCTCGAACTCCTGACCTCAGGTGATCCGCCCGCCTCAGATGCCCAAAGTGCTGGGATTACAGGCATGAGCCACTGTGCCTGGCCAGTAGTTTCTTAAAATAAGACAACAATGAAGTTTGCTGCATCGATGGATTGTTCCTTTCATGAAAGAGTTCTCTGTGGTGGGCAATGCTGTTTGATAGCATTTTACCCGCAGTGGAACTTCTTTCAAAACTGAAGTCAGTCCTGTCGATTTCTGCAGCTGCGTTGTCAGCTGGGTTTGTGAAATACTCTAAATCCTTTGCTGTCATTTCAACGATGTTTACATCGTCTTCACCAGGAGTGGATTCCAACTCAAGAGACCACCTTCTCTGCTCATCCATAAGAAACAACTTCTCATTCATTCAAGAATTATCCTGAGACTGCAGCAATTCAGTCCCTCTTCAGGCTCCACTTCCAATTCTAGTTCTCTTGCTGTTTCCACCATGTCTGCAGTGATGTCCTCCACGGAAGTCTTGAACCCCTCAAAGCTATCCCTGCGGGTTGGAATCAACTTCTTCCAAACTAATGTTCATGTTGATATTTTGACTTCTGCCCCCGAATCACAAATGTTCTTAATGGCATCTAGAATGGTGAACCCTACGCAGAAGTTTTTCAATGGACTTTGCCCAGATCCATCAGAGGAATCACTTTCTATGGCACCTATAACTTTACAACATGTATTTCTTAAATAATAGGGCTTGAAAGTCAAAATTACTCCTTCATCTATGGGCTGCAGAATGGATGTTGTGTCAACAGGCATGAAAACATTCATCTCCTTGTACATCTCCATCAGAGCTCCTGGGTGGCCAGGCACATTGTCCATGAGCAGTACAGTTTTTAGTTTTGGGGTGTTTTTTTTGAGACAGAGTCTCAGTCTGCTGCCCAGGCTGGAGTGCAGTGGTGCAATCTCAGTTCACTGCAACCTCCACCTCCTAGGTTCAAGCGATTCTCCTGCCTCATCTTCCTGAGTAGCTGGGACTACAGATGCGTGCCAGGCTGGTCTCAAACTCCTGACCTCAGGTGATCCACTTGCCTCGGGCTCCCAAAGTGTTGAGATTACAGGCTTGAGCCACCGTGCCCGGCTTGAGCAGTACAGTTTTAAAGGAACCTTTTTCTGAGCAGTAGATCTCAACTGTGGGTTTAAAATATTCCATAAATCATGCTGTAAACAGACATGCTGCCATTCTGGCTTTGTTCTTCCATCCATAGAGCACAGGAAAAGCAGCTACTGCATAATTCTTAGGACCCAGGATTTTCAGAATGGTAGGTGAACATCGGCTTCACCTTAAAATCACCAGCTGCGTTAGCCCCTAACAAGAGAGCCAGCCTGTCCTTTGAAGCTTTGAGGCGAGGCATGACTTTTTCTCTCTTGCTGTGAAAGTCTCAGGCGGCCTCTTCTTCCAGTAGGAGGCTGTTACACCTGCAATAAAAATCTTTTGTTCAGTGGAGTCACCTTCATCAAGGATCTTGGCTGGATCTTCTGGGGAACTTGCTGCAGCTTCTCCATCAGCACCTGCTGCTTCACCTTGCACTTAGGCTCTGGAGATGGATTCTTTCCTTAAACCTCACAAACAAACCTCTGGTCACTTCCAACTTTTCTTCGACAGCTTTCTCACTCTCTCAGCCTTCACGGAATTGAAGAGAATCAGAGTCTTGCTCTGGATTAGGCTTTGGCTTCAGGGAATGTTGTGGTTGGTTTGATCTTCTCTCCAGACCACTCAAACAATAACGCTGTTTTGCTTTCTTATCATTCGTGAGTTCAGGGAGGCGTATTTCAAGAAGTTTCCCTTCACATTCACAACGTGGAGAACCGTTTGGCATAAGAGTTTTTGGTCTATCCTGGCTTTCAACGTTCCTTCCTCACTCAGCTTAATGATTTCTAGCTTTTGATTTCAAGTGAGAGACATGCGACTCTTCCTTTCACCTGAACACTTAGAGGCCATGGTGGGGTTATTCATGGGCCTCACATCAATACTGCTGCATCTCAGGGAAGAGAAGAGGACAGGGAGAGAGATGTGGGAATGGCTGGTCTGTGGAGCAGTCAACACACACACATTTATCAATTAAGTTCACCGTCTTATGTGGTCATAGTACATGGTGTCCCAAAACAGTTACAATAATTACATCCAAGATCACTGATCACCACAAAAATGTAATAATAAGACCAGATGTGGTGGTTCATGCCTGTAATCCCAGCACTTTGGGAGGCTAAGACAGGAGGATCACTTGAGCCCAAGAGTTTGAGACCAATCTAGGCAATAGAGATCTCATTTCTACAAATTAAAAAAAAAATTAACTGGGTGTGATGGTGGCCCCTGTAATCTTAGCTCCTTGGGAGGCTGAGGTGGGAGGATCGCTTGGGTCTGGGAGACTGAGGCTGCAGCGAGCGTGATTGCACCCACTACACTCCAGCCTGAGGAACAGAGTGAGACCCTGTGTTGGGATAATCACCAGAATGGGACAGAGATGCAAAGTGAGTACGTGCTGGTGGAAAACTGGCACCAATAGGCTTGCCCGACACAGGGTTCCCACCAACCTTCAATTTGTCAAATAGGCAACATCTGCAAAGCACAGTAGAGTGGAGCTCAATAGAACACGGCACAGCTCAGGGGCCCTGGGTGTGCTCTGCCATGCTCAGGCTGGGGAGCCAGGGGAGGACTCTGTGTGATGGGCATTGGCACTGGGAGACACGCGGAGGAGACAGGACGTGACCTCACCCTGGCAAGAAGGTTGGACAAGGCACAGGCAGGCCTTCCAGTGAAAATAACAGACAGAAGCCAGGAAGAAGAACCACTCAGGATTGGGAAGAGCCGTTAAATAAGTTACACACAAAGAAGATAAGAACAGGACTCTATCTTAATGCTAGAGGAAGAATATGAAGAAGAGGGAGGAAGAGAAGAAGAAGAAAAAGAAGGAGGCTGCGATTACACGCCTGTAATCCCAGCACGTTGGGAGGCTGAGGTGGGCAGACCACCTGAGGTCAAGAGTTCGAGACCAGCCCGCCCTGCCAATATGGCAAAACCCCATCTCTACTAGAAATACAAAAATTAGCTGGGCATGGTTGTGGGCACCTGTAATCCCAGCTACTTGGGAGGCTGAGGCAGGAGAATCACTTGAACCCGGGAGGCTGAGATTGCAGTGAGCTGAGATCGTGCCACTGCACTCCAGCCTGGGCGACAGAGTGAGACTCAGTCAAAAAAAAAAAAAAAAAAAAAGAAGAAGAAGAAGGAGAAGAAAAGGAAGGAGAAAAAGTAGCTCTGATAAGCCATGGAGAGCCACTAAAGGTGTCTGGAGAAGGATTTCTGCTTTCATAAAAAATGGAGTAAAAGAGCCCAGATATACTCTCCACAGGAAACAAACCCAAATGGGTAAAATATATAAAACCCAACCCAAAATGGGCAAACCATATGAAACAATGTGTTATTCTGAGACTGTTATTAAGATAACAAAAGACAGTGATTCCTGAGCAGGGGAAAGCAGGGTAGGTGAACCCAGGGACTGTCCTGATTATTACCTAGAGGCAGTACCCAGACAGGGCCAGTGGACATCCGGAGTGGAGGAGACATTACTGAGAGTTTAGGGGGATCAAAGCAGAGAGCGTTCAAAGCATGGGGTGCGATGGAGGGGAGGCCTTCCGAGAGAAAGAATGACACGGGTCTGCAGAGGGTCTCCCTCAACTATTCCTGAGTGTTGATCAGCAAAGGCAGGTGAGGAAAGTGCCTGAGGCCAGGAAGAAAACTGCTGGGGGCAGGACACGTCTGTGCTCACACCGAGCTATGAATGATGCCTGCTCCCCACAGACAGAGCAACCAAGCAACAAAACTAGGACTTGTGGGCATCCAGCAGGGTGCACAGAAGGGCCCGCCCCTGTCATGGAAATAGACTGAGCATTGCTTTGTTTCTGCTGAACAAACCCTAAAAGCAAGCTCCAAGAAGATGAACCTGTTTCTGTGTAACTTAACTACATCCCAAAACAAAGCTCAAATATATACATACATATATATGTGTGTGTATATATATACATATATATATATATACACACACACACACACAGAGTCTCACTCTATTGCCCAGGCTGGAGTGCAAAGGCACAATCTTGGCTCACTGCAACCTCCACCTCCTGGGTTCAAGTGATTCTCATGCCTCAGCCTCCTGAGTAGCTGGGATTACAGGCGCCCATAACCACACCTGGCTAATTTTTTTTTGTATTTTTAGTAGAGATGGGGTTTGGCTATGGTGGCCAGACTGGTCTTGAACTCCTGACCTCAGGTGATCCATCCACCTCAGCCTCCCAAAGTGCTGGGATTACAGGCATGAGCCACTGTGCTCGGCCCAAAGCTCAATATACTTGGGAGCATGAAAATATCCATCACCCAACAAGGTACAATTTACAATATCTGGCATCCAGTAAAAAATTACCAGGCATGCAGGAAAACAGGATCCATAATGAGGAGAAAAATCAATCAACTGAAATTATCCTGAAAAGGCACAATTTTGGACTCCCAGTAAAGGATATTGAAAGGCCATTTTGTAATGAGAAAGGGGTTATTGCATCAAGAGGACATAACACTTTTAAACATTTATGCACGTAACAACAGAACTGAGCTTCAAAATTCATGAAGCAAAGACTGATAGAACTGCTGGGAGGAACAGAAAAATCCGCGGTTGTAATTAGAGATTTAAATATGCCTGTTTCAATAATGTATAGAAAAAGTCGACAGAAAATCAGTAAAGATACAGAAAATTTAAGCAACACTATCAACCAACTTGACCTAATGGACATTTATGGAATGCTCCACCAAATAACAGCAGAATACATGTTACTTTTAAGTCCACATGGAATATTAACCAAGGAAGACCATATTGTGGGTTATAAAACAAGTCTCAATAAGTTTAAAAGGATTTCAAGTCTTATAAAGTATGTGTTCTTACCACAATGGAGTTAAATTAGAAATTAATAACAGAATGATCTTTAGACAATCTCCCAACGTTTGGAAACTAAATAACATTTCTAAATGACCCATGGATCAAAGAATAAATCAAAAGATATTTTAAGAAATATTTTGGATTGAATATGAAATACAAAAAAAAAAGAACTAAAATACAAACATTAAAATACATCATCATGTATGAGATGTTATCAAAAGGGTAATTAGGGGAGAATTTATATCTCTAAAGGCCAATATTAGAAAAAAAAATCTCAAATCAATGATCTTCATTTCCACCTTCCAAAATTAGAAAAAGTAAAGAGGGGGAAAAAAAACAATAAAGATCAGAGTGGAAATCACTGAAATAGATGAAAACAGAAAAACAGTTGAGAAAATAACTGAAACAAAAAGTTCATTCTTTGTGAAGGCAAATGCAATTGATAAGCCTCTAGCCACACAGCTCAGGAAAAAAAGAGAAAAGATATAAATTACTGCTATGAGAGTTGGAAGAGGAATCATTGCAGGTGCTCCAAATATGAAAGGGATAATGAGGCAATATCATGAACAACTTTATGGCAATAAATTCAACAACTCAGAGGAAATTGAAAAATTCTTCACAAACACAACATACCAAAACTCACTCGAGAAGACATAGGTAATATGAATATCCCTATAGCTAGTAAAGACATTTCAGATAAGGAAAACAAAAACAAAAACAAAAACAAAAACCAAACTTTAAACTTTCCCACAAAGAAAACCCAAGGCCCAAATGGCTTTGCTGGTGAATTCTCCAATCCTTCCAAACATTTAAAAAAGAAGTAAGGCCAGGCGCGGTGGCTCACACCTGTAATCCCAGCACTTTGGGAGGCCAAGGCGGGCGGGTCACGAGGTCAGGAGATCGAGACCATCCTGGCTAACACGGTGAAACCCCGTCTCTACTAAAAATACAAAAACATTAGCCGGGCGTGGTGGCGGGTGCCTGTAGTCCCAGCTACTCTACTCAGGAGGCTGAGGCAGGAGAATGGTGTGAACCCGGGAGGCGGAGGTTGCAGTGAGCTGAGATCGCACCACTGCACTCCAGTCTGGGCAACAGAGCGAGACTCCATCTCAAAAAAAAAAAAAAAAAAAAAAAAGAAGTAATACACATGCTACACATACTCTCCTAGAAAATTTAAAGGAATAAGTGCCTCCCGATTCATTTCATGAGACTAGTATTGCCCTGATTAAAAAAAGGAAAAAGCATTACAGTAAACAAAAATTACAGACCAGTGTCCCCCATGAACTTAGAGAAAAGAATTGTAAGCACAAATGTAGAATTTTAATTGTGACAATATATAAAAGATACTATATCATGAATAGTGGAATTTAGGCCAGGAATGCAAACATTTTTAACATCTAAAAATCAATCAATATAATTCACCACATTGCCAAACCAAAAAATTAAAACCGTAGGATCAGCTCAACAGACGCAGAGAAATACTCGATGAAACCCAAGACCATTTTCTGACACGAAGCCTCAGCGAGGCAGCTGCCGAGAGGAACACGCTCAACCCGATGGGCCTGCCTTGAAATGCCGACATCTAACACCAAGGCGCAAGGTGAAGGAGTGAGTCCCTTTCCCCCAAGATGAGGAAAAACAGAGGGTTTCTGTTCTCACCACTTTGACTGAACTTTGTATTAAAGATTTCAGCCAGCGTAATAATAAAAGAAAAAGAAACAAAAGGCATGTGATTTCTTAAAAGGAAGCAAACTGTCTTCATTCACAGACAACATGATCATCTAAGTAGAAAATCTGATAGAGTGTACAAAAAAGCTTCTAGAACGAATGAGTAAAGTGATAAGTGAGTTTCAAAGGGCGGCAGGATATAAGATTGATAAATGTACATCGACTGGAAAACTGGCCATTACTTACAAGTTAAATGCATACCTACTCTAGGGTCCAGATACTCGGTTCCTAGTGAATTACTTACAAGAAATGACATCAGCCGGAAACGGTGGCTTATGCCTGTAGTCCAGCACTTTGGGAGGCTGGGGTGGGTGGATCACTTGAGGTCATGAGTTCGAGACCAGCCTGGCCAACATAGTGAAATCCTATCTCTACTAAAAATACAAAAATCAGCCAGGCATGGTGGCGGGCATCTGTAATCCCAGCTACTAGGCAGGCTGAGGCAGGAGGCGGAGGTTGCAGTGAGCCGAGATCATGCCACTGCACTCCATTCCTAGACAACAGAGTGAGACTCTATCTCAAAAAACAAACAAACAAAAAACAAAAACCTGACATCATAGCTCCATGAAAAGACTTGAATATGAATAGAGATAATAGTTTTATTGTCGTAGCTCAAACTGCAAACAACCTAAAGGCCATCAACAGATGAATGGCTAAATAAACTTTAGACAATCCACATAATGGATGACTATTCAGCAGGAGAATGAATGGAGCATTGATAATTTTTTGATAATTGATCATTACATTGATAATGTAACAACATGGGTGAATCCCAAGATAATAAAGCCGTGTGGAAGCATCCCCACAAAAGAGATGATAAGTTGTACGATTCCATTTATATAAGATTCTGGTAAACGTACACTAACGTGCAGTGATGGAGAGCAGCTGGGATGTGGGAGGAGCAGGCAGTCTGGGAGGAGGGAGCACAGGAGCTTTTGGGGGCAATGGGTAGATTCATTCTCTGGATTATGGGGATGGTGTCTCAGGTCTGCATATACGTCAGTGCTTAGCAAAGTGTATGCTTTAAATATATGTTATTGCATGTCCACCTCACCTAAGTAAAGCTGGCTTAGAAATGTAAAAAAAATGGGGTAGTGGTTGAATAAAAAGCCTATTTCATCTTAGAATTCTACTGTTAAAATTCGGCTCCGGCCACTATTAAGGTGAAAAAAAAAATCCAGCTTTAAATTGTTAAATTCTGTTATTATTTGTATATAAATAATTCATTCTTTTGGAAGAATGAATTATCTGGATAATTATAGACTGCCAGCACTCATTCCCTATGACCAAGGCAATGGCATACTTCCTTATCCAAACTAGGTCACTTCTTCTTCTTCTTCTTCTTTTTTTTTTTTCCTCTCTCGCCCAGGCTGGAGGGCAGTGGCGTGATCTTGGCTCACTGCAACCTCCGCCTCCTGGGTTCGAGCGATTCTCCTGCCTCAGCCTTCTAAGTAGCTGGGATTACAGGCACCTGGCTAATTTTTTTATATTTTTAGTAGAGACGGGGTTTCACCATGTTGGCCAGGCTGCTCTCAAACTCCTGACCTCAGATGATCCGCCCACCTCAGCCTCCCAAAGTGCTGGGATTACAGGCATGAGCCACCGCACCCAGCTAAACTAGGCCACTTCTGAGAACAAGGCAATAGATGACCACTGAGGCTGCCCAGGCAAACTGACCGAAGGTCATCTCATCTGGCCGAGGCCCCTGCTCCCATCGGTCCCCACAGGACATTCGGGACTCGCCGTGGGCCACACCTCACTCCTGCATCCTGGACCCCACACCTTCATGGAACCTGCTGTCCCATCCCCACTCCCTGGGCCTTCTAGATTGGTGGTGGGCACTGGGCACCCTGCCCCCATCCCCCTACCATGATTCCAGCAGGGAGTGTGTGTCCTGCAGGGCCTCTTCGAGTTCCTGCCATTCCCGGTCCTCAGCAAATCTTTGGCAGAAGAGTAAATGAATCGTCACAGACCTTGTTGGATACAAAGTTGCTGTGGTCAGTGTGAAGTCTCACGTTTCAGCGAATTTTCCTGGCATGGGCATTTGTGGCACAGAAGCCGGGTGGTCACCCGAGCACCCCCAAAGGCTGCAGCACACGTTCCGGTGGTGGGGGCTGTGGGGGCCTGCACGGGAGGATCCTGGGGAAAGTGCTGGCCTTGTGTGCTCAGCTCTGAATGTAGACGCAGCAGCTTCTCCACGGGAGACTCACCGCTTCCTTCCCCAAGGTCTCACTCTCAGACTGAATTAACACGTTGAAGGGTTCCCGTCTCAGCTTTTCCCCAAGGCGTGCCTTTCAAAGAATGTTCCCTGAGTTGTGAATGGCAGCAGAGCCCTTTTTAAGTGAAGGTTATTTTACTTCGGTATCTACTGGTGATTCCCAGCTTAAAATTAAGCAGCTGGGGAATCCTCCATGAAACCTGTAGAGTTTCCATGGCAACCTTTGTCCTAGAAAGGCAGGCCAGGGACCTGCCATTCTGCAGCCCCGCCTCGCTCCAGATCTCAGGGGTCCTGAGCCTGCTCCGCAGGTGAGGTGGCAGAGGGCGGGGGGTGGGGGCACAAGGTCTGGGCCTGGGGTTTCCTGGGCCGGGGAGGAGGCTCTTCTATGGCATGAGCACAGCCTAGCAGTTCTCTGAACAAAACCCCTTCCCAGGCAAAGCCCCCTTTCCTGAGTGAGGGAGGAAGTCCCTCTTGATAAACCAGCACTGGTCAGAGAGCACTTGTCTGCTTGCAAAGTTGGTCTGGAGAGGTTTCCGCTTCTATTAGGGATGCATGTAGTCCCAGCCACTCGGGAGGCTGAGGCAGGAGAATGGCTTGAACCCGGGAGGCAGAGCTTGCAGTGAGCCGAGATCGCGCCACTGCACTCCAGCCTGGGCGACAGAACGAGACTCCGTCTCAATAAAAAAAAAAAAAAAAAAAAAAGGATGCAACCATCGTGAACAATTGCACGACGTCCCCTCCCGAGACGCCTCTCGTGTGTCTGGCACCGGTGTGCACGGTCACAGCACCTGGCCTCAGTGACTGCGATTCCATCGTTCAGAGCCACGTGAGGCTCTGGGGCCGGCACTCACCTCCAGGCGGGGTCCCTCCTGCCCATGCCCCCATCCGGGCTCCCAAAAACCACTTCACTTTCCTCCAGGATAATTAGAGGAAAAAATACATCGTGTCACTTGAAAGGATTCAAATTCCACCTATTATTTCAGAAGTTAAATAAAAAAGATCCCCAGGGAATGGGAGAGGCTGAGGAGCCATTAGCTAAACAGTGGGACTCAAATCCAGTTACATATTTGACAGCCTGTAAAAGGCTTTGGAAGCTGCGTGAACATTTTGACAAGTCTGAGATGAATAGGAAAACGGCCCCGGGAGATACCTGAGCAAGTGCGGTCCCCTTAGGAGGCTGCTAGGGAGGGAGAAAGGGCGGAGAAAGTGGGAGGTTCTCAACCTGACGCAGGCCAGGGGTTGGGACTTCATTCCTTCTCCACCGCAGCCTCGGTCTCCAGCGGGCCAGCCCCAGAGAGAGCTCACACCTGCTAAGCCTCGGGGCACTCCCTGTCCACCTGCGGCAAAACTGTGAATGGTCTGACTTCAACATGCCTGAAAGTGCACAGAGAAACCCAGGCAGGAGGCACCGAGTCGTGGCTGACACTCTGGGACCGCAGGGGCCGGGGTTGGGCGGTGGCGCCGCGCCCAGGGCAGCAAAGCTTCCCGCACGCGCTGTCCCTTCTGAGCACCAGAGCCGAGACCTGCTTCTAACGCGGGACCCAAGCGATGAGTTATTGCTACAAAGCGGCCCATCCGGAGCCCACCCGTGGTTTCCCGCGCTCTGCTGAATCATTTCAAAACTTGAAATCCTTGAAGATGTTCTTCGTCCAGTTTGAGTTTTCTCTCTTCTGGTTTTCAATCAGCGGTGTTTGCGAGAGGTGGGTTCTTGCTATCCAAATGCAGTAGACTACATGCTTGTCTCACCCCCTCCCCACGTCCCACCAAATTCATGTTGAATCCTCACCCCCAGGCGATGGTGTTAGGAGATGGGCGTTTGGGAAGTGATGAGGTCATGACTCCTCCTAGGAGATCACTGCCCTTATAAAAGGGAACCCACAGACCCCTCACTCCTTCTGTTGTGTGGGGACACAGGGACATGTCATCTGTGAACAAGGACTTAGGTCCCCTCGCCAGACGCTCGCCAGACGCTCGCCAGACACCGAGTCTGCTGGCGCCTTGATCCTGGACTTCCAGCCTTCAGGACTGTGAGGAATAAATGTCTGTGGTTTATAATCCCCCAGCCTATGGTGCTTTGTTCCAGTAGCCTGGTTAGACTAAGACACCAAATATTCCTTATTGAAATCCCGCCTCCTCCCTTGCCCCCGGCTCTGAGGTTGCTCAGGAAATCAAAGCTCCTCGTACCATGAGCGTCTCTCTGATGGACCATCGGTTCCTTCCTCATGTAGGCTCCTCTCCAGCGCTGGCCCTTCCTTGGTGGGAGTGCCTGGATCCCACCTGCTGCAGCCTCTTCTCTGTCCCTCGGCCTCTGGAATTACGGTGAGTTGTGAACATCCGGCTTGACAATGAGGCGGATTGGCATCTGTGAAATCTGAAATTGCAGATTGTGGAAAGAGGATCCCATGAAGTTGAAGGAGTGATACGAGTCCCTGTCGTAGGTCCAGGAGGCCTCCAGGGACAGCAGAGTCTCGCATGGCGGTGCTGGGGCTGGGCAGAGCAACCCCAGCTTCACAGGATGGGCTTTGGCCCTGGAAGACACGTTTGCAGAGAAGACTTTGTGACAGCATCAAAAACATTGCAGGGGACAGCCAGGGAATCTTATGGTCTTTCTTACAATTGGTTAAGAACAGGACTTAACATTTGATTTTTTCTTCGTCTAGTCTAATAATGACACAAGCTTATGGCTATCATCATAACCCACATTTTGTGAAACATAAAATAAAATGAGCTGATTCTCGTAATTGTTAGTTCTATTCGTAAAGATAAGATCCATATCAGGGGTCAGCCAGCTACAGCCTGGGCACCAGACTCCACCCATAGCCCGCTTGTGAAAATGAATGTTTGCTGGAACACGGCCGTGCTCTATTGTGTCTGTGCCATCTGTGGCTGTCTTTGTGTTTTGAGGGCTCCATGCACCCCACCTTTGGTTCTCCTGCTCCCATGTGCTCTCTCCTTGCCTGTGGGACCTGGGACTTCCCTCTCAGCCACAGAATGTGGAGCAGGTGAGGACATCACTCTGGTGCCTTTTCCATTGGTAGGACGTCTCCTCTGTGGTCGCCCTTGCTGCCGTGGAAGACAGTGGCTGCCGTGCACAGGCTGCATGGCTGGGAAATGCAGATGGCCTCCAGGAGCTGTGTGTGACTTGTAGCAGCAGGACAGCAGGACCCGGGTCCTCAGTCCTGTGGCCACAGAGAAATGAATATTCCAGCACAGGAGGGAGCTGGGAGGCAGGTCCTTCCTGGATCAAGTGTCCAGATGAAAACACAGCCGCAGGCAGCACCTCGATTGCAGTGGAGCCATGCCTGGATCCAACCCACAGAAGGTGTGAGGCCATGAGTGCGTGTGTAGTAAACCACTAACTTCGTGGCAGTGTGTGACACAATAGGAAACTCGTGCACTCTGCCACAGCAGAGTGGAGTCATTTTGGTAGGAACCATATGGCCTAAAAACACAAAATACGAAATATTCATTATCCAAACCTGGACAGAGAAGTTGGAAAGGACTGCATTCAAGCACATTTGTTGGCGACCTGCTGAGTCAGCAACGAGGCTTTGCAGATGTGAGGTCCTGACGTTTGACCTGGGTTTGGTTTTGGGGTGAGGTTCAGGCTTCTCTAAACACAGGAGACCCCCAGTCCATGCATTCTACTCCGTAGCAATAACTGGCTGCTTTCAGGGCATTACACCAGCAAGTTACAGCAAACGTGTTGATTTTAGCTGCCACACTTCCTCCAGGCTGACTAATTGGCTCTCTGATTAGATTGGTGTTTCAATGTATTAGTGGTCAAATCAGCCGACTCCTAGAATGAAGACTCATCCACCCCGCCTGCCGCCAGTCACCGCTGTTTCTTCAGGAAGCTGAGCCGGGTAATTAGGACCAACCCAGTGAGGCCCAAGGGCTGACAGCCGTTAGGTGACCAGTGGACAGTGAAGGGTAACCTCAAAATTGGCGACTCTGATTAGAACGGATAACTCGTTCCCACGACGGGTGGAAATAGCTTTGTTTATGTCTCTGGCTGCTTGGCAGCAGCAATGCTTCTCAGGACACCGAGATTGTCCTGTGGAATGACCCAGCTGTGACCCCAGAAGATCTCCAATGCGTGAGGCCGCGTGTCCATGGTCTCCGTAAAGCCTGACCTAAAGGCTGTTCTGACGGGAATACACAGCGACGCGTCTGACACACAGACTGTGTAAATGAGGCCAGGGCTCCTCATTCTCTTCCCTTTAGATGTTGTTTTTTCTCCCAAGTAGTCTAACTTGGTTTAAGTCAAGTATGTAAATCCATCTTTCTTTATTTGAGTCAAGGGCTCATGGCCAGGGCAGGCTGTTCATGGCTCCAGATCGCTGCCCCTAGGAGTCCCCAAGTCTTGTCCATGCCCAGGGGATCCTGAGCCAGATCCCACACTGCCCTTCCCCCAGGGTGCCTGCTGGTCTTGGGATGGCCTTGCTCTTGCAGCAGGAGATATACCTGACCAGACCGGCCAAGTGTTACCCGCGGTCCATGCCTTCCCCTCTGACCTGGCTTCTCTCCTCCACAGAGGCACCTGGATGCTGGCTCACGCCTGAGCCTGAGCAAGCACTAAAGTGCAGAGTGTCCAACGTCTGCTTTTCCCAGGGTCTCAGTCAGCTGGGGCTGCTGGAACAAAGTCCCATGGACTGAGTAACTTACAAATGGCAGGAGTTTATTTCTCACAGTTCTAAGGGATGTAAGTCCAAGATCAAGGCGTCGGCAGCCCCGGTGCTGGTGAGGACCTGCTTCCTGGTTTAGAGAAGTGCCTTCCTGCTGTGTCCTCAGGTGGCAGAAGCTCTCCGAGGCCTCCTTCATGGCAGCACTAACTCCATTAATGAAACTTCTGCTCCATGGCTTCATCACCATCCAAAGGCCTGTCTTGTAAAACCATCATCTGGGGGCTGGGGTTTCAACACAGACATTCTGGGGGGACACAAACATTCAGTCCACTGCAGCCAAGGAGAACCAGCAGAGAACCAGTCAGCCTCAGAGAGAACACTTGCTGTCCAGCTGCACCGGTCTTGCTGTCTGCCCATGAACCTTGCTCACCCAATCTGCCCTAAGGGTGTCTGCTAAGCCCTGCTCACCCCTGCCTATAGGGGAACAGGCCTTTTCTGTATGATTTTGAGATGCTTGCAGATTCTGAGGGTTCAGCCTTTTGGCATAAAGTTTCTCCTTTTCCATTTGGATTTGTTTAATTTGACATAATCTGGGAGGGGAAGATGGCATCGCATGGGCACCTGAGGCCCTCATAGAAAAGCTGGAGCCCCAGCCTTCCTGTAGGACTGCATTTCTGTCTCTCTTCCTAGTGTAAAAGGGGCACTTCCCAGGGCCTGGGTCCTCCTGCCAGTCTCCAACAGGAGCCGTCCCCAGAGAGGTGCATGTTGTCTCTGCCCTGGATCCACTGGCTGGACTTGGGTCATGCGGCCACAGTCCTGCTCAGGGGCTCAGGTGTGAAGTTGGCCGGAGTTTGAGGGAGAAAAAGGAGTATTTGTGGTGGTTTTAGCCGTCTCTGCCTTGCTCCTGCTTGGTTTATGTCATGTAAAAGTGGAGAGGCTGGTCCCTCTAAAACAGATGTGTTTAATGACACATTCACCTCCAATCCCATCAGTCCAACCAGTCTTCGTTCCTGTGTTGATGGATAAGACTCATCTAAGTGCTTTCGAGAAACTCAAGTGTGTCTTTTCTGCTTTGCTTGAGTTTGCATATTTGAAGTGTTAGAGCCGGTTAAGCTGAAGAAGTGATTTTCAACCTTCTTAGAGGAGGACGGACCACTGTTTCTTGCATGCAGAGGGCTGCCCTGTGCACGTGGGGCTGCTGAGGGGCATTGAGACCTCCCTGAGATCCAGCAGCAACTCCTCCTCAATTATGATGACCAGAAATGCCTCTAGACATTGCCAAGTGTCTCCTGGGGGCAAATTAGCTTAGCTGCCTTCTCATGTCTTGTCACTCCTGTGAGACATGGATTGGGGAGTGAGACGTGTCCAAAGGCCTGGAGGCTTGCACCTCAGCAGACACCTATCTCAGCTCAAATTTACCAAAACAGACAACAAGCATGTTACATCATCCTGAACACAGAGGTCATTGTTCACTTGATAATGACTGGGTAACTACTGCAGGTGTGGCCTGGCCTGCCCTGAGAAAGCACCACAGATTATGTGTCTATCTCAGCACCAGAGGCCAGAAATCTGAAATCAAGATGTTGGCAGGATCCTGCTCCCTCTGGAGGCTCTGGGGAGGATCCTCCCTTGACCTTCCAGCCTCTGGAGGCTCCAGGCTTTCCATGGCTGTGGTCACGTCACTCCATTCTTGCCTCCATTGTCCTGTGGCCTTCTCCTCAGGTGTTGTGTCCGAATTCCCCTCTTCTTGTAAGGACACTGGTCAGGGCCTAGGCCCGCCCTCCTGCAGTGCACCTCACCTTAACCACCTGCAAAGACTGCGTTCCTAAGAAGGATGTTCATAGGTGTTTGGGGCTAGGACTTAGCATCTCTTTTTGGGGGACATATTTCAACCTTCGACACCCACCATGTACCACGTGCTGATAGTCCTGAGCCCCAGGGCCCACACACCCTTGGGTGAGCAGGAGATGGACTTTCTAGAAAGGTCTACAGGCTTATAGGAACCACACATGAAATGAGATTTGAATGCCGTCCGATGAGAACCAGATCCTCTTCTCCCTGAATGCACTCGTTCCCAATTTGCTCCACTGACACTCTCGAAGCATCCCTGGGATGCACGCACTAAGACAGATGGGGCCGTGCTGGGGGCCCTGTGACCCCACTCTGATGCCCCCAAGTGCGGGTCCCCTCCACCATCAACCCCTGGTGGTCAGGGCGATGTGCAGGAGGGATGCGTGGAGGGCCCAACAAGTGCTGACCCACATGGCTGGGAGTTCCTCCTGCAGCTAAACACTGGAGGAGCTCTGAGAGGAGGGGAGAAGGTGGAGCCCCTTGCGTCATCAGGGTTGGCTGTGTGTGTCCCTGGGGCTCCTTGGAGTCTGAGGTGGCCACTGAGATGAGATTCAGAAACAGAAAATAGGGTCATACAGGGCTGATGTCCCATGCAGGTGCCACGGAAATAGAGGTCTCCAGACCCAAAACCCCTAAGAGCATCGTAGCCTGTGGTGTGGGGTGAGGGGTCCCCACTGGGTTCCTTAGGAGTGCATGTTTGCTTCTTGAACCTTGAAGGCTGGGCAGTGAGCCAAGGCCATGCAGTCCAGCTGAGGAACAGATGTCCCCGAGAACCCAAACATCCCGAAGCATTTCTGGGAACCTACCAAGAAAAAGAGTCTCATTGTACACAGTAGGCAAACAGCCAGAAAATTAGCTTAAAAGCCGCTTAGAGACAGTGGTGGGGCAGATCCCTGGAGCTGTCCTGATACTGCCTGGGAGTGCCTCCTGTGTGAGTCCTAAAAAACTCATCTCCTTACCAAGCTGGGCTTGTCCCAGGCATTCTTTGGCCCCTCAGCTCCCTCACAGCTTGAGGGTATGTTACAGCCCCACGTTTTTCTTGTAACACATAGCCTGTGCCCTCCTTTCCCTCCAGCCTCCCCTGGGGAGTGAGCTTTGAGCTGACCCTTGCCTGGGTGGCTTTTCTCTAAGCATCAGGAATGTCCTGAGCATCCTGCCCAACGGTCACAGGCTTGACAGACCTCCGGACATTTGGCCAGGACTTCAATTTTCAGATTTAATTTCAAACCAAATCACTCCCATCACTATTGTATTCTAGTGTTGTATGAACACTCTGAAGAAAGGATGTCTGCACACACTCTGATTTTGTACCTGGGGAAACAGGCTCAGGCCAAGTCCATGCCTTCCTCATGGTCACTGCGTTGGAAGGTGAGGGAACCCAATGTTCTTGCTTTCTCTTCTTTGATTTCTGTCATGACACAGTCACATCCTTTGTCTCCTTTTGCATGTGGGGTTCTCTTATTTTAATTTGCAAGTTTCTCAAACTCATGCATTTGCTTAGCCTGTATTGGGGTTGGTGGAGCAGAAACCTCTTTTGAACCCAAACCCAAAGATCATGTGAGAGTCAGACTTCACAGGGATTTATCATGATTGCACCAGTCATCTTGGACTGCATAACAAATGCCACAGGCTGGGCAGCTTAAACAACAGAAATTTATTTTCTTGCAAGTCTGGAGCCTGGAAATCTAAGATTGAGGTGCCCTTAAGTTTGATGCCTGGTGAGGGCTCTTCTTGTCTTGCAGACAGCACTTTTTCACTGTGTCCTCACATGGCAGAGAGAGAGAGAGGGACAGAGAGAGAGAGAGAGAGGCTGGGAGAGAGAGGGAGAGAGAGAGAAGAGAGCCCTGGTACTCATCTTCCAGAGACACCAGCCCTGTTGCATCAGGGCCCCGCCCTCAAGACCTCAGTTGGTCTGAACCTCCTCCTTGAAGGCCCACCTCCTACACCATCACATTGGGGTGAGGGTTTCACCATAGGAATTTGGGGGAACGCAGTTCGGTTCTTGTTTCTCCGTGCCTGCATGCGAGTGTCTAGGCTGCATCCTCACTTTTCCAGCTCTCTTCAGGAGGAAGTCACCCTTCATGGCCCAAGGTGAACATGTAGATCAGTCTTTCTGCAGGGGTGCAGAGCCCTCGGCCCCACAGCGGTGCCACCCGGCTGCCTCACTCAGGGCTACGTGTGATTGATTTAGCAATTGATTTTTCTCTTTGCACAAAATTCTCATCCCATAGCCTTAATAGGACTGATTATTCATCAATATTAAAGCAGCAAATTCATTATAGTCTAATAATCTGACATCAAATATTAAATCTCATTGTGTGAGGGGCTGGGATTTACAGCCCCATGCACGGTCTCAGGTGAGCAGCTCAGCTCCCACAGAGGGGCAATAACAGGACCAGTGACTGCATCCTCGCCTTCCAGGCGACGTGGCCGCAGCACCCACTGTGAGGCCAGGAAACCTTCGTGACCTGTGGGGCACTGGCAGGTGAGGAGAGAAGGGCCTGGGAGTCGCATTCTCTGCATCGCCTGAGCACAGGGGATCTTCCAGGCTCTCCCTCTGAGGTCCGCCATCCGGCCATCAGCAGAAACACTGTCCAGCATCAGATGCTGTCTGGGCTCAGGTCTGATCCCCTCAGAGCCTCACTGCCGGGCACTAGTGGCTGCCCGAGGGCCTTGCTGACCCAACAGGTCTTCTAGAAGTTTCCAGAGCACGTGTTTTATTTCTGAATTCTGTGCCTTTCTGCCCAGGAGGACCGCCTGCTTCCCACCTGTCTTCACACGTGTGTGCTTCTTCTCCGACTGCGGAGCCCGTGGCAGAGCGGACTCTTCTGGGCTCACACCGCCAGCACGGCAGGCCCCCTGCACCAGGTCTGTGTCTCCTCGTGGCTCTGGCTTTAAAGAAAAAATACTGCAACAGAACCTGCTGAAGCACAATGAGGAAGATTTTATTCAGGGCCATCACGATAGACGTGGGGGAAGATTGGACTCAACACCAAATATAGCATGGGAAGTTGGAGTTTATAGCCCGGGAGCAGGGTGGGGGCAGGGCACGGCAAGTCACATAGAGGAGACATCGGGGCAGGGGAATTCTGGCTACACTGACCCAACACGGTTTCGCTGAGGATGGGCCAGGGTGACAGGCATTACCTGGGTGTGGTGGACAATGAGGAGCCTGAACAGATCATGAGGGTGATGTGGTGTCGAGGGCAGGGGCTCTTGCTGAACTGACTCAGTCACGTTCTTGCTAAACCCAGGTTTTATAGGGATGAGCCCAGATAGGCCCAGGGGATGTTCCAGAGCCTGGCTGAAATCTGGGCAGGTAGGGCCTTTCTGTCGCCAGAGAGCCAGGACAGCCCCACCCACCACAAGGCGTTCACCGTGGCAGGAAGCAGGTGCCTGTGCTCGGAAAGTCTCACGGGCAATTCCTCCCAGCGGTGGGCATGGGATGGGGCCCTGGCCCCTGATCTGTGAGCCCCCTCCTCTGCGAGTAGGTGTGAAGACCCATCCTGCCAGGCCTGGCTCCTGAGGACCAGCCGAGGATGGGAGTGGAACACAGGAGCTTTCTCCACACGTGCTCTGTGCTGCAGCCGTGCAGTCAGGCTGGGGAGGTTGCTGGGACTCTCTGAGGTGTCCTGACCACTTCCCTGGCTACCCACAAACCATGTGAGCTTTGTTAACATCCACGAACTTGGCAGACAACAACTGCCTTGAGAGAGTGGCGGCTGGGGAGTCGGGATGGCGCTGGGAGCCCGAAACGCTGAGCACCCTTGTCGGCTCATCTAACCTCACTGTCTGTGCAGGGGGCTGGGGAGTTGGGATGGTGCTGGGAGTCTGAAATGCTGAGCAGCCTTGTCGGCTCATCTAACCTCAGTCTGTGCAGGGAAATGGGGTTGTTGCTGATCGGTGGGATACGTATGAGGTAGGTTGGGTGCGGCACCTGCCAAGAAGGTCTTTACCGCTCACCCATGCAGGTCTCCCTGCTGCTCAGGGCTGAGGGGGCCACGGAAACCTCAGACGGCCCTCACTCAAGAGAGCAGCAAGAGGGGGCAGTTTGTGAGGTTGTAGAAAAACAATAGTCACAGCCTTTTAGGGTTCACAAAACCAATACAAATATGTTTTCTGTTGATGTTTTATAGTGTAATTTGCAATTACCTCTTTAGACAAATGGATTTGGTTTTCCAGTTAGCTCAGAGGGAGGACCCAGCACCCAGAAGGTTCTGGAGCACTCAGGCTGCCTGGAAGCAGAGTGGGGACGTGGGTGGTTGTGCAGGGCCTGGAGTCCCCGTCATGGGACTGAAGCTGAGCTGTTTCATCTCGGGGGGTTGTGAGTCTTTCACGTGTGGAAGAGGAACAGTGGCAGTCCTGCCTACTGAGCTGAGGGCCAGGTGGGGTGCACAGCTGATGCCTGAGAGCACGTGAGCAGCTGCCAAGGCAAGACACTGTTCTGCATTTGCTGGAGTGACAGGCCGCCTTCAAGCTTGGCACCAGGCTGAACAGGAGCCCCAGGTGGGTCCAGTCGACTCAAGGACAGAACCTGTGTCAGCCCTTCAGACCGTTCTTCATGGCTGTTGGTGGCAGCAATTAGGGGGTGGCAGAGCCCAGGCCATGGGAGGTGGGTGTTCCTCTGTAAGTCTCCCTCTGTTCCCTTCTCCAGGGAATGTCCTGACGGCAGTTCTGTGCACCAGGAGGCCGGCATGCTCTCCTGAAACGCCTTTCCCGGCATGGGCAATGCCTGCGTGCGTGACCTCAGGTGCTCCATTCTGTCTCCCAAGGGGTACAGCCAAAGCTGGCAGCCCACAGGATGCACTCACAGCTGCACTGGGGAGGGAGGGTGGCAGGGACAATGGTGAGTCAATGCGTGGGAGTCCAGGGAGTCTCTCCGAGGCTGCGGGCTTTAGGGGCTACACAGGGCAAGGGGAATGAACGCCTGAGTTTGCTGCTGCTGAGGATTACTGATCTCTACACTGACCACGCACATCACCTACCACACACAGAGAAACACGCAGACCACATGCCACACACACACCATGCGCACATCACATACCATACACACTACTCCTGTACACACTACATGTCACACACACAGAAACACACCACACACATCACATACCACACACACCACTCCTGTACACACACCCCATGTCACACACACAGAAACACATACACTACACACACCATGCACACATCACATACCACACACATCACTCCTATATACACACCACATTATACATACACCACACATCACACACACAGAAAAACACACACCACACACACATCGCATACCACACACACACCACTCTTATACACACACATTACACATCACAGACACAGAAACACATACACCACACACCACGCACACTTCACACACTCATGCTCCTTATGGAGGTTCAAGGTTGACTGTGCTCTTTTCCCCTCCTGTTAAGCCTGACCCCACAGGTCTCCAGATCCTGCAGCCATGAAGTGGGTGTGCCACATCCACCCGGGTCTCCGGATCTCAGGGTGTGAGGTGGGGACCCCAGGCTGGCTGGGGTCTCCTGGGCATCAGTCCTGGCTCACTGCCCTCTGCCCTTCTCTTAGGTCGAGGGAGAATGAGTGTCCTGAATCCCACACTCTGACCCTCAGACTCCGGCTCAGCCGCACCCAGCCCACAGGGAGGGCCCCGTGGCCCGCAGAGCTCCCCGTCTCGGAGGAGGCTTGTTCCTGTGATTCTTCTCCCTCACATCTTCTTCCTTGACCTGGACTGGGCTGTGCCGTCCCTTCCAGTTCACCCACAGTCCCATGGCCCCGAGCTCATCACCCTCCCCGAACTCTCCTGGGTGCTTTCCCTGGCCATCAGCATCCTATTCAGGTCATGAGGCTGAAGAAGAAGAGACACCAACAGCCCGCAGGCCCATGTCTTCAAGGCTGGGATCCCTTCAGCCTCTCACTGGCATCTGCAGAGCTCGGAGTTAGGAGATTCTCCTTGATTTGAATTGAAAAGTACTCTGGGCTTTTTACATTACACGGCATTGTGCAGGCACTGTGCGTCATTCTCCGGGCATAGAATTTATATCAGAATGATTGTCCTCAACTTCCCCTTTACTCCCTGCTTCGTATCAACCACCCTCAGTGAGTGCTGGATGGAGTCCAGGCCCCCGAGGCTGGGGGTCCAGCGCCTGATTTGCCCCCAGCCACTGTCCCGTCTCATCTCTTTGCCCTGCTGGGCGGGGCAGCCCCTGGATTGTCCCTATGGCTTTAGCTACTGGGGCTGCCCCATCCCTGCCCCCTGCACCTGCACCTGCACCTGCACCTGCACGCAGCCCCGGGGATGGAACTGGCAGAGCTCATTCGTCCACTTACAGGAAGATCCCTCGGTGCCTCCCGTGTGCTGAGCTCTGCTCCGGAGGGGAGGAGAAAAGACCCAGAGCCTGTTTACGTTTCTGATGCCTCTTGTCCCTGTCACCAGGTTTGCCCTCGAAAGTATCACATACGCAGGAGATAGTTTATCACTGTTATTGTATATTTCTGGAAGCAAAATACTAACATTAACTCGTTTCTTCCATGCAAATGACAGAACTCGGAGCCTTCCGATTTACATGTCCTATTTCTTGTTTTCAAGCAGGACCTGAGAACAGCTGTGTTTTGGACCAGGGACACCTTCTGAGCAGCACACTTGGGCAGTTGCATCTCTGTGAATTAGCGGGACACATGCACACACGGGCAGTGATCCATCCGGCTCCCAGAGACTCTCGGCCGCCTCCATCCATCTCCCTGACGGGTACCCGGTAGAAGCGGCACAGCCCAAGCTGACTCCTCTGAACGAGACAGCCTCAGAGCTCAGGAGCAGGCGGGGCCGGCCTCCCAGGCGATGCTCCCGTTTTAGACGAGATGCAAATGCCCCGCCGTTTCCCACAGCAGACGGAAGGCTGATAATAACTCAGTCTTTGCCACGGGAGGGACAGCTTCCTGGAACACGTCCACCGCCGAATCCCCAGCGAGCACACCGAAGTGCAGAAACCGGGCTTGTCGTGGAATGATCAGCACAGCAGGAAGGCGGGCCTTGTCTGCCAGCGCTGCTGCCCGGAGCCACTCGGGGTATCGGTGTCAGTCATCCCGAGGACAGGGACAGAGGTGCAGGGTGGCTTCCTGGGGCCTGGGGAGGCCGAGGGTGCAGCTGATGCCAGGCCCTGGGGCTCCTGGGCTTCCGTCCTCTGTAATCAGCCCTGCCCCGCTATCTACTTTAGAGGATGAGTTTCAAAGGCAGAGTTCGATTATCATGAAAAGGATTTCCCAGAGAACACACAGAAAGGCAGACTCCTCCTCAGAAACCGAGCGGGCTCCGTGCTTGAGTGGATGGTGGGAAGCAATGGGTTTTATCCCCACAGGCCCCAGGGTGGGTGTGCTGTGTCCCTGGTGGGTGAAGAAGAGCATGGCACTGGGACAGAGGCAGCGTCCGGGCAGGATGGGAACGTGCCGCATCCCACAGGAGGGACAGAGGCAGTGTGCAGGCGGGATGGGATGCAGGCGGGATGGGATGCAGGCGGGATGGGATGCAGGCGGGATGGGATGCAGGCGGGATGGGATGCAGGCAGGATGGGAACACGCCCCATCCCACAGGAGGGACAGAGGCAGCGTGGGATGCAGGCAGGATGGGATGCAGGCGGGATGGGATGCAGGCGGGATGGGATGCAGGCGGGATGGGATGCAGGCGGGATGGGAACGCGCCCCATCCCACAGGAGGGACAGAGGCAGGGTGCAGGCAGGGTGCAGGCAGGATGAGAACGTGCCGCATCCCACAAGAGGGACAGAGGCAGCTTGCAGGCGGGATGAGATGCAGGCAGGATGGGACGGCGCCCCATCCCACAGGAGGGACAGAGGGAGGGTGCAGGCAGGATGGGATGCAGGCAGGATGGGAAGGCGCCCCATCCCACAGGAGGGACAGAGGCAGGGTGCAGGCGGGATGGGATGCAGGCGGGATGGGATGCAGGCGGGATGGGATGCAGGTGGGATGGGATACAGGCGGGATGGGATGCAGGCAGGATGGGAACGCGCCCCATCCCACAGGAGGAGCTCGGTGGGCCTGACGTTCAGCCAAACCTCACGGCCACGCAGGGTTCAAAAGAGTGAGGCACAGGAGGAAATCTCACCCGGAGAAGCAGAGGCTTGTCCAGCATGACCGGCCCTGCGGAGCCAAACCACGGAGCAGAGCCGGGGGATGCGTATTGAACCCAGGAAATGACACTAGATGGTAACTCGCATCCCCAAGTAAACGAAAAAATGCAAAAATATTAAATAAGAGGATTTCTGTAACAAACTCTATAAATCAATATCTACTCTTCTTTCTTCTTTCAACTTTTTAAAAAAGACATAAAACTAAGCAATAAGTATAACAGATTGTTGGGTCCACAACTTATAACAGGAATAATAGCACAGGAAGGGGGAAGAGAGAACGGAACTATAAAGAAGTAACATTTCTATAGCTCAGTGTAATTAAGTTAATATAAATCTAAAGTAGACTCACATAAATTATGAAGTTTATAATAAGCACTAGAGTAACCATAAATGAAATAACTCAAAAATACGGTGAAAAACCATTAAAACATTAAACTAGAAAATATTCACTTAGTGTGAAAGAAAACAGAAAAGAAGGAAGAGAAGAATCCAAAACATCAGACATACAGAAAACAAAATGCAAAACGGAAGATGTAAATCCAAGTGCATCAATAATCTCATCAAATGTGAATGGATTAACAATGCAATCAAAAGACATATTACAAGACTAGATTAGTAAAGAAGATTTAATTTTATGCTGTCTACAGAAGACAGACTTTAGATCTAAATACACAAATAGGATGAAAGTATAAGAATGGAAAAAAATTATCATGCAAAGAGTAACCATAAGAAAATAGTAATGGTTATATTAATATTAGTCAAAATAGGCTTTAGATGTTCCCCAAATGTTATTAGATAAAGAAATATTTTATAATAACAAAAGGTCAATCTAACAAGAAGATATAATAATTATAAACATATAAAAAACTCATAACAGATTCCCAAAATACCTGAAGCAAAACCAGACAGAGTTGAAAGGAAAGTTAGATAATTAAACAATCATCACTGGAGAATTCAAAACCTGACTTTTAATACTGTATAGGACAACTAGGCAGATGATCAACAAAGAAATAGCAGACTTGAAAAAACACTGCAAACCACTAGACCTACCAGACCTTTAGGAAAACCTCCACCCAATGACATTAGAAGACACGTTATTCTCATGTGCGCATGGAATGACCAGCAGGATGGACTATGTACCAGGCCATTAAGATAAGCTATGTAAGATGATGAGCATTATACAAAGTATTTTCTCTTACCATGATGGAGTGGAATTAGAAAACAATAACAGAAGATATTGGGGAAATCCGTATATGTGTGAAAAATATTTACACACTCAAAATAACCAGTGAATCAAAGAAGAAATCACAAAGGAAATTAGATGTGGAGATGAATGGAAAGGCATGTGCAGATTCCAGACTCATGGGAGCTGCAAAAGCAGTGCTTAGAGGGAAATCCATGGCTGTGAAAGCCTGCATTAAAACAAGGGAAAGAAAAATCTTACCTCAATAAAGTAAACTCCCCCCTTTAAAACACTGGAAAAAGAAGAGCAGATTACTCCAGTGCAAGCAGAAAGAAGGAAACAATGAAGATTAGAGCGGAAAGTAATGAAACGGAGAATAGAAAAATCGAGAAAATTAATGAAACCAAAAGTTGGTTCTTTGAAAAAAGCAACAGAATTGACTAATCGTTTGTTAAATTGATGAAGCAAAAAAGAAAGAAGACTCAAATTACTAAAATTAGGACTGAAAGAAGGGACATCATTGCTAACCCTACAGAAATAAAAAGGAGTATAATGGAATACTACAAACACAGTATGTCAACAAATGAGTAAAGTTAGTTGAACTGGAAAAATTTAGAGCAAGACACAAACTCCTGAATGACTTAAGAAGAAAGAAAAGAAAATATGAATAGACCTATAACAAGTGAAGAAATTGTGTTAGTAACCTAAAAACTATCTACACAGAAAAGCCTAGACCCAGATGGTTTCACTGGTGAATTCTACCAAACACTTTAAGAAAAATTAATGGCAATTCTTCACAAACGCTTCCACAAAATAGGTGAGAAGATACTTCCTGAATCATGTTGAGGCCAGTATTACCCTGATACCAAAACCAGACATCACAAGAAAACTACAGAGCAACATCTTTTGTGAATATAGATATAAAACTCCACAATAAAATACTATCAAGACAAATCCAGCAATATATAAAAAAGGATTTTATGACAAGACCTAGCATTATTTGTCCCAGCAATTCACAGTTGGTTTAACATTTAAAAACCAATTAATGCAATAATGTGTCGTGTCAATAAAAAAAAAAGAAAAAAATTCACACGATCACCTCAATAGATGCAGGAAAAGGCATCCATTTATCGGATTGAGTTAACAGAATTCAATACCCCTGCATGGTTAAAACATGCCACAAAGTCATAATAGCAGAGAACTTCCTCAATCTGATAAAGTGCTTCTACAAAGAAATCACAGCTAACATCATACTTAATGGCGAGAAACTGAACGTGTTCACCCTAAGATCAGGAACAAGACAAGAACGTCTACTCTCACCATTTCTATTTAATATTGTCCTGGAATTCTAGCCAGGAAAATAAGACAATAAAAATGAAATAAAAGGCATCCAGATTGGAAAGTTAAAAGAATACTAGTTCTATGTGCAGATGACATTATTTTGTATAGAGAAAATTCTAAGGACTCCATTAAAAAACTATTCAAATTAAGAAATGAGCTTAGCAAGATTGCAGGGTACAAGATCAATATACAAAACTCAGTTAAATTTCTATATACTTGTAATGAACAATCCAAAAATGAAATTAAGTAATTATTTCATTTACAACAGCATCAAAAATAAAATACTTACAAATAAATTTTAAAAAAAGAAATACCCAGCTTATACCCAGGAAAAATAAAAAGACGTGTTGAAAGAAATTTTTCACCTACATAAATGGAAAGATTCCATATGTTCATGGATCAGAAGATTTACTCCTTTTATGATGGCGATTCCTTTCAATTTGATCTAAAGATTCAGTGCAATTGCTTCAAAAATCCCAGCTGAATTTTTTGCATAAATGACAAACTCATCCTAAAATTTGTATGGCTACTCAAAGTACCCAGAATAACCAAAACTATTTTGAAAAAGAATAAAGTTAAAGGACACACACTTTTCAATTTCAAAACTTACTACAAACCTCCGGTAATCACTTCTGCTTGGTATTGGCATAAGATAGATATAAAGATCAATGGAACAAAATAAGAGCCTAAAAATAGCCACTGATATTTGTGATCGAATGATTTTCAACAACAGTGCCAAGATAGTTCAATGGCGAAAAAGAATAATCTTTTCAATAGATGGCGCTGAGTCAACTGTATATCCACATGGAAAAAATAAATTTGAATACAAACCTCCCATCATATTAAAATTAGCTAAAATATGATAAAACAAAATACAAGAGCAAAAATTCTAAACCTCTTAGGAGAAAGCATAGATGTAAATTTCTCTGACCAAGGATGTTTTTAGATATGACACCTAAGGCACAAGCACAAAACAAAACAAAAATTAATTGAACTTCATCACAATTTAAAACTGTGCTTTAAAGGATGTCACCAAGTAAGTGAAAAGACACGTACACAATGGGAGAAAATGTTTTCCAGTCATATCTCTGAGAAGGGACTTGTGTCTAGAATATATAAAGAATACAGAAGTCAATAATTAAACAGAGACATAATTCAATTAAAACTGGGAAAAGGATATAAATAGACATTCATTCAAATGAAGGTATATCAATGGCCGATGTACACATAAAAAGATGCTCACATTGCTAGCCACAAGAAAAGTGTAAAGCAAACCCTCAATGAGATACCACCTCACAATCATTATGATTGTTGTAATCAGAAAGACAGATAAGCCAAGGATGTCGAGAAATTAGAAACCTCATAGTGCTGGTGGAAGTTTAAAATAGTGCAACTGCTTTGGAAAACAGGTGGGCAGTTTCTCAAAAGGTTAAGCATAGTACCTCAGCAATTCCACGCTAAGGTATTTACCCCAAAGCAAACAAAACAAAACAAAAACACACAAACAAAAAAAAATGTCTATGCAAAAACTTGCACACAAATGTTCATGGCAGCATTATTCATAATAGCCCCAAAGTGGAGACAACCCAAATGCCCACCAAGTGATGAATGAATAAATAAAATGTGGCATATCCGTAGACTGAACTGTTATTTGGCAATAAAACAATGAAGTACTGATACATGCTACATCATGGGTGAACCTTGAAAACATTACTTTAAGTGAAAGAAGCCAATTACAAAAGACCACATGTTGTATGTTTCCATGAATATGCAAATCCAGAGTATGCAAATCCATAGTAACAAAAAGTAGATTTTCATGGTTGTTTACTGTTGTGGAGAAAGGTTTGAGTAGACAGGAGGCATAATTGTTAATGGGTATGGTGTTTCTTTTTGGGTGATGAAAGTGTTCTAAAATTGATTGTGATGATGAGCGCACAATTCTGAAAACACAAAACCACTGACTTGCACAATGGTGGATTTTATGATATTTTAGTTATATCTCAATAATGTTGTTAAAAAGTGAAAATGGTTTAATATTAACATTTGGAACAATAATTGCCTTGGCTTTTAGGCAGTTAGGAATCGAAAGGATTGAGACCCAGATAAATGGAACAAGGACTGGGCATGATGGCACCTACCTGCAGTTTCTGCTACTCAGGAGGCTGAGGTGGAAGGATCACTTGAGCCCCGGAGGTTGAGGCTGTAGTGAGCCAGGATTGCACCACTGCACTCTAGCCTGGGCAATGGAGCAAGAACCTATTTCAAACATACAAAACAAAACAAAAAATGGAACAAGGAAGACAGTCAAATGTTCTGTATACATTTTCTTCCTTTCATTCATTTTCTGAATTCTAAGCTGTGTATGTGTGCGGTGACACAGTAATAAAGCAAGCAGAAAACAATGGCTAACAAGCTAAAGTCTATGCTGTCCTTCTCTTCAGAGCCCACCAAGCAGGAAATGATCTGGCAAATGTCTCAAGCTTTTATTGAAGACTCCCTAAAAAGGCTGCCCATCTAGGATAAGGGCCAACTGAAAATGAACCAACCTGTTTCAGGTAACTGAATCAGGGGCATCTTCCTGTGCTCTAACTGCTAGATGAAAAATAATTCTTATAGATCTGCTAGATTAAAAATAAAGTGAAACTGAAATAATAATAAGATAACATAGTCTCTGTAAATTTTATACACAATGAGTAGAATTCAATAAAAAATGTTCAAGCATCAAGAAACTAACACCAGGTGAGCAAAATCTCAGTGAAGACACAGGAGCATATGTATGGGATGGTGAAGATACTGGAGTTACTGAGTTTATACATAACAACCGGGATTCATATATTTAAGTTTTCTTAGATTAAAAGGTTTAGATATTTAAAGTTTCTTAGATTAAAATAATTTTACCAGAGTACTGAAATGGATAAGAAAGAACAAAATGAAAATTCTACTACTGAGAAATAAAAAAAAGAAAACTAAGAATTCAATAGTTTAATAGTATATTAAACAATGCGGAAAAAATTAATAGACTCCACATAGCTTTGAGTTTAAAAAATTTTAAAACCTTGAGATTAAATCACAGAGTAAAAATGATGTAAAATTAATAGAAAGAAAGTAAGAGACGTGGGGAACAATGAAAAGTCTTATTTATGCATAACTGGTTTTTCAGAAGGACAGAAGAGAAAATATTTGGACAGATTCTTTGATGACATATAGGCTAAGAATACTCCAAGGCCATAAAATAAATAAAGCCCAAAATTTAAGAAATTATATGAAGCCACAAAAAGATACAATAAATGAAAAAAATCCACCTAGACACATCATAGTAAAATTCAGTACACCGTCAGACACACCATACTAAGAAACAAAACATTAATGGTATTCAGAAAAGACGTAATAATTTACAAAAAGCAGAAATAGTAGAATTGATTATTTAATAGAAAACACTGATGGCCAGAAGACAGTGGAATAGACATTAGTTAAGGATCTGAGCACACATTTCACGAAGAAAGGCATACAAAAGGCCAATAGGCACTCAGAAAGACATTTCGTATCATTGATCATCAGGAAAAGGCATATTGAGATCTATCTATGTTTTCAAATTTTATTTTTTGTTGTAAGAAACATAGAATTGTATCATGCTTTCTGATCCAACTTGACAGTCTCTGTCTTTTAATTGGTATGTCTGCATTGCTTATATTTAATACATGTATTCTTATCATGGTATTAAATCAACAGCTTTGTTAGTTGCTTTTTACTTGTTTCATCTTTGGTTATTCTTTTTAAAATTTTTTCTGCCTTCTCTTGAGAGACTGTTTTTATTATAAAATTTTAACTCTACTATTGGCTTAGTATTTATATCTATAGACAACATTAGTGATTGTATTATTTACAATATATGTCTTTAGTTAACCACAGTCCACCTTCAAATAAAATTATACCTCTTCACATGTAGTTAAGAACCTTACTGTGTATATCCAGATTTGCTCTTCTCATTTCTTTCTGCTATGGTGGCCATACATTTCACTTTTACATGAATAAACAATAAATTACTACTATTTGTGTTTTAGAGAGTAAATTGTTTTTTAGAGTGATTAAAAGAAGAAATTTATATTTACTTTCATTTTTGTCACTTCCAGCACTTTCATTTCTTTGTATAGAAGTATCTGCCTAATAACATATTGATTCTGCTTAAAGACATTCCTTCAACATTTCTTGTAGTGTAGTTTGTTAGCAATTCTCTCAGCTTTTCTTTTATTCTGGGAAATACGTATTTCTTCATTTTTCAAAGGTAAATTTACTGGATATAGAATTTGGTTGTGTTTTTTTTTCCTGTTGAATTTTGAGATGCTATTCAATTTTCTTGTGGCCCATATTTTCTGATAAGAAATCTGTTGAAACTCTTATATTTGTTTCTCTGTATAGACTGTATCTTTTTCTTCTTTCTGGCTGGCTTCAAAAGTTTATATTTGGTTCTGGAAGTTTGAATATGAGGTGTTTAGATATGTACATTTTTTATTTGGGTATTTATCCTTCTTAAAGTTTGGCGAGCTTTTTGGATTTGTGGTTGTGTCTTTTATTAATTTTGCAAAATTTTTATCCATCATGCCTTCAAATATTTCTTCTATGTTGTTATTTTCTCTTCTCTTTCTGGGATTCCAATTATGTGTATGTTATTGTAATAATACTTCATTTGATATTGTTCCAGAGTTCTTGAATGCTCTGTTTTGGTTTTATTACTCTTGATTTTAATTTGAATAATTTCTACTGACCTATCTCCAAGTTCACTAATTGTTTCCTGGACTTTTTTGAATTTACCAATTAACCTCTCAAAGGCATCCCTTCTCTCTGGTATGTGTTTTCATTTTTAGATTTACAGTAAATTCTTTCTTACGGTATTTGTGTCTCTGCAAAAATCAAACATTTGCTCATACATGTTTTTCACCTTTTCTGCTAAAGCCTTTAACATACTGATCCTTGTTTATTTACACTTTGTGTCCAATAGTTCTATCTTCCGGATCATCTCAGTTCTGCTGATTTCCTTGTTTTTTGACGGTGTGTATATTTATTCTTCATGGCTTTTCATCTGTCTCACCTTTTTGCTGAAAGGCAGAAGTTTTGTGTAGTATAGAAGAGGACTGAGTGAATGATACATTAGGAGACGGTCTGCCTCTTATTTTGCTAAGTTTTTAGTGTCATGTTTGAGTCCATTTAGTCATGAGTTCAGCTGAGTTGGGGTTCAGCTATGTCATTGCTGTGGTTACCCTAAGTAAACTCAGGTTTTGAATACTTCTAGCATTCCTGTGCATTCAGGGTGAAGGTGGGGGCTGAATTGCTTGTCTCCTAATTGCTCTCTCTTGCAAGGCAAGCAATACAGCCCCCACCCCTCACCCCGAATACACAGGAATGAAAAGCCAACATTGAGGGTGGAACAAGAACTTTTCCTAAAAAAACTGATTTAGACTGTCAGTGAAGGATCATTATTTCCCATTACGGAGGCCAACATTATCTGTCTGCTCGTGAGATCTCAATTTGTGTGTGTCACATAAATTGAGCAACAAACAGACAGCCCATCTCTGTCATTCCTAGGAAGACTGTGGCTTATTAGTGATCCCCAGTGGTAAGCAGATTGCCATTTTGGCTTTGCTACTGACGCCTGGGGTAACATCACTTACTACCGATCATTAAGGGCCATCACCTTTATTGTGCTGTTCTACGGCCCCACCATTGTGACAATTTTAAATAGTCCACTTTTATGGGATCATCTCCTCCCGTCAACCACAGGACAACGTACAGGTCTCAAAAATGCAGCCATCTGTCATCAACCTTCTCATCAGTTCTTCGAGGAAAAGTTCTTGTTCCACCTTCAATGTCGGCTTTTCATGATCCTACCTCTCATCCAGCAATGAGAGATCTCTAATAATCTGTGCCCTGGATGTTTCCTTGTTCTTTTCTTGGGGGATAAAGTATGTTTTATGATCTTCCCCAAGCTATGATGGATCATTGCTTGCAGGTGGCCAGGCTTTTGTAACATGGAGAAACCAGAGGCTAATAATTCTGGAGGGGTCTTGTGCCTTTCCTGCAGTAGCTTCTGTTTCTCTCCCAGAATGCATCATGAAGCAGTCTTTCTCTGGTTTCCACCCTTGACTCCAATCTTTTTTTTTTTTTTTTTTTGAGACGGAGTCTTGCTCTGTTGCCCAGGCTGGAGTGTAGTGGCGTGATCTTGGCTCACTGCAAGCTCTGCCTCCCGGGTTCACGCCATTCTCCTGCCTCAGCCTCCCAAGTAGCTGGGATTACAGGCGCCTGCCCCCACACTGGGCTAATTTTTGTATTTTTAGTAGATATGGGGTTTCACCATGTTGGTCAGGCTGGTCTCAAACTCCTGACCTCGTGATCCGCTCGCCTCGGCCTCCCAAAATGCTGGGGACATAAATTTCAAATAGAGTTTTACATTTAAACTCGTAAGTATTGGTAGTTTTAATCATTTTCTTGTCTTTATTCAATTTTGCTTCTAAAGCTATACTAACTATATAATATTCAAAAGAGAGCTGTTTTTATAAAAAACTTTCCATGTTCTGGAATATTTTAAGTGACAGATTAACTTGTTTTTACCTTAACATAAAAGATAAAATTCAGTCTGAATGCACCGAATTATGGTGATTTTTTTTTCTAGTGGTAGATCTTGAATCAGATTTCTAATATTTCTTATGGGAATGACCTATTCAAGTTTTTCACTTCTTTTATGATATATTTTTTAAACTTAAAAAAATACTTCTAAGAAATGTTCTTTCATTCTAAATACCAAATATGTTGCCACAGTTAGATATATAATTAGCTTATAATTATCTTTATTTTTCCCTTATATGTGTTTCCCATTCTCATTCCTCATTCTCCTCTCCCCATAATTAACTTACAAAGGTTTAACTTCAAAGAATCAAATTTGAAATAAACCATGCTTTCTACTTATTTTGCTTTCAATTTTATTGTTTTCAGCTTTCATGTTTATTAAATTCATTCCTTCTAATGTTTTTGAATTCATTTTGTCATTTTCCTAATGTTTAGCAGAGTACTAAATTCCTTTATCTTTGTTTTCGTTCTAAAATAATGAAGCCACCTTAAATTAATGCATTTTCTTTAATAGAGCTTTTTCCATATGCAATTCATTTGGACACAAAATACTCTCCTTTTCAAAGCTTTCCAGATACTTTATCAATTGTTTCTTTATTAACTCTGTGATCCAAGGATGATTTATAAAGTGAATTTCTGATTTGTCAGACGCTTCAGTCATCTCATTATTATTTCTACTTTTGTTGTTTTGTGATCAGATAACATGACCAGCAAAGTTTCAAGTCTGATTTTTAATTGTTTTAAAAGATTTTATTCGCAGGCAAGCACATAACCAATTTTTGTCGATAGTTTTTGCAAATAGACTTGCTGTTTCTTTTTGAAGGATGTTAAGGTGCAAACGACTTAGCGTGTTAGTGTGAAGCCTGTTCCTGTCTCCTAAATCTATTTGATCAAGGTTAGAGGTTGTTTAATGAGACTTATCTGTGTCTCTATTACTGTCGTTTTCATCATGCACCAGATCAGCAGGACAATAAAGTGGGTACAGGGAAGTCTCCCTGCAATAGGAGTTTTAGAAAGGCCCCTTGCATTTCTCATAGCTCACAAGTGTCCTGTGCTATGTGCCTTACAGCGTGGCTCGTGAGATCCTTATAGAAGCCCATGGCGGGGAACTGCCGCTGTTAGAGGGACGCAGACAAAGAGGTTCATGCAGGGACCCGTTGGTGACTCCCCGGCTTCCAGGGAGACTCTGCTCCTGCTGGAGCTGGTCCACAGCGAGGCCGTGCAGGTCTGGACCCTTCGTTGGTCATCATGGTGCCAACGGCGGAGCTTTGGATGCAGAGTGTGGAGGTCATCACCTCATCATGACACGGACCTTCTAGTATTATGCACTGTCTTGCTCTCTTATAGCTTTTGTTTAGTAAGTTTTGCATATTAAATATGTTCTGTTTATTTCTAATTTACCAGTGTTTTCTTTTTTTCCTCCCTTCCTTCCCTTCCCTCCCTTCCCTCCCTTCTCTCTCTCTCTTTCCTTTCCTTTCTTTCTTTTTTTCCCCTCCCTTCCTTCCTTCCTTCCTTCCTTCCTTCCTTCCTTCCTTCCTTCCTTCCTTCCTTCCTTCCTTCCTTCCTTCCGTGCAATGGCGTGATCTCAGCTCACTGCAACCACCTCCCGAGTTTATGTGATTCTCCTGACAGCCTCCCGAGTAGCTGGGATTACAGGCACCCGCCACCACGCCCGGCTAATTTTTGTATCTTTAGTAGAGACAGTTTCACCATGTTGGCCAGGCTGGTCTCGAACTCCTGACCTCAGGAGATCTGCCTACCTCGGCCTCCCAAATTGCTGGGATTATAGGCCTGAGCCACCGTGCCCAGCCTACCAGCATTTCCATCAGCAAACTTCTTTGATGTGTTCTATTGCTGCTGATACTTTCTCTTTTCATTTTCTAAGCCCGTTCCCTTCCTTTGTTTTCTGCACTTTCTCATAAGCTTGCTTTGCTTCTGTGTCTCCAGTGCTCCATGTAGCTTCTCATCAAAACTGAGAGTCGTGCTCGGTCCCGGGAGAAGACTGTCCATTCGCATTACTGCGATGACTGACATCTTTGATTCTATCGTTTTCTGCATTTGTTACCCTTATTATTCATTTTACTGACTTGTTTTTGCAGGTTTGATCAAATTATTGTCTGTCTACTATAATTTTTCCAATAGTTACATTTTTACTCAAAAACTCAATTGCCATTTCTTCCCTTAGAATTTATGTTCCCTTTCAGGGGATTTTGTTATTGTTTTTTGCTATTGATTGGAAGCACGTTGCTAACTTTCACCCCTCCATTATGTCCTTGTCCCCTCGTCCCTGTGGGGTGGGACATTTACGTGCTTGTGTTTCCCTCCACAACTTTCCTCCCACTAATGAGACCTTTCAGACACTTTTTTACTTCTTTGTCCCTCCTGCCCTCAACCTTCTAGACGTTGCTGAGTTTGTTTAAAATATCTTCTATCTAGATCATTATTATAATTTCCATTTTGGTGAGCAATTGCATTTGTATTTATTTAGCTTACAGATCTACTCACATATAAGAAATAACATAGAAAAAAGGATGTTCACTGCAGCATGATTAGTAAAAGTTAATTACTAGAAACAACCCAAATGTCCACCAATAGGGGACTGATTATATAAATTATGGTGCTTTCAAGCTATTGAATTTCACACAGCTGTAAAACATAGCTAGAAAGCTTTTCATACACTGCTATATAAATGTCTTTGTGTTGAATGTTAAGTAAAAAGAGCAAAGCACAGCATATTGTATGTAATATGTCTCTGTTGTTTTTCATTTGTGAAAAGGGGACACCTGGCTTTATATATGCACGTGACTTTGTGTGTGCTTCGGGAAAGACAGGCGAGAAATGAACTGGATTCTGTGCCTCTGTGGGGAGGAGACAGTGCTTCTTGCCCTTTCTTCAGCATTTTCTTCCGATGAGGTGAGCAGGTGGTCCCTGCTCTGAAACTTGCTTATCTGTGAATGCTGCCTTTTGTGCTGATGTGGGGCTGTGGGGCTGGATTTCCGGTTCCTGGACATGGTCACCGCCTCCCTGCGGGTGGGACTCGTTACCTTATGGGCTCTGACTTCTGCTGCGGACCATGAGAAGGGTGGCAAATGTGTGATTCTTGTGTTTTTTTCCTTTATTGAGACGGGGTCTCACTGTCGCCCAGGCTGGAGTGGAGTGGCACAATCACAGCTCACTGCAGCGTTGGCCTTTCAGGCTCAGGTGATCCTTCTGCTTCAGCCTCCCAAGTAGCTGAAACTACATGCACGCACCACCACGCCCACCTAATTATTGTATTTTTGCTAGAAACCGGGTCTTACTTTGTTGCTCGGCTGGTCTGGAACTCCTGGGCTCCTGGGCTCAAGTGATCCTCCCGCCTCGGCCTCCAAAAGTGCTGGGATTACAGGCCTGAGCCACTGTGCTGGTCCATTTTTCGTTTCTGCCCCCCTTACCTGTGTTTTTTTTTTTTCCCGCATCCCAAAGTGTGCACTCCTCGTTATACCCATATTATTTAGGAATTCCTGGGGGAAAGCATAAGACCCACCCCTCCCCAGCCCCTCAGCATCCAGGGCTGTCCTGAGACCTTCTGTGCCTTGCCCGCTGCAGCTCCAAGTATCAGCTTCTGCTACCGATTCTGTGGCTGCCTCTCTTCCGCCTTCTCCTTGGGGGATCCGGTGGCCACGATGCTTGAGCTCCCTGTCTTCCCTTCCACGTCCATCCTCTTCCACGTCCGTCCTCTTCCACGCCGCTCCTGTGACTCCTGTTTTGTCGGCCTCTGCCTCCAGGTGTGCACAGCCAGGCCCGGCGCGTCCTCACCTTTACACACAGAGTTTTCATTTTGATATGTGTTGACTTTGAAAGTCATTTCCCCTGAGAAGGTTCTTTCCAGGTGCCCCCTCACTGCCCTCAGGAGCCCTGTCTGGTTTTGTTTTCTCTTCCCACTGTGGCTGGTGTGTTTCTTTCATGCCTCTTGTCTGGGATTTCCTCTTGCTCATCGGGTGGGTGGCAGGTCTGTCCCCTGGGGGCCTCCTCCCCTCCCCATCTTCACCCTCAGCCTCAGATGGCACGCGACCTCCCCTCCTGCCCCCTCCCTGGGGCTTCTGGGGGCCAGATGTCAAGACACAGTCCCAGGTCTGGTGTAGGCTGCACCCTTGGGGGCCACAGGGCCCTGGCACCCTCAGCTACCTCCTGGTCTGAGGGCTGCCTTCAGAGTCCCACCTCAGCCCACCTTGCAGGGGTGCCCAGGACCTGAGCCCTCTCTGGACCCGAAGCTCACCAGGCCCAGCAACTCCCTGCTCCCCAGAAGCCAGGGGAGACCCCAGACGGCACAGAGGCCGGTGCTCTCAGCGTGCTCCCGCCCAGCCCCCTCTGCTGAGCCTGGTGTCCTGGTGGACACAGGGCTGAGCACTCCTCTCCCTGCCTTGCCGCTGTGTCACATCATCGTCCCCTGCTATGTGGGGCCCTAGCTGAGTCAGGGAGGGGCCGGCTCTGCCCCAGCCCAGGGGTGCCCGGAGCCAGGGTCCTCGTGGTGCTATGCAGGGAGGGCTGCTCCAGGAGGGACGAAGGGGCCAGTTGGGGTTGTTCCAATTCCCGGTCCCTTCCCTGAGCTAAGAAGGTGCTTGAAACGGTCCCCTTGGCCCTGGCCTCACTGCCGCTCTGCCAGGACGCATTTTATTTCTGACCCGGAGCACAGCCCCAAGTCCCTGAACAAAAATCTTCAGTCGTGCCAAGTTGATCTTTTATTGTTGCTATTAAACATTTATTAAATACTCTGTGCAGAGCCGGAGCCGGGGAGAGTGGTGATGCGGGATGAGCCAGGCCCAGGCAGTGCAGGCTGTGCCCGGGGCTCCTCCTCACAGGGGCTCACAGCAGCCCTGGCCTCACGTCTGCAGGGGTTCGAGTCTGCCGGGGGTGGGCAGAAAGAGGGGCTTCGGGGGCCCCGAGCAGAGGGAGAGGCAAGAGTGGAGGGCGGGAGACGCTGCAGGGTCGGGGTTCTGGCTCGGCGGTGAGGATGGAAGGAGAAACCACAGGGGTCTTGGCATGTGGGGGTGGGGCCGGCCCAGCTGTGGGTGCTCCGGGGAGGCACAGGTGCACCCAGGCACACCGAAGGCTGCTGGGTCAGTGTGGGTGATTTTATTTTTTTAAATAGGCTTTTTATCTTGGAATAATTTTAGATTTACAGAAAGTTTGCAGAGTCCCCACACCCCTCAGGCAGCTTCCCCGATGCTCACGTCTTACCTTTTACCATTGGACAGTCGGCAAACCAGGACAGGGATGTGGGCACCACAGGAGCGGAATTCCAGGCGTTGGGTTTCACAGGCACTTCCACTCATGCTCCATAGAGAGACTTTCAAAAAGAAAGTGAAGTTTAAAACCCCTCGATGTAGGTACAGACCCGCTGGTGCCTGGGAGCCACCACCTGGGAGCGAGAGCCGGACATCACCCCGCCTCCCTCCTGCCTAATCCCCAGAGGGGCTGTGGGTCCTGCCACCCCTGCTGCCTCATTCTGACCCTCCTGTGCCTCCTGCCGCCCCTGCTGCCTCATTCTGACCCTCCTGTGCCTCCTGCCACCCCTGCTGCCTCATTCTGACCCTCCTGTGCCTCCTGCCCCTGAGGCCTCGTGGCCTTGTCCATCTTCCTGGCCTCTGCATCCGCTAAGCCTGTGACCTCCCAAAACCCACTCCCAGTGGCACCAGGCTGCTCTGCAAAAGCTGCCCATGCCTTGCCAACTCCACCACGGTGGCTCCTTCATTAGGAATGAAGTCCATCAGCTCCAAGGGTCACTCTTTATTGGGTGCCGTCTGTATACCTGGCAGTATCCCCAGGACTGTGCTCTGTATTTCACACAGCCCCTGTGGCAGAGCCAGGGGCTCTGCATCCTCTTATCAAGTCCCAGAGTGGTCACACAACTTGCCAGGTCACGTGGTAACAAGAGGGTCCAGCTCAGAGCCTGGGCTCCCTCTTTCTGATCCTGCCCCTTTCTCAGCCCCCACTTCCCTTTCCACTGGTGCTGAGCCCTCCTCTGGACTGACAGGTCCCGATTCCTCCATCAGAGGCAGCCAGGTCCTCCCCCACCTCACCTGGGGTTGTCCAGCACCATCAACGCCTCACAGCCTCAGCTGGGCGTCACCTCCTCCAGGAAGCCTTCCCTAGGCCCATCTATTGGGGCCCAACTCCATCTGTGCCTGAGACTCAGAGAAGCTGCTGCAGCCCTGGGGCGGGACACAGGATGCAGGGGTGGCCACGGGCCCACGACGGGCCCACGACGGGCCCACGGGCATGCGAATGCAGACCCGGCCTCCTCAGCTCCTGCAGGTGGGCCCTGGGATCCCTTGAGTCCACTGCCCGTGTCCACCCCAGGCCAGACCCAGGGTGGGACCCCGGCGGCAGAGGCGGCAGCAGCCACCAGGGGGCACTGTTGGCCAGCGCTGGCTGAGCTGGCAGCTTCGGAGTGGCTGGACCAGCTCCATGGGGTTCATTTGCTGAGAGCGGCTGCAGCCCCTGGCCGAGGGGGGCAGAGGGGCCAAGGAGTGAGGAGCTTCCAGAATCGCACTGGGCTGGGGCTCTCTGGGCTGCAAACGGTGTCAGGGGGCTGGCTGGCCGGCAGGCTCACCCGGATTCTCAGGCCCTCCCCAGGTCCTGCTGTCCTCTGCAAACAGGGCCTGGAGGCACCTCCCGGGCTCCTGCAGTGGGGACCTGGGTGCCGAGGGCCCTGCTGTCCGAGGGGCAGAAGACATGAGAGCTGGACACCAGGCCTTGCTGCAACGGCTCAGCAAGCCCAGGATGGGCAGCTGCGTGATGAGGTCCCCTGCCCTGCCCTGCCCTGTGCTGCTTTTTTTTTTTTTTTTTGAGACGGAGTCTTGGTCTTTCGCCCAGGCCGGACTGCAGTGGCGCTATTTCGGCTCACTGCAAGCTCCGCCTCCCGGGTTCACACCATTCTCCTGCCTCAGCCTCCTGAGTAGCTGAGATTACACCTGTGCTGGTTTTATGGAACCGGTCTTCTTGGGGTCCCTTGGGAGCTGCGTGCAGAGGTGAGACTGGGCTGCACTGCCTGGGCCTCGGGTCATTCTGCAGCCACGGCCGAGGGAGGTTGCTCGGGGTGGGCACTGTGCTGTCTGTGCCCGGGATGGGCTCACTGTTTCCACTCGGGTAGCAATGTTCCCCTCCACCGCTGATGGCCTGGAGCAATGTCCCCTCCACCACTGAGGGCCTGTGATGGGGGTGGGGGTTCTGCTTTTCCTTCTGTACTAAGCAGAATTTTCTGGTTTCCCTACAATGAATCTGCACAGTGTGGTGATTGGGTTGAAGTGCTGCCTGTGGCCGGGAGGCAGGGCGGGGCTCTGGGGTCCCCTCTCCTAGCTCTGCCCCTCCAGCTTGTGCTTTGCTGGGAGCTCCACCCCGCTGGGCCTCGTTTCCCCCAACACAGTCCACTTTTCCTTGGGCATCTTGGCTTCATGCTGTCTCGCACAGCCCTTCTTCCACCCAAGCCGCATCTCCCACAGCCCCTAGTTGGTGTTGTCTCCGTCCCTCCAGGTCCTAACCCCTGCCCCCGAGATGGGTGGATTGGCAGAGCCCAGCGTCCCTCCACCCTCCTGTGGCATGGCCAGGTTGGGGTCTCTCCCTGTCCCTGTCCAGGCCTGCACTCCCTCAGCCCACTTCACCTAGGGCTGCAACAGTGATGCTCAGGCCCATCTTCGGCCCCTGTCCTGTCCACACAGCACAGTGACCTCTGTACCACACCCTGCGTACCCCAGGGTGCACCGCATCCCCGCCCTCCACAGACAGCCGTCCGCAGCCTAGCACAAAGCCGTGGGAGGACACTCGCCGTGGCAGCGTTGACCCTTCTTGGGGCCAGCCTGGGCCTGGCGGGCAGGAGGACACATGGGCTGCAGGGAGAGGCCATTGCCTCTCCCTTGGGTGTCTGGGACCGTGTGTGCCTGTGTGCACCTGTGTGCTTGCCTGTGTGCGTGCCTGTGTGCGTGTCTGTGTGCGTGACTGTGTGCGTGACTGTGTGCGTGCCTGTATGCGTGACTGTGTGCACCTGTGTGTGTGCCTGTGCACATTCTCCTCTCCTTCCTGGTGGATTCCAGGCCTCATGAAGCTTCATCCATGCCTCTGCCCTGGGCCCCTCTTCCCATCTCCTCCCTCTCTGCCCCAGGTCCTGGCACACAACTGAGGTCTCTGCAGCAGACCCTGGAGCAGGGGAACAGTTGCTCCCCACGTTGCCCCATGTACTGGAGAGCCTGAGGTCAGGGCTGAGCCCTCCCCTTCCTCACTGCCGCCTCCCGGCACCGCCACCCACGCTTACCCCACCTCCCATGGACCCTGTCTCCTGCCCACTTCAGTCCAGCAGCTTCTTCCGCTGCATTTTTCAGTGAAGCCGTCGCATCTGGCCTGGCTAGACCCTCAGACTTCCATTTCTCCCAAAGGTGGAGGTAATTAATTGCTTGTTCCACCCAGCCTGACTCTTCCCTAATTGCCTGGAGGAGTGATGAGCTTCCCGGGGGACTTCTGTGCCTCTGGGAGGCCCTCCCCAGGGTCGGTGGCTCAGTCATCTCATTCCCTTCATGTCCATTCCCGCCGTGGACAGACAGCACCTAACGAGGCCACCACCCTGCAGCCCCCAGGCCCGGCAAACCCCGCCTGCCCATTTCCACCATCCTCCAGGAGAGAGCAAATGGCCTCCAATCTACAGATAGTCACTCTTCATTCACTGCGTTTCCCTCCAGAAATAGACCTCTCAGATGTGCGGGGATCACGAATCCCAGCCCGTTCTGCCTTCCAAGCTGGGCTTCCTTTCCTGGGGTTTTAGAATTATGTGTTTCGCATGAGCTGGTCTGTGGCAGCTTTTACCTCTGTCTGTGGGGGCAAAGTGCTCCCTGCTTCACGGTCCTTACAGGAAACACGCGTGGGTCTCCCGTGTGCTGGACAGTAAACACACGTGGGTCTTCCCTGTGCCGGACGGTAAACACGCGGGGGTTTCCTGTGTGCCTGACGGTAAAGATGCATGGGCCTCCTGTGTGCCGGATGGTAAACAGGCCCCGTGTGGGTCTCCCGTGTGCCGGACAGTAAACACACGTGGGTCTTCCCTGTGCCGGACGGTAAACACGCGTGGGTCTCCTCTGTGCCGGACGGTAAACACGCGTGGCACGTGTTTACCCCCACGCCCCACGCGTGGCCCCACGCCCATGGCCATGGCGTCCCGATACAAACCCAAGAGAGGGGTGAGCTCCAGAGACGCGTGGGTCTCCCTGTGCCCGAGAGTAAACACGCGTGGGTCTCCCTGTGCCGGACAGTAAACACGCGTGGGTCTCCCCTGTGCCGGACAGTAAACACGCGTGGGTCTCCCTGTGCCGGACAGTAAACACGCGTGGGTCTCCCTGTGCCGGACAGTAAACACGCGTGGGTCTCCCCTGTGCTGGACAGTAAACACACATGGGTCTCCCTGTGCCGGACAGTAAACACGCGTGGGTCTCCCCTGTGCCGGACAGTAAACACGCATGGGTCTCACTGTGCCGGACAGTAAACACGCGTGGGTCTCCCCTGTGCTGGACAGTAAACACGCGTGGGTCTCCCCTGTGCCCGACAGTAAACACACGTGGGTCTCCCCTGTGCCGGACAGTAAACACGCGTGGGTCTCCCTGTGCCGGACAGTAAACACGTGTGGGTCTCCTGTGTGCCTGACAGTAAACACGCGTGGGTCTCCCGTGTGCCGGATGGTAAACACGCATGGGTCTCCTGTGTGCTGGACAGATGCTTCCAGGCTTCCTGGTTTTATTCTCAAAACAACAACCTCCGGAGAAAGACATTATCTTCACTTTGCAGGTGATAAACAGGAGCCCAGGGAAGGCAGATGGTTTCCCAGGAAAGAGGAAGACGAAAGACCCAGCCCACGGTCTCTGAATCTGAGGCCTTGGAGCTGGCCGCTCCTCCCAGCTGACGGACTTCTGAAGACCCTGGAGGGTGTTTGTGCGCTTCCAGCCAAAGCGCCGGGAGGCCCAGCTCAGCGCTCGCCATGAGGACGAGCCTGCAGACTCCAGCCCCAAACCTCCCCTTGCCCTTGCAGTGCTGCAGCCTGGGGCAGCCGTGACGACAGGGCGCTTTCTGGGCCTCAGCACCTGCCACCTCCTGGGCAGGGGTTGTCTCCCCACAGTGGGGCAGAGGCCGCCCTCTGCAAGGTACACCTGGCCCAGGGGTTGTCTCCCCACAGTGGGGCAGAGGCCGCCCTCTGCAAGGTACACCTGGCCCAGGGGTTGTCTCCCCACAGTGGGGCAGAGGCCGCCCTCTGCAAGGTACACCTGGCCCAGGGGTTGTCTCCCCACAGTGGGGCAGAGGCCGCCCTCTGCAAGGTACACCTGGCCCAGGGGTTGTCTCCCCACAGTGGGGCAGAGGCCGCCCTCTGCAAGATACACCTGGCCCAGAGGTTCTCGGAGCCCTGCTACTCGCTGCTAAGGCAAAGCTGCAGGCGCCGCCCCCTCCTCCAGAGGTGACCCCGCACTGGTGTCCTGAGCTGAAGTCTTTCCCACCTCCGGGCCTTGCCGCTGGGGTCTCTGTCTGCAACGCCTGCTGGCCCCGCCACTGGGAGAATTCATGTTTATTTTGCCCACACCCACGCGTCCCTTGTATGATGTGGGCTCTCATGGAAGCCCGTGGAGATGCTGGGGGCCCAGTGTGAGCCTCGAGGGCCTTTTCACTTCCCCAGCGACGCCTGCCTGGCCTGTTCCTTTCCATGGACATTAGGCAGCCCCACGGGGAGGACCTGTTGGCTGACCTGGTCAGGCCGGGCCGTGTGCAGCATGGCTGGTGAGGACGGTGGAGGAGGCTCCTGGAGTCATGCCATCCGGGGAGACCCTGCCATGGCCCCCTCATGGAACAGTGTCCTGGACCCACAGGCACAATTGGGGGAGTTTCCTGAGAAGTGGGAGAGTTTGGAAGCACATGTGTGAACAGAAGCAGCTTCAGGAAGAGCCTGCCTGTGGCCTCGCCGAGGGGATCTGCGCTCTCTTTGCATACCTGGGCAGGTCTGAGCCTGGGTGGGCGTTTGGGTACCTGGCTGGCCACATCACACCTGAACTGGGGGTTCGAGGGTATCACACACAGGGCTCTGGGCCCCTCCCTGCCTCAATCAGAGCTACCCCACCTCTTTCACACCCCAGGATTGTCACAGGGACTTTGAGGAGACGGTCCCAAGGTGAAGAAGGAGAAACCAGGGTTCAGTCAATGCATCCCACGGGTCAGGCGGAACTAGGGGGTGCAGGCGAGCCCCACAGTGGGCAAAGCAAGACCGCAGGCCTGGGCCCTCCCTCCCGGCCCACGCTGCCTGCCCTGCCCTCCCCAGCCCCCTCAGTCATCTGGGAGTCACCCCTCGGGCTGTAGGTGGGGGGACGGGACGGCCTTCTGGGGTTTCTGTGGCCACGGTGGGCACCAACCATTGCCCTCTTCTGTGAGGTCACCGCCACCGTGATATTCAGGGAGGGGTTTTTCCGAATCTTTCCCTCTTCCGTGGGCTCTGCACAAGCCTTGTGTGATCGCCTCCACGTGGGCTCCTCTGGTGCAGGTTCTCACAACAAGATACAAAGAAACTCCTGTTTTGGGAAGAGGCGTCTTCCTGTGTGGGTTTATCAGTGTGATGCAGTCAGGTCACTGCCCTATTGACAACATACACACACGGTTAGCACACACACAGCATACGTCCACACACAGCACACACACAGTACACATGCACACACGCAGCACACACACGCACACACAGCATACGTCCACACAGACAGCACACACACATGCACACATGCACACACGCAGCACACACGCACACACACAGATAGCACACACACAGCACATACACAGCTAACACACACAATGAGCACCCACATCCACACATAGAACACCTGACACACACACACACACACACACTCATGCACACAGGGGTATTTTGTTTCTGTTTTGGTGGACGCAGGGGCTTTCCTGGAAGAAACCGTCTGCTCCATCACTTGCCCGCTGTGGTTCCCAGCCTACTCCGGTCACAAGGCTTGGCTCCTTCCAGCCCTTCTCTCGGGGGCTGTGTGACCTCAGCAGAGCCCTCTGCCCCCTCCAGCGGCTTGCGGGTGTGCACGGCGCCCACAGACGGATGGCGTGGCCTTTGGCTTAGAGGAGCCACAAAGTGTGGTGCCCTCCTGCCGCCTCCCACGTTTCCTCTTTGAGAAAATCCTGAAGGTTGGAGGAGGTGCGTGGAAAGCTGGGGTTGGCCTTCACTCCGGATGCTCTTTGCCTTGCCTGGGTAGGAATGAGACTTCATTTCATCCAGTGGTGAGCTCAGAAGCCCCGCCTTGCCCCCTCTGGGACTCTTTGATGTTGCAGTAAATGGCCACACAGCCGTGTGCTTCAGATGAAAGTGCCATGCTGGAGGGGAGTCAATGGCCCGTGGTGCTTCCCGCACCCGGGAGAGCCTCCTTCAACTGACAGGCACCTCACTTCAAACACCTCTCAATCGTGGGGTGGGTCCCACAGCCAGATGACAAATCCTACTGGCATCTCATTGGACAATTAATTTGTCTCAGAAGAAACTTCTGCATCCCACTCCGCCCGGGGTCAGGGGTGTTCCGGAAGGGTCTGCCTGCCTGAAGGGCCATGAGGCCTTAGGGGCTGGGCATCCCCGCTGCACCTGCCTCCTCCCCTCCTCCGTCAGAGCTGCCCGCTCCACTCCTGTGCTGCCCTGTAAGGTGCTGCAGAAATCCCTTCTCGAAATTCCTCTGTCCCTGGAGGAAGCTGGGCCTTCAGTCATTATCAGTCCACAGCTCATGTGCTGGGAAGGAACACGTGGACAATGGTAGATGGGCGTGGTGTTTGCGGCAGGATGTGGGTGGTGTCTGGGGAGGGGAGGGCAGGGGAGGGAGTGCCCCAGGCCAGGGTCTGGAGTTGATGGCTGTGCTGTGCTGATGCTCCACGCCCATGGCCATGGCATCCCGATACAAACCCAAGAGAGGGGTGAGCTCCAGAAGGCACCCTGTGGGGACTGGCCGGGCCGAACTCCAGAGGCCACCTCCTGGGCAGAGGGTCATGAGCGTCCTTAGCGTTTCCTTCCTTTCAGCCACGCATTTTTCTGTTGGAAATTGTGATGGAGAACCAGAGCTTGGAGCTCGGAGCAGGCTCCCGGCTCAGACAGCACCAGGCGGCCTGGCAGCCTCATTCCCTCATCTTGCTCTACACAGACCTGGGAAGTTCTAGGATGGGACCCTGCTTCTCCCAAGGATGCCAACTCAAGGGTGCCCCTGAGAAGCTGTGCTGGGCACCCTGCTTGGCCCTGGTCAGGAGGAGCTCCACCCTGAACCCTGTACTTTAGATCCCTCAGGGCTGAGCTGTCCTGACTTCACCGCCCAGGCCCAGAGAGGCCTCCCTCTACCTCCTGCAGAGGCCTCGGAATGCCCTGGAGGCCTGCGTGAGGAGCTGTGGGCGGTGGAGAAGCTGCTGCGGGCGGTGGAGAAGCTGCTGCGGGTGGAGAAGCTGCTGCGGGTGGTGGAGAAGCTGCTGCGGGTGGTGGAGAAGCTGCTGTGGGTGGTGGAGAAGCTGCTGTAGGTGGTGGAGAAGCTGCTGCAGCGGGTTCTGCAAGGCAGCCTGGAACTGGGAGTGAGTGGATAGGGCATCAGAAGGACTAAGACCAGCTGCAGAAACAGAACTAATGGAATTGAATGGAACCAGACCTAGACATGACACTGAGGCAGGTGAGGCGAATGTGGATTTATGGAGCTGCACTCGGTCGGCGAGCACTGCCTGAGGAGCCAGCGGAGAGCCCTCCTGCCCCAGGTGTGTCCCCGAGATGGTGAATTCTGTGACTTTGCCATCATTGTGACGGAGCCACACGGTGCCCAGGTGACCAGCAAAATATTACTTCCAGGCTTGCCTGTGGAGTGGACCGGGTGAAGCCGACACCTTCCCCAGTGAGTGGCACGAACGTGGGGGCTGGGTGGGTTCCCACTCCGTCTACCTCTCAGCTGGGCCGTCTGTCTTCTCCTGCCTGCATGTTTCTGGTGCTCAGGTCTTCAGAGTTGGACTGGAATCCACACCACTGACCCCGGCTCTCAGGCCTCTGAAGGACACCCCCAGCTCTCCCGGGTCTCCAGCTCGCGGACGGCGGAGGATGGAACTTCTCCGGCTCCCTGACTTATAAACAGCTTCCTCGTCATGTCATTCTCTGTGCGTTGCTCTTGGTTCTGTTTCTCGGGAGAACCTTGACTGCCCCCCCGCCCGCAGCCCGCACCCGCCCACAAAACGGGACCCATCTCTCCTCTGCTTCCAGCATTTCCTCACTGCATCTGCCTCTCTTCAAGAAAGGCTCCCAACTCCCGCCTCCTCACGGCCATCCTTCCCTCTCCCCAGACACCCTCTGACCCGGCCCCTCCCACGGCAGGCTACGCCTCTTCCTGGAGCCCCCAGTGTCTGTGCAGTCGTGTCCTTAGCCCAGAATGCCGGCCCCACGCACCCACCATGGGGAGCCCCCCAGACTTGCACAGGGTCCCGCCTGGCTCTGCAGCCAGCTCGTTCTTCCAGGCTCTGAACTGGAATGCCTGCTGAGCCCTGTTCATCTACAGGCCGCACGCAGGCGTTGCCACCATGGTGAGTGCACGGTCACTCCCCATCCACAGCCTGGCATGGGGCCGGGGCATCTTAGAGCCTAGAGCCGCCGGCGGGGCCTGGACACAGCCTTCGCAGGAGGCCTTAGGGAGAATACGGACTTTTACTCTTGCGAAGTCATGTGTTGAGAAAACAGTTCACGTCGTGAAGCTAGAAGTGGCTCCCTGGAAGCCCGTCCGGGGAGCCCGGTGTCTTCGGCGTTCTGGGATTGGGTTGGTTTCTCGGCCTCTGCGGTTCCCAGGCTGCTTTGCCTTCTCTGCAGGGGGTGCCTGGGAGGCTCTGGGGGACCAGGGACGCCTCGGTCAGCCGCTCCACCCTCACGGCTTCTGCACTTGGTTCCACACCAGGCTTGAGGATTCCTGGGCAGAAAGGAGCCCAGCCTGTGAGGAGCTGCAGAGCCTCAGGCTCCCCCGCCTTGCCCTCATCACCCTCGGGGTCTCCCGTGTGGCCTTCAGGGGAGGGTGACCCCGTCAGAAGCTCACGTTGCTCCGGAAAGGCCTGGATGAGCTGGTGTTCCGCACTCACACTATTGGACGCCAAGCCCAGCAAGCAAGGATACCGCCCGTAATGAGAGTCCCCACCGATGCCAGGGCCAGGGAGGGAACTGGGCAGAGGGCACAGCCTAGTGCCCTGGAGGGCCGGATTAAAGGCCTCTTTCTATAGGATCTCACTCCGTCTTTAGCCCCTAACAGGGAATCTGCTGGGAGAAGCTCTCTTAGCAAAATCCCTCCTGAGTCCACGTCTCCTCTCCTAACACATAGAGCCGTGTAATTTGGAACTTCATTTATTTCAACCAATTTATGTTCCTTCTCCATCTAGTGCTGTGAAATTAACAGGAAAAAGTTACAAATTGCTGGAGGACAGAGACCTCTAACCCTGGGCGCGCTGGCTTATGAGGGTTTGATAGGCTGATGACATTAAAAATAGAAGAGACAAGGCTCTAGGTGGACCAGGAGGCTTCAAAATTTAATGAGCTTCAGGCCAGACCCAGCAGTCAGAGGAGAGGACAGGGGCTGGCTGGGACCGTGACAGCCCGGCCGTCCGGCTAGAGCAGGCCACACCTGCTGGTCCCCAGGCCCTCTGGGCTGTCCTGCTGTCCATGACAGTCCCCACCCCTCCCGTCACCCCGCGTGATGCCTGGAGCCAGGACACTCGCCTGCGTTCATCTTAGTGCCTTATGGAGTCCCCGGCATGTGCTGGGGAGATGACATTTGTGTTTTATAATTAATCAATTAATGAAATACCTGAATAATTCATAGAAATAAGTCAGTGGAGCTGTTAAGGAAGCACTAAAATTCCTTACAAAAGCCCCAGGAGAGCATGTTTAAGGGGCCTTTGCTCTACCATGGAGAACCTGCCCTCTGGGTGCAGAAGGACCACCAGAGCCCTGGGCATGTGGCCTTCCTCTTGGGGTCTCACACAGCCTGCGCCGTGGAACTGTGGCTGCTAGGAGGGTGCCTGGGAGGACAGAGATTCCCTGCACCCTGGCTGCTGTGCTGTGCAGGGCCCATCCCAGGACAGTCCAGCCAGGATGCCTTGGTCGGCCGCTCCACCTTCAGGGCAAGCTTGTGGGGCGGCTCAGGATGGGCAGCAAACGCGAAAGACCTTGCTGGTGCTGAGCTGAGATCCTGGTTGTCCTGCTGAAGTCACTTCTGCAGTTAAAGGTCTCAGGGGCTCCCCCAGCCACAGACTTGATGCCTTCCTCCTGGCCAGCAGCCAAGGTCGTCGCAGCGCAGCCCGCCTGCTCCCCCGTCTCCCCTCTCCATCTTGCCTTCTTGCAGACCAGCAGCCGGAACCACTGGATGCTCCCTGTGTGTCCATGAGGCTGTGTCTTCTTGCCTCTCCTCCATCCTTGCTTCTGTCTGGAATGTCCTCATTGCCTTGCCCCTTAGCCCAGCTGGCTGGGTGCCAGGACACCTCCCGGCCTTCCCCCTGACATTCCAGGCACAGCTGCCCCATGGTGCCATCTGCGCCGGGCAGTCACTGTTCCTGTTCAGCCTTCTCCTGCCTCTGGCTTGGACTCCGGCTTGTGCTGCCCCATTGGCTCTCCTGGGTCCCTAGCTTGCCTATTGCGGATCTGGGGACTTCTCAGCCTTCATAATTTCAGGAGCCAATTCCTTCTAAGAAATCTGCTTATAGACCTAAATCTACATCATCTATGTTTCCTGTTGGCTCCGTTTCTCTGGAGAACATTGAGTGCTATGCAGTGTTGTGAGCTGTTGCCTGGACATCTAGGGAGAGATGGTGGGAGGCGGGCAGGCACCTGAGTCGGATCCCATGGGAGATGCCAGCTGGAGACATGGGGAAGGGTGCGGCTCAGTGGGAATTGGAAGAGGAGCGTGCTGGGGCTTGCTGACGTCATTCAGGGAGGGAACCTGGCTGGAGGAGAATGCCCACCTGACTCCACAGCCGTAGAGCTGGGCAAGGTGGAGGCAGAGAGCCTGAAGGCTGTTCACAGAGTGCTCTTTCCCTGCCAGGCGCAGCTCGAGTGAATTGCAGGTGCCCGCAGGTGAATCAGCAGACATAGCTCCGTGCTGATCTACGCCCATCAGATTGGTGAGAGCTCAGGTTCAGGGAAGCCCAGGGACCCACCGAGGGTTCCAGGGCCCCCCGGAGCTGGCTGGCACCTGGAGCGTGTTAATATTTGTCATGTAATTGGATCCACTTGCCAATGGTAGAGACCATGCTTAGAAATTTAGAATGCTGACTCTAGAGAGGCCCTTCCACCTGGCTGGCCCACCCATGCCTTGGGGCCCCGGCTACCTGTTCTTGGATGTGTTCAGGCCTGACTCAGGGAGCTAGCCCCACTGTTCCACCCTTGCTCATATCCTGGGCTTCTTTCTGGTTCTTTGGAACCTGGACTTCAGCGTCTCTACCTGTTTCCACCCTGCAGCCGCAGTCCCAGCCCTGCTCCCTGCCTCTCACCTCTGTCTGCACCAAGGCCTTCCCCCCATGCACTCCCAGGGTCCACAGCTCCAAGTTTCACTTTGGGGGCAAGAGGGCTTGAGCCTGCAGCTCTGCCTTCATCGAAGTCCCATGGATTGGTTCTGCTTCCTGTGTGCTTCCCCCAGCGTAGGCAAGGGTGTCCTGCCACAAAGGGAGCTGGGAACCAAGTGGACATGGAGAAGGGTGAGTGATGCTCATCCACTTGGAGTTCAGGCAAAGCCAGCCCCTGTACATTGATTCAGCCACGTTTGCCAAACGACATTGACTCTTCAAGTTCTTTTCTTTGGAAAAACATCATCATGGCTGAGAACAACTCACCCTGGAGTACACTGCCCTACCTGTTCAGACCTCGTTCACAGAGGCCACTTTCCTGTCCCCAGAAGGAGCCCAACACAGGCATTCTGGGTCTTATATCTTGGGGGTTGGATCCAAGGACTTTACGGATATGACACCACTGAGTAACCAAGCGAGGATGCTCAGGTGGTCCCATGCCATCACCCCCACACCATATTTGTATTTTTAAACTTTTATGTTAGGGTTAAAAAACATTTATGTACCATCATTAGAGTGCTACATTATTCTGTGTTTGTATTTATAGTTACTTTGACCAGTGAGATTTATGCTTTTATATGTGTTCACATTGCCATTTAGTGTATTTTTATTTCAGTTTGAAGAACTTACTTAAACACTTTGTGTAAGGCATGTTTAGTGGTGATAATCTGCTTCAGGCTTGTTTGTTTGTTTGGTCTCAGAAAGTCTTTATCGCTCCATTAAAAAAGAACTAAAAGGCAATGTTGCTGAGTATCGTTTTCTTAGTTGGCAGGGTTTTTGAATTCTTTCAATACTTTTAATATATCATTACACTTTCTCCTGGCTTTTAAAGTTTCTGCTAAGAAATTTTCTGAAGGTCTTAAGGGGGTTCTCCTAATGTGAGGAATCACTTTTCTCTTACTGCCTTTAAATTCTCTCTTTGTGACAATTTGATTGTAGTGAGTCCAGGTGTGTCTTCTTTGGTTTGATCCAATTTAGAAACTTCTGAGTTTTGTAAATCTGGATGCCCATTTTCCTCCCAAGATTTGTGAAATTTCCAGCTAGTATTATTTAAATGAATTTTTAGCTTCTTTCTTTTTCTCTTCTCCTTTTGGAACTTCATTAATGTGTGTATTGGTTTTCTTCATAAATCCCTTAGGGTTTTTTCATGCTTTTTCAATCTTTTAAAAAACCTTTTTCTCCTCTGATTCGATAATTTGAAATAACCAGTCTTTGAATGTGCAGATTCCTTCTCCTCCTCCTCCTCCTCCTCTTCTACTTCTTCCTCTTGCATGATCAAATATACTGATGAAGCTCTCTATTGAATTTTTCATTTCATTCATTTTATTAATTTCTCCTAGTTTCAACTTGACCCTCAAGAAGATGGCCATGGTGGGCCTCACTAATTCCTCTTGAAAAAAATCCAGCACAACTGTCTGGAACCCATCTCAAGAAGCTATCTGTATCCATAACCTGCCAAGGCAGAAAGGGCGATTCCCAGGGAGGTGGTGTCACCTTTGCCTGCGAAGCAGCATACAGAAGCCCCTCCTTCTGTAGAACAGGCCTGATGGGGAGGACAGGACATGGGGTGGAACCTCTTGCATTGACTCTGGATTTACCACAAACTCACGAGCCCCCAGGGGCCAGCATCTCCTTGATCCAGCTGTTTCCTCCAGGTTTGTCTCTAACCATCTGCTTCTCAGTCTGGGTTCCTCTGTGTCTAGGCGCTCTGCACTGGGCTTCTTCTGGTATGAGTTTCCTCATGAGAAGGCACGTCTCTACCACGCTGGCTTTTCTCAGCTGGCTGCTCATTCAGATATGCCTTCGAATGGGTGACCTTTGATGGTTTCTCATGCACTGTCTTGCATGCAGGGGAAGCCTCTCATCACAGCAGGCTTTTTCCCCTGGAGTGTTTTCCCCTCTCTGTATTAGAGGAGACCACCACTCCCCAGGACTGATTTTCATCAACAGTTTCATATTCAGTTTCCATGACATGATGATTAAACTGGATTTCTGCTCCTCCTGGTGCTGTAACACAGTGGATTTTCTTTCCAGGTATCCCCCATTCCAGAGGTCTGACACAGAAGCTGCCTTTGGCAATACCTCTACCAGGGAAGTGGCAGAAAAGGCCATGGTTGCTGTGATGGCCAATGCCCTGCAGAGTGGGGATAGCCATCAGCACAGCTGTTCATGTTGGTGTTATTTTATTAACACCTTATTCCACCACCTTTCTGTGTAGGAAGCTGGAACCAGTTTAATACATGAGACTGTGAGGACAAGGAGGCTGAGAGAAACAGAATTTTTTCAAGAGGAATTAATGAGGCCTACCATGGTCATCTTCTTTAGGGTCAGGTTGAAACTAGGAGAGATCAATTCTCAGTATGTGAGTCCAGAACCCAGAGCAGACCTTGCACAGCCATCACTGAGTGAGCTCCTAGGAGCAAAAGTGGACATCAAACTCTGTCTCTGTTGTTAACTCCAGCCACCAGGTGCTGTCTAAGCTCGCAAGACAAAGTGGTCTGGGAAGGCACGGAGACTGCTCCATGGCCTATAGCCCTGGATGACTTTGTGCCCTGTTTTCTCTGCAGGAGAGGAAGTGGTACTCAAAGGTCAGAACCGAGAGACCAGGTGATGTTGAAAGGTATGGGGATGTATCCAGGAGCTCAGGGACCATCTGCCTCTTATGTGTGCAAGCCTGGGCCACAGATACCCTAGACAGGTAAGCACCTGGGCTGTGTAATGCAGCTGCATGTACCTGAGGGTGTGGAGAAAGGGCCCGTGGATGCCATTTCTGAGCAAGACCCCGTAGGAGGCCGAATGCAACAGCAACGTCAAAGGTGGGTCCTTCCTAGCCACCCTGGGCCCAGAGGAGGTGCAGTAAGCTTGATGTCAGTGCCCAAGTGATATGTCCACATCCTAACCCCTGGAAACAGGGAAGGTGGCCTTTTTGGAAACAGGGTCTTTGCAGATGGATTAAGGTAAGAATCTTGAGATGAGATCATCCTGCATTATCCAAGTGGGCCCTAAATCCAATGACAAGTGTCCTCATTACAGACACACAGAGGAGAAGACACCAACACCAGGAAGAAGGCTGTGTGGGGATGGAGGCAGAGACTGGAGCGATGCAGCCAGAGGCCGGGGGATGCCTGGAGCTCCCAGAAGCTGCGGGGTGGGGGGTAGTGGGTGGGGCAGGAAGGGTCCTCCCTTAGAGCCTTCGGGGAAAACAAGGCTTTATCGACAAGATTAGCCTCTGGCCCCCAGAACCATGAAAATAAATTTCAGTTGTTGTGATGCCCAGTCCGTGGTGTTTTGTTCCAGCAGCCACAGGAAACTCACACAGGAGGGAAGGATCTTGAAAGAGAAGCGAAGATTCTGGTGGAAGCTGAGCAGCTTTGCTCTCCTCCCCTGCACAGGCCAAGTGTGCAAGTTTCAGAGGCAGGGGCGGGGGATAATCCAGGCCAAAGCATGGCAGGGGAGGTGCTGGAGTGCAAAGCACTGCTCCCTCCTGGACATGCCTGGGCAGCCCTCGTCCTCTGGTCCTGTCCCTGCACTGTGCGTTGCCCCCCCCCGCCTCTGTGAGCCCAAACCAGGCAATGCCAAGGTCTCCAGTCCAGCTGTGCGGAATGAACCAACAGATTCAGAGCATGTTCGGGAGCGGACGGCTCTCACCGAGGAGAGGAGTGGGCTGTGCTCACGTGCAGTGCTTTGCTTCTGGGCTGGGTAACTCCTTCTGTTTTTGCTCCCTGTATCTCCTCATCCTTGTCCCAGGAGAAGGAAGCCAGCCAAGCCTCAAGGATTTCTGCTAAGGGTAGAGTAAGGAGGGAAAAATAAGCCTATAATGAAAATAAAAGTAAGAGTAGGGAACATCCCTGAAAAGGCAGATGGGGGAAAGGAGTCTGAGGATCTCCGGAGCGCAGGGTTTGCCTCCTGCTCCCCGACACTGCCCCTGGCTCCGTGGTGCACTCAGGGGCCCTGGGGGTCAGGGCTGGGATTCTGGGACTTCCCAGAGATGCAGTGCCCCAGGGGGTCAGGGAGACCAGTTAAGCTCTGAGGCAGGGAGGCACCACCAAGAAGAGGCCCTGAGCTCCTCTGCCCCAGATAATATCAGGGAGTGAATAAGGAGGAGGAAAACCAACAGCAGGATACCTGCATGTCCAAGTTCAAGCCCGATTTTAGAAATAAACATACCTAAAATGTAAAGGAAAACAGCCTCTGCCTGGAAGCAGAATCTTCGTTATAGGGCCAGAGAAAAGCAGGTCCGTTTAATACCAACCGGTTTTGGCAGGGCCATGCAGGAGAGAGACCACCCGCCCCTCACAGTGAGAGCTGAGCCCAGCCACAGCCGCCCACCTCCCCTCTAGTGAGCACGATGTCCCTGTTCCCAGGACAGCTCGCCCAGGAAGACGGAGTTCCAAATGACTTTATTCTTCATTTCAGGGACTGGCTGAAAATCCATTTATCTCAGCAATAGACTGCTCAGCTGACCCTCCTCGGAGCAAGCGGCCCCATCTCAGAACAGTCGGTCGCATCTCTCAGCTGGCCTTGTCGAACAGCTGCTCATTGCTCAAAGCTCATTTGAAACCCTCCCCCTTGGTGTCCACAAATACTAAATTATTATCATGCGAACTCTGACCCATTCCAGTTACCCTTCCCCACCAGACACTCACACTCTGAAAGGCGCTGCTGGGGCGGCCCCCAGCCTTTACAAACCCCCCTCCTTTGCTGAGATGTTAGGAGACTATTCCGTTGGCACCCTCTTCACTGCAGTGTGCAATCAGCTCAGCTTTGTTAGAAAAATAGGTCACTTTCTGGGCCCTTCGGGCAGCGAGCAGGCGGCAACACTTTGATCAGAGAAACCAATTTGACTCGAAGAAAAATAGTTTGCTTGGGTGCCACCACCCAGGACGGCAAGTGTAATCCACGAGGAGGGTCATCTAGAGCTTCACACCCTTCCATGCAGCCTGACATTCAGGCTGGAGAGTGCAGCGCAGCCTCCTGCCCGTCATCCGGCATCCTGAGTGGCAGAAAGTCAGGACTGAAGGCTGCTCAGGAGTGATCTGGGCCACTGCCAGACTGGGGGGCCTTACTCACTTTTAATTTTTTTTTCAAAGAAATTTTTAATTTTAAAATAGTTTGGGTTTACAGAAAAGTAAAGAAAGTACAGAGAGTTCCTATACACGGTCTCCACCATCACCGTCTTCTACGACTGTGGTACAGTTGCTAGAATCAATAGATCGAGGGTGATGTGTGATTATTCACTGAAGTCCATGGTTAATGCATATGTCCTTAGTCTTCACCTGTTGTCCCTTTTCTGTCTCAGGATCCCATCCAGAATCCCAAGTGACATTTAGTCGTCACGCCTCCTGAGGCTCCTCTTGGCCATAACAGTTTCTCAGACTTTCCTTGGTTTTGACAACCTTGACAGTTTTGATGACCTTGACAGTTATGATGACCTTGACAGTTATGATGACCTTGACAGTTATGATGACCTTGACAGTTTGGAGGAGGACTGCTCAGGTGTTTTGCAGAATGTCTCTCCATTGTGATCTGTCTGTTTTTCTAGATGGAGGTTGTGGGTTATCGGGAGGTGAAGGGCTATTTCCATCACATCTTTTCAAGGGTACAAGATGGCTCCTCTCTGTTGGCATTGACCTTGGCTGCCTGGCGGAAGTGTCTGCCGGGCTCCTGCATGGTAAAGAGTCTCTTTCTTTGCCCTTATTTATACTCTACTCTTTGAAAGAAAATCACTAAGTGGAGCCCACCTCAAGGGGCAGGGAAATGCCCTTGAAAACGCTGGGGGATGGACAGATTCCGGGTATTTAAGAAATCTCCATCCAAGCACTAGCTGAGCCCAGAGCTCATCTAATACTACAATATTATTACCTTCTTGGTTCAGATTCTTCCAGCTTTGGTCATTGGCTGTTTTTCATGGGCTTCCATGTCCCTTTGACGTACCTCCATCATTTTGCTTCTTGAGGCTGCCTTACTTTTTGGCACCACGTGGTGCTGCTGGCTCATGCTTCTCCATTTCCTGCCCCAGTTTTTGAATCTGCTGTTTTTCCAAGGAACCTTGAATCCTCCAGGGAATGGTGTTAGAAACCAAGGCCTGGGTGCTGGGGGTGCTCACGGATACTGGGGTGCTGATGTGTTTAGTGTTTTTCAAGGGACAGAGCTTGGAAGTATGTGTTTACATACAGTGTATATACATGTATCTATAAATAGCTCTGCATGTAACTATATGGATCTCTAGTAAGCCCAACATGAGTTCTTGCTGGTGTCTCTAGCCCTAACCCGTGACCTCATGGGTCATTTAGCCTCGTGCTGTTATTGATCTTTAACTCCCACTCCGACAGAAAGAAATCCAGCTCCCCCATCCACCACCCATCATACGCATTTGTTCTGACTCAGCAGCAGACAAAAATGGCCTCAGAACTGTTAACCCACACCCCTGTGAACAACAACGCTAACATCACTACTTTTGAATTTAAATAACAGGTACATGATGGCAAAATGAATAAACTAATCATTTGGGATTTGGGAAGAATTTTTTTAAGGACATTCTTCTACTCAATGCTCCAAATTTGAATAGGGAAAATTGTAATTGGCACATCACAATAATTTTTCATAGCATTTTGCATGTGATGTGTGCTCACCACTGTGATAATGAAGGAAGCACAACAGCCGGGTGCAGACAAGTCCTTGGAGCATCAGGCATCCAGGGAGGCCCCAGGCTCGGTGCCTTATTCCTGGACATGTTTGCATTTTGTACTCAATCACTCTAGAGCTGTAAGGTGCTTAGTGCCGTTTTATAAGAAAATAAAGTGGATGGAAATCTGCCAAAAACATCTGGGATTTCTGTTTGAAGAAACGGGGGACTCTCCCCAGCTGAAAGAAAATGGACCGTGACCAAAATGTGTTAAATCTGATCTGATTTTGTCTTTATAAGAAGCGTGCTTGTTGACCTGGTGTGCTATGGTGAAAATTACACAAGCAGGGGCTTTGCTGCGGTAAATCCAGGGTGCTAATTTCCAGGTTGTAATAAGAGGTATATTTCTCTGATGGCCCCCACTGCCTACCTGGGCTTATTTCTGACGGTGTTCAGCTCTTTAAAGAAGGAGCTGGTTGGTAAAATATACTGCAGCTCAGGCCGTTTGGTTTCTAAGCAATCAGAATTCTTCCATAAAATGCCCAAGAGCTCGCTGACACACACATACAAACACACACGTGCCACATGCACACACATGCATGCACATGTACTCACACACAACCCTTGGTAACCAAAAAGTGCAGATCTCAGCCAATCTAGAGGTTTATTTTTGCCAAGGTCAAAGACATACCCAGGAAAAAGAAACACAAGTTACGGTAGGATCTGTGGCTATCCTTTTGCCAGAGAGGGTTTTGGGAACTTCTTTTTTTTTCCTTTTAAGATGGAGTTTTGCTCTTGTCACCCAGGCTGGAGTGTAGTGGAGTGATCTCAGCTCACTGCAACCTCTGCCTCCTGGGTTCCAGTGATTCTCCTGCCTCAGCCTCCAAAGTAGCTGGGATTACAGTGCCTGCCACCACACCCGGCTAATTTTTTGTATTTTTGGTAGAGACGGGGTTTCACCATGTTACCCAGGCTGGTCTCAAACTCCTGAGCTCAGGTGATCCGCCCGCCTCAGCCTCCCAAAGTGCTGGGATTACAGGTGTGAGTCACAGCGCCGGGCCGGAACTTCAATATTTAAAGGGGAAAAAGTGAGCAGAAGGGAAAGGAAGAAAGGAAAAAAAGGGGTGGGGTAGACAGGCAGTGAGGCAAGCAGCTACACTCCTCTGAGGCTTTGGTAAGTGCTCAGTGAATCTACTTTGCACATAAGCCCAAGTAAACCTGTGAAGTGACAGCTCTCTGGGAACAGAAGGAAGGCAGGTTGTTTTCCTCAAGACTCAGTTCCCAAGCTTCACTTTCCCTTCAGCACAGTGAATTTGGGGTCCTGAGACCCTGCTTTTTCCTTTTGCCCCCTCTCTAAGGAAAACATGCCTGTGTAAGCAGCCACAGTGGCCGCAGCCCCTCCCTCGTGCCTCAGTGCTCCCTAAGGCTCCGGAAGCTTGGCCCGGTCCCTGAGAGAAGACCAGGAATGAGTAAAGCTGACGTTTCCATCACTGAGTCTGTCAGAGGCTGGAGTCAAAGAGGAGCTGATGTACAGGCAGTGGTGCCACAGCTTGACACTCCTGAGCCTGTGACCCAACTTTGGGCTGTGCCGTCATCTCGGCTGCTGTGTGTTCAGGTGGGTGATGTTGAGGGGCTGCACTGAGTGCCTCCTGTCAGGGCCTGGTGGTCTTTGGGGGAGGCTGCATGCTTCGCCCAGTGTGTGCCTAGACATCCTCTTTCCATCTTGTCTGTTCAAAGTGACCCACAAGAGCTGCTTCTCACACAGAACAGCCCGCTCTGGAGCCGGGTGGACGAGCCCATCCCCGTTCTCGGAGCCCATCACACACACAGCACTGAGTGCTTGAATGAGATGCAGATGCTCCGACCTTCCCTAGACGCAGTGAATCGGAAGTGATGGATTAGGCCCAGTGACCTGTGCTCCAACCTGCAGGTGGTTCTCATGGATGGGGAAGTCTGAGAACCACTGAGTCGGAGACTCACACGCCCCCGGCCCTCCAGGGGCTCCTGGAACAGGGAGTCAGCTGGGGGTGGGGTGGGGCCAGTGTAACTGTGTCCTGTGATTGACAAAGTGTTTGTGCCCCTACCCCCCCGATTTATATACTGAAGCCCTAACTCCCAAAGCAATGGTATTAGGACCTTGGAGAAGTAATTAGGGCCAACGAGGCCATGAAGGTGGCCCCTAGGGTGGGGTTAGCACCCTTTATGGAGTGGGGTGAGAGCAGCTTCTCACTCTCTGCCCCATGAGGGCACAGTGAGGTGGCGTCTTCTAGGAGCCAGGAAGCCAGCTCCCGCCAGACTCCGCATCTGCCTGTGCCTTGATCTTAGCCTTCCAGCCTCAGGATGTAAAGAATTAACATTTCTGATTAAACTGGCCAGTGATGTTTTACTGTAGCTCAAGCTGACAAGACAGGCCGTGAAGAGCAGTGGGTCCTGCTGGCAGTGAGGCTGCGTGGGAGAGGCGCTGGGAGCGGGTGAACATGGAGAACCGGATTCCCAGAGCCCAGAACCTCCGAGCATCTTCCAAGGTGGGTCAGCTGTGCCTCTCCCGCACCTCTTCCCGCCCCCACCTGCCCAGACCAGCCTGACTACCACCTTGGAGACCCAGGCTCCACTGGAGCAGCCAGGCAGGGTGGTCCACCCTCGGCCACAGAAGAGCCCAGAGAGGCAGCCCGAATCCACCCATAATGATGATGCCCTGTGCCCCTGGGCCTGAGCCTGTCTGCTCCTGCAGAGAGAAGGAGGGCATGTAGCTGGCATTACTGGGCTCTGGAATACAGTCTGCATCCCCTCCCGAGATCCCCTCCCCATACCCCGACCATCCCTGGGCTGTTTGAATCTATGCCCCGCCTCTCCGCATCTCTCTCTCCTTCTGAGAACGCCCTCGCATCTCTCTCCACAGTTATTCCAAAGCCTGTTTCCTCTTATTTCCCAAAGGCCCCCTTGAAATCAACTTTCTCCACTTTCTAAATCGGTGGAGACAGAGAGAAAACGTGTTTTTCTTCCGGAATTGAATTGCCGCTCCTGCAGAGGCATGCCTCAAACTCTGGTCCTGGGCATCCGGTCGGATTTCGGAGGAGCCTGTGGAGGGCAGAGGTCACAGCACCTGAGTTCGGCAGTGTGACCCTGGCACCGGGGAGGCGCCTCGTCCGCCCCTGCCCTAATATCTGCAATGTCCTGATGGAGTCTTGCAGAATTAGCAATGTCTAAGAGTTACAGGTGGGGAATTCACCCTGCCCCGAGCTCTGGGAGAGGAAGCCCGGAGCCAGCCTCGCAGCCTGAGACAGAACATGATGGAGAGGGCAAAATAGCCCCTGGATCACCCAACGTTAGCTCAGATCATCCACAATAAAAGCAAACAAACAAAAAGCAAAAGCTCCTGCGAAGTGTCTACATGTCCACATAGCAGAATTGGGTCTATAAATTACGTACGGTGATTCCACGCAACCTCGAAAAAGAATGAGATAAGGAATCATCCGCAAGATACACTGTGAAGTGAAAGAAAAATTAGCGTGTCACCTAGCAGGGTCGTGGCAGCCATTGATGTAAAGTCGCATAAGAATCTATGGCTGCCGCCTAAATGCACCACCAACGCCGCGGCTTAAAACAATGCAAACGCATTCTCTGACGGTTCTGTGGTCAGAAGCCTGGCGTGGGTCTCCCTGGCTGACGTCGTGTGGGTGGGGCCGGGTCTTTTCCTGCACACTCCGCAGGTGGCCCCCACCCTGTGCCTTTCCCGCCCTCTGATCTCTGGGAGCTTCCTGAGTCCCAGAACGGTGGGTCCAGTGCTTCCACATCACAGCACTCTGATCTCCCCTTCTGCCTCCCTCTTCCACTTAATAAAACAGAGTTTATTTTTTAGAGCAGTTGTAGGTTCATGTGAAATTGAATGGAAGGCACGGGGAGTTTCTGCAGCCTCCCTGCCCACCCAGCCTCCCCCGTAGGGCCGTTCCCCACTGTGTGTGCATTTGACAGGATCCCTGAGCGGATGACGCTGAGCATCGTTATCGTCCACAGGGGAGATGTACAATCTGTGGGCTTGGACAAAGCTGTAATGACAGGCATCCCCCATTAGGCTATCATAGAGTTTCTCCTCTCCTAAAAATCCCTTCCTCCCTCCTCATTCCTGGAAACCCCTGATCTTTTTATTATCACCATGGTTTTCTGTTTCCAGAATGTCATATGGTTGGAATCGTACAGTGTGGAGCCTTTTTAGACTGGCTTCTTTCACTCAGTAATATGCATTTAAGCTGCCTCCGTGTCTTTTCAGGGCTTGATAGCACAGGTTTTCAGCACTGGGTGATGCGCCATTGTCTGAAGGCGCCGGTTCATTTCATTCTCCTACTGAGGGGCATCCTGGTTGCTTCCGAGTTTTGGTGATTATGAATAAGGCTGCTATACACATGCCTGTGTGGGTTTACATGTGGGTACAGGTTTTCAGTCCCTTCGGGTAAATGCCAAGGAGTGTGATTCCTGGATCCGATGTTAAGAGTCTATTGAGTTTTGTAAACTGTCTTCCAAAGCTGCTGCACCATTCTGCACTCCTACCAGCAATGAGCGAAGGTTTCTAGCTCCGTGTCTGCAGCATTTGGGGTCAGCGCTTTAGATTTGGGGTGTTCTAATAGGCGTGTAGTCCGGGATCATCATCATTTTAATGTGCATTTCCATCATGACACAGAGTTCCATTCCGTACTTCCAGCCCAGGGATGCATGTACACACAGAGTCTTCTAGAAGCAGAAATGCCTGATGATTATCTTCAAATCATAGAGTGTTCTGCTCCAGCCAGGGCTCCCATTTGATTTTCCCGTGAACACACACATCCTTTACGTTGCAGCGCGCCTTACGTTGCAGCGCGCCTCACGTTGGCTCTGGGCAGCGGGGCCCACAGGGACCTGATTTTCTTGCTGCCCCTGCACCGATCACCGAGCAGAGGTCCTCCCTGGATGGATTTGCTGCCGCTTTGATCTGGTGCCTGCTTGGTGTTTGTCCTGGGACTTATTTTCTCTCATTTAAAAGTGGAATCTTCAGGTTGGTGGGAAGATAGGGCAAGACCTGGGATGGAGGAGGTGTCCAGCCTGGCCTCCTCTGCCCACCAGGAGCGTCTCCTTACAGCCCCGTGCCCTCCCTCCTGTTCCTGCCTCTTCCCTCCCTAGTGACCTGTACATTCCTTTGGGGGCCGACACTGGCTGGTTCACTTCCCCTGCCCCCCCACACCCCTAGTTCAAACACAGCACAGCCTCCTGGAGAGTATCTGCTAAGTAAAATGTCAGGTGACATTTCATCCCTGGTTTCTGCAGTGCACCCACCCACCTCTGGAAGGCCAGCCACTGCTGGCAGGGTGTGATTCTCAATTATTTGGTCAGATCAAGCTATTAAGAAGATGAGATTGAAGCTCCTGTTGTAATGAACACGCCGGCTGACTCATCATGGACAGGGCTGGTGCGTGTTCTCGTGACCAAGGTCACACGCGATCAGCCAGCGGCTGGGGCAGGGCCTCTGTGTCTCCTGGGGAACCCGGCTCCAGGCACAGGGACCTGGGTGGGGAGTGATGGACCATGGGTCAGTCAGGGACTGGAAGACGCTTGCCTCTTGCTTGAGGACGAGACCAGTGAGAACCGGAGTTACAGTGAGGACGGAAAACAGCCAAGCTCAGATTGGAAAATGAACCTCCCTTCTTGCTTGTTCAAGACTTCCACCTCCATCCCTGCCTGGACCCAACACAGCTGTGAAAGATGCAGCCACGGCAGAATTCATTATCCTGACGTATCCGGTTTCTGCAGAGGAGCAGACCCAGTTGCACATTTATATAAAAGGGAAATAAATTCAAGGAATTTGCTTTGGTCATGGTGAGGGCTGGCAGGTCCAAACCCTGCAGGGGAGGCAGGAAACTCATTACGCCCAATCTACAGATGAGAAAACCAAGGCCCAGAGAGGGTAAATGGATTTTCTGAAATCACACAGCTAGAATTGAATGTTGGAATAACAGCCAGGGAGCTGGTATCGTGTTGGCTGTTATTTCTTCCTGTTTCTCAGACCTGTAGAAATGGGATCCTCGGGACTCAGCCCACTGCTTCTCTCTCTCTCTCTTATCTGCGTTCTTTCCTGCTGTCTCATGGCTTTGAACTCCGTCCGGACGCTGGCCTCCCCTGAGTCATCTCTGCCTCCAGCCCCGAGCCCTTCAGGCTCCTCCATCCGGCTGCCTCCTGCTCGACCTCCTTAGGGGTCTTTTGGGCATCTCACCCTTAACTCATCAGCACCCGAGAGTGGACACTGGACATTCTCTTCCCCACAAACCTCCACCACCTTTGTTCATATGCTAACTCCCTCCCTCCAGGTGTCTACAAAGCAAGGTTTCCTCTCACAGCGCATGCACAGTCCATCTGCAAATCCAGAGGGCTTGACCTTCAGAATCTACCTAGATCTGAACCCTTCTCACCGTCTATCTGGCCACCACCCTGGCCCAGTCACTGTCCTCTGCAATCAGGTTATTGTCAATGACTTTCTAAACTGTCTCTCTGCTTCCACTCCTGCTCCGCTTTTAGGGTCCTCTCTGCAGAGCTGCCAGGTAAAACCTTTCGAGTAGTTCTGACTCATCACTCCTCTTACCAGACCCTGCTTGGCTCTGAATTTCTTTCAGAGTGAAATAAGTTTCTTTACAATGAATATGAGGCTCCTAGGTGGCCAGTTCCTTCTCTACACTCAGCCTCATTGCCTCCCCTTACTCAATCTGTTCCATCCTTACAGTGCCCTTCCTTGTCCCTCAGACCACCAAGCCCACTCTGGCCCCAGGACCTCAGAAGCCCCACCCCATGAGACTCCAGTGCTCAGCTCCCTCAGGTCTAATGCACAAAGCCAGTGAACTCTGCAGTGTTTTAACCTGCCCTCTTCTCACGCCCCTTTCTGCAGCTCTGTGGTTGACTTGAAGGTCAACAGCCTGCCATTGCTGTGAGCCCAGCAGCCCAGCACTCACAGGGAAGAGGAGCACAGGGCTGGGGCTCCTTCCAAGCCTCATTTGCAGAAGAGTGTCATGACTTGACCTGTCTGGCAGTTTCTGGAGGACCTCACTTGCGGGGGTGTTTTTATTTGACCTGACTCAGAACTCGCACAATACAAAAAGCCTTCTCCCTGGAGGTGTTTGTTGAAAATTACTGGAGGAAATTGTTGAACTTTGCACCTACCCGAGGTGGTGGATGAGAGTTGACACAAACATCAGGCTCACAAAATGTTTCAAAGGAAAATCTGGGGAATGAGATATCCTCTGCAGTTTGGAAAATCTCTGACACATTCTTGGGAATCTAGAAAGCTACCTGCATGTATAGAGCTATGTGAATGCTCAGGAAAGATCTGGGAAGTTGTTCCTCAGCTTCCACCCTAGATGACTTTGAGCTTATGCACACACAGGAAGTAAAGCTATGCAGAATTGCACACTTGCTGAGTGTGGCGGGCACACCCCTCATGCACGCAGAATATCCCTTCCAAACAGTCTGGGGGATGGACAGATTCCAGGTGTTTAAGACGTCTCCATCCAATCACTGGCTGGCCACAGAGCTAATCAAGCAGAGACGTTAGTGGCCAAACATGACAGAGAAGACATACTTTACAGAACTAGTTAACAAGAGTCACCAAACAACAATTATGACAGCAAAAGCAAAAACAAAAAGCAAGAGCAACAAACCCCGGTTTGGAATCTGATTTGGAATCTGAGGGTAGGAATCTGATTTCCAGAGCTGCCACATCATAGTGTTTAAAATGTTCAGTTTTCAACAAAATATCGGTGGCATATAAAGCAACAGAAAGTTATGGTTTTATACATATAAGAGAAGCAGTCAGTTAAAACTATCCCTGAGAAAGCCCAGGCATTGGACTTAAGAGGACAAAGACTTAAAATCACCTAATTTTAAATATGGTGATTTAACAAAAGGAAACCATGTCTAAAAACTAAAGAAAAGTATGAGAACCATGTCTCACCAGTGAGGCAATATCAGTAAAGACATAGAAGCTATAAAAAAATAAATTTCTGGAGTTGAAAAATACAATGCCTCAAGTGAAAATTCACTAGAGGAACTCAACAGTGGGTTGGAATAGGCAGGAGAAAGACCTTACAAACTTGAAGGTGGGACAATTGAGACTATTCAATCTGAGAAGAGAGAAAAAAAAGAATAAAAAAATGAACAGAGACTCAGACACCTGTGGCATGTCAGTAAACATACCCACACATGCACGATAAGAAGTCCCAAAGGAGAAGAGAAAGACATAAATGATTAGGAAAAAAGGTTTAAAAATAATTCCTGAAAACTTTTCAAATTTGGAGAAGAAAACATTAGTCTATAGAACTAAGAAGCTTAGACAGTTCCAAGTTGGACAAACTCTGAGACACATAGACACGTTATACTCAAACTATCAAAATTCAAGGGAGAATCTTGAAGACAGTAGGAGAGATGTGACTCATGTGTAATGGATCCTTGGTAAGATTAACTGTTCATTTCTCATCAGAAACCATGGAGAGCAGAAGGCAATGGGATGAAATTTCAAGTGATCTATGCTGGGCGCAGTGGCTCACGCCTGTAATCCCAGCACTTTGGGAGGCCAAGGCAGGTGGATCACCTGAGGTCAGGAGTTCGAGACCAGCCTGGCTAACATGGTGAAACTCTGTCTCTACTAAAAATACAAAAATTAGACAGGCATTTTGGTGGGCACCTGTAATCCCAGCTACTCAGAAGGCTGAGGCAGGAGAATTTCTTGAACCCAGTAGGCAGAGTTTGCAGTGAGCCGAGATCACACCATTGTACTCCAGCCTGGGTGTCAGAGCAAGACTCCATCTCAAAAAAAAAAAAAAAAAAAAAAAGAAGAAGAAGAGGAAGAGGAAGAAGAAGGAGAAGGAGAAGGAGAAGAAAAAGAAATTTCAAGTGATCTAGACTAGCCCAATCAATCTTGACAAGGAAAAACAAAGCTGGAGGGTTCAGACTTCCCAGATTCAAAACTCCCTGCAGAGCTACAGTCATGAACACCGAGAATCACTGAACTGTACACTTTTTTAAACAGGGTGAATTTTATGGTATCTGAATTATGTATTGGAGAAACTCAAGCCCGTCAATATTGCTGATGTCTTCACATGTGAGCAGTATCATGGCTGTGCATGCGAAGATTGAGCCTCCTTACAACGAGTCACTTTAACATCTCTGGCGAGTGCGTGTCTTGGTGTGGAAACATACTGGTATTGCAGACAGTGCTGCAAGTGGAATGGTCTTATGGTGGAAAACATCCATGCTGTCTGCATAACAGAAAGACCCACAAGAAACAGGCCTCCTGCAAGACACCCAAATGTCCCTGTCCAATCTGCTAACCAGGTGTGTGGCTCCTCACCTCTTTAAATCTGTATGATTTCAGCTGGGCCCAGTAAATGTTTTTGAATTTAAAATTAAAGTCAGATAGCATGGTTATAAAAATATCTGCTCTTTGACTCATTAATCTTGGTATGAGATGGAGAACACAGACATTTTTTTCCCCCCGAACTCTTAATGAAGGCTTTGAGATACATGGATAATAAATCTGATTTCCCAGGCTTGACAGCAGCAATTAGCCCTGGCCACTCTATTTGCATTCGCAGCCCGGAAAGGACACCTGGGACCCCCAGGCAACCCCTGCACACAGCAGATGTCCACCTCCCCCATCAGCAGGAATTGTGTCTCTGGTCAGCCAACAGCTAAGTGGCCCCTTGTGCTGACCTCATAAACAGTGATGGATTGTGGCTGTTTAACTCGAACCCTGCGGCAGCTCAGGGCCCCATGGAAGGGGCAGCGGTACACACTCCCAGGTTTCCGGGGTTCCCAGCGCAGGCGGCAGCCAAGGACACAGCTTGCTCATGAAGTCTTACCCCTCCTCGGCTCCCCGTTTGTCCAAGTGAGTTGGGAGATCGTTTCATTTATACCTTGAACAGACTGCCCTGTCCTCCCACCGGACGCCACGAAGTCTGCCATTATTACGGGCTGTTTTTCTGCAAAGTTTTTAGGGGGAAAGGAAACCCTTCCACCAAAATGAATTATCCTCTGTTTTGTTCTTACAGTGAATATTTAATAAATGAAGCAATTTAGAAGCCATTTAAAATGTTATTGGAGAGCTGGGCCTTAGAAACCAGCACGAGGGACAGTGTGGGCCACTGGCCTGCCCCAGGCAGGTGTCCAGCCTGGCAACAACTTCAGAACCATAGATAAATCAACACAGAATTGCCAGGACAAGGAGTTCTCTGGAATTAAAAAAAAAATTAAAATATACACAAATGTTCCCAAGAGACACTAGTGTCCTCCGCAGGCACCTGCGTCCCCACTTCATGCTGTGGTCCTCTTCCTCTTTGCTCCTTTCTGTCCACGCAGAGGAGCACACGGCAGAGAGCAAGGCCTTGCTATGAAATGTGGGCGTGCCATCCTGCCACAGGGGAAGTGTCGGTGCAATTTCACGAAATGAAAGGGCCAATATGTGATCATTTTCATGGCCCACCGTCACTGGTTTCTACTTCTTAACTGGCAAACACTCTATCAATATTACCAAGGACTTATCAAACAGGCCACATTAAAAAATGCTGTCTGGCCAGGTGCCAGTGGCTCACGCCTGTAATCCCAGCACTTGGGAGGCCGAGGCAAGAGGATCACTTGAGGTCAGGAGTTTGAGACCAGCCTGGCCAATATGGTGAAACCCTGTCTCTAGTAAAAATACAAAAATTAGTTGGCCATGGTGGCGTGTGCCTGTAATCCCAGCTACTTGGGAGGCTGAGTCAGGAGAAACGCTTGAACCCGGAAGGTGGAAGACGCAGTGAGCTGAGATCGTGCCTTTGCAGTCCCGCCTGGGTGACCGAATGAGACTCTGTCTCAAAACAAAAACAAAAACAAAAAAATGCCATTCTTCAAATAGCTAATGCATGCGGGGCTTAATATACCTAGGTGACGACGGGTTGATAGGTGCAGCAAACCACCATGGCACACATTTACCTGTGTAACAAACCTGTACCTTCTGCACATGTATCCCAGAACCTAAAATAAAATAAAATAAAATAAAAATGCGTTCCTTATCCTCGGCGGCTGTGTGTCCACATCAATGCAATTTCACCGCCCCAGGATGGATCAGGACACACTTCTGAAGTTGGCAGGTCCACGCTGACCCAGCAGAAATCACTCCCCACCTTGTCCACTCACTGTGAAAGGTCCTGCTCACACAGAGGAGCCTGGGCTGGAGGGTCACGGCTGCTTGGAATTCCCCTTGGTTTCCTGAACACTCCGGGTTCAGCTTGTACTCCAACTGCTCCCCAGCTTCAGAAGATCCTGAGAAGCTGGCTCCAAGGAAGGAAGGTAGATGTGCCCTCCCCACCTTGTGACCACATCCAAGGTCAGGCAGAATGTGGTCCGCTGTGTCTTTCCAGCAATGACCCTGAACCTGGGCCAGGCAGCATACAGGCTACAAGGGCCAACACCTGGCCCTCCAGGAAATCCAGGAGGGACGTGGACTCCAGGAAGTCAGGCTGTGAATCCCGGTCTTGGCTCAGGCCATGGGCACAGGCACACAGGGGTGATGCCAGGCAGGATGGGGGTGATCCCGAGACGGCAGCAGCACAGCCCTCAGGAACTCTGAGGGGGGAGATTCCCTCTACAGAGGGTCCTCCCTGAGGCTTCCCAGAGAAGGGCTCCTCCTTTGAGGCACTGATCTTCAGACCAGTGGCCTCTGGGCCAGAGTCACTGTGCTGGGACGGGTGCCCGGGAGCAGGTGTGCGCTCACAGGGGACTCACTGACTTGGGGCGGGGGGCAGTGGCAGGACCCTTGCGGCTTCAGAGGAGATGCTCTCCTGAGACCCGCTCTGCTGAGACCCCCTCAGGGCTCCTCGGCACACAGCCCCTTCCCCTCACTGTGGGAGAGACAGTTTCCCTGGAATCTCTCCACATACCTCCAGGGAGTAGCCTTTTTGTGTCTGTTGGTTTGAGCTGTTTTGGAACATGTTGTCCTCTGCGTGGCCTCGGATCACCCCACACAAGTTTCCTTTGATCTCCCAGTAAGAACCTGATTGCTGGGGACAAAACTCTCCAGAACAGCTCGGCTGGTGGCAGACGCACCTGCCTCAAATATCTGCAAGGTTTGGGGAGCTCAGAGGGGTGGGGCGCCTGGATCTTGCGGTGGTGCTGGTGTATTCATTTGATGAAAAAGCCTGTGTTGATATCATATCAGCATGAGCTTGACACATAGTCTCAAAAGGGTAAGAGATAAATCCTCCCAACTTTGGCAATCAGAAAAAGTCAAGATTAGTAGATTTAAATTTTACCTTAGTGGGAGGATTGCAAGTTACTGATTGTTGCCGACAAATATGATGTAAAATAAGATACTGTTAACAGCACAAAGCAAGTATAAAGTCTATACATAGGATGCACAAGCCATACTTAAAATCTCTATATAAAGTGTGCAGAAAGCTTTAAAACTCGATCCTGGGACCTGAAGGAAGACCCTGGATGGGTGGACATAATGTGTGCAGGGCGCCAGCCCCGTCTGCAGTCCCCCCGGCTCAGTGCCGCTCTGAGCCCGGTCCAGCCAGGCTTTCCCAGGGATCTGGTGCACACACTTCAGCTGGGGCTGGGGGGTGGGTGTAAAAGCCAACTTGGAAAGCAGGAGAACCAAGAAGGAATGCTTGCTTTACCAGATGTTAAGAGTTCTCCAAAATCACAATAATGATGATGAGAATGATAGTAATGGCATAAACAATGGCATAAACCTAAATACTGAGGACCCGTGGGTGGCAACACCAATCAATAGTTGCGATGGGTAATGCTGAATGTCAACTTGATTGGATGGAAGGATGCAAAGTATTGATCCTGGGTGTGTCTGTGAGGGTGTTGCCAAGGGAGATTAACATTTGAGTCGGTGGGCTGGGAGAGGCAGACCCACTCTCAATCTGCCAGTGCAGCTAGGATATAAAGCAGGTAGAACAACGTGAAAAGGCGAGACTGGCCTAGCCTCCCAGCCTACATCCTTCTCCCGTGCTGGATACTTCTTGTCCTCAAACATCGGACTCCAAGTTCTTCAGTTTTGGGACTCGGACTGGCTCTCCTTGCTCCTCAGCTTGCAGATGGCTCATGGTGGGACCTTGTGAGCATGTGAGTTAATACTTAATAAGCTCCCCTTTTTATATACTTCTATCCTATTAGTTCTGTCCCTCGAGAGAACCCTGACTCATACACTGAGGCAAGGAGGACCCCCCAGTAGGTACCGTGGGTGATCCCGGCTCACTCTGGAGGAGAGGACACCTGGATCCATACCTGATCCAACACGTTAACATGGATCCCAGGTGGATTCAGGCCTGAATGCACAAGGCATAACGTTAAGCTGACAGGAGACCATGAGGACGAATATCCTTGAGGCCTGAGCACAGGGAACATGGGACACCACGAGGCAAGACCTGGGTGACTTCTCCATCAACACAGAGTGGTTGTCTCCAGTACACGACGCTATGGCCCGATGATCAGCTGAAAGAAAGCAGAACGTCAATGAAGAACTAATGTCGTGACTAGAGAGGCGATTCCTACTTCAGAAAGAAAAAGACAGAAAGCCCATTGGGAAGCTGGGAAAAGGCTTCCCAGGCTCATTTGAAATCAGTGAAAGACAAAACACATCCTCGTCGCTGCCACCACCACCGCAGAGATGAGAAGCCAAATTACAGGTTTGAGGACGGACCTAGTTATATTCCTTGTAATACCTTTTAAAATAAAATCATTAAACTATTAAGTTAAGAAACAACTGCCGTGTGCCCCAAAACCCCCTCCCATGTCACCCCGTGCCCTCCTCTTTGGAGTCTCCAAGACCCACCCCAGGGAAAAGTTGAACGTCAGCCAACTTCAGATGGTCCCAGTGAGCCGTGGAGTGGGTGGGGAACGCAGGGAGGTGGGGGCCTAGTGAACTCAGAGCCGCGTGGCACCACCCTCTGGTGCGCTGGCCCCCCGGACACCGAGCGGAGTGAAGAGGCCCTGTGGCCGCTGACCAGGCATTGCCTGTCCCAGGACGTTTCCAGAGGAAGAGGAGTCAGAAGCCACCTGAGCCTGTGTCAGGGGCGGCGTGAGCCCAGGGCATGAGGGCTCCATCAGAGGCTGGGCGGGGCCTGTGGGCACATGGTCCATTCAGTGCAGGACAGGGAGGAAAGCAGCACAGAATCCTCTTGTAGCTGAAAATGCACATCCACACAAACCTTCTGAATCCTACACACAGGCCAGTGCACTTCAGCACATGGCGGAGAGAAACACACACCCCTCCAGAGCATCCGCGCCAACCCTCCAAATCCTACACACAGGCCAGTGCACTTCAGCACATGGCAGAGTGAAACACACACCCCTCCAGAGCTTCCTGGGGGAGACCTGGCTGGTTGTTTTGGAATTGCTGCTTCCCTATCACCAGTGCCTTGTAGAAGTGTCCCCACCTCTCTGTAGCCTGGCAGGTGCTTGGGGAGGGCTGAGCACCTGGGTCTTGCTGCAGGTCCCAGAGCAGAGTCCCGCCTTCCCCTGACCCAAATCTTTGGGCTGAAGCCCATGACAGGGGCCCCACACCAAGGCAGATGCAATTATTTGAGAGATCAAAACGTTGCTGCCTGGATAGAAAGCCTGCTGATGGTGTGGCTGAATCCAAGGACGACGTCGTCTGTAGAAACGGACGTAGGAGGTGTGCTTAAGGCAGGATTTCTGTTCCTAGGGTGTGTCTTGGAGACCCCAACGAGGAGGGCACAGGGTGGCATGGAAGGGTGGTTTTGGGGCATGGGGCAGTTGTTTCTTATCTTAATAGGTTAACAATTTTATTTTAAAAGGTATTACCAGGAATATAACTAGGGCGTCAAGCCCGTAATTTCACAGTGATATAAAGTTGTCTTCAAAATAAAAGTAAGACAAGAAATGGGTCGACTGAGAGGAAAAATGTAAGTTTAAGTGCACGAAGGTAAGAGGAGTCCAGGCAGACGTGGCTGCGTGGCTCTGTGGTGAGCAGCGGGGACAGGTGTCCCTGGTGGCTAATTGAGTTGACCTTCTGTGTAGGGTTGCCAGATATAGTCCAATTAAATATTGAAGGATTCACACCAAAAGTGTCTGTGTTTGTTTCAGAATAATTGAACTCAGACCTTCATTTCTGACAGCCATTAGACAGCAGATCAGCTTATTTCTGAGACGATCCTAGTTAGTGACAATAAAACCAAGCCGTCAGTGTATAAGGCAATGTAGTCTTCGGTTTAATTACTGTATCAGCCACTTTAGAACTGCAGAGGCATTTCCAATGACACAGTAACGAGGGCCTGAAAGTTTAATGCTCGGCCATGGCATTTGCTGAAATCAAGGAGACGTTTGCACGCTGTTTATTTTTGCCAGAACATTTTCACGCATGATGACGGATTTTGAGCTGATTTTTTTCCGGTAATGTAAACTGTAATCCTGTTTAGAGTTCATTTACCCTATAATTTGCAATGAAATTTATAAATTTAAAACATCATAGTGACACTACCAATAGAACTTAAACAGTTTTTATTTTTATTATTATTGTTTTGAGACGGAGTCTCCCTCTATTGCCCAGGCTGGAGTGCAGTGGCATGATCTTGGCTCACTGCAACCCCTGCCTCCTGGGTTCAAGTGATTCTCCTGTCTCAGCCTCCTGAGTAGCTAGGATTATAGGCATGTGCCACCACGCCTGGTTAATTTTTGTATTTTTAGTAGACATGGGGTTTCGCCATGTTGGCCAGGCTGGTCTCAAACTCCTGACCTTAGGTGATCAGCCCGCCTTGGCTTCCCAAAGTGCTGAGATTACAGGTGTGAGCCACTGCGCCTGGCCAAACTTAAACAATTTTTAATAACGATCTCAAAATTACTATGCATGGTGGAAAATGGAAGTATTTGATTATCACTGACAATGATAAAAGTTTCACATTTTTAGATGGTAAATCACATATGTATATTTTACTTCTAACCAAAAATTTTTTAAGTTTAATATTTTTATGGATTTTTCAATTTTCACAGACATTTTATTTTTAATAACCCTGTGTCTGTGACAAAGCATCACAGCTTTGGTGTGGGTTAACTCCTGGTGACGTCCACACATTTGGGCAAGTTCTAAAACGTCGGTGCCTTCACCTCCATGGAGAGTCAGGTACCATTAGGCACAGGTGGGGTTTGATGTAGGGTGGGTTCCCGGCAGACGATGGCTTCCTTCACATTAGCTTCCATGGCAGGTGTTTTTGGACCCGATTCTTTGGTGTGTAGATGCATGATCCAAACGGTAGATGTAATTGTCACTCAGCAAGTATCGAGCCCCTCCTCCTTCTGCTGCACGGGATACATTTTCCCTCTTGGGAAATCTGGGTCTGGTCACGTGTCTGCTAGTTGAGTGCTAGAGGGCGTGGCGTGAGCCGTAGCCCCGGAGATCCTGGATCTGGACACACACGCACCATGATCCGGCCTGGACAGCTGCCGCCCTTCAGCCTGGACTTCCCATCACACCTCACAGTCCAGACTCCAGTTCAGCCTTCAGCTTTGCAACCGAGCTGCCTAGAAAAGCCCAGAGCTGGAGGAGCAGAACTGCAGCCGCCCCGCAGGTTTGTGTGAGTGAGAATGAACACTCCTCATAGAAAACTAGCAGGCCTGGGGATAGTGTTTTCCCCAGTTCCATCGTAGTAACACTGGACTGATGGATTACACGTTGGCCTCGTCAGAACCATGACGAGAATGTGGAAGCTGTGCACAAGTAAAAAGTTTACCCAAGATCCAACATTTATTGAATTTAAAATAAACGTTATATAGGTGGACTTCACTGTGATCTCCTCAAAGAATGCATTTGTTAGAATATATTCACCTGAGACCTCAGAAAGCGCTGGAAGAAAATAAGAAACTTAACAGTGGAAACCATGAATGTAGGTACTTTTCTTTGTAAAGACAGAATTTTAGAGCAAGAAGGAAAGCTAAATTGCGTCTAGCCTGGTAGTTTCTGTCTTGGTCTACCGTTTTTCTTACAGGTTTTCAAAGCTAGTAGTGGGGGTCTGGGACCTGTCTATAGTCGCTGAAGAAGCCTGAATGAGCCGCACACCTGCCCTGCATGGTGCACACAAAAGGCCAGTTCCAAGGACACCCAGCTGGCCATGTGACAAAGGTGCCTGTGGGGCCCCTGTTTGCCCGGGGACTTTCCTGAAGTCTTCTGTCCCTGCTGAAGGCATGGGAGGTACTTGGCTTGTCCCCTCCCCGGGGACGCCGGCTCCACCACAGACTTGACCTTGGTGTTTGGATTAGGGTTATGGCTGGGGTTAGAGGTTAGGATTAGGGGTTAGGGTTAGGGCTGGGGTTAGAGGTTAGGATTAGGGGTTAGGGTTAGGGCTGGGGTTAGAGGTTAGGATTAGTGGTTAGGGTAAAAGTTGGGGTTAGAGGTTAGGATTAGGGGTTAGGGTAAGTGTTGGGGTTAGAGGTTAGGATTAGCGGTTAGGGTAAGGGTTGGGGTTAGGATTAGGGGTTAGGGTCAGGGCTAGGGTTAGAGGTTAGGATTAGGGGTTAGGGTCAGGGCTAGGGTTACAGGTTAGGATTAGGGTTTAGGGTAAAGGTTAGGGTTAGAGGTTAGGATTAGGGTTTAGGGTTAGGGCTGGGGTTAGAGGTTAGGATTAGGGCTTAGGGTAAGTGTTGAGATTAGAGGTTAGGATTAGGGGTTAGGGTTAGGGCTGGGGTTAGAGGTTAGGATTAGGGTTAGGGTTAGGGCTGGGGTTAGAGGTTAGGATTAGGGGTTCTGGTTAGGGTTGGGGTTGGAGGTTAGGGTTAATGTTGACACCACTCAGCTTTGCTGCAGCAACAAGCAACCTTCAAGTCTTGACTCTTGCTTTGAGGACTCTGGGTCCCTGGAGACTCACCTGCTGAGTCTGTGCTCCTTTTGAGGGTGCAGTTGTGAATGGGACATGAACATGCCTCTCTGCTCTGCAGGGTAGAACCTCAACCAAACTCACACCTCCCTCAAGCTCATGGTCCTGATGCTGAAACTTGGGGCAGTTCAAAAAGCCAGTGGCTTTGCCCAAGCCAACTTCTTCACATCCACAGAATAGGAAGTGCCTCTCCTGGGGGCAGCAGAGCCAGGTGAGGGTCTTTCTTCTGCAGGAAGGGGACCCGATTGGGGGTGAACCTGGACCCTGTGCCCTGCATGGGAACCCTTGATGGCGGGACACTGAACCCCCTTTCCAGGTGCCTGCACACCCCATCGTTGGGTCTCTGCAAGTCTTCCAGGCCCCATAGGGTGAGAGCCTTGGCCTGACTCCCAAACTTGGACTCCAAATCTTGCCTGCTGTTGGCTGGTCTGTGAAGGACTTCATTTAATGTAGGCTCAAGAGTTCCTTATGTAGGTCATCGCTTTGTGAGATGTGAGAAATCATCACAATTAGTGACCACACACGGAACGAGAGCCACAGCGTGCTGTCTGGGTCCTGGGTCCTGGGCCCTTGGATGGTGTCGGCTGCTGCTCCAAGCACCCAGACAGGCGCCGGCATCTCTGGTGCTGGGGCGTCCGCGCTGTTGCAGGGAGTTGGTTGTGACTTCTATTCCTCTTACCTTCTCTGTCATCCAGCAAGTTCGTTACCGACTGAGCTCTGTTGCCATTGACTAGGCTCACGCTGCCATATTTGGTTAACCCTGGGCGGGAGCTGGGTGACGCATGCTGTTGGCGAGCGTTTCTGACTTAGAGTGTTCTAGTAATTTCTCTTGAAGACACACAAAATGCTTCAAACAGGAGTCATTTGTTCATTAATTTGTTGGACAGATAGATGAAGAATGCCCCCAAATTTGCCTGTTTGGAAATATTTAGCATTATCTCTGAGTTCCTTTTTATGGAAAACGAACTGGTCTTGTAGACGGGGCCAAGGCTGTCCTTCCGCCCTTCCTAAGAAGCCTTGTCAAAAGCATTTGAGGAGCTTCCTGCAAGGGGTTCCATTATAGGGTTCACAGAAAGCTTGGCCAGGAGAAATTAGGGGATGAAGCCTTGACTGGGGCTGTGACTCTGCAGCTTTTGTTCACCAGCAAGCATCTCGTGTGTTCCAGTGAGCCCAGCCCCGACACTCCTGCACTCCTGCACCCCCCACTGTGCACCCCCCCGCCCCCTCGCCATGCACTTGCTGACCCCAGCACAGCTGTGAGCCCAGCCCTGGCAGCCCTGCACCCACCACCCACCCCCGTGCACTTCCCAACCCCAGCACAGCTGTGAGGCCAGCCCCGACACCCTGCACCTCACCACGTGCACTCTCTGACCCCAGCACAGCTGTGAGCCCAGCCCCGACACCCCGCACCTCACTCCGTGCACTCGTGGACCCCAGCACAGCTGTGAGCCCAGCCCAGCCCCAACACCCCTGCACTCCTGCGCCCCACCCCGTGCACTCTCTGACCCCAGCACAGCTGTGAGCCCAGCCCTGACACCCTGCACCCCCCACCCTGTGCACTCGCCGACCCCAGCACAGCTGTGAGCCCAGCCCCGACACCCCTGCACTCCTGCGCCCCACCCTGTGCACTCGCCGACCCCAGCACAGCTGTGAGCCCAGCCCCCACACCCCTGCGCCCCCCACCGCCACATGCACTCACTGACCCAGCACAGCCAGGCCCTGTGACCCTGCAGCACGCATTCACCCCTTGGCCTTGTGCAAAGCTAAATGGAGCTCTTGGACAACCTGTCTGTGGGAGATCCCCCTGGAAGCTTCCCCGGGAAAGCGGTGCGGAGTGTGCATGGAAACCACCACGTAGTTTGTGTTGAAAATGCTAACACTTAATTTCAAGATGTTTAATTAAACAGAGCAGAGCTGCTGGGACATCTTTGAAAGGGATGAAGAGTTGTCACGGACATGAGAAAAGAGTCAAGCAGGGCCTGGAAAATAGAAATCAGCCATGTCTGTGGCCCCGTGAGTGTTTGAGCCTGATGTGGGGGGGGAGCGGGGGTGGGGGATGGTGGGAGGTGAGGTGGGACAGGATCGCTCTGGGAGCTCCTGTCGTTGGGGTGGGCAGATTCTTTGGCTTCAGGTCAGCTATTGTGTTTTAAGTTGACTGTTTGATTTGTAAATTAAGAGGAAAGAGCTCTACGGGGGGCAGCCAGGGAGCTGTGGCTTTGGGTCTCCAGAATGATGCAGGCACCAGGGAGACACAGGATGCCTTATTCTCACTCATAGGTGGGAATTGAACAATGAGAACACATGGACACAGGAAGGGGAACATCACACTCTGGGGACTGTTGTGGGGTGGGGGGAGGGGGAGGGATAGCACTGGGAGATATACCTAATGCTAGATGACGAGTTAGTGGGTGCAGTGCACCAGCATGGCACATGTATACATATGTAACTAACCTGCACAATGTGCACATGTACCCTAAAACTTAAAGTATAATAATAATAAAAAAATAAATTAATTAAAAAAAAAGAGGGGGCTGCCACCTGCAGACACAGGATGGGGTCACAGATAGCAGCCCTGGACATGCGGAGGCACCTGCCTCAGGAGAGGGAGTGGGAGCTGAAGACAGGAGAAGCCAGAGGACCTTCCCCGGGAGGGAGATGGGATGGGGCCCCAGGGGTATTTGTGGATAGAATCTGCTTTGCTCCAGCAAGTGCACAGGAGAGACCCAGAGACACATCAGGTACATTAATATCAGATAAAATTAAACCACAGAAGGCCGAGTGCACCCTCACTCTGTAGTCCTAGGGAGAAGGAATCGTGATTTTCATTACAAACAAAGGAATCAGAAAAAGTGATATGATGACTGACATGCACCTGTTGTGGTCACTTTGTGTTAGGAATTAAATCAAAGGCAGAAAACAGCAAATATTTCTGGTGAACTTGACTCTGGCATAACAAATAAAAATTACCAAAATAACATGACAAATAACAGACAAGAAATGACTCTGACATACAGCCAGAAAAGGTTTATTATTGAAATAGAGGACCCTTAAAATCAAAAGAAAGGGAAACACTCTAATAGAACAATGGGCAAAAGTCCCATTCGTTCATTCATTCATTCATTCATTCCTTCACTCATCTTCTGAGTCTTGGACCTGGTACCTCCTCCAGCCCAGCATGGCTCCAGATGCCAGATGGACACCGTGCTGCTCCATGGAGCTGGCGTTCCATGCAGGCTGGGAGAGAGTCAGACAACAGACACGGAAATAAACTAATCCAACAATAATTTTTTGGTGGAAGATACTAAGAAAGAAAAAGTGAACCAAAATACTGGGTGGCGAGTGAGCAGAGTTCTCTGCCAGACCTGTGCTCATGCAGACCTCACATTTGGGCAGATGAAGGGAGGGAGGAGGGCAGGGGAGGTGGGGAGAGACTCCAGGGCACCCAGGACTCAGTGTAAAGAACCAGGGCTGAGCTTGGGCTGTCCAGTAGCAGCCAATCAGGCTGGGACAGAATGAACAAGATGCTGGGGGAAGAGAGGAGAGCCAGGCAGGGGCGGGTGGGCGGCACACAGGGCCTGGGGCACGGAAGGAGCATGTGGGTTTACTGTGCTTGGCTGAGAAGCCTCAGAAGGGCCCGTCCTCCTTCGCTACTGCGTTATGGATGGAAGGGATCAGAGACAGCAGGGAGGGACTGGATTTCGCCAGTCCTGGTGAGCAGTAAACAGCAATGCCCACTCTTTTTCTTCCACTTTCTTTTAAACCTGATAGTAGTATGGCTCTTAGAAAAGTGGCACAGTCATGTAGTGCAGCTGAGATTTCCAATTTTTTTTTTTCCAGGAGGAGATTTGAAAATATGCAATGAAAGCCTTAAAAAGTCTCAAACCATTAGCAGTTTTCGTTATATTATGCTCAAGAAACTTTATTCTGAGGGAATATTGATAGATCCGCTAATGGATTATGCAAAGATACAGTTATACGAATGTTCATTGCAGTGTTGTTTATAATAATGGAAATTAGAAACAACCTAAGTATTATATCTGACTCATTCATAAACCCCATATTCATAAAATGGAATATGGTGCCTCTATAAAAATGATGTTGAGGAAGGATGTCCCATAAAATGGAAAGTATGCACACTCATAAAGACAGAAAACAATTTACAAAACAATATATAATAAATAGAGCTAATGAGGGCAATAAAGTTTCTGCTTGAAATTACAGCAATGTTTTAAATCGTTACTGGGGAGGAGGGAGAAAGTGGAGGGTGAAGTCCGGGGAACAGGAACAGGAGACAGGAACGGACGATGCCCGCACGTGATGGCCGGACGCTGACGCACAAACCACACTGTGCACACCGCAGCCCGGGAGGGCGACCACCGCCTCTGCTGCTACCAGCCCGCGGGTCCAGAGACTCCCAGCTTCCTTAACTTCTGTCTCCACTTTCAACTCAGAACCAGCCAGAGAACCCCCAATGTGGCCCCTGGCCGATCGCGTAGGATGCCCCCTTCTAGGGAGTGCCCCAGCTTCCCCAGGCCTTGACCTCTGATCAGGGGAGCCGGGAGCTGTCCCTCTCCCATGGTGAAGCGTCCCCTCCGCTGCCTGTCGTTAGGTCTCAGCGGGGCAGAGGGACAGTGGAGGACTCCCTGCTGTAGGAAGCAGTGAGTAAACGCCTCTGCATGTTCTCATGTGCGTGGGCTTCGTTTCTCTGTCCCCAGGGAGGTCTTGCTGGACAGCGACTGTGCTGCCCCTCCCGGCAGACCCAGCCACTTGGCTCGCCCGCAAAGGCCCCTGCGCCCGGGTGTCTGAGCTGGGGCAGAGTCCGCACCAGGTCAGGACTCAGGCTGCCTGGGGCCCTCCGCTGTTCAGTCCTGGTTTGAGGCTGGGTTCTGAGCTTGGGTCCCGCTTGTTTGGCGTCCTCTGCCGATTCAGGCCCCTCCTTCTGTTCCCCTGGTGCTTGTCGTCTGTGGCAAGCGTTTTGTGTTGTGCTGCCTGAAAGTGCTGTTTGCCGCAGGAGAGGCTGAGATACACAGGCTCCTGCCCTCCACACCTGCTCGTCCTGGTCTCACACACAGCGGGTCTGCAGTGCTCACCGCGGGCGCGCACGCGGACTCTCCACGTTGGGGTCACAGATGGGAGTGGTTGAGCATCTCCTTCTGTCTCAATTTTGCGTCCTGAGAGCTTGGCTGTGATCCAGGGAGAGCGTCTCCTCTGGTTTTCCGCCTGCTGGGGTCACAGAGTGGGGGTCTGTATTTGGAGCCTGCGACCATCAGGACAGGAGGAGCAGAGGCCTCACTAGGTGGGCTTGGCCTCCCTCCTCTCCTCCAGCAGGAAGCTCTGGGCCTCCCCCCTCTCCTCCACCAGGAAGCTCTGGGCCTCCCTCCTCTCCTCCACCAGGAAGCTCTGGGCCTCCCCTCTCTCCTCCACCAGGAAGCTCTGGGCCTCCCTCCTCTCCTCCAGCAGGAAGCTCTGGGCCTCCCCCATCTCCTCCACCGGGAAGCTCTGGGCCTCCCCCCTCTCCTCCACCGGGAAGCTCTGGGCCTCCCTCCTCTCCTCCACCGGGAAGCTCTGGGTCTCCCTCCTGTCCTCACCAGGAAGGTCTGGGCCTCCCCACTCTCTTCCAATGGGAAACACCCCTTCTTCTCAGAGGCACTTTCCTTACAATCCTAATTCTTGCACCTGTCTTTCTAAACGCCCTAACTTTACCAAGGGAATAGGGTTTATCAGGCCCAGGGGACAGCCATTTTTGATTGGTATTTGGAGGCCTCCAAAGGAAATCTGATTTAAAATCTTGATTCACTAGAAAAAAATTATCTGGCCAAAACTAATCAGCAGTTGGACAAACTTCAGCAGCAGCAGGCTGGACTCTTCACTGGGACCCTCCTCCTGGGTCCTCAGGGGCTCCATGTCCCCTCCCCCACCCAGCTCCCCGCTGTCCCTGTGCCTCTCTCCACTCCTCCTTCCTCTTCCCCATTGCCGGACACTTCCCTTTTGCCGTGACTCACCTGGGACCCCAGATGCCAGGTGCCCCTGAGACCCACCCCTCCCGTGAGCCACGACGCAGGCAATCGTGGAACTCGAATCCTGGACCTGAGTGGACAGCTATAGTGAAGAATGTCTCCAAGCCCAGGCAAGGCCAGCAGCTGCCCATAGTGCAGATTTTGGGGGGTTGCACGCAGCACAGGCTTTCCCGACGTGTATGGACTTGTACACGCAATGGTCAGAACCTCCTTCAGATCCTGGAGAGCAAACGTAGACTGGACTGAGCCAGAAAACGATTCCTAGGATCCTCTTCCCACAATAAACCAGAGTGTCAACAGCCAAAACAACACACACAAGATAAAAAACCCAAATGCAGGACAAAGACACATAAAAGTCATAACCCAAAACGTTTCCAGTAACAATCAATTAAGCCGTGATTCAGTTACACAAATAGAAAAGCAGCAACCATCTGAGATTTTTGGGGTAGATGTGAACACATTTTCCCACAAATTAAAGACTTAAACAAGGTGACTCTTTTACCTCATTCTGTTAATAAAATGAAACCTGAAGCAGTCGATCTAATTTAAAACCAGAAATTAGAACAGGAAGGGAACTCTGTGGTTGAACTACATCACTCAGCAGAATATTTTGAGAGAATTTGGTGAGGGAGGGTTGAGGGAGAAAGATGAAGAAACAGAACCCAAAATAAGGTCACAGCCCTGCAGATCCAATAGCCAGGCGGCCACTTCCCAGCCACCGCCTTCCACGGGACACGATGGAAACTCTTAGCAGGAGGGATGCTGGACAAAATAGTGTCTCAGTGAAAAGCCAGGGCCACACAGGCCGGGTGCTGGGGCTCACGCCTGTAATCCCAGCACTTTGGGAGGCCGAGGTGGGTGGATCACCTGAGGTCAGGAGTTCAAGAACAGCCTGGCCAACATGGCAAAACTCCATCTCTACTAAAAATACAAAAATTTGCCAGGCACAGTGGTGGGCACCTGTAATCTCAGCTACTCAGGAGGCTGAGACAGGAGAATTGCTGGAACCCGGGAGGCAGAGGTTGCAGTGAGCTGAGATCACGCCATTGCACTCCAGCCCTGGCTGACAACAGTGAGACTCCGTCTCAAAAAGAAAAGAAAAGAAAAAAAAAAAAAAAACCAGGGCCAAGCATACGTTTCACCAGATCAATGAGGAAATTAGCTACAACTATGGACAGTAAACCTCGTGAATTGCTGGTAGTTCTGAGGGCTTCTGTTTCTATGTCAAAGCCTTCCTCAGAGTGAACACAGTGCGTAGGACGTCCGGGTTTCACACCAACTACTCACGTGTCCTCCCTTCCCGTCCTTGACTGTGGCCCTGGGGGTCCTGCCTGGAAGACATGCCTGTGCAGGGCAGTACCTCCAGGCAATTACGCCCTGAGCTTCACTTACACTCCCCCCATTTTTCCCAGGTCCTTGATAGAGACATGAGAATGACGACATTTTGGAAATGGAGGAGAGATGAGAGGTTGCCAGGGGCGGTGGAGGGGACGGGGTGGGAGGGCGGCAGTGCGGCTCTGGGGGGACCAGGAGAGGACCCTGCATGATGGGCATCCAGGGTCTTGACTGCATCACTGTTGACATCCTGGAGGTGACATCGTGCTATTGTCCTACAAGATGCCACCCCTGGGCGAAACCGGACGCAGCGTGAACAGGATCCCTCTGTGTCGTTTCTTATACCCACACAGGGCTCTACAATGACCTCAAACTAAGACATGTACTCAAATCAATGAGCAGCTGCAGAGCAGTGACAGAGACGATCCCTCTTGGAGCATCTCAAGCCGCCATATCCCAGGCCTTGGAGGCCTCCCAGATGGCATTGGGAAATGCCGTGTGGACCAGAGAGAATTCTTCCATGGAAGAGGCTGATGACAATGATCTGGAATAATCTGGCAGGATCTGGAATCACTGGGTCTTATTCCTGCTGTGGCCCCACATTGCTTTGTTCTTGTGAGTCAGTGGCACCCCTGATCCAGACCTCAGTCTCCTCCTCCGTGACACAGAGCAGACTCTGGCAGAGTGATTGAAGAATACTCTTACTTCCACCCCCCCTTTTTTTTTTTTGAGATGGAGTCTTGCTGTGTCACCAGGCTGGAGTGCAGTGGTGTAGCCTCACCTCACTGCAACCTCTGCCTCCCAGGTTCAAGCGATTCTCCTGCCTCAGCCTCCTGAGTAGCTGGGATTACAGGTGCACGCCACCATGTCCAGCTAATTTTTTGTATTTTTAGTAGAGATGGGGTTTCACCATGTTAGCCAGGTTGGTCTTGATCTCCTGACCTCGTGATCCACCCACCTTGGCCTCCCAAAGTGCTGGGATTACAGGCATGAGCCACTGCGCCCAGCCTACTTTTTCTTACTCTCATTGTTAAGGCTCAACAAGAGAAGGAAGAGGTGAGATGCCTATCACGTAGGAAGCAACGGCCCTCAGTGGCAGCATCGTAGGCAGCCTGATCCCTCGACCTGGACCTCACAGGAGGAAGCCGGGAAATTGCCTCCAGAGATGGCCCAGTGTGAGGAGCAAGGTTTCCAGATGGTTCCATCACACGGCTTTGGGGTCCCCTGCAGGAGCAGCTCTCATCCAGAGGCCAGGGCCCCTGCGGTACCCAGGGGGAGGGAAGAAGTGAATGAAAGCGATGTCCCCAGGGCCACTGTCGGGGGTTCACAGTCCTTTACTTGAGCTGTTCTGTGTCCTCAGGGCCAAGGCCACCATGTGAGGCAGAAAGGAGATGGTGGAGGCCGAGATACTAATGACGGTTACACTTATGTGGCGCTTCCTCCAGCCTGTGCCGGAGGACGGAGGAGAACAGATGGCCAGAGAGAGCGGTGTCAGAAGTCCACGCAGAGCAGACGTCCACATTCTCTAGTAAATAACGGGGATTAAAAAGTGTAGAATTCAAATTTAAATCACAATCGTGAGAATAACTGCATTGTCCTGCTGTTTAGCATAAGCTAATTCCTACTTGCATGCCTAAGCTTGTTCCTGAAACAAGCTGAGGTCGGTGTGAGTGTGGCCCGGCGGTTCGTCTGGCTCAGCCGCCTGGCGCCCGACAGGTAGTCCTGGCAAAGTCACAGGGTGGCTTCTGCACAAACCGAGAGGGTTCCCGGCGCTTCCCCTGGGCCTCGTGCGCCTGCGAGGTTCGCGTCTGTCTCCTTGACTTTCCCATCCTGTCAGTCCAGGCTGGGATAAGCAGAACCTCTTGGCAAGGGAGGCTCCTCAGCCCAGCTTCGCAAAAGGGGAAGCTGAAGCCCGTGGGGGTCCCCTACCGGAGGTCCCTTGGGTTGTCTCCTGAGCCCCAACTCCCCTGACTCTGGGCCCATGTCTGCTGGTTCTCTACCAAGATGCCCAGCAGGCCTCTCTTGAGGAATTCGTCCAGTCCTCGGCTCTTTTGTCTTCTCTAAGTAAAGCCGACCTCCCGCACCTGCCCTGCTCCCCCTTCCTAAATGACATTTCTTCCTGCATGGTGGCTTCCAGGCCTCACGTGCTTCTGGTGTGACTCCTGGACGTCTAAAGGGCTCCTGACCATCCCCGGCAAAGGCACAAAACTGGGGTCCTTGTGGCCCCTCTTTCTCAGGGCTCACATTCAGTGGGTTGGGAAACCTGGGGGGGGGTCCACCCTTGAAACACCCAGACTCTGAACCCTTCTTATCAGCTCCACCTGCACTCAAGCCCAGTCACCCGCCTCCTAGCTGGGCTTCCATGCCCATCACCATGCCCCTAACACCTATGCTCACTGGAGCAGCTTTGGGGGCTGTTTACCCACAGCAGGCACTCCTGCGTCGTCTGCCCTCGAGGGGGTTCCCTCTCTGAGGCCCTCCTGATGTCCCCTCTGCCATCTCTGGACATCATGGAGTCTGCTTCTATTTCACTGCGGCCTCTGCTGCACTGTGACACGACCAAGGGCCCTCCTGGCCACCAAGTGTGAACAGTCTCCACCCTCCCATCTCTGTGCACTGCTGCCACCTCTGAGGGTTCCTCCTGGCTGTCAGGTGTGAACAGTCTCCACCCTCCTATCTCTGTGCACTGCCGCCACCTTTGAGGGGTCCTCCCGGCCACCAGGTGTGAATGGGCTCCACCCTCCTATCTGTGTGCACTGCCACCACCTCTGAGGAGTCCTCCTGGCCGTCAGGCGTGAACGGGCTCCACCTTCCTATCTCTGTGCACTGGCACCGCCTCCAAAGGGTCCTCCTGGCTGCCAGGTGTGAACAGCTCCACCCACCCATCGCTGTGCACTGCTGCTCTCTGCAGCCACCCTGCCTCCCTTCAGTGTCCTCGTTACCATCTGACATGGTCCATGCAGTTTGGTTTATTATCCCCTCCCCAGCAAAGACTGCTGGTCCAACGAAGGTGAACATTGGTTTTGTTTGGTTTGTTTCCTGCAACCTCTGCCCATAGAAGAAAGCTGGAGATGTGTTGGCACCATGAGTAAGGAGTGAGTGAGTGAATGGATGGATGGATAGATGGATGGATGGATGAATGAATGATGGATGGATGGATAAAAGGATAGATGGATGGGTGGGTGGATGGATGAATGGATGGATGATGGATGGATTGGTGAATGGACGGATGGATGGATGAATGGATGGATGGATGGACGGGTTAATAGATGGATGGATGGATGTTTGGATGAATGGATGAATGGATGGATGGATGGATAAATGAATGGATAGATGGATGGATGAATGGATAGATGGATGGATGGATAAATGGGTGAATGGATGGATGGGTGGATGCATGGGTGAATGGATGGATGGATGGGTGGATAGGTGGATGACTCCAGCCCTCAGTGCCCTCTGTTATGCTGCCCCCCGAGTCTGATGTGCTGGTGGTGAGACCATCGGCTTCCAAGTAGCTCCCATCTGTTCCCTGCAAAGTCACAGCAGGGGTTGATGGCAAGCAGCCAGTCAGGTGGGGAGGCTGGGCCTGGGAGGCTTCTCGGGCCCCATGTGTGTAACCAGTGCTGGGTAATTGAAATTGGGTGTCTCCGAGGTCTGTCATCAATTCTTGTAAATGTCACTTTGTGCCTGGGCTTTTCTTGCCATTTTCTTTTTCCTGGAACCAGCATTGTTGTTCTCAGAGTGGCACTTGGGGATTCAGGGAGGTTTCCTATTCATTCCGTTTAACACCCTGCATCTCCAGCTCTGATTAAGCCTGACATTGTCTTTATAGAGTGAGTTGTTAAGAAGTGAAAAACTCTTTTCACAATGATTCTTTTTTGCATCCCACGAGATGACTTGGGAGAAGTGCCCTTGTTAGGACGAGCCCTCTTCTTCCAGGGTCTTCAAGAGCGTTAACATGCAATAGAAAATCTGAGGCCCTCTTGGTAATTATGGATACTTAAATTGCATTATAGAGAGATGTGGAATTGTGCATGATTAACTGGTAGGATCTATTTAGGAAAATAGAAAAAAATTACAGATTTTTTAGTGACATGTAAAATATTCATAGGATGTTGGTACCGAGCAAGAGAACAGAAACCATGCCTGTCTTGGTCTTTGTTGTATCTGCATCATGCAGCACGGTGCCTAGCACCTGACATATGCCGGAAAAATATCACCTGAAATAAAGATCACCTCATGCACAGAACAAGCTGCAGAATCAGGACTCGAAGCCTGGTGCTCAAACTCCTGAGTCTCTCCTTGTGTCTGGGCATCATGCAGCTCAGCTGCCTGGGAGGATTCTCTCAAAGCGTCATTGCCTGGAAGCCTGACACGCAGCCAGTTCCTCAGCACTCTCTGGAGTCTTAAGCCTTTCAGAGAGCAGCCAGCTGTGCCCCAAATTTCTCAAAGCAGACCCCCGACTCTGAGATCTCACCCTTAGAGAGAATTAGACAATAACTCTTCATAGGCCAATCACTCAAGTGACTGTGTCCAAGAATGTAGGTAAAATTACCCTCTGCTCTATGATTAAAGTCGAGGCTAATTTTATTCCCCTGTGCTCCAGGATACTTGGAATTTTTCATGACAAAGTAATGACTTCCAGGAATGAGATAAACCCTACATGCATTTTCATGGAAAATGGATCACTTCTGGACAATAATTAAAATGAGTCCGATGAAGTCTTTTCCAGCAGTGCCAGAATATAGAAGCGGGTCATCCGTAACTACGGGGAGCGTGTTTGGGGCCGGCCGATCACCATGCGTGAGCTATTAATAAACTCTATTAGTGAGTGTCAGGATTTATGTGCTCCCTGCCGCCTCCTCTTCCTTAACTGTGCCATCTGGAAGCCACGAATGACCTGTGCCAGGAAGATGGTGCTTCGGAACAGCGCGCAACGCTGAGATGGCTAACGGAAAAGGAGACGACGGCTCTTTTCTCGAAACCTGTCGGAAATCCTTGAAAACATGTGAATCCTTACTCAGAAAGGATGGCACGGCTTCACGCGCAAAGCAGTCAGTTATGGAAATATGTTTGTGGTGTGCAGAAACGGAGCCAATGTGTCTGACACCTTCGAGGAGGAAGCAGAATGTTGGGATTGAGTGTGAATTCAACGAGGACTTTCAGTTTAAAATAGGATCTGGCAGAATACCTGTGAGGACTCAGGAAATGAAACAACCAGCCCTGTTGAGAGCTAAAAGCAGCAGACGTGTTACGTGTTATGTGTTATGGGCACCCCGGCCGGGGAGGGAGACCCTCCCACTGGGGGCTGTGGCCGGGTGGGAAGCAGGCAGGGCCCTCCTGTAGAGGTCTTTCCATGAGGCTGCACCTGACCCAGAGTCCCGGCCTGAGCCAGCCCCGGGCAGGCACTTCTGAGACCACCGCCTTTCTTCAGATACCCCCATCAACATCTTTTTGAATTTTGTGAACAAAGGAAAGCACAACACAGAAATCTCTGCATTTTTAATTAAAACCTATTGAACATTTTTGGAGGGGTTTTAGGGCATTACTGTTAATGGACTCTTTTCCCCCAAAATAGATAACAAATTGCTGGAACACCGTACCTTGAACAGCACTGGTATATCAGTGCGGCCAGGCTGCTATCACATAATAGCACAGGCTGGGCGGCTGAAACACCAGACATTGATTTCTCACCGTTCTGGAGCCTGGGAATCCATGATCAAGGTGCCAGCCAGTTCCATTCCTGGCCAGGGCCGGCTTCCTGGTTCACAGACGGCCACCATCCCCACATGCGGGGAGAGACAGTTCTGGGGTCTCTTCTGCTTCTTATCAGAATGCCAGGCTTAGGGGATTCAGGCTTACCTCAGGACCTTATTTAACCTGAGTCACTTCGCTGTAGGCCCTGTCTCCAGACACAGTGACATAGGGGGTTAGGGCTTCCACGGACCGGTCCTGGGGCCGCCCCCAGGCAGTTCCGCCCATGGCAGGCGGGATGCAGGCTGGCAGGCCAGGCACTCACGGATGGGCACCCTGGTCTAGCCGGTGGGTCTGCAGCGTCTTACCTGTGACAGCATCATGTTGTCTAAAACAGTGACCTCTGCACTTTTGTTGTTTATTTTTGTTAAACAAATAAATATATTATAATATATATTATATTTTATAATATGTACAATAATATATTTAATACTATATTTAATATAGTATTTTAATATAGCATATGTAATACTATATTTAATACTATAGTATTAAAATATAATATATTTTATGACAATATATTATTAATAATGTATTATGATAATATATTATTAATATAATATATTTTAGATAATATATTATTAATATAATAATATAAATGAAAATAATTGTATTATTTTATTTTGTTGTAATAGTTTTATTTCATTAGTTTTAATCTTTTAGGGTAAAATTCTCCTTGTTATAATACTTTCATGGTGAGACTTTCTTTTTCCTTCTAGGTAAGTTTCAAACGAACACGTCGAGTTCCAGGAAAATTCCTTTTGAGAACTGGGTCAAGGGGCAGCTCCTGCCCTGCTTTGCTGAAGGTAGAGTTCTCAGCTGTCACTACCATCCTAGGTCCTGGGAACTCAGGAGACAGAGAATCAGTGGCCCAGCTGTGCTGGCATCTGGTGGGAGGGTTCCAGCACCAACACGCCTTATCTCCGGAAGCCATTTATGCCCCCCACTCCTTTCCTTGACTTCCCCTTCTGTGACGTTTATCCTCTTCTTCTTCTTTTTTTTTTTTTTTGAGATGGAGTTTTGCTCTTGTTGCCCAGGTTAGAGTGCAGTGGCAGGATCTTGGCTCACCACAACCTCTGCCTCCCGAGTTCAAGCGATTCTCTTGCCTCAGCCTCCCGAGTAGCTGGGAGTACAGGCGTGTGCCACCACACCTGGATAATTTTGTGTTTTTTAGTAGAGATGGGGTTTTACCATGTTGGCCAGGCTGATCTTGAACTCCTGACCTCAGATGATCCGCCCACCTCGGCCTCCCAAAGTGCTGGGATTACAGGCGTGAGTCACCACGCCTGGCCCATTTATCCTCTTCTTTATATAACTCTTACTAACTTCTTATTCAACTTATTGATCTACACTTAACCTTCCTGTGACTACCATCAATGAAAATCACTACATTACATGTTCTAACATGTTTTTTGCTTCCTTATAGGGAGCTTTGATTACCTATGTTGATTCAGTCCAATTGCTGAATTCTCTGATCATTTCTAGTAATTCTTCAATTTTCTCTTGAATTTTCTGCACAGCTAACATATTGTTTCCACGCAGTAACCATTCTCTCCCTCGTGCCTGCTCATGTCTTTGTGTGCCTGTCTGCGTTGGCTGTGCAGCTCAAGGGTACAGCGTCTACATCCTGGTCTCCACCCCACTGCCGTCACCGTTACTAGGCTGAGACTACACAAGCCCACATCTCAGATCCTCCTCTGCCTCATGGGGATGGTTCTATGATGACGTCAGAGGTGTGTGAGATGGTTAATCTGCCCATAGCCTGGGAGGCCCCTGCGTGCAGAACAGGAAGGGGTCAGCGTCTTCAATCTCCCCATCTTCTTGTCTGATTAAAGGTCCTCAGAAGGAGGTCCCCTAGGTGACAGCAGTGGCCATGGGTGGTGGGCACCGCCGAGCCTGAGAGCAGGGTCCACGTCCTACTCATGCCAATGGCTTCGTCCAGGTGCCTTGAGAACACATCCTTTGTGGGATCGAGGAGGCGCCAGCAAATCGGGCTGAGTTTTACCCACTCCTCTTCAGCAGGCGGCCCCGAGCTTCTCTCTGTGACTGTGGCGAATCCCACTCACAGGCTGTGTTAATGGGAATCATCCGTGAATCCTCCCGGGGGTGCAGGCGAAGAGGTTTCTCCCAGGACTATGGAGATGCGGCTGTTGATACGAGTGGACTGCAGGGCTTATTAAGAAAGATGGGGAAAAAAAGAAAGAAAAGTCCCCACAGAAAAACCCTGAGGTCCAAAATCCACCTGCCAGCAGTTTCAAGGGAAGGCTCAGGCAGGAGCGGGTGGCAGGGAGCCTACAGGAGACTGTGGTTTTGGGGCTCCACAAAGGGCCTGCTTGCTGGGGGCCCTCAGGGTGGGGGCATCTGACAAGGGAGATGGAGGCTCCCAGTGGTGTCCACTAGACCTGGAGGGGCTTCGCTGGGGGTCTGCTGCCGGAGAACAGCACAGTGGTCAGCCCAGGGCAGGGAGGGGCCCCCGGGGCACTCTCTTCCCACACTCACTTCCCTACTGCCCCCCCGGAGGCTGAGCCTGGCTGGATATAAGAGGGGCTGTGATAGGAGCACCCCACAGAGCGGTCCCTCCAGCTGGCAGAGCAGGAAAGGCCCAAGGGGATGGAGCGGGACGCAGGGCACGCTTGCCACTGTGGTTTGAAAAGAGGAGGGAGACATTCCCATCAAGTACGGAGGAAAAGTATGAGTTGAGTTGAGCCATTGCTGGGCAAAGTACTATTAGAGCAAAGCAAAGCTGTGTGTGCCGCCGTTTTCTTCCTTTAAATCCTATAATCATGTGTTACAGAGAGGCCACTTAAGTCCACAAGTGTAGGTTGACCGTTAGTGATTTCTTCTCTGTGGACTGTTTTGTGCTGTGGCGGTGTGAGCGGTGCTCTGTGGGCCTGGAAAATCACAGGCCCATCCTCGTCCCTCCCCAGGTTGTGGCCACCTCCTCTTACGCGTGTCACACCCCCAGCCAAGGGGGCACCGTACTGTGTGTTTTTGGCTTTTTTTTTTCCCCACTGATTGCTAATTGGCTTTTACCTTTTCATGGTAAAGGCACAGCTAGGCAGGGTCATGTATGCAAGGCTTGCTACTCGAAGGGCAGGACTCTGGGGGGCAGCGATTCAGATGTGCTTCTGCCAGAGTGACCAGCAGGCAGATCTGATGGGACAGTTCCAGCCCTGCCCTCACTGCCTCCTGCCCCCAACAGTGACCCCAACGTTACCAGAACTCTGACCTGAGTCACGAAGGGTTACTTCTGTTTGTTCTCCAATGTCCTTCGAATGGTCATTTAGTGGCTTCAGTCTGTGGCTGTCCAGGGAGCTTTGCTCATCTTTGTGACTGTGAGAACCCTGTGTGGATGCACAGTAGCAGGAGGTCCTTTACGTGTGTGTGTGTGTGTGTGTGTGTATCCTCCAAATATACACAGAGAGATTTGTTCTAAGGAATTGGTCCATGTGATTGTAGAGGCTGAGAATTCCTGTAGTCTGCTGTCTGCAAGCTAGAGACCCAGAAAAGCAGACATTGTGAGTCTCAGTCTGAGATTGGGGCAGATGGATGTCCCAGCTCATGGAGTCAGGTAGAAAGAGTGAATTCTCCATCCCCTCATCTTTTTGTCCTATTTGAGCTCTCGCAGTGTTGGGTGAGGCCCACGCACAATGGGGAGGGCCATTGCTTTACACAGCACACCCATTCACACGCTAACCATGCCAGGAAACAGCCTCACAGACACATACAGAAATAAGGTCTAATCAGCTATCTGGGCATCCCCTGGCCAGGACAAGTGACACGTAACATTAATCATCACCAGTCATTTCTAGTTTCTGGCTCGCACACCAGAAAGAGCATCTGGGACACCCTTCCTGTGCATGTCATTGGTGAATGTTCACACTGCCTTGGTGGGAGTGCTGGCCACTGGGGGCACAAGGGCATTTGGAGTGGGTGCTGCCAAGGAGACCCCTCACCATTTGCATTTATGCCCCACCAGCAGTGTATGGACATTCCAGTGGCTTCACGATTTACCAGCACATTTCTGATGTTAGTCTTTGGTGTGAGGGAGGGGTCCCACTGTACTTTCCTGCAGTTTCCTGCTCCCTCATCTGTGCCGAGGGCCAAGATCACTGGAAGCTGTGGCTGTTCTTCTCAGGTTCAGTGCCTGGGAAGAGGAGCTGCATAGGAATGGTTACATTCTGCTGGGCGTGGTGGCTCATGCCTGTAATCCCAACACTTTAGGAGGCTGAGACGGTGGATCACCTGAGGTCAGGAGTTTGAGATCAGCCTGGCAAACATGGTGAAACTTCATCTCTACTAAAAATACAAAAAAAAAAATTAGCCAGGCGTGGTGGTGTATGGTGGTGTGTGTGCCTGTAGTCCCAGCTACTCAGGAGGCTGAGGCAGGAGAATGCCTTGAACCTGGGAGGCAGAGGTTGCAGTGAGCTGAGATCACACCACTGCACTCTAGCCTGGGTGACAGAGTGATACTCCATCTTAAAAAAATAAGAAAAAAGAAGAAGAAGAAGAAGAAGAAGAAGAAGAAGAAGAAGAAGAAGAAGAAGAATGGTTACTTTCCAGTTGAATAAATTCCTCTTCTTCAGCTAATCTACTGTCTGACCTTGGAATGGTCACTTCATCTCTTTGGGTCCCAGTTAACTCATCCCTGGGATAAGATTGTAAACCAGTGATTCTTAGCTCCTCTCCAAGGCCACTGTCATGGAGGAATATGCAACTATTTCCTCCATGATTGCGGATCCATGAGTAGCAATGCCCACTCTGGAGTGGGAGCCTCATGTCACAGGGCCTGGAGGTCTTCCTGGTCCAGTCTCGCTTATTCCTAACTGATCACTGAGGAGACAGGGATGAGTTGATAACTGTTCCTGGCAGGTGCTTAGTGAAGGAGATGCTAGGGAAAAAGGCATGTTTACATTTTAACACATCCCAGCAGAATTAGACTTTGTCCTGCTCATTGGAAACATGGCCAGATGCTCATGTGTCTTGCTGCCCTCCATGTGACCCCAAGTGGGTCTGAGTGTGGGCTGCAGAGGCACAGCTGTGGCAAAAGCCTGCAGAGAACTCATTGTCTCCTGGGCGTGCATGCTCTGTCTCTCCCTCCCTCCTTTTCTACATTCTTTATTATGGACTATCTCAAACATGCAGGCCAGTAGAGAGGCCAATCTCTGGACTCCATCCTGCCCCTACTCTCCTTTCTCATCAACACTTTGGTTTCAGTCCATTGCTAATGGCACATCGGGCAGTCAGCTGCCTTCATCCTACAATGCAGTGTGGCAAAAACGGGCCTTTGTGGCAGGTAGCTGTTGCCATAGTCTGCTCAATTCACTCATCTTGAAGTCTCATTGTGACTGACTCATTGGATAGAAATCATGCATTTGCATGATAATATCTGTTTTGACACTTGATTATGCCTTAACATTACACTGCATGTATCATGTCTTTATGTTAACCAGCACTATGAGATGTATGACTTTCTTTTTCTCTCTTGTTTTTGAGCAACCTACATTGAATAGCTCTGGATACTTGGGTGATAGGCATGATCTAGAAACTGCAAAAATGGTATGGAGTAGAGAATAGGAAAACATAGAAAGGATGAAAAAGTAGAGTGATTTGAAGTGTACCAAGATGCAGAGCACTTGCCTTGTTTTCTGTGAATTCAAGGTGTGTTTATGGTAGGGTGAAGAAGGCTGACCCATGATATGGTTGGATACTGGGTATTGCAGGGATTGGTTTTTCTCACTACCTCCTCACAAATCTGCAGCAGGCTGATTCTTTCCCTAGCCATAGATGAAACCCCGGTGGGTCCAGATGGTTTTCCTGACTCTTGGATAACGGAAAGTGATTTGGTCACTTTCAGCTGCAAATACAGTCTTTGGTCAGAAAGTGGAATGTTCATTCCCCAAACCTGATTTTATGTCACATTTTCCTCCTTCCCTCAGCTCACACTCCTTTAGGCTAGAGGTCTACAGCGAGAAAGACGGGTGTGATTTCCCTGTTTACTTGTCTTATACTTTTCTCCCCCAGTCTCTATCTCCAGTTTGCCAGCCAGTGTCTGACCCACCAATGCTGGAATGGGGGGAGGTGTAGGCAAGAGGGTGTTACATGGTCAGGATGTCTAGAAACTGCTCTCATTCTTCCAGCCTTACAGATGTCTGTATCTTGCTCTCTTCTCATGGACGTTTTTGTGGTTCCTCCCACATGGGCAGGCTGAGAACATCCTCTGCGGTTCCAGGACCCTGAGCAGAGCATCTTTCCAGGTGGTCCTCAGGATGACCTCACAGCCGCTCCTCCTCCTCCCCATGTCTGCCTGCTCCGTGGGGACCACACCCACAGTCCTGCCCTGACAAAGCCCAGGAGTGAGGCTGGATCTGAGTCAGGCCCTGCTGTCCTCCTGCCATAGGCACTTGGCTCCCTCATGCCTGTGTCCGGTCAGAGGACGTGTGCTAAGTTCTTTGTGAGGCACATGGAGAATACTCTTGATGGGTATGACATGAAATTCAACAAATATAGGGCTCTCCTGACTTTTCAATCCAACCAAGATTGTCTAAGGAGAAACAGAAAGTGATAATTTGTCCATTTCAACGAAGGTGTTAATTTCAATTTGTTTATTGGCATAGAGATGCTCATCACATTACCTTTTGTCTGTTTATAGAATAAATAAAGGTATATTTTATAACCTTAGCACAAGGAATAAGTGGAGATATACTGCGGATCTCTTCTACCCTTTGGGAGTTGGTGTAGTCTCATTGGAAGGCACACTGTGAGGAGTTAAAGATATTTACTCTGACACCTGAAGCAGCCATGGGAACTACAACAATAATGACTTAAGTAAACCAACAAAGGAGAAAATATGGAATTACAAAAATAATTAATCAAAAACAAGTCAGAAAAAGAGTAAAAAGGGAATAAAAAACACATAAGACAAATTTGCAAGATGGTGGATATAAAGAATAGCAATATTCACATTAACTGTAAATTATTTAAATGCCCCAATTAAGATGAAGAGATGTCAGATTAGTCAAGAAAGCAAGACTCAAATATATGCTGTCTACAATAAACACATGTTAAATAAAAAGACATATAGATTTAAATAAAAGTATTTAATACATATATTCTATGCTAGCACTAATGTTAAATTAGTGACTATGTTAATATCATACAAAGTACACCTTAGAGCAAAGAGTATTACCGTACATTTTATAATGGTAAATGGGTACATTCACCAAGATCTCATAACCATCTAAACTTCTGTATCTCTAATAAGAAAGCTTCAAAGTATATAAGGCAAAAACTGATATGATAAAGATAAGTTAAAGAAAATCTACATTTATAGCCTGAGATTTCAAAACTGCTCTCTCAATAATTGATAGCGTAAGTAGACAGAAAAGAAGTAATGATATGGAAATCTAAACTTGATGTCATTGATGTTTATAAAACACTCCACCTGAAGACAGCAAAACTTACATTATTTTCCAGTGCACAGGAAACACTTACCAAGACATACATCATGTTATGGGTCATGAAAAAGTCACAATAAATTTAAAAGTCTTGAGGGAATGGATGTCCTATTTATCCTGATGTGATTATTACACATTGTATGCCTGTATCAAAATATCACATTCAACCCATAAACATATGTGCCTGCTATGTACCCATCACAATTTTTAAAAAAATTTAATAAATTTAAAAGATTTAAGTCAAACAAAGGCTGTTTCTGAATGCAGTAGAATTATAGTAGAAACCAATATGAGAAAGAACCTTGAAAAATTCTGAAATATTTGGAAACCAAGTAACACATTTCAAAATAACTTATAGGTCAAAGAAAAAATCAAAAAGGAAATTTAAAATACATTTTGAACTGAAACAAAATTAAAGCACTGCAGATCAAAATTTGCATCATGCTGCCAAAGCAGTCTTGAAGGGGAAACTTACAGCAATGAATGTCTCTATTAGAAAAGAAGAAAAACCTTAATCAATGACCACTAGGGTTCTATAAGAAGAAGACAGAATTAAACCTAAAGAAAGCACGAGAAAACAAATCATAAACTAGGAGTAGAAGGCAATAAAAGGTGAAACAAACAATAGAAAAAAATCAACAAAGCCAAAATTTATTTTTTTGAGAAGATTTTTAAAAATGATTAATCTCCCATAAAGAAAACTCCAGGTCTAGATGCTTCACTGGTGAATTCCACCAAACATTTATGGAGGTGAAAGCACCAAGTCCACACACTCTATCTCTGAGCTGGAGGGAGGGGGATACTTCTCTTCTCATTCTTTAAGGCCAGCATTACTGTGATAGAAAAACAAAAACAAAAGAGAGACATTCAAGAAAAAACAACAGCTAGCCTATTCCTCTTATCAATATAGAGGCAAAAATTCTAAACAAAACTTCAGTAAATAGAATTCAACAAAGTGTAACAAATGAAGTAATAGTATTGCCAAATAGGATTTATCCCAGGAACACGAGGTTTGTTTAACATCTGAAAATCAATTAATATAATTGACCATATTAGCAATCTAGAAGATACAAAGTGTACAATCATCTCAACTGACGCACAAAAAAGCCATTGACAAAATTAAACCTATCTCCATGATAAAAAACAAACCAGAAATAGATGGGAACTCCCTCAGACTAATAAAGGGTATCTATGACAACCTTAAAATTCACATCAAACTCAGTGGGGGGAAAGACTGAATGATTTTCTCCTAAAAACGAGACAAGAATGCTGCTCTCATCATTTATCATCAACATTGACCTGGTGGTCCCAACCACTACAATAAGGCAAGAGTACACACACACACAAACACACACACACACACACACACACACACAGGATCTAGATTTGAAAAAAGAAGTAACACCATCATTATTCAGAGGACATGATAGTCTATTTTAAAAATCCATTAAAACCTACATAAAACTCAGTAGAAGTAATAGCGAGTTTAGCATTATTGCCGACACAAGATTAATATACAAAGATCAATTATATTTTTATGTAATTGCAACAAATATCCGGAAAATAAAGTATGAAAAAATACTGTTTAAACAATAGTATCAAATAATGAAGTATCATGGGAAAAATTGACAGCAGATGTATAAGACCAATACACTGAAAACTATAAAGTGTTGCTTGCAGAAATAGAAGAACCGAAGGAAGAAAATGAGTTTGTGGATCAGACAACTCACAACTGAGGATGTCAAATTTCCTAAATTGATCTATAGATTCTAGACAATCTCAATGAAAATCACGTGCATTTTTGTAGCAACTGACAAGCTGATTCTAAAATTTATATAAAAATACAAAGGACCCAGAATAACTCAAACAGCTTTGAACAAAAGAACAAAGTTGGAAGACTTACACTACCTGCTTCATGACTGATAAGATACAGCAATCGAGACAGGGTGATTTGGTTTGGAAACGGACAAATACATGAATGGGACGGAATAGAAGGTCCAGAAATAGACCCATACTTGTATGAACAGCTGATTTTGACAAAGTTGCAAAAGCAATTCAGAAAAAAAAAAAAAAAGATAGTCTTTCAACATATGGTGCTGGAACATTTGGATATACATATGCAAAAAAAAAAAATGAACTTCGATCCATATCACTCACTATATGCAAAATTTAATTCAAAATGGGTCATAGTCCTAAATAGAAAATCTAAATTCTCAAACTTCTGGAAGCTTACACAGGAAAAAAAATTTTTGTGACTTTGGTTTAAGCAAGTAATTCATAGATACGCTACCAAAAAGTAAAATCCATCAAAGAAAAAATTCATAAATTGAACTTCATTAAAATTAAGAACTTCTGGTTCAAAAGATTATTAATAGAGTGAAAAGACAAGTCGTAGATAGAAAGAAAGTATTTTTCAAGCATAAATTTGATGAAGAAATTGTATCCAGAATTTAAAAGGAACTCTCACAAAGCTCAGTAAGAAAATAACAACCCATTAAAAAATGGGCAAAATATTTAAATAAACTATGCACCGTAAAACACATATGGATAGCAAATAAGTGCATGAAAAGATGTTCAACATCATTGGCCACGAGGGCAATGCAGATTAAATCACACGAGATACCACTACACCTCAATGAGAACGGCTGAGAAAGACGGTGCCCACCTATATCCAGGAACGGGGGCAGCCGGAAGGAGTGGAGACCTGGCGGAGTGGAACCCCGTTACAGTACTGTGTGGCCATTTCTCAAAATAGGTTAATGGAGTCCATAATCCCAAAACATCTGCTGAAATCCTCTTGTATTAGGAGCAAGTCTCTTCTTCCAGGCTCGACATGAGGGGAAAAGAGTTCGTCAACAAAGTTCAGTTGGATCCTTGGGCATCCATGGGAAGATATTTGCAACAATAACACCAAGTGGCCGGAGAGCACAGGAGGGGGCTGCCCCCCAACCTGGCCTCCTGGAGCCCTTTTGGTCAACTCAGGTGTTGCACTTTTTCCTGTGTAACTCTGACTTGAGAAATATGCCCACCTGGTGGGGCTCTCTCATGGCCCAAGGACAATCTCACAGCCTACACGAATCCTGTGGAATGAGATGCTCTAGGAAAACCCTCCAGAGTCTGAAGCCTTGTCACCTGGGAACTGAGTCCAGAGTGAAGGAAATGCCTCCAGGAACCATCTTTCCTATTCCCCAGCAAACTCCTTTTCAGAGGCAGTTAATTCGGGCTCGTCTCAATGCATAAAATGCTTTGTTGAGTTGAGGCAATCACATCTGTCTGCACTAGTTTATTCCTTCTTGAAACATTTATCAACATAAAATGCAAACTTAAATGCAAATTATCTTCCATCCCCTCTTTCACATGGTGCTCAAAGGTGATAAAACAATGAGTTCATCGGGGGTTTTGTGACTCAGAAAAACGTTGCACTCCTGAGTATCTATTTCTTGAATTTAGTATCTTCAAGTTCCTAATTAACATAAGACTTTTTTGCAGTTCAGTAAAGATAATCAAAACGATGTCTGTTTAAACCAAGAACACTTTCTCTTTCTCAGTCAACCATAATTTGATCAGATTTCAGAGAGGGTTTTTTTTTTGTCCATACTTGTGGAAATGTGAAATAACTAAGCAGTTAAAATTCATGATCTACACTTTTGTGTCATTATTATTGCATTAGCATGAAATTATACTTCTAGTTAGTCATAATTACACTCATAATTATTCAATTTATCACTATAGGTCCTCCTGGAAGTTTTATTGGAGGATTTATTAACATTAATAAATTGTTTTTCTTCATCTCCATATTATGAATTCTTCTCATGTGTGATATGATCTATTACCCATAAAATTATAACAAACCCCAAGCATTGGTGGCTGCCCAGAAATGTGAAGGAAACCTTTTGTCAGCTCATCTGGGATGTGACTCAACTGCCAATGTCAGGGGGGAATAGCTTTGTGCCACCAGAGCTTGCTGCCATTAGAAGGCTCTCCAAGAAAAAACTCACAGTGGATGAAAATGAAATATTTTTCTTCCAGGCCATTCCCATCCAGCCAGTACAGCCCTGATGCTGGAGCCATTCTCTGCAGCTCACAACTTGGCATGGATTGGACGTAACATCCGGCCAGCTGGGCCCTTCCTTCTTCTGGCACACGGTCACATTCATATCTCTGCTGAGGCTCTTTGGCCACTTGGTATTACTTTGAAACTCCTCTCCTGGAGATAGAGTCTCATTTTCATGAATTTGGTATTCCTTTTAAACTCTCCTCCTAGAGGCAGATTCTCATTTTCATGAATTCATCACTTGCTACTGACCACCTACCGTCCTCTCTCTGTCTCTGAACTCGTACAGCATCCTCCTGCCTTTCTGTTCAAAGGCTTTCAGGTGTGAACTTAGGGGAGTAACAACATCACTCCCCCGAGTTCATACGTTCATGTGCTCTATCACAGAGCTTCAGGATGTTTGATATTCCTGGTGGGTGTTATGGACGAAATGTTGTTACTCCCCAAAGTTCACATGTTAAAGCCTAATCCCCAGTTTGACTGTATTTGGAGAAGGGGCCTTCAAACAAGTATTTAGGTTAAATGAGATTGTAACGGCAAAGCCCTGATTTAACAGGATTAGCGTCCCAACAAGAGACACAAGAGAGCTCCCCCTCTATCCACCATGTGAGGACACAGCCAGAAGGTGGCCGTCTGCAAACCAAATGGAGAGCCCTCACCAGGTACCCACCCTGCTGACACTTTGATCTCAGACTTCTGGCCTCCAGAACCTGAGGAAATTAATTCCTGTTGTTTAGGCCTCCCAGCCTGTTGAGCTTTTGTTATGGCAGCCCAGGCAGGCTAACATGGTGAGGGGCTGAGTGATATTTACTTTAAACATGGTGCACCATGCTCTGCACTGGTAATGCACAGGGGTTGTCTTATGCAAAGTGGTTTACATGGGACATGTTGTTTGATCTTCACAGCATGCCTGTGGGGTAGGGTTTATTATTATCATCCCCTTTCACAGATAAGACTACTGAGGTGAGTGGAAGGTAACCTGGGCAGTGAGTGGCCATTCAGGTCACCCGCATTCTCCCATGCTGTGTGTAGGTTTTCATCTGAGCATCCTCATGGGAGCCCTTGTTCCCCTGAGATGGGGGCTGCGCTGGTCTCCTGGGCCTGGCTGATGCCCGGCTCACAGAGCCAATGCCAGATGCACCCATAGATTATGAACGAAGGGAGCAAGGTGTGTGGGGCTGGGGTGCCGGCCACCTCCTCTCGGGTGCACCATCATCATTGGCTGCTCCCTGTGTCTGTGACCTTAAGCAACTGTGGGGTCTCTCCCCACAAGACAGGAAGCCAAGGAATCCCCCCTCCATCAACCCCGACCCTGCAGCAAGTGTTTCCGGTTACCAAATCCAACTCAAAATCCACACGATGTGGCACATCCTGCATTAGACGCCAAAATCCCAGCAACACATAACTGCTTCTGATCCCAGGAAACCACAACTGTCTACAGGAGAGCCCAGCCAGGTGAGCCCAGGTGTGAGGCACACAAAAGGCAGCCACAAGGCAGTCCACAGGCAGGTGTAATTTGGAGGCTGAGGGGTCCTGCAGTCTGACTGGGTTCTCAGGAATCATGAATTCTCACAGGACAGGGCTTCTCACCTTTGCTACCCTCTCCCAGCCATTACCACCTGGCGAAGGGTGCAGAGAGGTGCCCTTCAGCGTCCTGGGTGTGGCAGCTCTGGGATGGGGACACACCTCCTGCCCTGCTCCAGTCACTGCCCCCAGGCCCTGCTGGAGGACCGAGGGGTCTGAGGCTCTGTCAATCTTGGGTCAGTGCCAGCCCTGGGACCCCTTTGGCCAGCAGCCACCTCAGGATGCTACGTTCACTCCTTGGGAAATTAGTTCCTAATTCATTCTGCTGTAGGGCTAGTGTCACACTGCATTTATTTACATAGCTGCAGGATGAGGAGATAAATGAAAATAATGAATATCCATTAAACAAGATTCATAATGAAGCACACCTCAGTCCTCCTGGGCTCTGCTCTCCTTCGAGGTGCAGCTCCTGCCCAGGGAGGGTGGTTTCATGGCTTCCGTCTGCAGCAAACAAACACTCCATGCACAGTGGGGGGTTCCAAAGGTGCTGACCCCCACTGAGGCAGCCCACAGACCTGCAAGAAGAACCCTGTGCAGGGTCCTGCTCGGGGCCCAGGCTCCGGCTGGCTCTGCTCATCGGGTCTTAAAGCCTGATGCATCACAGGGGAGTGGTCAGAGGCCTGGGGAAGCCTGGCCTCTGGGGGCTGGCCGGTTTGTCCCTGTTTGACCCAGGCCCACAGTTGGGTGACTGTGGATGGGGTGTGGGTTTTCAGGAAGATTTTGGTAGACGGTGGAGCAAGCTTCCCATGGCTCGCTTCCCTAGCATAAGCAGTGGTCCTGAGGCCAGGACTGGGGAGCGAGGGGTTGGTCTCCAGCAGGACCCTGACTTGGGCCCTGTCTATCCAGCCCAGCCACCCCCTGGTGCCCACCTGGTAGGTGCACAGGGCTCAGGACCACTTGGGACTCTGGGTATGTGCAAGGACAGAGCTCTTTGTTCTCTTTGGTCTGGGCAGTCTGGGCATAGACACGAATGGCAGGGAGGGGTCTGAGGAAGAGAAAATCACTGTGACCAGCACAGTCCATGCTCATCATTTGCAGCAGCTGTTCTGAAGTGGCTGCAGACACTGAGTGGGTGAATGCTGAACTCCCAGGGGGCATGGACCGGAGGTTCCTTAGAGCCTCTCGTCACATTTGCATCAATAAACCAGCACACGGCCTGGTTTTGTGTGCTTCTGCTGTAGACACCTTATTGGAAAATATGTTGTTGAATCATGAACACTGCACTCAGGGACAGCAGCTCTGGACCAGGCCTGAGAGAGGTGTACTCAAGACACAGTGAACAGCATGGGCTGGGGCACTGAGTGCTGCATTTATGTGGCTACTCAAGTATTCATCCATTCATTTATTCATCCATCCATCCATCCATCCATCCTTCCTTCCATCCATTTATCCATCCATCCATCTATCTATCCATCCATTCATTCATTCATCCATCCATTCATCTACACACCCACTCATCCATCCATCCATCCATCCATCCATTCATCTACACACCCACTCATCCATCCATCCATCCATCCATTCATCTACACACCCACTCATCCATCCATCCATCCATCCATCCATTTATTCATCCATCCATCCATCCACCCATCTGTCCATCCATCCACCTGTCCATCCATCCATCCTTCCTTCCTTCCATCCATTTATCCATCCATCCATCTAGCCATCCATCCATTCATTCATTCGTCCATCCATTCATCTACACATCCACTCATCCATCCATCCATCCATCCATCCATCCATCCATCCATCTGTCCATCCATCCATCCTTCCTTCCTTCCATCCATTTATCCATCCATCCATCCATCTATCCATCCATTCATTCATTCGTCCATCCATTCATCTACACACTCACTCATCCATCCATCCATCCATCCATCCATCCATCCATCCATCTATCCATCCATCTATTCATCCATCCGTCCATCCATCCACCCATCTGTCCATCCATCCATCTGTCCATCCATACATCCATCCTTCCTTCCTTCCATCATTTATCCATCCATCCATCTAGCCATCCATCCATCCATCCATCCATCCATCCATCCATCCATCTATCCATCCATTCATTTATTCATCCATCCATCCATCCATCCACCCATCTGTCCATCCATCCATCTGTCCATCCATCCATCCATCCTTCCTTCCTTCCATCCATTTATCCATCCATCCTTCCTTCCTTCCATCCATTTATCCATCCATCCATCGAGCCATCCATCCATTCATCCATCCATCTATCCATCCATCCATCTACACACCCGCTCATCCATCCATCCATCCATCCATCCATCCATCCATCCATCCACCCATCCATCCACCCATCCATCCACCCATCCACCCATCCACCCATCCACCTATCCGTCCACCCACCCACCCATCCATCCATCCATCCATCCATTCATTTAATGCCATTGGCCTAGTCATGTGCCAGGCCACAGTGACAGTGGAGAGTCACTGTGGAGACAGTGGAGAGACAGTGGAGGACAGAGAACCCCTGTTTCTGGCACCTCACAGCCCAGGGGAGATGGACTCCCACTGATGCTGTGTAACCAAAAGTGAGGACACAGCTTGACATGAAAGAGACCTTCATACAAAGTAACTTGGCTTGGGCTGGCAGCTGAGTCATGCCTTCCTGGGCTATGACTGCCCCCACAACCGATGGAGACCTAAACCCAGTGGGTGCGGAACTAGCAGCTGTGTAGCTACAGTTTCCTTCTTCCCTGGGGAGAGATGCCTTCGATGTGAATTATAAATGGACAGGTCAGTGGAGTCTGACTTGGAGCTACTGTGTTTTAAATACAGAGCTTTTTATTCATTTCCAAAGTGCAGGGTCTGCTCACCCCATAAAGACAAAGGAAAATAAACTGCTTTGCCTTACAAAAATGGCTCCACCATATTCATTACGTGATTAATTTAATGCTCTGATTTACAGTTGTCTACAAATTGCAAATTGCTTTAAAATACATCCTAAATTGAAAATGCATTTAAAATATGAATTCATTATCGTGGATCAGGGCAATATCACCCCAGCTCCACTTAACAAGCCGAGCTGGCCTCCTGACGGTGGGTTTGCTGGCTAATGTGAGTACAGACCTGATGTCAGCTACAGCCGCCCTGACTTCCAGGCTCATCTCTGCATCTTCCATGAAGAATTGAAAGGTTTTTACGTGTGATTGTCGAGAGATGGGTGGCATTCATTACTTTTTACTTAATTTTTTTCTAAATACGGAAAGTGAGGGGCGGATCACTTTTAAATTATATTCTTACGTGATAAACCAGCAGCCCAGAAATACACGGAGGCGACGTAATTGAGTGGAGATGAAAGCGTTATCACAGAAGTGATGACCAGCAGGCAGCTATTTTGGGCCCGACGCGGGAGCGGCCGAAATGGAGGGCTCCATTTCACGGAGAGCCGCCCCCCATTATCGTCTTTGTAAAAAATGGGCTAATTTGGGGACGGAGTCCGTGACCATGACACCGTGGACATTGATGTGGCTGTCAGTGCCCTGGCCCGGCTGGATGAGGAGTTTCTATTTCTATCCTCCTGCCCACCTCCAGCATATGGCGCGACAGACAGCTCTCCCAGTGACCGGAAACCTAGGGGCACAGGGACCCCGACTTGGACAGAGCTAGCGTCGTGTGAAGCTCAGTGACCTCCTGGGAAGGGGCTGGAGTCACGAGAAGCTCTGGTGACCTCCTGAGAAGGAGCCGGCATCATGCAAAGCTCAGTGACCTCCTGGGAAGGAGCTGGAGTCGCGAGAAGCTCAGTGACCTCCTGGGAAGGGACCAGCATCATGCAAAGCTCAGTAACCTCCAGGGGTGGGGATGGAGTTGCGAGAAGCTCAGTGACTTCCTGGGAAGGGGCCGGCGCCACCCAAGCATTATGCTTCAATGTGATCAAGTCCGAGGAGAAAATAAAAAGAAAAACTCACATTTCTCTCCCAAAACCAGGCCTTTCAGGGCCTCCATCACCTAAAAGAAAAGGGAAGAATTGCGACCGTTACAGAAAAGAAAGTTCCCACACCATAAAAGCGCATTTCCTTTAATTAGTCCATAATGGTTTTGGCCAAGAAAACCCCAAAACAAACAAACGAAAACCACAAAATCCCTTTTGCCTGGAACTCTCTGCATTTTCACCGGAATTTCTCCTGGACAACATAGTATCCCGTTGTCTGAAGTAAGAGTATAAGAATTCTCAATCCGTAAGCTATAGAATGATATCACCTGGAAAGAACATTGTAGGAAACTGAACAACATGGAGAGATGATGGAACACAATGACACTGATCTGTGAGCTAAATCTTCCAATGCTGTTAGTCCTATCAGTGCCACCTGCACAGGGCTGAACACAGAGCTGCAAAGTAGAAGTGAATAAAACGGGGTGTCATGGCCGGGAGACATCACGGTGCAGCCCGGGGCGGCCACTGTGCCCAGGAGGCTCTGCACTTGTCCTGTTAAAGAACCACAGCTCCCACCAGCACCGTCTCCCCCTGGGCTGGCTGTGGAGGCAGAGGGAGGGCTGAACCTCCACCATTCCTGTTCTCTGTGGAGACGCGAGGCTGGGCCTGGGAGTTGGGGTGCCATGAAGGGGCCACACCTTCGGGTCCGTGTCCCCAGTTGGGTCCCTCCTGGGTGGTTTGGTCACCCAAGGACGCTGCTCACATGGGTCCCATCAATTCCTCAAGCTTTCCTGAGCCCCTTCCCAGTGCAGGCCCTGGGGTGCAGAGGCAGACCAGTGGGCTGGGACTCTCACAGGCACTCCTGCCCATGCTGAAGGCGAGATAGGCTCAAAATGACACTGAAGCCCCTGGCATTTCTCCCCAGAGCTCCCTGCTTTATCTCGGTTTCCCAAGCTGATGAGAATGTCATCCTTTGCACTGCTGCAGGGGAAGGGAATGTTGTGGGCTCCAAGTTCCTGGTGCCAGCGGCTCATGGCGGCCCCAAGAGGCCGGCTGTGCTCTGGACCAGGCTTATCTCTCTCCACTGTCTCCAGGGAGCTGGGAGAGGCAGCAAAGCCATCCGTGTCTGAGACGTTAAGGCACATATCTGTGTGAAATGTGCACAAGCACACATGTGAGTGGAGATGTATTACAGGAAATAGGCTCCTGCTGCCATGGAGGCAGGCAGCAGAAACCCGGGAAGAGCTGGTGCTTGGTTTCCAGTCAGAAGGCCGGAGAAGAGCAGGGTCCCAGGCTGGAGGTCTCCCCACGCTGGGCAGGGCCATCGGCCATACTCAGTCCCCCAGTTCAAATGTGAACTCCATCCACAGACAGCCTCGCAGGAATGCCCAGAATCTCACTTAACCAGGTGCCTGGGCACCCTGTGGCCCAGTCCAGTGGACACGGGAAAGGAACCATCAGAGCCTGTAGCCCAGGGACCCTGGAGGGTGCAGGTGGGCCCTGCGTGTTCTTTTCTCTGCATTTCTTTGGCGTGTTTTTCTGCACTGTCTTCAGGGTCTCTCAGGGAGGCCCCTTACTGAACATGGGCCTTCAAAAGCAGAGAGCACCTTCCCGAGTTAGTGGAAGAAGATGATGTCAGAACCTCACCGCACGAGAGGGACCTGACTCACCACCACGGGCTTCAGGGAGGGAGGGGACCCTGTGGCCAGGAATCCCGGCTGCCTCCAAGGGCAGAGCATGGCCTGGGGCCGACAGCCACCAGGGAAATGGGACCTGGGACCCACGGCTGCCAGGACCTGGGTCCACCACACCCCGAGTGAGCATGGAGTGGTTTCCTGCAGACCCTCCCAGCAAGGGCTCAGCCCGGCCCACACCTGGATTGGGGTTTGTGAGGCTGTAAGTTGAGAACCCAGCTGGGCCTGCCCGATTGCTGCCCTGCAGACTGTGAGATAAGGCGTGAGTGTCTGATCCACAGCAAGGAGGGCAAGGTCGGGGCCGGCCTGTACTCCCACACCGTGCCTCACAGACAAAATGAGGTTTCCAGAGTCCCCTGGCAGTACCACAGCCCGCTGAGCCTCACTGTTCCCGTCCGTGGTCCCCGGTGGCACCTCCTCATCCCCCTGTTGCAGCCTCAGCCCCCCAACCTGGAAATGGTGACGGGAAAGGCTCTGGGCTCCTTCCCACCCCGTCTGGCCTCATGGCACACGGTCAAGCTGACCTGTGATTGCATTTTAAGGAATGCGTGGTGTTTCCCATTAGCCATTTGTGAACCCCGTGCGTGGCTCAGAACGCGGGTGATTCATCACAGGCCTGGGAGTTGCTCTGGGAGTCAAGGGAGCCGGGGCGTTTGGAGCGGTGGGGAGTTGGACGGTTCTCGGAGGTGCAGGCGGCAGGCAGCCTCTGTTTCTGTGATTCATGGATGGGCTCTGTCCAGCTAAGGGGCGAAGGCGCCAGGCCCTGTTGTTCGGGCGTGGAAACTGTTCCTCTCCTGGAGTGCTGTGTCAACTTCCAGGGTCCACGGCACCAGGAGCTGCCCAACTCCCAAGTTGCTAATGTCACCTCCCCCTTTGTTGCCTGCCCCCAGGCATGCCCTGTGGGGACTGGAGTGTGATCTTCTTACTGAAGGGAGAACTGGGCACCTGAAGCTCTGCAGTGGGCTTTGGCACGAACTGTGATCTGGTGCCTGGATGGTTCTTAGGCCTCTCTGAGGGACACTTGGTCTGGCCCCATGGCTGGGTCTCCATGTCGTCTCCCCAGAAAGCCTGGCCACTCCTTGGTGGCAGGAATGCCCTGTTCTCCTTTGTTTGCCTCTTTCCGGGAGCCAAAACCAGAAAGTGTCTGAAAAGCGTGGCCTGGGCTGCAACACCCTGAGAAGCACCTTCAGCTCCTCCACATCCCATTTCGTGGAGCCTCAGTTTCCTCACCTGGGAAATGTGAGGGACAGTTCTCCTGACTCTCCTGGCCTTTAGGGGACCACTCCGGGACTCAGGGGGGCTCCTGCGAGGCACACAGAATGTGTCCCCTGGTGGGAGGATGGGCCAGGACCTTCCTAGAACCCACAGCCGGAAGGCTGGGCAGAGCAGCTCCCAGGCACCTGCCGTGTAGGAAGTGAATTTGAGTCTTGTGTGGGCATAAGCTCCCTATGGCCATTATCCATTTGAAGGTGACAATCCCCCTTTCCAATAAAATGATGCTTAGAGCCCTCCAGGGCCCACACCCTCTTCAGTTTCAGGAAGTCCAGGCCAGTTACACTGAGTTCTGACATTTGGGTCTCTAAGAAAAATATCCTCAAAAACTAGCCTCGAGTCAGAGCACAGCCCCAACTCAGCCACGAGCTCCACTTATGGTCTTCGGGCTCCTTGGTGAGGTGCCAGGGGCTCCAAGACCAGGTCAGGAAAACTGCTGGATCGTGGGGGCCCTGGGACCCCCTCCACATTGCAGTCTATCCCTTCCCCTGAGACTGTTAAGAAAACGGCTGCACCTTGCTGCCTCCTCCCTCAGAAACGTCTCCATGGAGGGCAGGAGGCTGGCTGGTGAAGAAGACAGAGCAGGCGAATTCTAGAAGCAGTGAGGATGGTTGTTGGGAGGGAGGGAGGGAAGGAGAGAGGGAGGGAGGGGAGGGTAGGGAGGGAGACAGGGAGAGAGGGAGAGAGGGACGGAGAGAGGGAGAGAGGGAGAGAAGGAGGGAGGGAGGGAGAGAGGGAGGTGGGGAGGAAGGGAGAAAGGGAGGGGAGGGTAGGGAGGGAGAGAGGGAGAGAAGGAGAGAAGGAGGTGGGGAGGGAGGGAGACAGAGGAGAGAGGGAGACAGGAAGGGAGGGAGAGAGAGGGAGGGAGGGAGGGAGAGAGGATGGGAGGGAGAGAGGGAGGTGGGGAGGGAGGGAGAGGATCTGAAACTCAGGCACAAGACTTTAGAATGAATACTAAGGATACAGTGCCCAGTCTCCCCCAGGGAGCCTGCATTCACCAATGTGGACTAAGACACTTCATTCATTCATTCATTGATTCATTCATTCATTCAACGAATACTGTTTCCCACATTCTCTGAACTGACGGATGCTGGTGTGTGAAAATCTTCTTTGTGTATCAGGATAATTGCCAGTCCTACAAAATGGATGGGGCTAAGTGGCCCCTCCCCTGGCAGGAAACTGTGCTGGTTACTGTTAGTGTCAAGGACCAGTAGTCTGCTTTAGTGACTGCCGCACACATTCACACACCAGCTGACTTGTTCCTCACAGCGTCTTCTCCTTGCAGTTTACAAAGTAGAAGAGCCAGCCTGGGAGGCGCCCTGTGAACGCCTGACAGGGCCGGCCCCACTAGTCCCATTTGCCCAGTGTTCCTGGCTCTCTCCCTTAACTTTAGAAATTATCAAAAATGTTCCTAAAACCTATCAGATAAAAATATACCTGCCTCGCTTTTTGTGCAGGGAGGCCGGCCGGAGTCTCTGCTGGGCCCTGTGCAGGGAGGCTGGCTGGAATCTCTGCTGGGCCCTGTGGTGACTGCCTCTGGGGGTCTCAGCTACGGCCCCCGACTATCCCAAAAGACAGCCCACAGCTGCTTTGGAGGGGTCCTGGGAGCACCCGTGAGCCCTGAGATTTGGGAAACTGGAAATCTCTAGGGGGTGGGATGTGGCCCAAGTGATCATGGAGCTGGGAAGCCACGGTGCACCCTCACGAAAGCACGAGCTGGACCCAGTGCTAAACCTGAAGCCAAGTCCCACAGACAGACTCAATGGACAGAGATGGCTTGGGTCCTCAACCCTGTGTTCTGGGGTCCGGGGAGGCAAATGGTGAGGGCAGGTAGGAACCGAGGATTGGAGGCTGGGGAGCACAAGAGGAAAAGAAGACAGCAGAGGCCCGAGGGCCAGGTGGCTGCAGGAGCATCCACACCTGGATCTCTTGGTTCTACCCAGGTGGCAGCACTCGCTGTGTGCCCTGTGAGTGGGTGTCGGGCCACAGACCTCCTGGTCTCCCAATCAGGGCTCTGTGAATGCATCGATCTTAAAATTATTCAGGAAATCATTATATGTGTATTATGGAGTGAATTGTGCTCCCTAAGTTCCTATGTTGATGTCCTGACCTCCAGCGCCCCGGAATGGAACTGTATTTGGAGATGGGATCTTTAAAGAGGAAATTAAATTAAGATGAGATCCTTGGGGTGGGCTCTGCTTCCATCTGACTAGTGTCCGTATAGGAAGAGGAGACGAGGATGCAGATACACACAGAAGGACTCCCACATGGGGACACAGAGAGAATGCCGTCTACACGCTGAGGAGAGAGGCCTTGGAAGGAACCAACACCTGGACCTTGGACTCCCAGCCTCCAGCACTGTGAGGAAATAAGTGTCTGTTCTTGAAGCCTCCTGTCTGCAGTGCATTGTTGTGGCAGCTGAGCAAAGACAATGTGTAAACACCCCCTTGGAGTCAGCCAATAAAAGGGACATTGCAAGGATGTCACATGGCTCCCCTTCCTGCTGTCCCTGGAGACTCCACCCACCTGCCCTTCTCAAGGAGCCAGGGCCTGCTTTATTCTCAATAGAGTCTCTGATTTGAAGGGTCCCCATGCTGGACGAAGCTCCCCCTGCTCTGGGGAAGGCCCAGGTGCCACTGCAGATGCGCAGATGGTGTGGTCCTGGGGCCCTGTGTGCAGCTCCATGGCCCATCTGCGGGGAGGATGGGATCCTGTCACCCAGGAAGTCGAGTCCACATACAGAAGCCGTGAGCAGGAGCAGAGAGCCAATGACAAGTCCGAACCCAAAGCCTGCACAGCTCCTGGTGGGTTTGAAAGAGGGGATTGGAAGGCTGGTATCCATGTAGGAAAGAAAGGAGAAGCACATCTGCACTCCCAGCCTCCCCCGCGGGGCCGCCTCCTGCGAGCCAGCAATACCTCCCGGTAGGAGGCAGGCACCCCAGGGGAAGCTGCTGCCGCACCTGCCTTCCTTCAAGGTAAACTGCTGAGACCCGCGAGGGGCCTGGGAAAGGGGAGCCCAGGGAGCCAGGTTCCAGGTCAGAAGGTAAGACAGACAGAAAGACCTGCCAGGATGGCTAACCAACCACTCCCCAAAGCTTGTGGGGGTGTGGAGGATGCAGCTTTGAATTTAGGAGAAAAATACAAAAGCCCAAAAAAGAACACAGGCTAGCAAATGGGCAAAAAAAGCATAAATACATGAATTCATATATCATTGGGTTCTACTTAAAATATTACCGCAGGCTGAGATGAGGGGGAAAAAATTAAGCGTATGCACAGAACCGTGCAGTTTCCTGGTGACCTGCCACTGTTGATCCTTCGGGCATGAGATTTCCATGCCTTTCATCAGACACTCCTACATTTTCATATGCACAGTCCTATAGCTGCCTCATTCACTCTTTGCTTCTCATTAAAACCCGTGCTTGGCTGGTTCTTCAGATAAGGTCTAATAAAAACAATATCTGAGTTTAACAGTTAATGAGCAGCAGGCATCAAAATCTGCCAGGCTCTCCTCTTCTCTGACACCAACTGGATATTTAATCAGAGAAGCATACAGATGGTTTTGTCTCGGTCATACTGTCATAAGAATGCAGAGAACCTGGTCCGCAACAGGTTTTAGAATGCATGCAGGTATTCAGAATTTGCACTCACTTTTCAGTGCTCATCAGCAGAGCATTGCAAGTCTTGGAGAAGTCACAGGAGGGCTTTCTAGGGCCCATCTTTGGGTGTAGCTGGCTCTGACCTGCAGTGCCTGGGGTGAAGAGGTCATCTTGGGCTGGGCAGTGTCAGCCTCTGCTGGCCTCAGGCTGCTGGGCCACCTCTCTGTGACGTGGGCATCAGAAGGAAGGATCCCAGAGTCCAAGGCCTGGAGCATCCTAGGACGCCACCCTGGGCTCCAGGGAGGAGCCTTAGGTATGAGCTGTTTGCCACCCAGCTGGTCCCAGCTTCCTTGCTGCCTGCTCCCCAGGCCTGAGGGAGGGAACAGGGCAGAGAAACTGAGCGTCCTCAGACCCCACTCAGACAGGTACATAAGACAAACCAAGCACCTGTGCTCTGGTGCAGGAGGAAGCGCAGCAGACTGCCTCTCCTTCTGGTTCTTTGCAGTGAGTGAGGCCACGTCACAGCCTCAAGGATGGTCAACTCCAGTTGTCTCCGGGCCTCTTCCCCCAAGAGAAGAAACTTGGAAGTCATGCCACTCAATCTGGGGAGTGGCTATTTTGGGGTCCTGTGGGTATTTGAGCCTATGTTTTACACGAAGAACCTTGTAAATGGGAGCAACTCCCCCAGAAGGGTCAGCAGGTGAGCTGCCTGAGTGGCTGGGACTCCATGTCCCATCCTCGTAGTGAGGACATCATTTGCTTCCACCTTACCCAATAGGGCCTTGGGCATCACTAAAGAAACAGGCTGGATGGAGTGTAGTGAATGAGGGCCACCAGGGAACAGCAAAAGTGTGGGTGGCACGTCGGGTCACAGATAGGCACACAGAGTGCAGTAAGCAAACCCGTCAATGGATCCCCATTTCTGCCAAGAGCAGGAGGCAGAACATTCCTGTCTGTTACGACTTTCGAAGTCAGACACTTTGGCCAAAGCCGGCCTCCCACTGCGTGTCCCTGAGGATCCCTGTCAGCCCCTCACCAGCCGTGAGCAGGCCCCCAGCGGGGCTCACTGTGTGGGCCACGCAGCCTGGAGCAGCTGCCGCTCCTGGCATTTTTCTCACCGTGTCCTTGCTCATTTCTCATCACCCTATCGATCACTCAACTTCCAACATTGCAAAGCATTACACTTTCCAGATAGCCGAGGCAGGTGCCTAGATCGGGGACAGGGCTGGGCTCCCTCGGGGAGCAGTCTATGCAAACAAGGTGACCCTGTGTCTCCATCCCCCACCTCCCTCTGCTCAGAGACGCTTTGAAAATCACCCTCCTCCCCACTAGGAAGCCTACAGAGGTCCCAAGAGCTACACTTCTGTTAACCCCTCAACAGACCTGTGGCCTGGGTGTTCCAGGCCACGTCAGAGGCCACCTGTAAACGAGAAACCATGAAATCCAGTGTCAGGGGAGCGGGGTCTGTGTGCCTCACTGGTAATAGCTCCTAAGTGCAGTAATGCTTAATGAGAGAGACTTTGTTTA